>NC_016088.4:11329696-11942866 GCF_000004515.6 Glycine max | reverse complement strand
GGGTGACAATTTTGTAATTATTGACAAAATAACAACGACGATTTTAAGAGAAAACCTCCTTTCATTTTAATTCGTAATTACCATGTGTGCACACACAGGGCCAGGACCTTTGCTATTCTCTACTCTCTCTCTATAAAAAAGAAAAACCCTAGATTGAGAGTTTTTTGTTCACTTTTTTTTTTATAATTTCGGAGTGGATGAACAGTTCTCTGTGGTCCACCCCCTCCGACATGATCGACGCCGGCCTCAGCCCCGATCCTCGGTCGTTCTTTGCCTGAAAGAATCTTCGAAGAATATGAGAATGTTCTCGAATAGGTTTTCATTTCGAGAAATTGCAAAATCCTAAGTCGATTTAGTGCGCAGAAAGTGCTGGTGCAAGCGGTGGAGTCGCTAGATCTAGTGGATCTGCCACAGTCAATGGTGAGCGAGAGCGTGTCGACATTTGTGGTGGTGGCACTAGAGGATGTGGTTGCTGATCTTGGCGAGCTTAGCTGGCAGGAGTGTTGCATGACCTCCATCGAGAAGATCAGCTTCTTCGACGGCCAGAGCATGTTCCTTGCTGCTTGCTCCGATCAGAGCCTCTGCGTCGTGAACCACTCGTTGTCGTAGGCTCAGAAAGAGAACAGGATTGGCGAAACCCATAAGTGACTTTTTGATTGAATCATTTTCCTTAGATAGGGATTGTTCTGTTCCATTTATTAGCCTCATTGTTTTTTCCTACTTTTCCTAACTAGTCTTTCATTTCCTATCTTCCACATTTTATAGCAACATACTTTCTTTCAGTCATGTGAGAAGATCAAGAAAGGTTCTGATACGAAATCAGAGTGTGGTAACGGAAGCACACAACCAATAACGAAGGTACTAGGTACCACCCTTATTAGTCGAATTCTTTTAAGTATTTTTGGTATTTGTGTGTTTGGGTTTTTACGAAAATCAGCAAGGAAAAATAAGCAATATTAAACTACACCAATAGCTTAATACGAGATTAGCACTCAACACCAATTGAGCTAATCGGACTATTTTCAAGACGACACTTGCAAATAATCGGGCGAAAATGTAAACACAATTTCTAATTGGACTGAATTTGTTCTTGTTTATTGAAATCATCTGCAAATGATCAAATTACATCCATATATGGCCGAAAAACAGTAAGGCCTAATTAAACACAATAAAACTAGTAATAAAATGCAATTAATGACTTTAATGCAATCAGCTCATGATATTCCTTTTCCATAATTAGCCACACGCCTATTTAAGGCCTTGAATGTCCCATTTATGCTTCTTTTGTAACCATCTTGGAAAGGTTTTGAATGGCTGAATTTTATTTGTCTTAACTGATGAAAATGCTTAAAATAGCCAAGTAATTAAACTCAGCCCTTGATGAGGATTCCAAACAGCCCCCACGCCATTAACTTCCCTTTGAATGTCACTTGTGTTGATTTTCAACTCCTCTTGGTCAATTTTCGTACCAGGTTCCAGCAAGAAAACTATAATGCAATGAAAAGGGTAGAGGAACCATTAAAAAGACCTCACACTAAATGGATTTGTGGAAAATTGTTTTTGATATAGCTTTCTCTATATTTTTTTATCCATGTAACTAACCCTACCTAGTGGAGTAAGTGCATGTTTGGATGGAATTAATTTTGAAGATCATAATTTGAGTGATAGAAAAAAAAAGTTGTTTGTGTTAGTAAGGATTTATGTTGTTGTTGGTCGTTCTTTTCCTATTCTAGTTTTGACCATTTTTCCATTGTATTTTTTTTTATTTTATATACCTTAGGAATTGTTTTATTTGTCACTGGGCACACATTCTGTTTTTTTGGTAGGGAATGACTATTGATTGGGTGTGCTTTCTTTTTTTTTTGGTAGGGAATGCCTATTGATTGATCCTAAAGAGCATCCTATGCTTCTTGCAGAGCCTTCTTCTAACTCTCAACAACAGAGAGAAAGGTATTTTGGTTATAATTTATTGTCTAGAATTAATAGAGCTCAGTTTAAAAGCATCATATGTATGATTCGGTTTTTTAATTTTTGCAGGACAGTAGAGCTTATGTTTGAGAAGTACAAAGCACCTGCATTGTTTTTGGTGAAGAATGTTGTTAGTCCTTCACTGACCTACACCTTCAAAAATAATTTATGTCATGGAGTGAGGATGAAAAACTACTGATGGGTTCTGACTTGTCTTAACATACAGGTTCTAACTTCTTTTGCATCAGGGCGTGCTACGTCATTAGTTGTTGATGGGTAAGAGACCATGATGTTACTGAATGGTAGTTTTGTTCTTATTCTGCAGTAGTATCAATATGAACAAAGAACATTGATCTTTCTCTTTGTTTATGTATAGGTGTATATCAATTGCTTACCTTTTAAGATATTATATATGGAAGACCTATGCTGTAGTTGTCTTGTTTAATTATACCTTACATTCTTACCTTTTCCAATTATAGTAGGAGAATGATAGGAATTTGGAATTAGAGAACAAATAATGGAGATCAAGCTCCTAAGAAGCAGAGTTAGCTCTCTATTGAGACTTGAGACTGAAATCAAAGAAAATAATGGGGAATTATGCAGACTCAGAGAATATCCACCACTCCTAAAACCTCTCGACCTTTAAATTCTTGCCTATTTCTTTAAAATTCTCTCCTCTCACTTTATCCTTACATCCAAGCGAATGGCATTAGACTTTGCTTTAGTAGCAGGATCAAAGCGAATGGCACATAATAAAATTATACTTTTTTATTTCGGTTCTAGAATAGAAATTCTTACAATTATAATAGTTAACTGTGAGAAATAAAATATCAGGAGGTATTTTACTTATTCTGATTCATTGTTAAATAAATGAGTAAACTGTGTACCTTAAGTTGGGGAATAACAATCTGAAAGTTTCTTTATTATATATATGTTAACATGTCTAAAGATTGTTGTTTTCCTGCTTGACCATTTTAAACTGGGTTTGGACATTGGCAATGTTCCATTCCAAAAAGTGGAATGAGTTAAGCAACATTTTGAATACATCGGAGGAGGAGGCTGAGATGGATAAAAGTTGAATTTCTACTATTTAAGACAAACACAGTGGATTAGGTATTTGGGTGGACCTTTAAGCATATGAGATTAAGAATTCAATTGAAAAAACTGAAAAAGGGAGAGAGAAATAGTTAACTTTTAAAGTTCAATATTTGTTATTACTTCTAATATGTCCCTATAACATGCCAGACATTGCCGATAAGATGTTTTCTTCATTATTCCATTGTTTTCAGTGGTGGAGGATCAATTACAGTTGCACCAGTACATGATGGTTATGTTCTTCAAAATTTATCTAATCAATCTTTTTTTCATCTTATTATTATTATTATTAACCAATACAATATATTATTATACTAACATTTCTTCAAAAGATTAAAACAATCTAATATATTTTAAAATAATTTAATCTATTTTATCTTTTACTAAAAAATATATTTAGATAATTTTTATCTAAATAATTATTGAATAGTTTTTAGAATGCTATAAATAAGAACTCAAAGCAAACTTTTGATGAAAATTTTGTTTACTTTAAACGGGAGAATCTCTCTCTTTCAGTGTGTGAATGTGCAGAGCATTGTTTGGTGTTATTGCATATTGCACGTCCTGATAAATTTGTTATGCATATTAGGTTTAACTACCAATTACAACTGTGATAATAATCTTTAACGTTGATTTTACGTATCCAGTTAATTAATTTAGGTCCTTAAACAAATTTTGGTATTGTTTTACCTTTTACTTTTGTTAAGTGAGATTTTTTTTTTCAGTTTTATTGAATTCAAAAGGCAGATTTTAACAAATAATTGCAATGCTAAAAAAAGTTAAAAAGTTTATTTATTGATAAATTTACTTGGAGGAGAATTTCTTACAGGTTGAGAGTGCACGTGGCTTATGAAAAACTTTTAATTAGGAAGCACAAGTTGATTTTGCTTGGAGGAGAATTTCTTACAGATTGCTTGATGAAAAGCTTGGAAAGCAAGGGTATTATGGAGGGTGACAAACATTAGTCTTTATTTTTATCAGTGATCTTCTGAAATAAAGGTACTGTGTTTTAATCTGCCTGAGATTTCCCCCCTTTTAATTGCCATAGATAAAACCACGATATTCCTTTAGGAGAAAGGAAATACGTCCCGGAGAGTTTCAGGTATAATTTGTTTCTATTTTAATGACCTATGAGTAACAATTTTTTAATTCCATTATCTTGCAATCATTAAAGTGTGAGGCACCATACTTGTTCTGTTGTTTTCATTAAACTTTGAACATGGCCAGGATGAGGTTCCATCCCATGTGTATTATATGTACTGTTTGTGCCTCCAGGATTTCTGGATGATTTTAGTACTTCATTTTTCTCATCTCTTTTATTTGAGTGTTCTTCTTGAATCCTTTTCAATCATGGATGAAATTCGATAAAAATTGCATGTGTCAGTATACTGCTGCTAGTGACATGAGCTGAATAACTTACCTCTTGGTTGATCTACTAGAATTAGGTTCTTTCTCTCTGTATGCATATGATGGTTTGTTTACTTGAATAATTTACTCGAATGTTGGTTTTTCTATAATTTATTGTCTGTTGTTGTTTTGTTATGTGTTTGTTTTTATTATGCAGGACAATTGAAATTGGAGCTGACATATTTAAGATTCCAGAACACTCAAAAACTGTCTTAGTTGGTATGACATTTTAAGACGGTTGCGTGTCATAACTATCTTAGATTGCTTGATATACTAAGACGGTTATAGAACCATCATCATAGAGTAATGACTCATTTACGACGCTTGTTTCGACGACAATTCAAAACTGTCGTAAAGAAGTCCAAATAAACCGACTTAGAAGAACATTTTTTTAGTAGTGACCATCTTAAAAACTTTAAGACGATCCTAACCTCAAGACCGTCTTAGAATGTAGTACATTCAAAGACGTACATTCTAAGATGATCGTCTTGAACCGTCGTCGTAGATCCATTAACTTTTTACGACACGCGGTACAACGACGTCGCGTAACCGGTGTAATATGTTAAAATAACTATGGTTGTCTATATATGAAAACGACAAAGAGTTAACATGCGTAATATTTGAAAAATACAGGGTGCATGTATAATATAGGATATAATTAAGGGGTGCGCATATAATTATGTTAGAGATAATTTCGGGATTCAATTTTTAAAATTGAACGTAACTTGCCATTATTACGGGAGCTGTTAAAGAAATCGTTTTAAATGGTGGGTGGGGGGAAGAGATCTTTTGCAATTTGAATGATTAAAACACAGAGTGTCATTATAACTTACAAAAAAAGATATTTCGTGTTATATATAGAGAGAGGTGGGTACGTGGATATTATCCGCTTTAACTGCTGTTAACAATTTACACATGAATCCTTTTCATTGAAGTAAACAGACCTCAAACGTGCTGAAATTTTCCTACTATTTTATAGAGTTATATAAAAAAAAAGGAACAGAAATTCAACTATTTATTAAGTATAATAAAGACTAACAGAAAGATGTTAAGAAAATTTAGCATTATTTATGAAAATTAGAAAAATGAGTTCTGTAAGTCATCGTAATTAGATATTTCAATTATAATATCAAGAAGGATATATTATACAATAACGAAACCCACTAGAGTCAATCTAGAAAGAAAGTTTGCCTAACCTACACAAGATCCTAATAATATATTTTATAGAAAGGAAATATTTTGATGTTCCAAAATCATGATTCTCTTTATTCTTAGTAATAATTAAGATATATTTGGTTAACCACAAATATTTTTAAATTTTTTTTGACAATCAAAGAATAATACGATATTTTTATTAAAAATTTTAATTATTTATCACATTAAATGATCTAATTATTAAAGTAACATGATATTATTATCAAAATAAAACTTTTTTTTAACTTGACAAAGTTAAATTCATATCTCTCCCATCAATTTTGCGGGAAACATTACTAAAAAATAAGAACTTTTCTTGTAAATATTATTTTTTTAAAAAAATAAACTAGACATGACAAATAAATATTCTCAACTTTAAACTCTCGGAAAACTAAATAAATTTTTGTACTAAACTTCCCGTAATTTCAAATTGTTACTGCCATTATATATAATATAAAAGTTATATAAGAACAAATCAAATGTTGCATAACATTTTGTTTATGACCGGCCTAAAGAACCCAATAACTTGACCTAAGTCACCATGCATATATCCTTCGTTCATCACTCTTTTTTTTATATCGCGATCGAATTGGTTCATCACTCCGACTTAATACCCATATCATATGACTGAGATCCATCTTTAATTAGACAGAAATTGAGCACCAACTTACATGTTGAATGACGGACACTTCTTCTTCTAGGAACAAAATTATTTCTTTAAATATCAGAAGGAAGTAGATCTCTGATCAATTTCATGACATACTAGCTAGTTAAAAAAGCAAAACCCACATTTTTTTTTAACTTCAATCAACGCACATCAATTTCATAACGATGTCAAACCAAACATGAAAGAAGTAACTTGGGAGTGTTTGGAACTTCACCCATGTGACTCTCCTAATCTAATATTTCCATTTCGACTAGATCAATATTGAATAAAAAATTAAATAAAATTGTTTCATCTTAAAATTTAATTGTTAAAACTCAACCTCAAAAATTAATTCATAGGATGAGATTGAGTTTCTCCATTTGTCATATATATTATCTTAACACTATTTTTAATGAATGTGAAACTCAAATTCTTTTTTAATACACCACTACATACTCAACACTATTAGGCTTTATTATCCCTAAAAGTGTGTTTTAGATTATTTCGTTGCAAAGCTAAAAAAAACTCCCTTTAATTTTTAAGAATATTTTATAAAAGTTAAATGAGGTCAAACATGTTCTTAGCATGCATGATTATAGATTTTTTCTTTATCCTAAAAAAGCTTAGGTGAGTTGGATCTTGGGAACTTGTCATGACAAACTTTAAGATTCAATAAACATTTACAAAAATACAATTACAAATTATGCACCAACAAGATTCTCACATTGGCAATCAGTATCGAACTTACATTCTACATTCTTATATGATATATATGAGTTTGTTTCTTATCGACTAGACCACTTCTTTCGTATAATTTTTTTTTCATGTAATCCTTCTTTTTTATGAAATGTTTTCTCATAATAAAATATAAATGTATTAAAATATGATCAGTGAGTGGGAAATTATCTAGGTTTAAATGTGTTTTAACTTCTTAATTATTATAAACATGATGAATTTTTATTTGAGTGCTTCAACACATTTTGTTGGTTTTAATTCTTATAATTTCTGTAAGAAAATAATTCTTATTATCGTTTAATGATTTCGTAACATGTATCTATGTATCATGCCAGTAACTATTTTAAGAGGGTTACGATGTCACATATAGAAACATGTCAAGCCATCAATAAATGGTAATATATCAGAAGTGTTGGTAGGCGAAATTCGTTGACGAGTTCCTCAAATTATGCAAAGTCAGGAGCTGATTAGCAAGGTTGGTGGGCTTCCTCCGGAGGTTAGAGTGGCGGATGCAGATATTAGACGGAAACCACCCATGGAGGGATCCATTAAAGTTAATACCCATGGTCGCCATAATTCGCAATTTGTAGTAGGATTCGCAGCGCGCATTGGTAGATGTTCAGCAGTTGCCGCTATAGAAAAAGGAATCAAAAGGATTATGTGTTTCTTATTATGCCAATTAACAAATTACAGTCGCATTATATAGAGGAGCTGTTGTTACAAGGAAATAAAATAAAAACAATTTTGAAGAAAATATTGCTAATTGATACAATACTTATTTATAGAAGATAACTGCAAATATATGGTTTCTGTTAATTAATACAGCATTGATTTATTTTTGAACTTCTTCTGGTTTTCCTTCAATAAATTTTTTCTTCTTTCCTTCAATACTCCCCCTCAAGCTGGTTCAAGGGGATTGATTGAGCCAAACTTGGCAACACCTTAGTTTGTGTTTGGATGAAGGATTTAAATTTTTTTAGAAAATTTAAATACACTAACATTTTAATTACCTTGATTTAAATTCCTTTTATTTTATAAATATTTTATTTGGATCAAGCAATCCAATTTATTTTATATTAATTTTTTTGTTTGGATAAAGTAATTTAATTTCAATGAAATTCAAATTTTTATTTTTAAATATTTATTTAAAAATTAAAATTTTAATATTGAATAAAAATAAATATTAGTCATTTTTTGAATAGTTAAATATTCAAGATAAATTTTTTGCTAGACAATATTTAATAATTAATTTTTTAATAAAAACTTGGATTAAGCAACACTGCAAAATTAAAGATGAATAATATGTAATTCTTTGTTGAATCTAATTCCTTGTTAAAAAAATCAATTACTTAGTCTTGAAATAATTTTAAAAACGTATTGGAATTAAACAATTACATCAATTAAGGACAATCATCTCATACAAAATTTAAATATTGATATTAATTTTATTGTTTGTAAGAGAAGAAAATACTTGAATCCATATCAAGACCTAAAATCATATATCATCCACGTTGATGTCACTTCACCAATAATACTTAATCATTCTTGCAAATTAGAGGATCCAAAATAAACAACAAAATCAAACAATTTTGGAAGAATTAACTTTGTTCTTGCTTTGTAAGAATGTAAGTCCTTTATTCCTTGTTCACAATAACCTGACACATAACAAAATAGTATAAGTCACAACATAAAAGGCAAATAACTTAGTACGACAAATGATTTCATTCAATAAAAAATTAACTAAAATGGTAGTGCGGATTAAACCAAGGAAACCATCGTAAATACATTAAAATCATCATAAATAAAAGGTTTACTATAGTGAAAATATCACTTCAACTAGGCATAAAAAAGACACAATTTTCTAATTTGAAAGTTGAAACTGAAAATGTAGAGAAAAGGTTACTCATGAAGTTTCATTTTGCAAGACGTGTTAAAACATAATTTGTCTTTTCGTAGATCAGAAGGGCTTTCACTATAACTAATTGCTTTGGATCGTCAGCTAACCATTTAATAGCTTTATCCCATTGTTGTCTATTAAGATATGATATCAAAGTTGCCTCATGTAATACTTCTCGAATATCTTCATCATCAACTTTACCATTCAGTTTTTCTACCATTCAGTCAAAAGAGTTGGCCATCTTATCCAAAGAAGCTGACATTCCTTCTTTTTCTCCAATCTTTCTCTTGTGAGAATGTGCGCCAAAAGAAGTTGAACCTGATAAAATTTATACAGGTACTGATCTAAACATGCAAATAAATTTAAATGACATATTCAGATCAAACAACGAAAACTAAATATTACAAGCGTACCTCCAGCCATTGCAGATTGAATGCGAAACAATGCATACAGAAACCCGAAGGCAGCTTTGTTCTTCCAGACCCTTACTCACACTCTGTGGTGTATTTTTCTGAATAGAGAAGTGAGTTTGGTGATACAAAACTGAGAGCACCCCATCCTATTTATAGAGTTTGTCCATCATAGAGCTTAACCAATTCGTTATCAGAACGTGGGCTTGAGGATAGGTACGTGAGTTTGTTACTAAAGGTTACTGAGATAAGGGTTGAATATGGAAGGAAAATGGACCAGATTCAAAAATAAAAATTCTCGAAAAATTGCAACGGGAAAAAATAGAAAAAAGGAACGTGGGCCGAACATGGGCCGTTCCATCATTCTCCCACTTGGTCCATTTAACTTAACATCAACCGTAATAAGAAACATAGTATATGAGTCATGGCGATAGGTCCTCTGATGATGAGTAATATCTTCCATGTACCACAATATATCAAGTCTCTCAACACTAGCTCTCAACTTAATGAATAAACCATATGTTTATTCTAGATCTAAACCGAATGATTTTTCTCGAAATAAATAAATGTGTACACAAAACCATATGAGAAAATATCTAACTGAATAAGAGTTTCATTGAGAATAACAAATGTACGTACAATGAAATTACATCATGGAACCAAGTCCCATTCGTACTACATGATCCTTAAAATTCTTTGGTGGCATGCCTTTAGTTAAAGGATCAACAATCATCAACTTAGTGCTGACGTGTTCAATGACCACTTTCTTCTCTTTAACATGTTCTCTTATGGCTAAGTACTTGATGTCGATGTGCTTACTTCAACTTCCACTTTTGTTGTTTTTAGCCATAAACACCGCAACAGAGTTGTCACAGTACAACTTTAATGGCCTGGAAATAGAGTCCACAACTCTGAGACCAGACATGAAACTCTTCAACCATACACCATGCGAGGTAGCCTCAAAATAGGAAACAAACTCAACCTCCATAGTGGAAGTAGTAGTTAAGGTTTGCTTGACACTTCTCCAAGATACAGCTCCACCGGCTAACATAAAAATATAACCAGATGTTGTTCTTCGTAAATCAACGCAACCAGCAAAGTCTGAATTGGAGTAGCCAATTACTTCCAGACAATTAGTCCATCTGTACATGAGCATGTAATCCTTTGTCCCTTGAAGATATCTCATCACTTTCTTTGCAGCTTTCCAGTGGTCAATACTTTGATTACTCTAATATCTTCCCAAAACTCCAACAACATATGCAATGTCAGGTCTGGTGCAAATCTGAGCATAAATAAGGCTTCCAACAGCTGAAGCATATGGAGTATTCTTCATGTGTTCCCGCTCAAAATCATTTTTCGGGCACTGACTCAAAGTGAGTTTGTCACCCTTCACAATGGGAGCTATACTTGGTGAACAATCTTTCATGTTAAATCTCTTTAAAACTTTGTTAATATAAGTCTCCTAATGACATAAGATGCCTTTCCCATATCCTTCATATCAAAGTTCTTCGAGAGAAATTGTTTCACCTCATATAGCAAACCCTTATCATTAGTTGCAAGCAAAATGTCATTCACGTATAGAGTGAATAGGCAATTTAGTCCCTGAGATTGTACCCATTTTGCATATTAGTCCCTAACTTAATGTTAAATTCAAAATAGTCCCTATCTTTGCATAAGTGTTGCAAACTAGTCCTTCCGTTAAATTTTAAAATAACGCTGTTAGTGAGGTCAATTTTAGTGCCACGTGGACTATCCAATGTGGCACTAAAGGATGGCGTTGCATGACACATGGATGTGCCTTTTAAAAGATGCCACGTCATTTGATGATAACAAAATGAGTAAATAGGCAATTTAGTCCCTGACTTTGTACCCCTGTTGCATATTAGTCCCTAACTTAATGAAAAATTCAAAATAGTCCCTATCTTTTGCATAAGTGTTGCAAAATAGTCCTTCCATTAAATTTTAAAGTAACGCTGTTAGTGAGGTCAATTTTAGTGCCACGTTATTTGATGATGATAGAATGAGTGGCTTCTTCAAATTTGATGGTTTTAAACCAATTGAGGCATATATACGAAAAAGAACCCACACACACTTACACAAATAAAAAGAACCAAAAATCCACAGCAACAACCTTATCTCTGTAGCCGTCAACACCAATAGGCGAGGTCTGCATAACCATTCTCTTTTCCTCTTTTTTTTCCCCTTCAATTACCATCAATGTATCATTCTGGGTTCTGATTTTTTTTTTTGTGTTCTGAATAGGAAGAGAAAAAACTAGAGGAAAACAAAGTTGAGGAGAAAAAAGCAGAGGAAGAAGAAAAGAAAGAAGAAGAGAAAAAACCAGAGGAATCAAAAGATGACAAGGAATCCAAGGAGGAATCTGCGCCGCCAGAAATCGTGCAAGGCACAACCTTCGCAATGCATGGACACTTTAAGCACGATTTCTGGCATCTTTTAAGTTAGGGACTATTTTGCAACACTTATGCAAAAGATAAAGACTATTTTGAATTTTTCATTAAGTTAGGGACTAATATGCAACAGGGGTACAAAGCCAGAGACTAAATTGCCTATTTACTCGTTTTGTTATCATCAAATGACGTGACATCTTTTAGGAGGCACGTCCACGTGCCATGCCACGTCATCCTTTAGTGCCACATTGGATAGTCCACGTGGCACTAAAATTGACCTCACTAACAACGTTACTTTAAAATTTAACGGAAGGACTATTTTGCAACACTTATGCAAAGATAGGGACTATTTTGAATTTAACATTAAGTTAGGGACTAATATGCAAAATGGGTACAATCTCAGGAACTAAATTTCCTATTCACTCTCCACGTATAACACAAGAAAGCAAATCTTACTCCCACTGACCTTTTGGTATATACATTGATCCATGATGTTCTCTTCAAAGCCAAATGAAGTGATAACATCATGAAACCTCAGATACCATTGGCGAGAGGCTTGCTTCAAGCCATAGATTGATTTATTAAGCTTGCAAACTAAGTGCTCACCTTTAGTAGAGGAGAATCCTTCAGGTTGTTTCATATAAACCTCTTCCTCTAGATGACCATTAAGGAATGTCATTTTCACATCCATTTGATGTAACTCAAAGTCAAAATGAGCTACTAACGCCATAATTACTCGGAAAGAATCTTTCTTAGATACAGAAGAAAAAGTCTCTGTGTAATCAATTCTTTCTCTTTGAGTGAACCCTTTGGCAACAAGTCTTGCCTTATGTCTCTCAATGTTGCCTTATGTGTCTTTCTTGGTTTTGGAAACCCATCTACATCCAATGGCTTTTACACCACTAGGAAACTGTACGAGATCCCATACTTGGTTAAACGCCATAGAATCCATCTCATCTTTCATGGCATTGTGCCACAAGTTTGATTCTTTATAACTTATGGCCTGTGAAAATGTTTCTGGATCATTTGCAGCTCCAATGTTGTAGTCTGATTCTTGCAGATACACTACATAATCACTAGGAATTGCTAATCTTTTGACTCTAGTAGATCTTCTTAATGTTACCTCATCACTTTCTTGAGGAACTTGTTGCTCAACCGGTTGTTCAACAGGTTGTTCAACATTATCTTGATATTCCTCATCAATAACTTGATCTGTATGATTGTTTTGAATAATTTGTGGATTTTCAATCATTGGTTGTCTAACACCTGTTTGTACTTGAGGGGTGTGAATGACAACCAATCTATCACTTGAGCTAGAGGGTTAAGCTTCATAGTGATCTTTTTCAAAAGCAATGTCCTGAAATTGATCACTCCCACTAATCAAGTCATTCTCAAGAAATTTTGCGTTTCTTGATTCCACAATCCTAGTGCTATGTGATAGACAATAGAATCTATACCCTTTGGACTTTTCAGCATATCCAATGAAAAACCCACTAATAGTCCTTGGGTCTAGTTTCTTCTCTTCTGGGTTATAAACTCTCACTTCAGATGGACATCCCCAAACACGTATATGTCGCAAACTCGGTTTCCAACCTTTGAATAACTCAAAAGGTGTCTTTAAGACAGCCTTGGTTGGAACTCGGTTTAATATATACACAACCTTCTTTAATGCTTCAATCCACAAGAATTGAGGAAGTTTTTTTTTATTACTTCTCATATTTCTTACCCTGTCCATTAAAGTTTTGTTTCTTCTTTCTGCCACACCATTCTGATCGAGAGAACCAAGCATAGTGTACTAGGCAACAATCCCATGTTCCTGAAGAAACTTCGCAAACAAACCAGGCGCTTGTCCATTCTCCGTGTATCTACCATAGTACTCTCCACCTCGATCAGATCTCACGATCTTAATTTGCTTTCCACATTGTTTCTCGACTTCAGCCTTAAAATTTTTAAAGGCATCCAAAGCTTCATCCTTAGTATGAAGTAAGTAGAGATACATATATCGTGAATAATTGTCTATAAAGGTGATAAAGTATTTTGGACTACTTGCATCCATATCTGGACAACAAATATATGTATGTATGATTTCTAATAGGTTTGAGCTCTTCTTTGCACCCTTTTTAGACTTGTTAGTTTGCTTACCCTTAATGCAATCCACACAAGTCTCAAAATTAGCAAAATCCAAAGTACTAAGTACTCCTTCATTTACCAATCTTTTAATTCTCTCGATAGAGATGTGTCCTAATCTACAGTGCTACAACATAGAGGATTCCTCATTCACAACACATCGTTTAACCCCGATGGTAACATGCATAGAATTATAAGCGGTATCATTTTGCAATTCAATATAGTAAAGACCATCGAGTAATGCACCAGAACCAATAATTCTAGATTTATTAATTAAAGTAAAATCAGAATTCGAAAAATTAAAAGAAAAACCCAACGGTGCAAGTCTCGATACAAAAATTAAATTCTTAGAAAAACTTGGAACATAAAAAGTCTTTTCTAAACGTAAAATGAAACCGCTGCTTAAAACCAAATTGTACGTCCCAATGGACTCCACATGTGAGCTCATCTTGCCTCCTGAATAGATATGCTGCTCCCTATTGGCCTCCTTAGGTTTTCCATACCCTGAAAGGTATTAGAAACATGGATTGTAGAACCATAATCAATCCACCATGTGTTACGATTAGTACTAACCATATTAGATTCATAACCAACAAAAGCAAATAAAGTACCTTTCTTGTCCATCCAGCTCTTAAACTTTAACCAATCTTTCTTCATGTGCCCTCTCTTCTTGCAAAAGAAACACTTGGACTCTTTCTTTATGATTGGCTGAGCAAGAATCTTGCCCTTATTTTTGGGTTGATCCACTTTCTTCTTTCCATGAACAGTTAAGTTCACCCTTTCGCCCTCTTCCACAATTAACCTTTCCTCTTCTTGAACACACAAGGTCATCAAATCATTAATTTACCATTTTTCTTTATGTGTGTTATAAGATATTTTGAAAGGGAAGAGTACACAAAATATAGTGTACTAGGAAAGAATCAGACATGGTAACCTCCAAGGCTTTTAGTTGAGCCTCTATATCCCTCATGCGCATGATGTGATCACGTACACCCCTTATCCCTTGGAGCTTTAAGGATGAGAACTGCATTATAAAGGTGCTGGCAAGGGCCTTATCAAATGTAATAAACTGATCATCAATGGCCTTCAAAAGATCATTGACTTTTTCATGCTGATCGATGGAACTACGGATACTAGCAGATATATTAGTCTTTATGAACATTACAGAAAGACAATTAGATCTCTCCCACTTTTCATAAAGATCAACAACATCTCGAATGCTAGTTTCAGTAATGCCTGGCGGCTCGTCTTTCCTAATAGCATAGTCAATATCCATCCAGCCTAAATAAAGAAGAATTCTCTCCCTCCAAACCTTATAATTGTCCCCTTTCAGTTCGGGAATATCACACTTAATATCAGAAATATTTGCAGATTGATTAACTGCAAAGTTCAAGAATACATTCTCATTATTCATAATTTGAGACTCAATAAATTGTCATGTTTTACCAATTTAAATATGCATTAGTTCATGAACCTAGTGACATACAACTTGCCTATGGACCAAAGTCCTACTCAATTAGATTCATACTTATGATAAAACTATCAAATTATGTTTCCTTTTCTCAATTCTTGTGGGTAAATTAAGAAATATAACCTGATATTTTATCCTAATTAATCATAAAAACATAACAAAATTCCTGTGGGTATATTTTATCACATTAAATATGATTAATCACAACAAATGTTTTTAAATGTGATTTTTTTATATACTTAATATATAAATCTAATCAATTAAAGATGTTGTGGCTATTCTTTAATTAATTAAATCATATTAATTACATAACATTAATTCTTAATAAGAGCTAAATATTTACATAATATTCTAAATAATGTAAATAAATTGAATGATATTGCATAAAATATTCAAGATAATTTTGCATGTATAAAATCATGAATCATACACACAAAACTTCAAAGTTAAATAAATATTATATGCATATGATTATCCAATATTTAAAACATATAAGCTCTTAACCATTAAATTTAATGTGCATAAATTATTTAGCTTAATATTGCATGCTTAAATACCAAAATAAACATACAATTAATCTGAATAAATAAATAATTCAAACACAATAAAAGCCAATTAACAACTCATATTTAAATCATATTGAATTAAGTAGAGAAATAATAAATTAATATATATATATATATATATATATATATATATATATATATATTTGTGTGTGTGTGTGTGTGTGTGAAATTTCAAGTAGCGCGTCTTCTTCCTGCAGTGTATTATATTATTTTAATATATAAAAGTTTAAGCTTTCAGGCTTCCTTTTTACGCTTTCGGTGTCGTATTATACCTCATTTTAAAAACACTATTCATCTTTCTTCTCTATTGAACAAAACAGAATAGAAGCAAGGCAGCGGCACTAAAATGGCTTTGATACCAAATGATAAAATTTATACAGGTACTAATCTAAACATGCAAATCAATTTAAATGGCATATTCAGATCAAACAGCGGAATCTAAATATTACGAGCGTACCTCCAGCCATTGTAGATCAAACACGAAACAACGCATACACGAACCCGAAGGCAGCTTTGTTCTTCCAAACCCTTACTCACTCTGAATAGATGGTGTATTTTTCTGAATAGAGAAGTGAGTTTGGTGATACAAAACTGAGAGCATCCCATCCTATTTATAGAGTTTGTCCATCACATAGCTCAACCAATTTGTTATCAGAACGTGGGCTTGAGGATAGATACGTGAGTTTGTTACTGAAGGTTGTTGAGATAAGGGTTGAATGTGGAAGGAAAATGGACCAGATTCAGAAAACAAAATTCCCAAAAGATTGCAATGGGAAAAAATAGAAAAAAAGAACATGGAATGTGAGCCATTCCATCAAAACCTTGTCCTTTTCCTTTTGTATGATAGCACTACTACAATAATGGCTTTTTATGACACTACTACTACGTCGGTTAAATGCAACATGTCGTAGAAATAGTCGCAGTGGCATTGTTGTAATTTTAATAATGTTGACAACGATGGTTATTGGAATAACCTCCTTTAATAAGAAAGTAGGCTAGCACAATGATGGTTGTATTAAGACTGTCGTAAAGATATGCTCATACAAAGACGGTCTTTTCATAATGACCATCTTTGAATAATGTTTTAAAATTTATTTGCATATACTCATGAGTCCCGCACGTGTAACCCTAGCTAGCTGTTCTTCGATACTGTCCTCAGCGCGTTCATCATTGTCGAAGGTAGCCCTTTACTTCCTGAAAAGCCCCTTAAATTCGTCTTTGTCCTCGAGTTTGATAATTTGTACTCCCTCATTGGGTGCCTTTGTGTTTATATTACAACCTTCGAAGTGCACTGTGCCTCTGTGTCTTCAATCTCTGCATAGCAGCGGCGGAGACGTTGATCAATGAAGTTTCCGACAAAGGTAAGTACCTATGTCTTCAATGTCTGCTCCTCAACATCAATGTCTTGCCTTTGGTAATTGGTATAGTGCATAGTCATTGTACAATCTACACCACACTTATAAGCCTTTTGTGCTTCCACAGTCATAACCCTTTTAATGTAGGAGTTAATGGGTTGCAAACACTATAGTTGAATTCAACCAGTAGAGAGTTAGGAGAACATTTCATGTTTTAGGTCTTTTCTTGTTAAAATTTGTTTTTGCATTGTTCATGACCATGTAATGAATGAAATAAATTGTTTGGTGTGTTTGTCGAGCACTGTTTGTTTGTTGTGTGGACCTTTAAAAGGTCCTATGTGTTAATTTCAAATGATTTACTAGTAGCAAAGACGTTTATAGGTTTGGGGTGTTCTGAGGCTATGTTTCTTTGGTATATTTGGCAATCATCTATTGAGTTGATGCCAAGGTATAGCTAAAGGACTGCCTAAAAACCCGACAACAGTGTTCCAATCGAGGCCAAATGACCTGATGCCAAGGTTGTTCATGCCTAAACCAATCTATGGAGCAGTGATGGAATGTTTCCAAATCTAGCAAATAAATGAGATAGTTGATATTGCTTGGAAAAAGTACCCTGGAATAGTGTAATAGGCAAAGGTCACTACAAAGACTAGGAAAAATAATTGCAGCCTAGTGTTTCCTCCTTTATGCCTTTTTCCTTTTCCTTGATATTCCCTGAATAGAGACACCTGCACAAATAAGGGGAGTCAACAAGGAATATACTAAAAATCCCAGCCCATCCATACCCAAGCATTTGGGTTGATAGTGCTAACAAATAAGCTGCTGCTGGATGGATGGTCCTATGATAAAAACCCTTACCAGTTGTGACGATGTTAATTGCATAAACACCAGTAGATCTAGAGGTAGCAAATATGGTGATCAGCACATGTTCCTTCAAAGAGAATTGCCCTACATTCAATAAAAAGGACACCTTTGTCAACGCACTCGGACTGGTATAGTGGAAAGGGTTGCAGCCATGACTTTCCCAAGTCGGAGGGTAATAATCTGAGCCGAGACCCAAGACATTTTCAAAGGGTTAATTAGTTGTGTAGGGAAAAATTGGTTTACCAAGGCAAGTAGTACACATGATGCCAACCCCAGAACCCATGTCCGAAATGTTAGTGCTAGCTGAGTAGGATCATCAATGATTGGAACTGTTAGGCTTACTTGGTCTATGGGACAGTCATTGACTTAGAATTCATCTTTGTCAACATCTTCTATGACCACCGTCTCTTGAGACACTACTGAGCTTGATACCTCAGCTTCCTAACCCAGAAACAAAAAATCCCATAAACCACTCTTTCCAACCTATGACCTTTATCATCACTCTTCTAATTCAAGTGGCACTAGACAGTAACATTGATGAAAAGCAAGTCATATCATTAATAGACCATACGAGAGAGGGAGAGTCAAAGTAGATACGTTTTCGAAATCAAGAAGAGGGGTGGTAACAGAAATGAATTGCTGCAAAGGGAGATGTGATGCTTTCTTATTACTGCCTTTGATTTTGGGGCTGTGCAAGGATGGGAAGACAAAGAAGGCTGCTGGGCTTGTTACGGAGCTTGACTAGGAGAACTTATTCCCCAATGCGAGTACCTTTTCTGCACTTATTAGTGGGCTGTGTATGGAGCGTCCCTTTCTTATTTATAGGATATTGGTGAGGAGTGGTTATAGTCCAAATGAATATATTACTTACTACTTTGTTAAGTTGTTCGTTGTACTACGTTTCATACAATAAACTCTACAAGTTTCACTGTAAACAATGTTCCATTAAATCAACATCGATAGATACATATTTTCAGATTGAGCTGTATTTGCTCCAATTGATGCTTCAGTTGTTATTCATTACTAATTTTATGATAGGTCAGTCAGTTAGTTAAGGGCTAGAGGCCTGGATCTCTTGCATATCCAGGGATTTTTTTTGTAGAGATTCATTGAATCAATAAAATATTTTTCCTTTCTTCCATTTCTAAATTCTGGTCTAGTTTCTATCATACTATGCAATAGTCATTATTTTAAATGAACTTGCTATCAGTGTGGAAAGCACAGGCTATAGTGCATTAAAAAGTATGCTAGAATTCGTTACGAAACTTCCTCCTTCCAATGGATGGCAAGGCAAGGCATGATTGAGTAGTTTCATTTGATTCTTTTGTTCTTATGCTTGTGATCTTTTTAGGGGGGGGGGGGGGGGGATACCCTTGTTATAGAATTTAATTTTACCTAATGCATGAAAGTTAAATGTATTCAAATTTTATGGCACATATTTTCCCCTTAAATACTCAGAGGTAGGTTCTTATTATGGTTAAAGGTGTCACTTTTTTTTTTAATTTTATTGTGTTTCTTGTAGATAAAAGAATATAAAGCAGAAATCAAGAGACTTGAAGCATTTCAGGCAGAAATTACAGCACTAGCTGTTAATTATGCAGCTCTATTAAAAGAAAAAGAGGTATGGCTGGTTATTACTTTTCTACATATATTTACCAATACTCGGTTGATGTTTCTTTGTTGGACTGTTGGAGCTACTTAATGTTCAACTATGGTTGTGTTTGGATATTCTTCTCTATAAGCAATTGTAGGAGATGAAAATAAAAAATAAAAATAAAATAAACTTCTCCCATAAGTTAAAATTACCTTATGCATAAGCTGAGTTGTAGAAGTTGTCTCATGTAACTTCTCCAAATGCTGATTTTGACTTATGCATAAAGAAATTTTAGCTTATGAGACAAGCATATTTCAGTTTTCCTTCTTATGGCAATTCTCCTACAACTATTTATGTATGGAGAAATTTATCCAAATAGGACGTATTTCATCAAAGTGTCAACTATTAGTTGGGAATAGGCAATGTTTTCATGCACGAACTTTGTCCCTTTTGTCATTTGTATGCAAATCATATTGTTTACATGTAGGTTGGATTTTATTTTATTTTTTTGGCTACTTCCTTGAAAAACTACTTTTGGTTCTGTGTTGCTTTTGGTATTTAAAATCCTTAAGAACCTCATATTTTGGTAAAGAGTCCTAATTATTCCGCAATATGGATTTGTTACATATATGAACCAATACCACTGCCTGTATTAGCTGCCAAATTATTAGGAAATTAAGTACATATTTGTAATGGTTTCTCTCAATGTTTTGTTAGGTATTCCCTTGATTTTTAGCATATTGTCTTTCACTTGAACCAATTTTCTGACTTGGTACTTCATTGGTGTTCTTATCACATGATCAAACAAACATTGATAGATACATATTATCTTTCAGTTGAACCACCTTTGTGTCTCCTGCTCAGCTTGCTTCCTCCTATTGTTTGATAACTTAACCTCCTTCAACAACATTTGGTTGTCTGCAGTGTCCAGCTTACACTTACTCAACATTGGTGACAAAATTTTATTCTTATGTTCGAAATCCTTGTGAAATTTTTTGATCTCCAAAGCCAATTTCCGCGCCATCAAATCCAACTCCTCTTTCTTCTCGTCCACAGAAGCAAGGTGTTGTCTAGTAGGTTGCAGTTGCTTAACCACTCGACCGACTTCCGCCTCGAGCTGCCTTTGGTTTGACACAAGATCAATGAAAGCAGTTTTATGCTTCGTAAGATCAAAAGAATACTCTTCGGCTTCGCGCCTAGCAGATTGTATCGTTTCTTCAGCATCCTTCTCGACATTGTTAAACTTTTCCTCTAGCTCCTTCCTATTCTGGTCCTCTTGTTTAATAACAAAATAATAATTCTCCCTCGTTGTTGTGATATTTGTTATACATTATTCGATGTTTTGTTACAGTTGCATGGGACAATTTTTGTTGTAACCAACATCCCCCTGCCATCCCCCTTCTAATTTACAGATACAAACCTAATTTGTCAGTAACAATGACTAAATAAACATACTCCTAGAGCTGGATGGCAGAAGCAGACATTGTAACAGCAAAAACAAAATTCGCCAGCACTCCCATTTATGCCATTAAGAAAATTTGAATTTTGAGAAATCAATGTAAACTCCTTCTATTGTCTAAAAGCTACACTATCACTAAGTCAACTTACTACTAATTAATATTTCTAACTACACCTTCATCCTAAACCCAACTATCAATCATCATCCAACAACTAACTATCTTTCTATTCCCCTAAAATACTAACAGATAGCAGCTCAGTGTTTGAAAAAATATGGTGAGGTTGCGCTGAGTTGTTTGCATGAGGATAGGACTCAAAGGTCTCCCATGAATGACGTCGTTAGGGTGCTAGAGTTTTTTTTGCAGCTTCAGGATAGTGTTGTTAGCGGAGTGGTTGCGGAGAGTGGCGGGAATAATTATGAAGATAGTGATGACATGTTTAGCATTAGCCAAAGTAGTGAACATGTTTCTTATTATAGTATTGGATATATTGAGCATGACAAGCGATGGAGATCGTAGCTTTGTGGGTAAGGAATCTGACAAGTTGGTTCCTGTAGAGCTTGTTTTCTCTGAGATTAACGATCCAAAGGGGAGATGAGGTTGGAAGACAATGCTCTTTAAAAGTTCAGCCTGAGTGTGTTGAGAAAAACTGTGCTCTTTAAAAAGTTTAAAAGTGCTATAAATTTAAAATGTGTATTAATTAGGAATATCCTAAATATAATTTTAAAGTTCTCCTAGAAATACTGTCGTGCATTTCGCATTTGAAATCAAATAAGTTTGAGTTGTCTTTTCATAATTTTAGTTTCCTCCAACAAATTCGTACCATTGCTACAATTGTAATAGCTGAAAGAAGAGTGTTGTAATAATTGAAAGATTAGTGTTGGAAAATCACAACTCATCATTATAGTACTAGTTTTAATTTTTAATCATGTTGAAACTAACAACCTTTAATTGAAACTATGCAAAGAAAAAAACTCTTACAATTTATTTAGTCATATTTACAATATACCCCACAAGTACCAATATGATGTCTGCACTTCTAATTGTGATTTTTTTATTATGATAATTAGATGAAAATACCAATATTAAAAAATAGAGACAATTAAAAAAAAGTTCAAGAAAAGCTAATTATTTTTATAGTGAATTGGGACTAAGAGAGACGGGCTGAGGTATAAGGACCCATTATCGTTGATTGTTTGAGTACAGGAGCAGTAACTGATTCCTTGTTTTCTGAGAGGAATTTGATGTCTCCAGTCCAATTCCGACCATCGTGGGTGGTCCTGAAGCAATTTGGGTACCAGTTGCATGTGCCCATGGATATGATAAGTTGTAATCTGTTTTGCACATAGTAGCAAAATAGATAACTCAAACGTGAATAGATATCATTCCAAAATCATTAGGATTTGCTAGTTCAAAGATTTACAACTTACACAGTATACATATTGGGACAAAACACTAACCAATTTGAAGCTCCTAATGTTACCTCTCAACTTATACTTAACAATCATGGTAGAGGGGTACATGGGGCTAAACAAATGGTGTCATCAGTTCAGTTTTCAGTTTATAGCAAAATATCATAACAGGAAATGATGGAAGTTTGCTTGTGGGGCTTCTATGGAGGCTGGATCTTTGAGCTTCAATGAGGTCCTTTAATGGTGATTTTCCACCATGGAGATGCAGCGGAAGACAAAGGAGAAGAGGAGAGAGGAGGCGCCATCCACTAGGGAATAAGCCTTGGAAGAAGGAGCTTCACCACCAAGATGAGCCTTGGATAAGAAGCTTGGAGAGGATGCTTCAATGGAGGAAAAGAAAGAGGGAGAGAAAGAGAGAGGGGGGAGCATGAAATTGAAGGAAGAAAAAGGGAGAGAAGTTAAACTTTGTGTTGTGTCTCACAAGACTCTCATTCCTCAAAGTTACAACAAGTGTTACACATGCTTCTATTTATAGACTAGGTAGCTTCCTTGAGAAGCTTTCTTGAGAAAACTTCCTTGAGAAGCTTCTTTGAGAAAACTTCCTTGATTTTTTACAAGTTTGTATGTCCAAGCTGCCAGCACCAACGATTTTTTACAAGTTTGTATGTCCAAGCTGCCAGCACCAACGATTTTTTTTAAGCATGGTATATTGATTGCCTTGGGCTTACTTTCAACCTTCCTATGTATGCTGAACTCACTAGTATTGTTTACCACAGTTTTAGGAGTTCAATATTCACTTAGGATCAACATTTCAGCCAGCAATTCAATCACCAAAACTCAAATTCACAATAGACACAATCATAAGGAAACCTAAAAGTTCAAGAAAAGGTTCACAATCAAAGACTCTCTAAGAATTTTGCATGAACATGTTAAGGACTAATTAACATGAAAGATTTGACTCAAATCAAATAATAGGCTAAAATAATTTCATACACTCATGAACAAATGAGTTAGACAAAGAAACAAGAAAATAAAATTCAGCACAACATAAGAAATCTTATGTGACAAGTTTCATGACTAGACATGACTTCTATGACAAAACTACAATAGGTGAACAAGTCACTCTAGATTTTTGAGGTTTTCTTATACTTTGATATTTTTGTAAGAATTTTATGATTTAGTTTTCAGCCACAAAAAATAACAAGACAAAACTCAAAGGAACCTAAACTCAACACAATTCATGGTTCAAGAACAAGAACAAGAAATTTGAACCATAGAAAATCAAATGTAGCTTCTATAGCAAGTTTAATCGGAGGAAACTCTAAAGAATCAAGTTAACAACATTTAGCACAAGACATATGAGGATATACATGGAGAAAAAATGAAGAAACAACAGTGGAAGAGAAGGTAAATCAAAAAAAATTAATGGAGGTTTAAGGAGCACCTACTTGAAGCTCTTGTGCTCTGATTACCACTTGATGGAAGCTTGCTTGTGGGGCTTCTATGGAGGCTGGATCTTTGAGCTTCAATGAGGTCCTTTGATGGTGATTTTCCACGATGGAGATGCAGCGGAAGACAAAGGAGAAGAGGAGAGAGGAGGCACCATCCACTAGGGAATAAGCCTTGGAAGAAGGAGCTTCACCACCAAGATGAGCCTTGGATAAGAAGTTTGGAGAGGGTGCTTCAATGGAGGAAAAGAAAGAGGGAGAGAAAGAGAGAGGGGCGAGCACGAAATTGAAGGAATAAAAAGGGAGAGAAGTTGAACTTTGTGTTGTGTCTCACAAGACTCTCATTCCTCAAAGTTACAACAAGTGTTACACATGCTTCTATTTATAGACTAGGTAGCTTCCTTGAGAAGCTTTCTTTAGAAAACTTCCTTGAGAAGATTCTTTGAGAAAACTTCCTTGAGAAGCTAGAGCTTAACTACACACACCCCTCTCATAACTAAGCTCACCTCCTTGAGAAACTTCCTTAAGAAGATTCCTAAAGAAGCTAGAGCTTAGCTACACATACCTTTCTAATAGCTAAGCTCGCCTCCTTGAGATGAGAAGCTAGAGCTTAGCTATACACACCCTATAATAGCTAAGCTCACCCCCATGACAAAAAACATGAAAATACAAAAAAAAGTCCTTACTACAAAAACTACTCAAAATGCCCCGAAATACAAGGCTAAAACCCTATACTACTAGAATGGCCAAAATACAAGGCCTAGACGAAGGAAAAACCTATTCTAATATTTACAAAGATAAGCAAGCTCATACTTAGCCCATGGGCTCGAAATCTACCCTAAGGCTCATGAGAACCCTAGGGCCTTCCCTTGGATCTCTAGCCCAATCTACTTGGAGTCTTCTACCCAATGCCTTTGCGGAGTAGGATTGCATCATTCCCTCCACCTTGGAAAGGATTTGACCTCAAATCCCGAGGTTCTTCATACTCTGGGCTCCTTCCCTCAACACCTGTAAAAAGAACAAAAACATATGTATTAGTGGTGTTTGGTATGTTGAAGTAAGGTAAGGTCTGAAAACCCATTTCCTGGGCATCTTCCCATGAAGGAACATGGTTTCTCACCAACTCAATGAGTGGTGCTACAAGTATAGAAAAATATGGGACAAACCTTTTGTAAAAGTTTGTTAAGTCATGGAAGCCCTAAATTTTTCTTATACTTGGTGGAGTCTTCTACCCAATGCCCTTGCGGAGTAGGATTGCATCAGGAAACCTGTTACATCAGAACATATCAATACCCCAACCTGATTCTAAAATATTCACCTAAACTTTCCACAGAACCACGTCAACACACTATAGCAAAAGGAGGATCAAACAGAGAATGACACATGTTTAAAATTGGTAAGGTTGCTGACGTTGTACTCATGGATGAGTGTTTGTCTCAGTGCAGCATATTCACAGTGTTAGCCAAATCTTTTTCTTGAAGTCAAAATTAGTTCAAAGTGATTTCTAATGAAAACACTTAAGTTTTTCCTTTGTCAAGGGAATCTATATCCAAATGTAAAATCACATTAGAAATTTCAGTTTTAAATAAACCTACAACATTAGTCCTACAATTAAAGAAACAACTATTGTAATACTATAAATAAATTAGTACTTGTTGTATAATTATCATTCTGATCGACCTAACAGCATTACAAAATCAACAGATAAATATGGCAGACCATGGAAATTAAAAGTATATGACCTATCTCTTAACTCTCATGATATTCAAAATGCAGATAAAAACATACTGGTGGTCTTCATTGAAGAGACTGATCAAGATTGTTATTTACATCTATAAGTGTGGATATTTCCTAGTGTTTTTCCTCAATCATTCTATCAGCAAGATCATGGAATGAAGCATGTTCTTCGTAGAAGTTATAGATTCAGTTTGCACAAGAGACAGGGAAAAACACTATTTGAGGTGGGGGGAATGGGGAGTCCAACCACAGGTTTAAGGATTTGAAGCTTACCTTCAGTTTTTGTCATCGTTGTTTGAACTCTTACAATTCCTTTTGCATATCTTTTGTAGCAATAGCTTCATTGCCTCGCATCTAACTGCAAAGTTTGATTGAAGTTAAAATATTTACCAAATTCAGACAGATAGGAGAATGAAAGAAGTATAAGATATAAGCAATTATTTAACCAAGTAGCAGAGTGTATTACTTCTCTATTACAAATTTACATTTTGAACACTTGGTCCCCATTCCTCTTTCTCTTTTAGGTGTTTAACATTAGCTGAGTGAAGCTTTATTTCAAAGCTCCTTATCTGTTTCTTAACATTTTCAAGGGTTGTGTCTCTGAAATTAATAAAATGAGAGGCTTTTTCTGCTCCACACTCAACAGGTAGAAATGCAATTACTGTAGTGTATCCAATTTTTTACCCAAACCATAGCACACCACAAAATCAGTCACTTGTGATTCATGTTAAACTTCCACTTACTAGAGATTTATTCACAATGCAGGGTTAATTCTCAATAGATAAATAGTTTGCTTTTTGAGCACAATAGGCTGTACCATATAGATTTGTCAGGCAGACAAGCCCATATAAATTTGTCAATAAATATGGCACTTTTCTGCAATTTTTTCCTCATGATTAGCCATAGCAGATTGAAGATCTTGAAGAATTTTATCTGTTTCTTCTGTTATTGATAATACTTCATTTTCCACCAACCATATTTCATGGCACCTTTCATGGCCTATTTTATTCAAAATCAGGTAGACAAGGCCATCTAGATTTGTACCAGCTAATTAGTAACAAGTTTAATTAGAACCTGTTCTTTGGCAGCCAACAATTCGGTATCTCCTAGCTTTCCCTTTCTTTTTCCTGAACACACCACATGTCAAGATTAAAGCAACCATATAACAAAACAATCCGGTATTAAGTTTAGTAACAACAAGATCTCCAAATTCTCTTCAAATACTCATCCTTGTTGCTTATGCCAAAACCAATTTTTGTAGAACACCCCCAGAGGCCTAAAACCACATTTTTCTTCCATGTATAAAGGGACAAAATATTGATGACATTTATTACATTAAATTAACATATGAAAAAATTGAAAACCATTCTCAGCAAGATAAATAATACATGAATTTTATTAAGTGATTTAAACATGTAAAACAAGTGTTTCAGTTAACTACAACAACTTCATTCTTGATTGTACAATCATAATTTTAGGGGAAAACTCAACCCAAAAAATTAGATAAGGAAATCATTCTTCCATGTCAACAAATGTAATACAGAAGTGAATGCATCATTTAAAATTGCATAAACATGATCATTTGTGATTAATGAATTTACAATTTGAGATGCTTCCACATTTATAAGACATGAAACTTGATGAGTAGAATAAGTCACAAAAAATCCACTCAAATACTTTTGTAGTCAGTTATTGAGCAGATTCAAATTCTCTATAGGGACATAGACATAATAGTTGCCTAACGAGATGTTACAAATAACAACATAGCGTCATTTTGTAAAACAAGTGACAACAACAATTGTAGGCTGATACATTTCTTTTGTCTTTAAAACATGAGAAACCTCATTGAACATACCAAAACCATTCCTATTGATAAAGACCAGTTCATGCTACATCCAACATCACAAACCTCATTGAACCTATATAATTGCTTTCGATATAAATATATCAACATAGTTGGCATCCATGGTTTTCAATCATTTGAATTAGGCTTAATAGGTTCAATTTTTCGTGCCTTTGTATTGTTTTACTTCTTGTTTTGATTGTTTCCCCTATTCATGGTACATATTATATCTAGGACTGCACAACTACATATTTTTTGTATCATTTTGCTGCATCTGCGCACTTGTTCTGGTTGTTAGTCAGCATCTTTCGAGGTATGTATGTATTTATGAAAGTATTGTGCTTATTGTACGTCGTTGTTCAAATATAAGCAGCTACTTGCATTATGAGTGAACCTTAGTTTCCCGTTTGAGATTCAATACACTGATTAATATAGATAGTTTGGATTAATCGATCTATTAAGTCTTGAATTGTCCGTTAGGACAGTTTGGGAGGACATTTTTTTATAGTTGATTGATACATAGAGGTAAATTCTCTTTTGCATGATTTGATGGAATTTCGGTTTACTGCATCTTACATTGTTCTTCAGGTGCATATTTGACTGCGGTGATTATCCAGCATGTCACCGCTTTCATCTATGTACCTGAAGACCAATGCGAAATGCTGCCGAAATTTCGTCAAATCACTCAAAAGAGATTTTACCTGTACGTTTGAATCAACTATAAAAATGTCTTCCTGAATGGGATAGGGTCACACCTTTAATGAAAAAAATGAGTTTAGCATGCATTACAGATAACTTAATGATTTTGATCAATAGCAAAGACGAAAGATGGATAGAAGTTGGATGAAAGCATCACGCATCAATGACGAGTATGAGCAGGGGGTCAAACAATTTCTACAATTTACACAACTTAATGTTGAAAGTTTAAGGGGAAATTTTTTCTACCCATGTGTTAAATGTCTGAATAGGAGACGACAGTCTGTAAATGAAACTAGATCCCATCTTATATGTCACGACATCATTCCAAATTACATAAAATTGATATGGCATGGGGAATTTCCCGACATTCCAAATGTTTGTCCCACTCAGGCGATACATGAAGACATTGGAGATCGTATAGAGGATATGATTCATGATCTTGGACAAGACACTTTTGAACAAGCACATGCACCTTTGTATGATACCATTGAACGTGATTCAAAGACGCCATTGTATGAGGGGTGCACAAGTTTCACAAGGTTGTCAGCAGTCTTAGCTTTGGTCAACTTGAAGGCAAGATTTAGGTGGAGTGATAAAAGTTTCACTGAATTGCTGGTCTTATTGAAGAACATGCTTCCTGAACATAACACATTGCCAAAAAATCACTACGGGGCAAAAAAGATCTTGTGTCCAATGGGAATTGAGTACTAGAAGATCCATGCATGCCTTAATGATTGCATATTGTACAGAAATGAGTTTGCAGAAATGCTGCAGTGCCCCACGTGTGGGGTCTCACGATACAAAGTGCAGCATGACGAATTAAGTGAGGATGTAAGCACCAAAAATTGTTGTCTTGCAAAGGCCTAGTGGTATCTTCCAATATTACCAAGGTTTAAGCGATTGTTTGCTAATGAACATGATGCAAAAAACCTTACATGGCATGCAGTTGACAAAAAATGTGATGGATTACTCCTACATCCGACAATTCTCCATAATGGAAGACAATTGATCGTTTGTATCCAGATTTTGGGGATGAGCCAAGGAACCTAAGGCTTGCTCTTGCTTCCGAAGGAATGAATCCTTATGGTAACTTGAGCACCAACCATAGTTCATGCCCTATTTTACTAATGATTTACTGTAGAAGCAAAGCTTCATGGTGAATCAAAGATGATTCAAAGTTGTTTTGATGATAACAATGATGATAACAAAAGATGATGACAAAGGTGATGACTAAAAGCTCAAAGATCAATTGAATAAAAACTCAAGTAAATCAAAGATCAATCAAGAACAATTCAAGAGTTCAAGATAAGAATCAAGAAGAATTCAAGACTCAAGAAGAAAGTCTAGAGACAAGAATCAAGATTCAAGGTTCAAGATCTCAAGAATCAAGATCAAGATTCAAGACTCAAGATTCAAGACTCAAGATTCAAGAATGAAGAGAAGACTCAATCAAGATAAGTATTAAAAAGTTTTTCAAAACTTTGAATATCACATGAGTTTTTGACAAAACCCTTTACCAAAGAGTTTCTACTCTGGTAATCGATTACCAGTAGCAAAATTGTTTTGAAAAAGTTTTCAAATTGAATTTACAGCGTTCCAATTATTTTCAAAAAGTTGTAATCGATTACAATGTTTTGGTAATTGATAACCAGTGCCTTTGAACGTTGAAATTCAAATTCAAATGTGAAGAGTCACATCTTTTCACATAAAAGCTTTGTGTAATCGATTACACTAATTTGGTAATCGATTACAAGTGACTGTTTCTGAATAAATCAAAAGATGTAACTCTTCAAAAGGTTTTTGACATTTTCAAATTGGTTATAAATTTTTTTAAGAGTTATAAATCTTCTAAATGGTTGTCTTGACCAGACATGAAGAGTCTATAAAAGCAAGGCTTTGTTTTGCATTTCAAAATCTTGAATACTTTTCAATCATTTCATTACAATCCTTTACAAGCCTTGAATCTCTTTGAACTTCTTCTTCTTCTTTGTACCAAAAGCTTTCTAAAGTTTTCTGGTTTTCTAAACCTTGAAAACTTGTGCTATTCATCTTTTCATTCTCTTCTCCCTTTGCCAAAAAGAATTCGCCAAGGACTAACTGCCTGAATTCTTTTTGTGTCTCTCTTCTCCCTTTTCCAAAAGAACAAAGGACTAACCGCCTGAATTCTTTTGTGTCTCCCTTCTCCCTTGTCAAAGAATTCAAAACGACACAGTCTGAGAATTCTTTTGATTCTTCTCATTCCCTAATACAAAAGTGTTCAAAGGACTAACTGCCTAAGAATTCTTTTGTATCCCCATTCACAAAGTATCAAAGGTTTAACAGCCTGAGATCTTTGTCTCAACACATTGGAGGGTACATCCTTTGTGGTACAAGTAGAGGGTACATCTACTTGGGTTTGACTGAGAACAAGAGAGGGTACATCTCTTATGGATCAGTTCTAGTGGAGGGTACATCCACTAGGTTCAAAGAGAACAAGGGAGGATACATCCCTTGTGGATCTTTGCTTGTAAAAGGATTTTTGCAAGGTTGAAAGAAATCTCAGGGACCGCAGGTCGCTTGGGGACTGGATGTAGGCACGGGTTGTTGCCGAACCAGTATAAAAACTCTTGTGTGTTTGTTTCCTTCTTCCTACTCTTTTACTTTCCGCTGTGCATTTAATTTCCGCTTTTACTTTCTGTTAAGTTTCTCTTCTACTCCTCATTCTCTTAATAATTTAGTAAAAGCCTTAGAAGGGTAATTTTTTAATTGGTAAAGGTTTAGGAATAATTAATTCAACCCCCCTTCTTAATTATTCTCAGGCCACTCGATCCAACATTTACAACCTCCCTCCTTGGTTGTGTATTTTGTGAAAATACATTATCCTGTGTATGATGATAACGGGTCCAAGGCAGCCAGGGAATGACATTGATGTGTACCTCAGTCCAGTAATCGAAGACTTGAAAAAATTGTGGGAAGAGGGGGTTGATGTGTGGGATGGGAATTTGCAGCAGATGTTTAGGTTACGGTCAATGGTGTTTTGTACTATTAATGACTTTATAGCATATGGAAATTTAAGTGGATACAATGTTAAAGGGAATCATGCATGTCCTATCTGTGAGAAAAACACAAGCTTCATCCAACTCAAGCATGGAAAGAAGACAGTATATACCAGACACCGAAGATTTTTGAAACCATTTCACCCGTATCGATGACTGAAAAAAGCTTTTAATGGAAGTTAGGAGAATGAATGCCCGCCGGAACCATTAACTGGAAATGAAGTTCATGATCGAGTAGAAGACATTGTAACTCTATTTGGGAAGTCCCAAAAGAAGACATCATCTCCCACCAACATGTGGAAGAAACGGTCAATATTCTTTGATCTTCCATACTGGTTTGATCTACATGTGCGTCACTGTCTAGACGTTATGCATGTGGAGAAAAATGTATGTGATAGTTTAATTGGTACTTTTCTTAACATTAAAGGCAAGACAAAGGATGGTTTGAAATATTTTCAAGACTTGGTTGACATGGGAATAGGAGAATAGTTGCATTCGATATCACAAGGTCGGCAAACATATTTGCCCCCAGCATGCCACACAATGTCAACAGTAGAGAAGAGAAGTTTTTGTCAATGTTAGCGGAATGTAAAATTTCCACAAGGATACTCTTCAAATATCAAGAGCCTTGTAGCCCTCAATGATTTGAAGTTGGTTGGCTTGAAGTCTCATGATTGCCACGTCTTAATTCAGTAATTATTGCCTGTTGCGATTCATGGCATCTTGCCTAACAAAGTTAGGGTTGCCATAACCCGTTTGTGCTTTCTTTTTAATGCCATTTGTAGCAAAGTCATCAACCCTCAACAATTGGATGACTTGGAGAATGAGGCTGCCATTGTCCTTTGTCATTTGGAGATGTATTTTCCTCCATCATTTTTTGACATCATGGTTCACCTAATTGTTCATCTTGTGAGAGAAATTCGGTTGTGTGGTCCGGTTTTTTTGCGGCGGATGTATCTAGTTGAGCGCTACATGAAGGTGTTGAAGGGATATACCAAAAATCAATACCGACCAGAAGCTTCCATTGTAGAAAGGTATGTTGCTAGCTATTGAGTTTTGTTCGCAGTACATGGAAACAGTTCAACCTGTCGGGGTACCGAAAACTCGTGATGATCGGACACGAGGAGGTCAAAGGACACGATGCTACAATGTTGTTACCATGAGTCGACAAGATGTCTCACAAGCACATTTGTATATCTTTAATAACACACAGGATGTCATTCCCTACATACGAACTCACAAAGAATATCTGCCATCTATTCACCCAAAAATGAACATGATGAAATTGTTGCAAGAGCATAATAGAACTTTCATAAACTGATTTGAAGAAACAATCATCAGTGATGACAATGCTCCCAAAACATTAAGATTGTTGGCTATTGGTCCAAATCTAAATGTCCCCACTTGGAAGGGATATGACATAAACAATTATTCTTTCTATACAAAGTCACAAGATGATAAAAGTAGTGTGTAGAATAGTGGGGTCATTGTGGAGCCTCATTCTGAACACTTTTCTAGTGCATCAGATAACAACCCAATTCAAGCCTCAATGCCTTACTTCGGAGTTATTGAAGAAATCTGGGAGCTTGATTATAATCAATTCAGAGTGCCAGTATTTAAATGTAAATGGGTTAATGGAAATACCAGTGTTCATAGAGATGAAATGGGATTCACTTTAGTAGACCTTAATAAGGTCGGCTACAAGGAGGAACCATTCATTATGGCAGAACAAGCTAGGCAAGTGTTTTACATCCAAGATCCAAATGATTGTAGATTATCAGTGGTTCTACAAGGAATACCAATTAGTATTAGGGAACAAATTCATCATGCAACCCTTGACATTTGTGAGACTCCTCCTTTTTGCACAAAAATGCCTTCAATATGTGAACAACCCGAGGTGGATGACGTACATGTGATTCATAATGATCATGCTGAAGGTTTATGGGAGAACATTCCTGCTTAACAGCGTTGTATGAATGTAATGTTTATGATATTATTTTAATTGTTCTTCATTTATATGTAATGTTCATTTTTATTTTTTGTTACGTAGATGCTATTTTTTATCCTACAACATTAATCAAAATTTGTTTCATTTGCACAGGGTCATGCCGACCACACCAAGCTCCCCTTTGCAGTCAGATGGTAATACGGAGGCACCGCCTAAGAAGACAAGACAAACCACACGTCTTAAAAGGCTGACTTTAAGAACTTTAGATAAGCATAGACCAATGGTTACTGTCGATCCTGCAACTGGAAGAGCATCAGGCCCAGAAAAACAAAAGTTCCACCGCTATTTAGGGGTCGTAGCTCGAGAAAAGATCCCGATTGTCCATAGCAATTGGAAAGATGTGCTAGAAACTCTTAAGGACATAGTATGGGGTGACATTTTTGTAAGTCAACAGTTCCATGTATTTACTTTGTAGGTTTCTATATTTCAAAATGTTTACATCCATTAATTTTGACATGATGAATATTTAATGCAAGCTAAATTTGATATCCCAGAAGCCTCAAAGGCCAAGAAAAAGGTCATGTCCACGGTGGCCACTAGATGGAGGCAATTTAAGTCTTCACTAACCACTAAATTTGTCTATGCTGACACAGAAGGCGGACAAAAAGAAGATCCTTTGTAAAATACGGTATGCATCGACAAACTTGGGATGAATTTGCTGCAAGTCGCAAGACCCCTAATTGGCAGGTTAAATGTTTGTTCCCTTTAATTTAAATATGTATAGAAATGTACCATTTTTTTGGAATTAAATGCATGCAAATTATATATGGTGTATGACACGATATTAGGAAAAAGGCACAGGACATTCAAAAAAACAATGACTGCCCCCACGTACTGTCTCGTGGGGGTTATGACTTGCTTTAGAAAAAACTCTTAGAGGAGAAAAGAAAGAAAAGACAACATGAGGCACTATTGACTGAGAATACACCCTTTGATCTCGAGGACCCTCCATCTCCCATTGAAAGGCATGTCAAGTGGAAAATTGCTCGCACAAAGCAATATGGGCAGATGACTTCAGAGGCGGCACAACAAATTTCCGATAGAATTGTGAGTTGAGGTTCACATACAATTTGAAAGTAATTTTGTTTGTTTTATAATAACCACCTCATTTCATGTATGTATATGTCGTGCTTCTTATAGGACTCATTACAAGAGTAGATGACACAGGGTAGTTTTGTTCCCCATGGTCGGGACGACATACTCAATATGGCCATTGGGCAATCAGAGCATCCAAGTTGTGTTCATGTAGTGGGGTCTGGTATGACCCTTACTTAATATTATGGTAGGGCATCACGTGCCTCTAGCAGTTCCTCTACAACACTAAGCCAACAACAGTTGGCTGACATTATCAGAAACATAAAGGAACAAGAAAGGAATGAGTTTGAAGAAGAACACAAGCAGAGTTTGGAAAAATTGAAGCAGGAGTTGGCCAGTCAGATAAAAATTGAGTTGTCTCAGGTGGGACCACAGTACTTTCCCCTTGTTGACATAGATTTACAGTCATTAGCTGCACGTGTTAGCACCAAGGGGAGTAATGTTGAAATTGCTCTTGTTGTACCTCATATGATGCAGTGTAAATTTTTTGTGAACAAATTTTTATCATCGTTTAGACGTTGGTCATGCTATTATTGTAACCAGTGCAATGAAGACACTAAAGACAAGTGCGGATGGTACAAATAATCAAGGAACTCCTAAGTGGATTGAAGTAAAGGTTAGTCATGTAATTAATGCTTATTTGTCAGTAGTGATCTTCACATCATAACCTCAATACACTTGTTTGATTGAATTATTATTTATATTGAATGTAGAGTCATGTTCAAAGCGGAGGCTATGAGTGTGCCTATTATGTGGTGCATTGGATGTGGAACATCGTCAGTGGGGGTTTAAAGAATGATTGGAGCTTGGTATGTTTGGTTCAACAACTTTAAATTAGTACTTCAGTATAATTTTCATTGATTTTACATGTACGTGACATATTATTTGTATTCTTCATATTTTGTAGTGGTTTGATGATGGAATGTCGTTAGACATGGAAACAATTACAACGATTCGTGAGAAATGGGCAACATGTTTTCTTAAAGTTCAAAGCATTCAATGTAGAAAGCCATAGTTGATATAGGACATTGCATTACTATTTCAATTGTTGGTTATTGTGAACATTACTGAGACAAATGTATAAATATTGGCTTGTATTTATTTGACAATATATTTATGAAATTCTATCTTTCCTTTTCTTTGCACGAAATGTGTTAAAAATTTGCATTTTATTTGCAATACAAACTTCCATGGACAGGAAAACTGGTTTTTGTGGGACTAATCTTGTTTTTGCAGCAAATTTGAAGTTACATGGAAATACATGTGAAGCTTCATGCCTTATCAGACCTATGTAAGTTGATATGTATGTTTTATGTTGTGTACATTTTTCATTAATTACTTAGATTTTCAATTAATTAATACTAACACTTATTTGACAACATGTCATGGGTCACTCATGATTAGCTTCTACAAATGGTTATGGTCCCGGTTTGAGGGATTTAAAAATGTAGACAGTGTACATAGTGAGCATCAAATATTACATCAAGTGCACCAGCTCCCCAAGAAAGTGCAGGTTCTGTTTAATCTATCTACCACTTTCTCTGCTATACAAATTTGTCAGTCTACTTTTCTTTCTAATTTATATTTGCATATAGAGCAACCTTTTATTAAGGAAGACACTGTTTTACTGAAAGACTTGGTGCAACAAACTATAGCTGCACTCGGAGAGAACATTAAAGAACGTTGTTTTTTTGGGTTTATGGTTTGGTAAGTTTTATGCTTTTGGATTTGGAAATTCCTGTTGTAGCCTGATATTATATTATCATGATGTTCATCTATGGAAGGTAGATTTTTTCTCTTATGTTGTTGAATTGCCCAAATATTAGGTTAGTCATTAGATATCAACACTTTGAAACAATCTTCATTCAATGTTTTTACTTAATATTTGTTTAAATTTCATGTAAGGTTTTGAAGGAAAAGAATCCAACTTGGCTGCAATAGTTAGACTGGCTTCATCTCTGGACTACACATCATCCAAATCAATGCTTAAGTTACTCTTAACGCTAGTAAGTGAATGTTTAGTTGTTTCTGGTTACTTGCTAAGTAGATTTAATGATTAACTTGCCCTAATATCTGTTAAGGTACTAAATTTAGTCACTTTTCAACAGGCAATGTTAGTAGCAGCTTTTCCTCTTTCATCTCGTCCGCCATATGTATTCTCATGGTTAAATACTTTGATTTCACCAGAGGACATGATGGATCCAGATTTATTAGAAAGACTAGTTTTGAATAACTTTTGTAAGCATTTTTTGTTGGATCGAGTGGCCTCAGAATAATTAAGAAGGGGGGGTTGAATTAATTATTCCTAAACCTTTACTAATTAAAAAATTACTCTTCTAAGGCTTTTACTAAATTGTTAAGAGAATGAGGAGTAGAAGAGAAACTTAACATAAAGTAAAAGCGAAAATTAAATGCACAGCGGAAAGTAAAAGAGTAGGAAAGAAGGAAACAAACACACAAGAGTTTTTATACTGGTTCGGCAACAACCCGTGATTACATCCAGTCCCCAAGCGACCTGCGGTCCTTGAGATTTCTTTCAACCTTGTAAAAATCCTTTTACAAGCAAAGATCCACAAGGGATGTACCCTCCCTTGTTCTCTTTGAACCTAGTGGATGTACCCTCCACTAGAACTGATCCACAAGAGATATACCATCTCTTGTTCTCAGTCAAACCCAAGTAAATGTACCCTCTACTTGTACCACAAAGGATGTATCCTCCAATGTGTTAAGACAAAGATCTCAGGCTGTTAAACCTTTGATACTTTGTGAATGGGGATACAAAAGAATTCTCAGGCGGTTAGTCCTTTGAACACTTTTGTATTAGGGAAAGGGAAGAATCAAAAGAATTCTCAGACTATGTCGTTTTGAATTCTTTGACAAGGGAGAAGGGAGGCACAAAGAATTCAGGCGGTTAGTCCTTCGTTCTTTTGGAAAAGGGAGAAGAAAGACACAAAAAGAATTCAGGCGGTTAGTCCTTGGTGAATTCTTTTTGGCAAAGGGAGAAGAGAATGAAAAGATGAATAGCACAAGTTTTCAAGGTTTGGAAAACCAGAAAACTTCAGAAAGTTTTTGTTACAAAGAAGAAGAAGAAGTTCAAAGAGATCCAAGGCTTGTAAAGGATTGTAATGAAAATGATTAGAAAAGTATTCAAGATGCTTGAAATGCAAAACAAAGCCTTGCTTTTATAGACTCTTCATGTCTGGTCAAGAAGACCATTTAGAAGAGTTATAACTTTTAGAAAAACTTAAAACCAATTTGAAAAAGTCAAAAACCTTTTGAAGAGTTACATCTTTTGATTTATTCAGAAACAGTCACTGGTAATCGATTACCAACTAAGTGTAATCGATTACACAAAGCTTTTGAGTGAAAGGATGTGACTCTTCACATTTTAATTTGAATTTCAACGTTCAAGGGCACTGGTAATTGATTACCAAAACATTGTAATCGATTACAGCTTTTTGAAAATAATTGGAACGTTGTAAATTCAGTTTGAAAACTTTTTCAAACTCATTTTGCTACTGTTAATCGATTACAACAATATGGTAATCGATTACCAGAGAGTAAAAACTCTTTGGTAAAAGGTTTTGTCAAAAACTCATGTGCTATTCAAAGTTTTGAAAAAACTTTTTAATACTTATCTTGATTGAGTCTTCTCTTTATTCTTGAATCTTGATCTTGATTCTTGAGATCTTGAACCTTGAATCTTGATTCTTGTCTCTAGACTTTCTTCTTGAGTCTTGAATTCTTCTTGATTCTTATCTTGAACTCTTGAATTGTTCTTGATTCACTTGAGTTGTTCTTTGATTGATCTTTGAGCTTTTTGTTATCACGTTTGTCATCATCATTGTTATCATCAAAACACCTTTGAATCATCTTTCAATTTTCGACGACAGTTACCATAATAAATGGCGTCAAACAGTTTCGATTTTTAACGATGTTATATTCAATGACGGTTCAAAACCATTGTTAAAAGGTCATTTTAATCGTCTTTAAAAAGCCTTTTTTTAGTAGTGTAGCTTGGTTCTTCTAAGTCTATAGTAGCAGTAGCACCTAAACCCGTGAATTCCACTTCATTTGTTTCTCTACTCATCGCTTCATTAGCATCCATAGCAATTTCAGCTCCATGACCAGTGGCTCTATATTTAGCACACAAATCCACTATGTCATCCTAATTTTGAAGCACCTTGAATCGAAACGGTTTAGCCGATTTATGCGACTAGAAAAAAAGAAGAAAAAAAAGTCAAATCCAATCTGCTTTGAATAACAAATATCAATATATAAAAGAAAACTTACAGTGCAATATTCATTCCAAGCATTTTCATTCTCAACTGTGATCATGTGCTTAGTGCCATCCCAATCAAACCCACTATGGCCAGGGATTTCACTTACAATACCATACCATGATCTCCATAATTTGATATGGTTTTTGGCATTCTCTGATGTGACATTAGCATCGAAACTTGTAGACAACATTGTAGCTATAACATTCAATGCTGATTTTTCCCAACCTCCGTCGCCCTTGTTGCCCAAATTCCTTTGATCTCTCAGTACATCAGCCAATACACGTTCCATCTCCAAATTCCATGTAAAATAACTTCTTGTTTCCTCGTTATTTTTTCCTGAAACTTTTCTTTTGCTCGCTATTTTTTCATTAGATGACTCCATTGAAGTTAATGTCACTTATTTAACCTGCACATAAAAAATATTAGGTACAACCTACTTTATTCATTTGATTAGTCCACTGCACAATCATAGAAAATATTTCAAGCAAAGTTTTTATGCAATAACAAAGTACATAAAAGTCTCTCTTCAATAGCGAAGTACAATAGTAACAAAATACACAAAGTTTGTCTGCAATAATAAATTACATATAAAAAAGAACCTAAGCAAAGTTTCTTTAACTTGATAGTTAGCAAACATATTCATAGCTAATGTATCTCGCAATCTTGTCCAGTTTTCAATAGCTTGAATAGTTGTGATATCATCTGTGACATTATTTTCAACTCCTTCCCTTGATTGATGGACTAACTCTTCATCAACAATAGATAAAAATTCAAAGTCTTGAACTTCTAAAAGTTGATCAGCTTGTTGCTCGCCTCTTATGAAATTGTGTAACGCAAAACAAGCATTGATAATACTTATTTGTGTCTTTATATCAAAAAATGAAAGAGTTCTTAATATACTCCATCTTTTTTTCAAGATCCCAAATGACCTTTCTATTGCATTTCAAGCACTTTCATGACAAATATTAAATGACTCCTTGTAACTTTGAGGGGTGTTTCCAATCCATTCATTGAGATGATATCTAGTCCCTCAACATGGTGCTAAAAATCCTGGATCATTGGTATATCCCGCATCCACAAGAAAGTACTTACCTACAACGTTTAAAATAAAAATCATAGGCTTAAACTAGACAAGAAAAACAGAAAAAACTATTTCCAAGAAATATTACCAGTTGGAATTTTAAGTTTTTTGATGACGTAATGCATCTCGTAATACTTGAGAATCTCCTGCAGACCTTTCCCACCCAGGTAACATATAAATAAACCTTAAATTTGAACCACAAACAGCTAACACATTTGTAGAGACATCACCCTTCCTATTACAATATCTCGGTCTCTCATAAGGAGAAACTAGACAAAAAAAGAGAAAAAACTATTTCCAAGAAATATTACCAGTTAGAATTTCAAGTTTTTTGATGACGTAATGCATCTCGTAATACTCGAGAATCTCCTGCAGACCTTTCCCACCCAGGTAACATATAAATAAACCTTAAATTTGAACCACAAACAGCTAACACATTTGTAGAGACATCACCCTTCCTATTACAATATCTAGGTCTCTCATTAGGAGAAACTATAACCGAAATATGTGTCCCATCAAGTGCTCCAATACATCTCTACAAACAAGATAATTTTTTAGATTCTAAGAAAATTTTAGAATTAACTAATATCTCCTAACAATTGATAAACTTACCTCAAACCATCTCTACTTGTTTGCTTCCGTACTGTCATACCCTAATTTCGTCCGGGGACCTTTGCGTGATGACATGCGACCTTTCTTTGGTCCTTGCGAGGTGCTTGGCACCCATCATTAGGCAATTTGTGAAATTCCAGGACATGCCGGAAAACCAAAAAAATATTGATGCACAATCCGTAAGTTTCCGTGATACACCGGAAACCAAATGGAAGCATCGTTGCGTAATTAAGTGAGGTTCCGTAACATTCCGTAAGTCAAAAAGGGGATGATTATGTAATCCGCAAGGTTCCGTAACATTACGGAAAGAAAACAAGTATCGTTACGAAATTCGTAAGTTTCCGTAACTTTACGAAAAAGAATCACCAAAAAAAAGCAGAGGGGGGTGTACTTAGTAAAAATGGGGGTGCAAATAGCACCCAGGCCCACTTGGGCCCTCCAAAATATTCCTCCAGAAGGCTGTTGCTTCTGGAGGAAGCAACCTGGCTCGCCTGGGCGAGCTGGGCGGCAACCACCTCCCCTATTTTGCTATAAATAGGGGAGGAAGTGAAGAAGAAAAGGGTTCAGCCCCTTAGGCACTTCTCTCTCTTTCGAATTTGCTTGGAAAAATTGTTTCCGTGAAGAAAATCTAAGCCGAGGCGCTTCCGAAACGTTTCCGTAACGTTTTCCGTGAGGAATTTCGCGAAGGTTTTCAACCGTTCTTCGACGTTCTTCATTCGTTCTTCGATCTTCAACGGGTAAGTACCTCGAACCAAGCTTTTCGATTCATTCTATGTACCCGTGGTGGTCCAAATTGTGTTTTGTGTATTTCTATTCTCGTTTCATTTACTTTTCATACCCCCTGTTGACGTGCTTAAGCCATTTTACTTAAGTCATTTCTCGCTTAACTTAAAAATAAAATAAATTTCCACCGAACGTTTGAATTGTATGATCCGTAAACTTCGGTTAAAATGAATTCCGACCGTTCGGTCGTGCCGTAACCACGTTGGAAAACAAAAAGAGATGAAAAATAATATAATAATCAAAAAACATCTTTTTTTTAGTAAAATAAAGCGGAAAATCAATCGGACGTTTTCTCTTTGGGATTTCTCATTCTTAATCGAATTGACTAATAACTAAAGTGAAACTAAGGCTAAAATAAACTCGCCTAGTCAAGCTTGTCCACAAAAATAGGTTTTTGAAGTTTGTCATTTCAATTTCTCACTAAGTAAAATGGATCATTTTCAAGGTCCAACGCCTTAAAATGATCACCTCTTAAGGTAAAAAAGAATCACTTGATAAGCAAGAACTACGTAGGTCTGATTTCCTCATCGCAATTGTGGATACGTAGGAGCAAAAGCCCTGCTTTTGTCGACCACCCCAAGAGATCGTTAATGGTCCAATGCCTTAATGTTTCTCTCCTCTCAAAAAAACAAGAGATCGTTAATGGTCCAAGCTCATGCTTTTATAAAAAGGTTCATCAAGTCAAGTTGAAATATGAAAGTAACCGTCTTGCAAAATTGGGGCATAAGATGAATCGAGTCACATCACTGCTTCGTCTACTGCCAAACATATTTAGGATTGTTGATGTCCTTGTTACTTCCAGTTTCACCTTGACAAAGATGTCATGGACCATGTTGAAAATCTAAATTGATTCAACCCCATATCCTGCGTAAAAATTCGCAATACTTCAACTGTACATCATTCGCATACATCCATGCTTTTCATTGGTTGTATTGCTCATTGCATTCTTTCCTTGAAAAATAAAATAAAATAAAATAAAATGAACTTAATCATTGTTATCAAAAAAAAAAAACAAAACAAAAAAACATGCTTTATGGCGTCCTCACCGAACTTGTGCTAGAGCTAGAGTAATGGGTGAAGTAGAGGAGATACAAGAGAAGATGAAGGCCGACATGGAGGCCATTAAAGAGAAAATGGCCACAATGATGGAGGCCATGATGAGCGTGAAGAAGATAATGGAAGCCAATGCGGTTGCAATTGCCGCTACCAGCGTTGTTGCTAAGGTGAACCTGATGTCCCCATCCGGCATCAACCAAATGAATCATCCAACCTCAGATATGGTAGGCAAAGATTTGGGAAGTACGGGCAGCCCCCATGATGTGCAAATTCAAAACGAGCACGCCTTCCCGCCATATGGCTTGCCTCTCAACTATACGCCACCCAATGTGGCGTACAGTCCCAATAAGAATGTCAATAACTCCACTCCTATACCCATTGAGAGCCAACAACCCCGAACTGATCATGCACATGTCTCTTAAACCGTGGGGGAGACACATGAAATTCCCCATCACAATCTAGCCGACTTCGAGCCTTGGCTCGAATATGCCACTGAAGGGCAAGCAGTTGGTGGTATACCCCTACAAAATCCTTTGGAGGGCTCTCAGTGTCACCCACAACCACAACCCTCACATTCCACAGCGGTTAAAAACCCCCATGCTATGGCAGAAATGGGAAAGAGGAAAGGCTCAGGGCCATTGAAGGAGGTAAAGATTATGCCTTTGCTAACCTAGAAGAGTTGTTCCTAGTACCCAATATCATCACCCCTCCCAAGTTCAAGGTGCTGGACTTTGACAAGTACAAGGGGACTACTTGCCCCAAGAACCATCCAAAGATGTATTGTCGGAAGATAAGGGCATACGCAAAGATGAGGAATTGCTAATACATTTCTTCCAAGAAAGTCTTACTGGGGTAGCTGTTACCTGGTACACTAACTTGGAACCTTCCCGAGTCCATACTTGGAAGGACCTAATGGTTGCCTTTGTTAGGCAGTATCAGTACTATTCTGATATGGTTCCGGATAGGATGCAACTACAGAACATGTGCAAAAAGGGAGACGATAACCGTGATGGTAGACACATTATCAGTATTCTACTATGGAAAATGGTGGGCTACACACCTTCAAAGCTTTGAGGATTTGGTCTTCACCAGTGAAAGGATCGATGTGGGTCCGAAAAGAGGCAAATTTGATCATCCTACTAGGACGACTGAGAAAACTGGGGCAAATAAAAAGGGTGAGAAAGAGGGAGAAACCCATGCTGTGACTGCCATTCCTATACAGCCAAGTTTCCCACCAACCCAACAATGTCATTACTCAGCCAATAACCAACCCTCTCCTTACCCACCACCTAGTTATCCACAATGGCCATCCCTAAATCAACCACAAGGTCTGTCTACCGCACTTCCAATGACGAAGACCACCTTTAGCACAAACCAAAAAAACACCAACAAAAAGGAATTTTGCAGCAAAAAGCCTGTAGGGTTCACCCCAAATTCCGTTGTCATATGCTAAACTTGATCCCATATCCACTCAATAATTCAATGGTAGCCATAACCCCAACCAAGGTTCCTCAACCTCCATTTTTCTAAGGATACGACTCGAACGCAACGTGTGCTTATCATGGAGGAGCCCTGGGGCATTCCATTGAGCATTGTATGACCCCGAAGCATAAAGTGTGAACTCTAATTGATACGGGCTAGCTGAAATTTGAGGAGAATCGCTTGTTGAATCCTAACATTGACAAGTGTCGCAACCTACCCTTCGGCGGGAGGGCGACGCGTGACTCGCGGGATGCGTGTTCCACGAAAGGAATACGCGCGGAGTCGCCACCAACGTTTATTTGAGGAAAACGTCAGAAAAACCGGAAAAGACGCGATCTACGAACTTTTAAGTGAAAGGTTCGGGAGTTGTATTTACGCGCGGGGAAGGTATTAGCACCCCACACGTCCGTCACAAGGGACGACAGCCTTTAATCGAATGTGCAAACATGACTTTGATTTTTACGTTCCCTTTTATGTCCTTATATCCTTTATACCCTTTTTATATTTTTTCTCTTTTTGTGGTCGACAAGGGTGTTTCCCTTTGCTCCTACGTATTCCTCAATTGGGATGAGAAAATCAGACCTACGTAGTTCTTTCGGAACAAAGTGTTTGGTTTAAGTTTGTTTTTTGTCTTTTTTGCAAAATATGTTTTTTATTTGAACAAAAGGTCATTTAAGGTGTTGGACCATTAAACGGTCTTTTGATTTTGAAAGGAAAGAAACGTTAAGGCATTGGACCATTAACGATCTCTTGTTTTTGAAAGGAGAGAAACGTTAAGGCATTTGGACCATTAACGATCTCTTGGGGTGGTCGACAAAAGCGGGGCTTTTGCTCCTACGTATCCTCAATTGCGATGAGGAAATCAGACCTACGTAGTTCTTGCAAAAGCGGTAAAGTCACATGTTGATTTTATGCTTTTGAACGGTCCATGTTAACCGATAAAAGCAAAGAGGACCGTTTAAGGCGTTGGACCTTAAAACGGTTTTTAGTGATTTTTCGGAAAAAACTTGATTTGTGAGTTGATTTTAGTCTTAGTTTCACTTTGGTTATTAATCAATTCATTCAAGGAAACTTCCAAAGAAAAACGTCCGATTGATTTTTTTTATTTTATTCAAAGATATTTTGATTATTTTATTATTATTTTACTTTTTTTGGTTTAACTGAGGTTATAGCGTGAACGATCAGTTAGATTTCGTTTTAACAGTGATTAAACGAGATTACAACACAAATGATCGGTTGAAATTCATTTTATCATTTATTAGACGAGAAAACGGCTTAAATAAATGGTTAAAGCACGTTAAAAACGGAAGAAAAGAAAACTGAAAGTAAACGAAATTAAAGTGAAAGTACACAAAACAAGAAATGAATTGAAAGTCTCGGATTCGAAAACTTACCCGTTGAAGAACGAAGAACGAACGAAGAACGGATGAAGAACGGTGAAGAACGACGAAGAACGATGAAGAATTTCCACAGAATCGCTTACGAAAGCGTTACGGAAGTACTTCGACTTGATTTTTCTTCACGAAAACGTGTTTTTTGCCCAAAATAGCCGAAATGCATAGCCAAAGGGATCTTGAACATTTTGAAACAGCTCCCCCCTCCCCTATTTATAGAAAAAAAAGGAGGTGCTTGCCGCCCAAAGACTTAATGAAGAAGATTTCTAAGCGCACCCGAATTACTAAGTTCACCTCCCTTTTCGTATTTTACGGAAAAGTTACGAAAGCCTTACGGAACTGTTTTCGAATTTGATTTTCATCTTTTTTCTCTTCCTTTCACCAATGTTAAGTGGAATATGCTTACCCAAGGTTTTCGGAAATTTTACAGAAGTATTACGGAAGCCGCGGAAGCCCGAAAACCATTTTTCAAAAACGTGAGGAGCTTGCGCCAGTTGCTTCCTCCTTAAGCAACCCAACTTCCAAAATGTTCTAGAAGGGCTAGATTTGAATTGCTATTTACACCCTATCTTGATAAGTTCACCCCTTACCTTTTTTGGTGATTCTTTTTTCGTAAAGTTACGGAAACTTACGAATCTCGTAACGATACTTGTTTTCTTTCCGTAATATTACGGAACCTTGCGGATTACATAATCATCCCCTTTTGACTTACGGAATGTTACGGAACCTCACTTAATTATGCAACGATGCTTCCATTTGATTTCCGGTGTGTCACGGAAACTTACGGATTGTGCATCAATATTTTTTGGTTTTCCGGCATGTCCTGGAATTTCACAAATTGCCCAATGATGGATGCCAAGCACCTCACAAGGACCAAAGAAAGGTCGCATGTCATCAAGCAAAGGTCCCGGACGAAATTAGGGTATGACAGTTGCCCCTCTTTACTTGTCTTTTATTGGAGATAAAAGGAAAGTAAAGATAAGACACTAATTTCGTTCCTCTCGATTTGACGAGAGTCGCGGGTGACCATAAAATCTCCACATTCAAATGACTTGTTGTTCCTAGATTTTCACAAATTGCCTAATGATGGGTGCCAAGCACCTCACAAGGACCAAAGAAAGGTCGCATGTCATCAAGCAAAGGTACCCGGACGAAAATTAGTGTATGACACTAATTTCGCTCCTCTCGGTTGACGAGAGTCGCGGGTGACCATGAAATTTCCGCATGTAAATGACTTGTTGTTCCCGGAGGAACAAAAGGTGCAGAAGACTATGTCAGCCTCTGCATGCTATCAAGCGTTCTGTCTTACAGATAGCAAAAGAATGTTTATACGGATAACCACTCGGGTATTTCCGCGTATCATCGGGCCCGCCGCCTCTGGATGATACAAGGGTGCAGAATGACCAAATTTGGTCTCTGCTTGTCATCGGGCCCGCCGCCTCTGGATGACAAAAGGGTGCGGATAACCGTAAGGTATCTCGCGTATCATCGGGCCCGCCGCCTCTGGATGATACAAGGGTGCAGAATGACCAAACTTGGTCTCTGCTTGTCATCGGGCCCGCCGCCTCTGGATGACAAAAGGGTGCGGATAACCGTAAGGTATCTCCGCATATCATCGGGCCCGCCGCCTCTGGATGATACAAGGGTGCAGAATGACCAAATTTGGTCTCTGCTTGTCATCGGGCCCGCCGCCTCTGGATGACAAAAGGGTGCGGATAACCGTAAGGTATCTCCGCGTATCATCGGGCCCGCCGCCTCTGGATGATACAAGGGTGCAGAATGACCAAACTTGGTCTCTGCTTGTCATCGGGCCCGCCGCCTCTGGATGACAAAAGGGTGCGGATAACCGTAAGGTATCTCCGCGTATCATCGGGCCCGCCGCCTCTGGATGATACAAGGGTGCAGAATGACCAAACTTGGTCTCTGCTTGTCATCGGGCCCGCCGCCTCTGGATGACAAAAGGGTGCGGATAACCGTAAGGTATCTCCGCGTATCATCGGACCCGCCGCCTCTGGATGATACAAGGGTGCAGAATGACCAAACTTGGTCTCTGCTTGTCATCGGGCCCGCCGCCTCTGGATGACAAAAGGGTGCGAATAACCGTAAGGTATCTCCGCGTATCATCGGGCCCGCCGCCTCTGGATGATACAAGGGTGCAGAATGACCAAACTTGGTCTCTGCTTGTCATCGGGCCCGCCGCCTCTGGATGACAAAAGGGTGCGAATAACCGTAAGGTATCTCCGCGTATCATCGGGCCCGCCGCCTCTGGATGATACAAGGGTGCAGAATGACCAAATTTGGTCTCTGCTTGTCATCGGGCCCGCCGCCTCTGGATGACAAAAGGGTGCGGATAACCATAAGGTATCTCCGCGTATCATCGGGCCCGCCGCCTTTGGATGATACAAGGGTGCAGAATGACCAAACTTGGTCTCTGCTTGTCATCGGGCCCGCCGCCTCTGGATGACAAAAGGGTGCGGATAACCGTAAGGTATCTCCGCGTATCATCGGGCCCGCCGCCTCTGGATGACAAAAGGGTGCGGATAACCATAAGGTATCTCCGCGTATCATCGGGCCCGCCGCCTCTGGATGATACAAGGGTGCAGAATGACCAAATTTGGTCTCTGCTTGTCATCGGGCCCGCCGCCTCTGGATGACAAAAGGGTGCGGATAACCATAAGGTATCTCCGCGTATCATCGGGCCCGCCGCCTCTAGATGATACAAGGGTGCAGAATGACCAAACTTGGTCTTTGCTTGTCATCGGGCCCGCCGCCTCTGGATGACAAAAGGGTGCGGATAACCATAAGGTATCTCCGCGTATCATCGGGCCCGCCGTCTCTGGATGATACAAGGGTGTTTTCTCCACTAAAATGCAAACATGCTTTAGCAAAGAGACAAATATTCCAACTGATTTAGAGCAGCATATGCTTTTTTGAGTGAAAAACAATGCGTCTACCGGGGAAGGAGAGTCTGCTGATGAAATCTCCCATAACCATAAATGAGATTTTGGATGTTAGCATTTCGTTTCTAAATGACCATTTAGAGGAAACACTGGGTTCGACAAAAATAGAAGAAATCCACTCAAAGTGTATCAATCTCGCACAGGTAAGTGTTTCATCCTAATTCCGGACCATAGATATGTCATGACTTGACTTTGCAAATTATTTCCTATCAAATCAAAAATTACATGCGTGATCATGGATCAAATAGGACTTCCCTTGGGAATGGGTTCTTTTGGGGAGTTTTTCGTCTTTTGATTATTTTTTTGCCTTTTCCTTTTCTGTTTTGGTTTTGCGCGAGGCGAACAAGTCAGCGACGCACAGGATTTTGGTTGGTAATCAAAGGGAGAAGACCACTTTAGGTCATGGTTTCCTTTTCTTTCTTTTGTTCATTTGGTGACAATTCTGTATTGTTCAGATATTGTCTGGTCAAAAGACCTTTCTGCACATTTCTTCTTTTTTTCTTTCGATCCTTGATCAGGAGCTTTCTTTCCTTCTTCTTCTTCTTCTTTTTTTTTTTTACTTTCTCCCATTCTTTGATTGGGAATTTTCTTTCTTTTCTTTTTGCTTTCTCCCACTCTTTGATTGGGAATTTCCTTTCTTTTCTTTTTTTTCTTTCTCTTTGATTGGAAATTTTCCTTCTTTTCTTTTTTGCTTCCGAGGGTAAGGATTGACATTCTCACCCTGGGTCAAGGTTTATGGTGAGTCAGGATTTTGGCTCAAGGTTTGTAGAATGGCTAGACATGATACATGTCGGGGTTTGGTTTGGCTCAAGGATAAAAGGGATGCCCCACATTATTTCCATGACACAAATGCAAAAATGATGATTTGGAAATTTTATGCAAAACTGGTCATGCATGCACCTATGCGGACACTCAAGTGTCAAATTTTTATGGTCATGTGACGTTAGGGCTCAGGATTCATTTCCTCTATTTTAGTCAACCCAATGTTTCCAAAATATGTTCTTTAATCCATTTGTGCATTCATCCAAGTCCATTTTGGGCGTCCAGGAAAATTTTCACAGCATTCACCCTTCAGGTGTACACACATTTTTTCAAAAACTAGCTATGATCAGCGAATTTTCTTTAAAGAAAAGTTGGAAGTCATCTCTTTTCAAAAGCATGTTGGTTTTTCAGCTAGACAACTTATTTTTCTTTTTTCTCTCTTTTTCCTTTTTTTATTTGTTATTTCTTTTTCTTGTTTGTTTTTGTTTTTTTTTTCCTTTTTTTTTTCATGAGGTATTTTGCTACCTAAACATGTGTATATTTTTGTGAGGTATTTTTGCTATATACATGCATATCCAAGGTATCTTGCTACCTAAACATACATATATATATTTTGTGAGGTATCTTTTTGCTACGTACATGCATATCTAAGGTATCTTGCTACCTAAACATACATATATATATTTTGTGAAGTGTGTTTTTGTTTACATACATGCATATCTAAGGTATCTTTCTACCTAAACATACATATATATATTTTGTGAAGTATTTTTTTGTTACATACATGCATATCTAAGGTATCTTTCTACCTAAACATACATATATATATTTTGTGAGGTATGACTACCTTCCGAGCTTGCGCTTGTTTTATTTAAATTCCCAGGATCATGAGCAACTAGGTGCGTCCTACTATAAAAAGTGATCAAATAACAAGCATAGATTCAAAAGGTACTAGGTTGCCTCCTAGTAGCGCTTCTTTAACGTCTTGAGCTGGACGCATGATGGCTTGTAGGTCACGGACCTAGTACTTTGCTTACCTTTGGCTTTGGACTTGGTCGCTTATTGGTCGGCCATGGGTCGTAAGCAACGCTCTAACCTTTTTGTGGATGAGCTGAGGTGAACTCTAGAGGTGATGGCGGTGCGTCTGTTGCCCGCTGCCGGCCATCCCCAGGTTGCTGTGGTGTTTCGCCCTGCGCCTGCCTGGAGACGCAGTACTTCTTGATGAAAGCTCGATTAGTAGGGGGCCTGATGCCCTTGCTGGAGGTGACAGGTACTCTGTAGAACTGACAGAGACCCGTAATTAGAGCTTGACAACTCCAAGACCCTGTTGGACTTATTCGGGTCCACTGGGTGTCTTGCAGGCGCGATCCCTGCAAACAATAGATGAAATCAGAAATCAGTTGAGCGATGTGCATACTTACCTATGATGACGTGACCTTGCCGGGGGGGTACGGGCACCCTGTAGGACTGATAGAGGCCCGTAACCAGAGCAGAAAACCCCAGGGCCCTGTTTCACTTTTTCGGGTCCACTGGGTGTCTTTGTGGGTGCGATCCCTGCAAACAATAGATGGTATCAGAAATCAGTTGAACCATATGCATACTTACCCACGTCGGGACGACACAGACCAACTGATACTTTTGCAGGGGGAGATTGGCAATGCGGTCGCTGGGCAGAATGTTGCTAAGTAGCAATGTCATCTATATCTGTGTAAGAGTGGTCATGTTGGTGCGCATGATCCGCACTCGTCTCTTTGCAGCGGCACGGGTGAAATCTTGCCCCGGTATGCATAGTAGCTGTGTGATAGCCTCCCTCTCTGGTTGTGCTCGCACAGTTGGCCCTCCTCCAATATCAAGGGGTGGCCCAGGAACCGTTAAAAGGAAACTACTGGTCCCTTAACCGGGAGTGCAACTCTTGGTTAAGCATTTAAGGATAGAGGACCTTAAATTCTCTTAAGGTGCGGATGTGGAGCACACTGAAAATGAGGACACGTAGCCCTCTAAAGGTGAGGGCATGCAACCCTCTCAAGGCGAGGATGTATAGTCCTCTGGAGGTGAGGGCGTGCAGCCCTCTGTTGGCGAGGACGTGTAGCCCACTCAAGGCGAGGACATGTAGTCCTCTGGAGGTGAGGGCGTGCAGCCCTCCGATGGTGAGGACGTGTAGTCCTCTCAAGGCGAGGACGTGTAGTCCTCTCAACGGTGAGGGTAACTAGTACCCAAGGGTCCACCCTTATGAGAAAGCAAGAGATCGACTCATCGAGAGAGCCGGTCATCCCAAATTCAAAAGATTTGGACATTTAGATGTAGGGAATCTATGTAGTTAACATGATTTTGAGGGATGCAAATGCATGCAACCTTTGTTGTGAAATTTGGGTAAATGCAGACTTTATATGAAACAATGCAATGTAATGGAAAGTTGTACAATGTTCATGGCATTCTTTCCCTATTTTGTGATTTTGATTTTGATTTGATTTTTTTTTTTTTTTTGGAAAACACAGATTGACTGCCTTTTTGAAAAAGGTGATAATTCATGCAACCTCATCCTATCTTTTTGCAAATCTCTTCGGGAACTCCCTCAGAGTGTATGTTCTTTTTGATTTAGTCACTTGACCGTTTTGGAGTGACGGGAATGGAGTCGTTTGATAATTAATCAATCTATTGAAATTCCAGGGCTTGTCCCCCTTTTTTTTGTTAAAAACCTCGATGGGTGAGAACTTTTGATCGGCCCCTATGTTCACTTGAGGCTCATGAACGGTGCCCCTCATTGCCCCAGTGTAAGGCTTTGAGGTACCAATCGTTGTCTTTCGTCATGACCTTGTAGGAGGGAACCTATTGGGTGAGAACTTCTAATCTGCCCCTAGGTTCGCTTGAGGTTTTTGCATGGTGCCTTTCGTTGCCCCAGTGTAGGGCTTAGAGGTACCAAGTGTTGTCTTGTTTTCACGACCTCGTAGTGAGGAAGAAAGAAAGAAGCAGTTGATTCTTGCAAAAAGAATTTTCCAAGGACGAGAAATAATTGAAGGATCTTTCAGTTGATGGATTAAGTCAAATGACTCCTATGTAGAAGCAAGATGTTTTGATGTCTTGATGATGCTAAAGGATCAAGTGCTTCTAAGTTTTATTCAAGACAAGAATCCAAGAAAGTCAAGATATATGATCAAGTTGATTTCTAGAATCTTTTGGAAGAAGTTTCCAAATTGAAAAAACAAAAGGTTTGACCAAAGAATTCTATCATTTCAAATTGAGATTTGCTCTCCGGTAATCGATTACCAGCAGCTGAAAATGTTTATAACAGTCACTAGAAATTTGAATTCAAAATTTATAATGTGTAATCGATTACACGTGGATGGTAATTGATTACCAGCAATTTATTCAAATTTTAAAGCCTGTGATCTATTACACAAGTCTTGTAATCGATTACCAGAGGAGATTTTCAGAAAATAATTTCCAAGAGTCACATCTATTCAAATGGTTTATGAATGGCCATCAAAGGTGACTTGGAAACACGAATTTAAAGAGAGTTTTCATTGCCCACAAAGTTTATCCTCTCAAAAGATTAAGAGTTTTTCTGAACTGAACTGTCTTATCCTCTCAAAAAGATTCCTTGGTCAACCACTTGCATATTCAATAAGGAATTTTGATTGGTCTTCATTGTACAATCTATCCCTTTTAAGAGAGATTTCTTCTTCTCTTCTTCTTACTTCTGAAAAGGGATTAAGAGACTGAGAGTCTCTTATTGTAGAGGATTCTTGAACACAAGGGAAGGGTTGTCCCTGTGTGGTTCAGACTTTGTAAAAGGAGTTTTACAAAGAGAGTGGAAAATCTCAAGTGGGTTTCTTGAGGACTGGACGTAGGCGCGGGAAGTGGCCGAACCAGTATAAATCAAGTTTGCATTCCTCTCTTCCTTTAAACTTCTTTTATTGCTATTTATCTTTTGCTTTAAAGAAGTTTATTTTGATTTGTCTTTTGAGTAATTCATGTTAAGGGTGCATTGTTAATCCAAAAAGAAAGAGTGATAGTTCAATTGGGGAATAGTCTTTGCATCTTAATTCAACCCCCCTTTTTCTTAAGGTAACTGAGGCCATTTGTCCAACATCCTATTCTTGACAACTCGCTTCTCTAAGAAGACAAACTTTCTGGAATGATAAAATGAAGTCACATGAACGTCTATAGTTTTACTTGAAAACACAGTCAATCAAATGCCTTTTTATTTTTTTTTTATTTTGAAACTTATTTGTTTTGAACTTTACTCGTTGTTTTACGGCACCCCCACCAACATGCAAGACGAGTAATCTCTGATTGAACAGTCTTGGAAGTCAACACTCAGGAGCGCAGGTCGCTTGAGCAAATAGACCAATGGCTTGCACCCACATTCCGGTGAAAGTTGAATAAGCAAACATGCGTTTGTGAGAGGATGAGGGACAAGGATGTCCATTTTATCCATATCATTTAGCATTGTAACTGTGGTTTATAATAATGGCATAAACTTGAAAATCCTGATGAGTCATAACAACAGCTTCCAGAATTGCCCCATGTATGGTGTTGCTTGTCAATGTTATGAATCAACAAGCGATTCTCCTCAAATTTCAGCCAGCCCGTATCAATTAGACTTCACACTTTATGCTTCGGGGTCATACAATGCTCAATGGAATGCCCCAGGGCTCCTCCACGATAAGCACACGTTGCGTTCGAGTCGTATCCTTAGAAAAATGGAGGTTGAGGAACCTTGGTTGGGGTTATGGCTACCATTGAATTATTGAGTGGATATGGGATCAAGTTTAGCATATGACAACGGAATTTGGGGTGAACCCTACAGGCTTTTTGCTGCAAAATTCCTTTTTGTTGGTGTTTTTTTGGTTTGTGCTAAAGGTGGTCTTCTTCATTGGAAGTGCGGTAGACAGGCTTTGTGGTTGATTTAGGGATGGCCTTTGTGGATAACTGGGTGGTGGGTAAGGAGGAGGTTTGTTATTGACTGAGTAATGACATTGTTGGGTTTGGTGGGAAACTTGGCCGTATAGGAATGGCAGTCACAGCATGGGTTTCTCCCTCTTTCTCACCCTCTTCATTTGCCCCAGTTTTCTCAGTCGTCCTAGTAGGATGATCAAATTTGCCTCTTTTCGGACCCACATCGATCCTTTCACTGGCGAAGACCAAATCCGCAAAGCTTTGAGGGTGCGTAGCCCACCATCTTTTCATAGTAGAGTATCGATAATGTGTCTACCATCACGATCATCGTCTCCCTTTCCATCATTGGGGGTACCACCTGGGCCGCCAGATCCCTCCACCTTTTGGGCGTGTTCTTTGAAAGATCCGTCCCCCTTTTTGCAAATGTTCTGTAGTTGCATCCTATCCGGAACCATATCAAAATTGTACTGATACTGCCTAACAAAGGCAACCATTAGGTCCTTCCAAGAATGGACTCGGGAAGATTCCAAGTTAATGTACCAGGTAACAGCTACCCCAGTAAGACTTTCTTGGAAGGAATGTATTAGCAATTCCTCATCTTTTGCGTATTCCCCCATCTTCTGACAATACATCTTTAGATGGTTCTTGGGACAAGTAGTCCCCTTGTACTTGTCAAGGTCCAGCACCTTGAACTTGGGAGGGGTGATGATATTGGGTTCTAGGAACAACTCTTTTAGGTTAGCAAAGGCATAATCTTCACCTCCTTCAATGGCCCTGAGCCTTTCCTCTAGATGATCCAACTTTCCCATTTCTGCCATAGCATGAGGGTTTTTAACCGCTGTGGAACGTGAGGGTTGTGGTTGTGGATGATATTGAGGGCCCTCCAAAGTGTTTTGCAGGGGTATACCACCAACTGCTTGCCCTTCAGCAGCATATTCGAGGCAAGGCTCGAAGTTGGCTAGATCGTGGTGGGGAATTTCATGTGTCTCCTCCATGGGTCGAGAGACATGTGCATGATCAGATTGAGGTTGTTAGCTCTTAATGAGTATGGGAGTGGAGTTATTGACATCCTCATTGGGAATGTACACCACATTGGGTGGTGTATAGTTTGGGAGGCAAACCATATGGCGGGAAGGCATGCTTGTTTTGAATTTGCACATCATGGGGTCATCCGTACTTCCCAAATCTTTGCCTACCATATTTGAGGTTGGATGATTCATTTGCTTGAGGCCAGATGGGAGCATCGGGTTCACCTTAGCGACAGCGCTAGTAGCGGCAACTATAACCGCATTGGCTTCCATTATCTTCTTCATGCTCATCATGGCCTCCATCATTGTGGCCATTTGCTCTTTCATGGCCTCCATGTCGGCCTTCATCTTCTCTTGTATCTCCTCTACTTCACCCATTACTCTAGCTCTAGCACAAGTTCGGTGAGGACGCCGTAAAGCATGTTTTTTTTTTTTATAACAATGATTAAGTTCATTTTATTTTATTTTATTTTATTTTTCAAGGAAAGAATGCAATGAGCAATGCAACCAATGAAAAGCATGGATGTATGCGAATGATGTACAGTTGAAGTATTGTGAATTTTTACGCAGGATATGGGGTTGAATCAATTTAGATTTTCAACATGGTCCATGACATCTTTGTCAAGGTGAAACTGGAAGTAACAAGGACATCAACAATCCTAAATATGTTTGGCAGTAGACGAAGCAGTGATGTGACTCGATTCATCTTTTGCCCCAATTTTGCAAGACGGTTACTTCCATATTTCAACTTGACTTGATGAACCTTTTTGTAAAAGCATGAGCTTGGTTCAACCCCGTATCCCAGGGAATGGCAATTTTGATCGCCAATACTTCAACAACGTTTCATAGGGATGAAAGACTCGAGAATATGCATGCTATGCATGGAAAATGTAATTATGAGATTGAGATGCCCGAAGAAACACCCTTTCTTAGTTAAACATGCATCAGGTACCATGTTCAATCATTTTGTTTTTAAGTGAGATGGGTTTATGATCCCAACATGGTTGGCTCATGGTACCGAATATATGCAACTAAGAATGCAGCGTGAATTTTCGTACTTCCCTTTTTTTTTGTTTTTGTTTTGTAGAGGAAAATACAAGGATCATGTATGAGCAAACAAAAAGTATGTTGAACGCATATGATGATGCAATGACTCATGCAAAATGTGAGGCTGGAATATGATAACGGACAAATGCAGGAACGATATGTTCATTATGATATTATGAAGAGATGCTTATGCGATGCATGATATGAATGCATTTTACGGACACGAGAGCCCGGAAAATTATCTCTTCTTACTTGCGCATTTGGGGGCGCAGTGCCCCATGTGTACAATTAAGAAGGTGATATGGACCTTCCGGCTTCCCGTGACAAAGGACGAGACCAACATACAATGCATGCTAGAGATAAAATGTGGGAGTGACTTGATTCGCACTGATTTTTGGAGTAAAAACGTGGGATAAACTCATTTTTTTCAAAAAGTTATAACTAGTCAAGATCTGAGCGACAATACAAACTTCCTAGCGGTTTCTAATCATATGGTCCATTAAGTCTATCATATGCTGACAATAGCTGAGAAATCCGTGGATCTCCTCGGGGGCGGAGTAGGTGTCTGCCACTGCTTTGGCCTTGGCTAGCAATCGGGGAAGTTCTTGACTCCTGTTCAAAGTAAGAGCAAATCAGTCCATCCACATTGTTGCCTCTTGGTGCAATGAATCAATTACCCTTTCCCTTTTCGACGCACGAGCGGTGACCTTGTAGCGGATAGACGGGCCTACCTTCTTGGAGAAAAAAGGTGTGAAACCAGCCACACATAGAGAGCCAGTGCACAACAAACAATTCTTGCGCTGCTCTTTTCACATCCCCGGTCGAACGTGTCATACATGGCCAAAATGGCGACGACCGGGCTTTCCTTGCCATGATGAAAGGCGAGGAAAGCGTCAATCGCTGCTAGGTCCACTAACCCTTCCATATTCGGAAAGAGGACAACTCCAAAGATAAAAAATGCCAAGATGTCAATAAAAGAAAGCCCATTCGCCTTGATTTTCCAAGGCCTTTGCCCTTTCCTCCAAACACTTCCTTGGTACTCCGACTACTCCATTTCTGTTTTGCTTTAGACGTTCCAACTCTTGTGCTGAGATTTTCACTACCTTGGCAACTCTTGTCGTGGAGGGATAGAACCCAAAGAAAAGATATGGCTTCCTTCCTCCCAGTTGGCATCCCAGGATTTCTTCCAACTCTTTCACAGTCGGCACTAGCTGGAAGTCCTCAAATGTGAAGCACCTTAGGGGCTGGTCATAATACTGGGAAAGGGATGCAATCGGTTCCATGGAGACTTCTACCCTAGCTAGGTCCCAAATCTTACCATAGGCTTTGCGGAAGGCTTACCGTTGAAGTTGACCCATTAATTGCCCCAACTCTCCTAAACTAGTGACCTCTAAGCTCTTGATTTTGACTTGATAGAACCTCTTTTTAAGCGAAGGCTTTTGACTTGATCCCATGTTTTACTAAAGTGAAATAAAATCTAGTGCGAATCAAAACTCTGACATCTATCATGGGTGGAATGGATGAATGCATGAAGAAATGCATATGACACAGATGCAATTTACGAATACGGGAGCCCGAGAAACTATCTCCTTCTTAGATACAACGTCTAGGGGTAGCAAAGTGCCCCAACGTATGTATTTAAAATGGTGACACGGACCCTTCGTTGGTTTGTTTACAGAGGGGATCAAGACAGAACCCATGTGCGATGCATATGCGAAAGGCAGTGTGAATATAAGTAAAAGGGTATATGACACTTATGCATGGCAGTGTGAAAAATGGCACGCAGCGTGTTTGCTCCGTGCCCCTATTTAAGGGACCTATAAGGGAGAGAGCTAACTAGGCTTTTAGTGATAACCCCCAAGGTAGTCATATCTCTCTTGATGGTTTCTAGAGGTATCATCCCCTTCGAAGAACATACTGCAGCAGTAGGGACTACTAGCAACAATATGTTTTCAAAGAGAAAAACTCTAGATGAGGGTTCACTGTAATCAAGCAAGTCGGAGACCTAGCATGATCACGGATTCACCTCCACTCCTTATGTTCCCACGAACCCGGGTATAGGGCCCTTTTTCAACTCACCGTGTGTGCAAATAGTGTTAGTGTTTGTGTGCATCAAATGAATAAATATTTACCTCATGCATACAAAAAATGCACTAAAAGCATCAAAGAGTTATATATACAAGAACATAATGAAGGAAAACCAACAAAGGAGTAAGTCACGGTAAAACATTGCACAAGATTAAATGGCCTAACTCTCTAAAAACAGTCCCCAGTGGAGTCGCCAACTGTCGCAACCTACCCTTCGGCGGGAGGGCGACGCGTGACTCGCGGGATGCGTGTTCCACGAAAGGAATACGCGCGGAGTCGCCACCAACGTTTATTTGAGGAAAACGTCAGAAAAACCAGAAAAGACGCGATCTACGAACTTTTAAGTGAAAGGTTCGGGAGTTGTATTTACGCGCGGGGAAGGTATTAGCACCCCACACGTCCGTCACAAGGGACGACAGCCTTTAATCGAATGTGCAAACATGACTTTGATTTTTACGTTCCCTTTTATGTCCTTATATCCTTTATACCCTTTTTATATTTTTTCTCTTTTTGTGGTCGACAAGGGTGTTTCCCTTTGCTCCTACGTATTCCTCAATTGGGATGAGAAAATCAGACCTACGTAGTTCTTTCGGAACAAAGTGTTTGGTTTAAGTTTGTTTTTTGTCTTTTTTGCAAAATATGTTTTTTATTTGAACAAAAGGTCATTTAAGGTGTTGGACCATTAAACGGTCTTTTGATTTTGAAAGGAGAGAAACGTTAAGGCATTGGACCATTAATGATCTCTTGTTTTTGAAAGGAGAGAAACGTTAAGGCATTTGGACCATTAACGATCTCTTGGGGTGGTCGACAAAAGCGGGGCTTTTGCTCCTACGTATCCTCAATTGCGATGAGGAAATCAGACCTACGTAGTTCTTGCAAAAGCGGTAAAGTCACATGTTGATTTTATGCTTTTGAACGGTCCATGTTAACCGATAAAAGCAAAGAGGACCGTTTAAGGCGTTGGACCTTAAAACGGTTTTTAGTGATTTTTCGGAAAAAACTTGATTTGTGAGTTGATTTTAGTCTTAGTTTCACTTTGGTTATTAATCAATTCATTCAAGGAAACTTCCAAAGAAAAACGTCCGATTGATTTTTTTTATTTTATTCAAAGATATTTTGATTATTTTATTATTATTTTACTTTTTTTGGTTTAACTGAGGTTATAGCGTGAACGATCAGTTAGATTTCGTTTTAACAGTGATTAAACGAGATTACAACACAAATGATCGGTTGAAATTCATTTTATCATTTATTAGACGAGAAAACGGCTTAAATAAATGGTTAAAGCACGTTAAAAACGGAAGAAAAGAAAACTGAAAGTAAACGAAATTAAAGTGAAAGTACACAAAACAAGAAATGAATTGAAAGTCTCGGATTCGAAAACTTACCCGTTGAAGAACGAAGAACGGATGAAGAACGGTGAAGAACGACGAAGAACGATGAAGAATTTCCACAGAATCGCTTACGAAAGCGTTACGGAAGTACTTCGACTTGATTTTTCTTCACGAAAACGTGTTTTTTGCCCAAAATAGCCGAAATGCATAGCCAAAGGGATCTTGAACATTTTGAAACAGCTCCCCCCTCCCCTATTTATAGAAAAAAAAGGAGGTGCTTGCCGCCCAAAGACTTAATGAAGAAGATTTCTAAGCGCACCCGAATTACTAAGTTCACCCCCCTTTTCGTATTTTACGGAAAAATTACGGAAGCCTTACGGAACTGTTTTCGAATTTGATTTTCATCTTTTTTCTTTTCCCTTTTACCAATGTTAAGTGGAATATGCTTACCCAAGGTTTTCGGAAATTTTACGGAAGTATTACGGAAGCCGCGGAAGCCCCGAAAACCATTTTTCAAAAACGTGGAGGAGCTTGCCGCCCAGTTGCTTCCTCCTTAAGCAACCCAACTTCCAAAATGTTCTAGAAGGGCCTAGATTTGAATTGCTATTTACACCCCTATCTTGATAAGTTCACCCCCTTACCTTTTTTTGGTGATTCTTTTTTCGTAAAGTTACGGAAACTTACGAATCTCGTAACGATACTTGTTTTCTTTCCGTAATGTTACGGAACCTTGCGGATTACATAATCATCCCCCTTTTGACTTACGGAATGTTACGGAACCTCACTTAATTATGCAACGATGCTTCCATTTGATTTCCGGTGTGGCACGGAAACTTACGGATTGTGCATCAATATATTTTTGGTTTTTCGGCATGTCCTGGAATTTCATAAATTGCCTAATGATGGGTGCCAAGCACCTCACGAGGACCAAAGAATGGTCGCATGTCATCAAGCAAAGGTCCCCGGACGAAATTAGGGTATGACAACAAGCAACACCATACATGGGGCAATTCTGGAAGCTGTTGTTATGACTCATCAGGATTTTCAAGTTTATGCCATCATTGTAAACCACAGTTACAATGTTAAATGAAATGGATAAAGTTGATATCTTTGTCCCTCATCCTCTCACAAACGCATGTTTGCTTATTCAACTTTCACTGGAATGTGGGTGCAAGCCATTGGTCTGTTTGCTCAAGCGACCTGCGCTCCTAAGTGTTGACTTCTAAGACTGTTCAATCAGAGGTTACTCGTCTTGCACGTTGGCGGGGCTGCCGTAGAACAACAAAAAAAAAGTTCAAAACAAATAATTTCAGAAATAAAAATAAAAAAAAAATAAAAAAAAAATAAAAAAAGGTTCAAAAGAAAAAGAGAAAAGCATTTGGTTGACTGTGTTTTCAAGACATTCATGTGACCTCATTATATCATTCCGGAAAGTTTGTCTTCTTAGAGAAGCGAGTTGTCAAGAATAGGATGTTGGACAAATGGCCTCAGTTATCTTAAAAAAGGGGTGGTTGAATTAAGATGCAAAGACTATTCCCCAATTGAACTATCACTCTTTCTTTTTGGATTAACAATGCACCCTTAACATGAATTACTCAAAAGACAAATCAAAATAAACTTCTTTAAAGCAAAAGATAAATAGCAATAAAAGAAGTTTAAAGGAAGAGAGGAATGCAAACTTGATTTATACTGGTTCGGCCACTTCCCGTGCCTACGTCCAGTCCTCAAGCAACCCACTTGAGATTTTCCAACTACACAGGGATAACCCTTCCCTTGTGTTCAGGAATCCTCTACAACGAGAGACCCACGATCTCTTAATCCCTTTTCAAAAATAAGAAGAAGAGAAGAAGAGATCTCTCTTAAAAGAGATAGATTGCACAATGAAGATCAATCAAAATTCCTTATCGAATATGCAAGTGGTTGACCAAGGAATCTTTTTGAGAAGATAAGACATTTCAGTTCAGAAAAACTCTCTTAATCTTTTGAGAGGATAAAACCATTTTGGGCAATGAAAACTCTCTTTAAAACATTTGAATGGTCGTTCATAAAACATTTGAATAGATATGTCTCTTGGAAATTATTTTCTGAAAATCCCCTCTGGTAATCAATTACAAGACTTATGTAATCGATTACAGGTTTTAAAAATTTGAATTAAAACATTTTCAACTGCTGGTAATCGATTACCAGAGAGCAAATATCAATTTGAAATGATAGAATTCTTTGGTCAAACCTTTTGTTTGTTTTCAATTTGGAAACTTCTTCCTAAAGATTCTAAGAGATCAAACTTGATCATATATCTTGATTTTCTTGGATTCTTGTCTTGAATAAAACTTAGAAGCACTTGATCCTTTAGCATCATCAAGACATCAAAACATCTTGCTTCTACATAGGAGTCATTTTACTTAATCCATCAACTGAAAGATTCTTCAATTATTTCTCGAATCAACTCCTTCTTTCATTCTTCCTCACTACGAGGTCGTGAAAACAAGACAACAATTGGTACCTCTAAGCCCTACACTGGGGCAACGAAAGGCACCATGCAAAAACCTCAAGCGAACCTAGGGGTAGATTAGAAGTTTTCACCCAATAGGTTCCCAGCTACAAGGTCATGACGAAAGATAACAATTGGTACCTCAAAGCCTTACACTGGGGCAATGAGGGGCATCGTGCATGAGCCTCAAGTGAACATAGGGGCAGATCAAAAGTTCTCACCTGTCGATGTTTTTAAACAAAAAAGGGGGGACAACCCTAGGATTTCAATAGATTGATTAAACGTCAAACAGCTCTATTGCCATCACTCCAAAATGGTCAAGTGACTAAATTAAACAGAACACACACTCTGAGGGAGTTCTCGGAGAGATTTGCAAAAGATAGGATAAGGTTGCATGGATTATCACCTTTTTCAAAAGGACAGTCAATCTGTGTTTTCCAAAAAAAATCAAATCAAAATCAAAATCACAAAATAGGGAAAGAATGTCATGAACATTGTACAACTTTCCATTACATTGCATTGTTTCATATAAAGTCCGCATTTACCCAAATTTCACAACAAAGGTTGCATGCATTTGCATCCCTCAAAATCATGTTAACTACATAGATTTCCTACATCTAAATGTCCAAATCTTTTGGATTTAGGATGACCGATCCTCTCGATGAGTCGATCTCTTGCTTTCTCATAAGGGTGAACCCTTGGGTACTAGTACCCTCACCTTTAGAGGACTACACGTCCTCCCCTTGAGAGGGCTACCCGCCCTCGCCTTGGGTACTAGTTACCCTCACCTTCAGAGGGCTACACGCCCTCGCCATCAGAGGACTGCATGTCCTCACCTTTAGAGGACTACACGCCCTCGCCATCAGAGGACTGCATGTCCTCACCTTCATAGGGCTACACGCCCTCACCTTTAGAGGACTACACGTCCTCGCCAATAGAGGGCTGCACGCCCTCACCTTCAGAGGGCTACATGCCCTCGCCATCAGAGGACTGCATGTCCTCACCTTCAGAGGGCTACACGCCCTCGCCATCAGAGGACTGCATGTCCTCACCTTCAGAGGGCTACACGCCCTCGCCATCAGAGGACTGCATGTCCTCACCTTTGTAGGGCTACACGCCCTCACCTTGAGAGGACTACACGTCCTCGCCAATAGAGGGCTGCACGCCCTCACCTTGAGAGGACTACACGTCTTTACCAACAGAGGGCTGCACGCCCTCACCTTGAGAGGACTACACGTCCTCACCAACAGAGGGCTGCACGCCCTCACCTTGAGAGGACTACACGTCCTCGCCAACAGAGGGCTGCACGCCTTCACCTCCAGAGGACTACACATCCTTGGCTTGAGAGGGCTGCATGCCTTCACCTTTAGAGGGCTACGTGTCCTCATTTTCAGTGTGCTCCACATCTGCACCTTAAGAGAATTTAAGGTCATCTGTCCTTAAATGCTTAACCGAGACTTGCACTCCCGGTTAAGGGACCAGTAGTTTCCTTTTAACGGTTCTTGGGCCACCCCCTGATATTGGAGGAGGGCCAACTGTGCGAGCACAACCAGAGAGGGAGGCTATCACGCGGCTACTATACATACCGGGGCAAGATTTCACCCGTGCCGCTGCGAAGAGACGAGTGCGGATCATGCGCACCAACATGACCACTCTTACACAGATATAGATGACATTGCTAGTTAGCAATATTCTGCCCAGCGACCGCAATGCCAATCTCCCCCTGCAAAAGTATCAGTTGGTCTGTGTCGTCCCGACATGGGTAGGTATGCATTATTTCCAACTAATTTCTAATGCCATCTACTATTTGTAGGGATCGCACCCACAAGACACCCAGTGGACCTGGAAAAGTCCAACAGGGCCCTGGGGTTTCCAGCTCTGGTTACGGGCCTCTATCAGTCCTACAGGGTGCCCGTACCCCCCCGGCAAGGTCACGTCATCATAGGTAAGTATGCACATCGCTCAACTGATTTCTGATTTCATCTATTGTTTGTAGGGATCGCGCCTGCAAGACACCCAGTGGACCCGAAGAAATCCAACAGGGTCTTGGAGTTGTCAAGCTCTAATTACGGGTCTCTGTCAGTTCTACGGAGTACCTGTCACCTCCAGCAAGGGCATCAGGCCCCCCTACCAATCGAGCTTTCATCAAGAAGTGCTGCGCCCCCAGGCAGGCGCAGGGCGAAACACCACAACAGCATTGGGATGGCCGGCAGCAGGCAACAGACGCACCGCCATCACCTCTAGAGTTCACCTCTGCTCATCCACAAAAAGGTTTGAGTATTGCCTACACAACATGGCCGACCAATAGGCGACCAAGTCCAAAGCCAAATGTAAGCAAAGTACTAGGTCAGTGACCGACAAGTCATAAGGCGTCCAGCTCAAGACGTTAAAGAAGCGCTACTAGGTGGCAACCTAGTACCTTTTGAATCTATGCTTGTTATTTGATCACTTTTTATAGTAGGACGCACCTAGTTGCTCATGATCCTGGGAATTTAAATAAAACGAGCACAAGCTCGAAAGGTAGTCATACCTTACAAAATATATATATGTATGTTTAGGTAGAAAGATACCTTAGATATGCATGTATGTAACAAAAAAATACTTCACAAAATATATATATGTATGTTTAGGTAGAAAGATACCTTAGATATGCATGTATGTAAACAAAAACACACTTCACAAAATATATATATATGTATGTTTAGGTAGAAAGATACCTTGGATATGCATGTATACAGCAAAAATACCTTACAAAACATATATATGTATGTTTAGGTAGCAAGATACCTTGGATATGCATGTATATAGCAAAAATACCTCACAAAAATATACACATGTTTAGGTAGCAAAATACCTCATGAAAAACAAAAAGGGAAAAAAAACAAACAAGAAAAAGAAATAAACAAATGATAATGATAAAAAAAAAAGAAGGAGAAAAAAGAAAATAAGTTGTCTAGCTGAAAAACCAACATGCTTTTGAAAAGAGATGACTTCCAACTTTTCTTTGAAAAAATTCATTGATCATAACCAATTTTTGAAAAAAATGTGTATACACCTGAAGGGCGAATGCTGTGAAAATTTTCCCGGACGCCCAAAATGGACTTGGATGAATGCACAAATTGATAGAAGAACATATTTTGGAAACATTGGGTTGACTAAAATAGAGGAAATGAATCCTGAGCCCTAGCATCACATGACCATAAAAATTTGACACTTGAGTGTCCGCATAGGTGCATGCATGACCAGTTTTGCATAAAATTTCCAAATCATCATTTTTGCATTTGTGTCATGGAAATAATGTGGGGCACCCCTTTTATCCTTGAGCCAAACCAAACCCCGACATGTATCATGTCTAGCCATTCTACAAGTCTTGAGCCAAAATCTTGACTCACCATAAACCTTGATCCAGGGTGAGAATGTCAATTCTTACCCTCGGAGGCAAAAAGAAGGAAAGGAAATTTCCAATCAAAGAAAGAAAAAAAGAGGGAAGGAAATTTCCAATCAAAGAAAGAAAAAAAGAGGAAAGGAAATTTCCAATCAAAGAGAAAGAAAAGAAGAGCAAAGGAAATTCCCAATCAAAGAGTGGGAGAAAGAAAAAAGAAAAGAAAGAAAAGTCCCAACCAAAGAATGGGAGAAAGTAAAAAAGAAGGAAAGAAAGTTCCTGATCAAGGAAACTAGAAGAAATATGCAGAAAGGTCTTTTTGACCAGACAATATCTGAACAATACAGAATTGTCACCAAATGAACAAAAGAAAGAAAAGGAAACCATAACCTAAAAGTGGTCTTCTCCCTTTGATTACCAACCAAAATCCTGTGCGTCGGTGACTTGTTCGCCTCGCGTCAAACAAAAACAGAAAAAGAAAAAAGCCAACAAAAAAATCAAAAGCCAAAAACACACAAAAGCCGAAAAACCCACTAAAAGAATCCATTCCCAAGGGAAGTCCTATTGATCCATGATCACGCATGTAATTTTTGATTTGATAGGAAATAATTTGCAAAGTCAAGTCATGACATATCTATGGTTCGGAATTAGGATGAAACACTTACCTGTGCAAGATTGATACACTTTGAGTGGATTTCTTCTATTTTTGTCGAACCCAGTGTTTCCTCTAAATGGTCATTTAGAAACGAAATGCTAACATCCAAATCTCATTTATGGTTATGGGGGATTCCATCAGCAGACTCTCCTTCCCTGGTAGACACATTGTTTGTCACTCAAAAAGGCATATGCTGCTCTAATCAGTTGGAATATTTGTCTCTTTACTAAAGCATGTTTGCATTTTTAGTGAAGAAAACACCGAGACTTTTTCAAGTCTCACAAGTTATCCAGAACTACGTAGGTCTGAGTTCCTCATTGGAGGATACGTAGGAGCAAGAGCCTCGCTTTTGTCGACCGCACCGCTTTTTGTTACCATGATCCAAGAGCTGGTAGCCCGCGGAGATACCTTACGGTTATCCGCACCTCGTCATTCAGTGACCCCAAGTGTGATTGATGAGCAGAGGCCAATGTGGTCATCTGCGCCCTTTCCGGAGATGTCAGCATCTTCCAGTGGAGACTTTCTCAAGTCTCACAAGTTATCTAGAACTACGTAGGTCTGAGTTCCTCATTGGAGGATACGTAGGAGCAAGAGCCTTGCTTTTGTCGGCCGCCCCATAATCTTTGTCATACTGACCCTGAGGTCATGTGACATGCACCCTTGTGTCATCCAGAGGCGGCGGGCCCGATGAAACGCGGAGATACCTTACAGTTATCCGCACCCTTTTGTCATCTAGAGGCGGCGGCCCCGATGACAAGCAGAGACAAAATTTGGTCATTCTGCACCCTTGTGTCATCCAGAGGCGGCGGGCCCGATGATACGCGGAGATACCTTACGGTTATCCGCACCCTTGTGTCATCCAGAGGCGGCGGGCCCGATGATACGCGGAGATACCTTACGGTTATCCGCACCCTTTTGTCATCCAGAGGCGGCGGGCCCGATGACAAGCAGAGAAAAAATTTGGTCATTTTGCACCCTTGTGTCATCTAGAGGCGGCGGGCCCGATGACAAGCAGAGACAAAATTTGGTCATTCTGCATCCTTGTGTCATCCAGAGGCGGCGGGCCCGATGATACACGGAGATACCTTACGGTTATCCACACCCTTGTGTCATCCAGAGGCGACGGGCCCGATGATACGCGGAAATACCCGAGTGGTTATCCGTATAAACATTCTTTTGCTATCTGTAAGACAGAACGCTTGATAGCATGCAGAGACTGACATAGTCTTCTGCACCTTTTGTTCCTCCGGGAACAACAAGTCATTTACATGCGGAAATTTTATGGTCACCCGCGACTCTCGTCAACCGAGAGGAGCGAAATTAGTGTCATACACTAATTTTCGTCCGGGGACCTTTGCTTGATGACATGCGACCTTTCTTTGGTCCTTGTGAGGTGCTTGGCACCCATCATTAGGCAATTTGTGAAATTCCGGGAACAACAAGTCATTTACATGCGGAAATTTTATGGTCACCCGCGACTCTCGTCAACCGAGAGGAGCGAAATTAGTGTCATACACTAATTTTCGTCCGGGGACCTTTGCTTGATGACATGCGACCTTTCTTTGGTCCTTGTGAGGTGCTTGGCACCCATCATTAGGAAATTTGTGAAATTCCGGGAACGACAAGTCATTTACATGCGGAAATTTTATGGTCACCCGCGACTCTCGTCAACCGAGAGGAGCGAAATTAGTGTCATACACTAATTTTCGTCCGGGGACCTTTGCTTGATGACATGTGACCTTTCTTTGGTCCTTGTGAGGTGTTTGGCACCCATCATTAGGCAATTTGTGAAATTCCGGGAACGACAAGTCATTTACATGCATAAATTTTATGGTCACCCGCGACTCTCGTCAACCGAGAGGAGCGAAATTAGTGTCATACACTAATTTTCGTCCGGGGACCTTTGCTTGATGACATGCGACCTTTCTTTGGTCCTTGTGAGGTGCTTGGCACCCATCATTAGGCAATTTGTGAAATTCTGGGAACAACAAGTCATTTGCATGTGGAGATTTTATGGTCACCCGCGACTCTCGTCGAATCGAGAGGAACGAAATTAATGTCTTATCTTTACTTTCCTTTTATCTCCAATAAAAGACAAGTAAAGAGGGGCAACTGTCATACCCTAATTTCGTCCGGGGACCTTTGCGTGATGACATGCGACCTTTCTTTGGTCCTTGCGAGGTGCTTGGCACCCATCATTAGGCAATTTGTGAAATTCCAGGACATGCCGGAAAACCAAAAAAATATTGATGCACAATCCGTAAGTTTCCGTGATACACCGGAAACCAAATGGAAGCATCGTTGCGTAATTAAGTGAGGTTCCGTAACATTCCGTAAGTCAAAAAGGGGATGATTATGTAATCCGCAAGGTTCCGTAACATTACGGAAAGAAAACAAGTATCGTTACGAAATTCGTAAGTTTCCGTAACTTTACGAAAAAGAATCACAAAAAAAAAGCAGAGGGGGTGTACTTAGTAAAAATGGGGGTGCAAATAGCACCCAGGCCCACTTGGGCCCTCCAGAATATTCCTCCAGAAGGCTGTTGCTTCTGGAGGAAGCAACCTGGCTCGCCTGGGCGAGCTGAGCTCGCCTGGGCGAGCTGAGCTCGCCTGGGCGAGCTGAGCTCGCCTGGGCGAGCTGGGCGGCAACCACCTCCCCTATTTTGCTATAAATAGGGGAGGAAGTGAAGAAGAAAAGGGTTCAGCCCCTTAGGCACTTCTCTCTCTTTCGAATTTGCTTGGAAAAATTGTTTCCGTGAAGAAAATCTAAGCCGAGGCGCTTCCGAAACGTTTCCGTAACGTTTTCCGTGAGGAATTTCGCGAAGGTTTTCAACCGTTCTTCGACGTTCTTCATTCGTTCTTCGATCTTCAACGGGTAAGTACCTCGAACCATGCTTTTCGATTCATTCTATGTACTCGTGGTGGTCCAAATTGTGTTTTGTGTATTTCTGTTCTCGTTTCATTTACTTTTCATACCCCCTGTTGACGTGCTTAAGCCATTTTACTTAAGTCATTTCTCGCTTAACTTAAAAATAAAATAAATTTCCACCGAACGTTTGAATTGTATGATCCGTAAACTTCGGTTAAAATGAATTTCGACCGTTCGGTCGTGCCGTAACCACGTTGGAAAACAAAAAGAGATGAAAAATAATATAATAATCAAAAAACATCTTTTTTTTAGTAAAATAAAGCGGAAAATCAATCGGACGTTTTCTCTTTGGCATTTCTCATTCTTAATCGAATTGACTAATAACTAAAGTGAAACTAAGGCTAAAATAAACTCGCCTAGTCAAGCTTGTCCACAAAAATAGGTTTTTGAAGTTTGTCATTTCAATTTCTCACTAAGTAAAATGGATCATTTTCAAGGTCCAACGCCTTAAAATGATCACCTCTTAAGGTAAAAAAGAATCACTTGATAAGCAAGAACTACGTAGGTCTGATTTCCTCATCGCAATTGAGGATACGTAGGAGCAAAAGCCCTGCTTTTGTCGACCACCCCAAGAGATCGTTAATGGTCCAATGCCTTAACGTTTCTCTCCTCTCAAAAAAACAAGAGATCGTTAATGGTCCAACGCCTTAACGTTTCTCTCCTTTCAAAATCAAAAGACCGTTTAATGGTCCAACACCTTAAATGACCTTTTGTTCAATAAAAACATATTTTGCAAAAAAAGACAAAAACAACTTAACCAAACACTTTGTTCCGAAAGAACTACGTAGGTCTGATTTCCTCATCGCAAATTGAGGAATACGTAGGAGCAAAGGGAAACACCCTTGTCGACCACAAAAAGAGAAAAATATAAAAAGGGTATAAAGGATATAAGGACATAAAAGGGAACATAAAAATCAAAGTCATGTTTGCACATTCGATTAAAGGCTGTCGTCCCTTGTGACGGACGTGTGGGGTGCTAATACCTTCCCCGTGCGTAAATACAACTCCCGAGCCTTTCACTTAAAAGTTCGTAGATCTCGTCTTTTCCGGTTTTTTCCGACGTTTTCCTCAAATAAACGTTGGTGGCGACTCCGCGCGTATTCCTTTCGTGGAACACGCAACCCGCGAGTCACGCGTCGCCCTCCCGCCGAAGGGTAGGTTGCGACACGTACCTTCTAATGTATAGGGTTGAAAATTCAAATAGTCTTTGCTCGCTTTCATTACCATTCTCTAGACATCATTGAATTGCCTACTTATGGTTTCTTTAGATCTACAATAACTAAATTGCATTATCCTATACTTTAGACTATGAGCAAGGATATGTAAAAATATTGCTACTGCTTTAGTTATTAGAACATTTCTTGTTCTTACTAATCCACCCCTACCTGTCTCTTGTAAAATTCTACAAAGGTTAAAAAATGCATTCTTACTAAGCCTTAGTTGTTCAATGCAATCTTTCTTTATCCCTCTATAAAGACGGTTAAGGAAGCTACAACGTTCTAATTCCCAATTACAAGTTGGGTCCTTAACAAAATAATTATTATGATACCATGTCACTACACCAATAACCATATGAACAACACAAGCAGCAGCTAATAAGATTATCTTCTTATACTCTTCTCTTTTATGTTTTCTTGAAGTAATTGCAGTGTCAACTATGCTATGATCCATTTGTTCTCAATCCAAACTACATGATAATGATGTAAGATAATTTGTGCATATACTAAAATAAATATCTTCTTACAAAATACGCATACCAAAACATGAATTAATAAAAAGGAAAAATAATCAAAACCACAACCAATAGGCATTGCATGTGAATAAGTATGTCACATACTTTTGGAGACTGGACATAATTATAAAAGGAACTTCATAAGCAGCAATGCCACAAAAAACAATTTTTAGGAGTTGGGTTAGGGTGAAGATCTTAGGCTCAATTTTTCGTTCTAATGTATATTATTATTCATTTGTAGGAGAGTTTATGAATTCTGTGTATGTTCTAAGACATGATAATAAACATGCGACTTGAAGCTACAAGATAATTGCATCAAACTCAATGTCAAGTATCACCCTATTTCCTTTTTTTGCAATTGACTATACCTTAAATTGCAATTAAATTAACAACCACCACATATATATAATTGAATAGTAGAAACACAACCATGTAATAAAATAAGACTAATGATATCTTTAAGCATTGATCATTACTACAACTACCAACAGGAATTTGAGTTCTGAAATTTAATAGCAATTGTTTTCATAGGATATAGTAAAAGAATCTAGATAGTAATTTATTAGGCAATGCCATGACAATATGATACAAGACTTTAGACACCTAGAATCTAAGCAAAGAGAGATTGTTAGGCAGTGTAAGTACACAAGTAGTCAACAATCCTCATCCTGCATTCTATAGTCATTTGGAACATCAAAGGCTATTATGTCCATAAAAAACTTAGGACACAAAAGGGGATAAGAATTACCTAAGCAGAATTTTGTGGTTAGTCAGATCCAATTTTATATACATTTTTCTACATAAAATTTTCCTTTCAAAGTGTAGACAATGTTGTTCATCCAAATTCCTAAAGCAAAAATAATAGAAATAGAAAAAAGGATAGAGGAGAAGCAGAGACAAAAAATAACGGTAGAAGTTGTACTTAAATTTTACCTTCATAACTATCAAGGAGACCATCCACAAACTATCCTAGACGCTTACCTTGTTAGGTGCTGGTCATGTATGGTTTTATCTCTAGCATACCTCTTTGGCTTGAATTGAAGTTATGCAAATATTTCAACTTAAGTAAAAAAAGAAGGATGGGGGAGGAAATGGATTATACTCCTAACCACTTGGTCAAAGAGTCTTATATATTAGTTGACACAAACCTTGGGAGAAGTAAACCCAATACCTTGAGCCAGGTATCTTCCACAAAACTAGATATAAATTTATCATGTTTTATTAATCTCCATGCATTTGATTATAACTGAAAGCTATTTACAGGAGTTGATGACCACATAATTGAAAAAATTCTTGACCATTCCTATCTGGACGGAGAGGCTAACACATTCAGTAGCCTCAAAAGTATAGTTCAAAGTTCAGCAACCATAGTAAAATCATGGGTTGGTGAAGCGGGAGGGGCTTACAATAGTGGCCATCACCTTGTGTCTGATGCATTTGTCTACAACTTTTGGTTAGTGTAACTCTCCTTGCTTTGTGAATTTCATCAATGATTCCTTACATGTTTATTCTCTAATGGTCTCATATTAATCACATGTATTTAGACCAGCTTGGCATGTCAGCTGTTTATGACACCAGAACATATTGCAGACAAAGTTTGATAGTAGGAAACTATGGTTTGCTGAATACTAGTACTTTCATGCCAAATATAGACTGTTATAGGTACTAAAAATTGAATTTCGTAGTTGAACAATGAAATAGCATAAACAATTAAATATGGACTGATATATCAGATTGTGTTCCCATGTGTGTGATGTTTGCTTCATCAATTGCTTGCCACTTTGTTAAGGAACCTATTTTCTAATAAAACAAAGGGTTTTATTAAGTGGGGTCCCATTTGAAGTACATTCATAATGTTGTTTTATATCATTTTTTTGGTCATGTACTTTCTTTCTTACAGGGCACTTCTATGGCACTAACTCATGGGAGGACGTGTCCTCTCAACTACCTTCTATGGGACAAAGAAGATAAGAACTTATGCACATTGTGCAAAGCAATCCGTAAGTGAAATTCTGTATCTGTATATGGTAGATGTATCATATGTGAAATCTAATTTGATACTCTCTTACAGAAAGGGATCACAATACTAGTACCCAACTTGGACAACAACACCACTGTTGAAGTCAATGTGGCCTTAAAATTTAACAAGTTACCATATCAAAGAGTCGGTGAACCAACAAGAACATAGTACCATTTAAGAGCACTAAACATGAATTTACATAGCCAAACCATGTTTCTAAATGGAAAAATTTTAAGGGTAAACTCAGCTAGTGAAATTCCTCCTTTGGATCCTCTATATGTAAACTCAAGAAAGCCAATAATAGTTGGTCTTCTATCTATTGTATTTGCTCATATACCAAATGTTCTTCTTTCGGCATGCAACTAAAGCTAGCTAGCTCAATGGCACTAGGTGAAACTGAAAATTGGTTTCACTTGGCGGTTGATAAAATAAGAGAAATCTTCTAAAATATTAGGCTCAATTCTAGATATAATTACAAGCATAATTCACAACACATAGGACACTAGGCTTCAACCTAAACAGGGAACTCCTACAGCATTATTCATTTTCCCAACAATGCTTGTAGCGGCTATAATATGATTTCCAAGATAAAATTTACCATCAAGATTAACAAATACATCTTGTTGAGGAGCTAGGAATAAATACTTAGATATTATCATAACAACTGTATATGAATAAAAACAAAGTAGCAAAAGTTATAACACCAATTGAAATTATCCTGAAGTTACAACAAATTGAGTAATCATTAATTTAATGCAAATTAATATAATTGGATTCATTGGGGGAAAAATCAGCCTCAATGCAGTGATCAATTACAAGCACAAGTGCATAATTCAATTTCTTTATATTTTTAAGTTTACATGTGAATGGGTGCAGGAAGAATTAATCCGAACTTGGCACAATATAATGGGTAATCGTAACTCCATTCTCAATCACCTAACTGAATTCAACTGATGAAAAACTCTTGGACAATTGATCTGATTTGAAATTCTTGGACAAAAGCAAAAACGAAACCCTAGATTGAAAAGGAAGAAAAACGAATTTGAGCCACTATGAGTGAGTACAAGCCACCGTCAGAGAGAACAACCCACCACAGAGAGAGTGAGCTGAGTAAGTGAGAACTAGACTGGAAGGGAAAAGAGTCGCATGAGAGAAAGGGTGGAGTCGTGAAAGAGAATGAGTGAGGTCAGTGAGAGAAGGTTGTGTGCAAAGGTGAAAGAAGAATTTCAAATACTCTTGATTTAGGTAATGAGAATTCTTTTCAAAATGGCGTGAATTCAAATTCTCTTAAAATGCTTCATCCAAACAGCTTAACAAATTACACGATAATTTAAATTCATTAAATAATTGATTTGGTCAGTTGAATTACCGTATCCAAATGCACACTTAGTGAACAACATCAGCAAGTTGATCATGACTCCGATCAATTTGAATAATCTGGTTTGAACTTGTTGTCAAATGAAATGACAATCAACTTCAATGTGTTTTGTTCGTTCATGAAACATGGAATTGGATGCGATATGCATACCTGCTTGGTTGTCACAAAAAAGTGTCATAGGAAGACTACTAGGAAAACCAAGATTAGTAAGAAGACCATTAAGCCATATCATTTCTCAGGTAGCAAAAGTGATGGCGCGATATTCAACTTCGCCACTAGAACGAGCTACAACATGTTGCCTCTTGCTACGCCAAGCAACAAGGTTACTGTAACACCCCAAATTCTAGTTCAAAAGATTGCTTGAAAAATTCTCATTAATTCTTTTTATTCTTGAAATACGTGTCAATAAATTAATATCTTCTTCAAAACTCGAGTAATATATTTTAAAAAAAAATATATATATGTGGATAAACTTCATTGTAAAACTCGTGTAAATAAATCCCATTAAATAAATCCCATTTCTTGAAAGTCAGTATAATAAAAATTTTCATAACAGATTTACAATAATTATGACCTTCGAAAAGATATGAACCTTGTAATAGAATAATGAAATACAATGGTGAAATAAAATAGTCTTCATACATAGTAATAAAAAGTACTAAAGTATCGTGTCACAGGAAAATAAAATGTAATTATAACCCATAAATGTCTTAAAGCAAGTGTAACATGTAAATCTGTAATAAATATGACTATCTGAACCTAGGTACATCCGCATGGATGACAGTTGAGATGATTGCAACATACAGGTACAATGTATACAGATCCCCAAGCTCTCAACTCCAAAAATTATAGTGATGTGATCCTTACTAGGACTAGATCGCTTGATACAGGTCATAGAGTTTGGATGACGCCACTTCCAGAGAGGGAAGATAAGTCAGGGTAGACGCCACAAGGATTACCTTGATAAGTCTGAGATTGGTTCAACAAGGAACTCAGAGAGAAACTCTCACAAAATATTCACAAAATACCAAAACTCCCTTCTATTGAAAACGAGTTCAATACATATAGTGTATCTGAGGTGCAGCTGGAAAGACACCAATTTTATTTAATTTAAAATTAAAAAAAATAGAAAAAAATGGCATGGGCCTTCAATTAGTTTAGGCCAAAATGACAATGAAAAAATAGAAATAGAAAAAAAAAACATATTTGGCATGGGCCTTCAAATTAGTTTGGGTCTTCACCAACAATAAAGATTCTTGGTAGTGCCTCTGGACCTTCATCATTCTCCACTTGGGCCTTGTTAAGTATGGTTGATACCATTTGTTGGAGGGTATCCTTTGACTGTTTGGTCCTACTCCTGGTCATGGGTCCCTGTATTTGGGCAGTTTTAGGATTCTCATCATTCCCTCCTTCTTGGAAAGCATTTGCCCTCAAATCTTCTAAATCATCACCTACAACAAATGGAGTCAAGTTAGGAACATTAAATAAAGAACTTACTCCATACTCACCTGGAATATCAATCTTGTAAGCATTGTCATTGATCCTCTCTAGTACTTGGAAAGGTCTGTCTCCTCTAGGTTGAAGTTTGGACTTCCTTTGTTTAGGAAACTTCTCCTTCCTCATGTGTACCCAAACCCAATCACCTAGTTCAAGTACCATTTTCTTCCTATTCTTGTTGGCTTTCTTGGCATAGCTTTCATTCTTCTTTGCAATTTGAGCCTTCACTTGCTCATGCAATCTTTTCACATACTCAACTTTAACCTATGCATCCTTATGCTCAGTTTGGCCATCGGTTTGAGGATGGCATGTGATGGAAAAGAGAAGCTTTGTTCCAACCTTACCCCATAATGTTCTCCAAAAGTGACTAAGGAACTTGGTGTCTCGGTCTGAAATGACGCTTCTCGGTAGTCTGTGGAGACGCACCACTTCCTTGAAAAATAAGTCAGCAACAGGGCATGCATCATCATTTTTCTTATATGGTATGGAATGTGCCATTTTTTAGAACCTATCAACCACAACAAAAATAGAGTCCTTACCATTCCTTGTTCAAGGAAAACCTAAAACAAAATCCATAAATAAATCAGTCCAAGGATATTCAAGAATCGACAAAGGAGAATAAAGACCATAAGGCATGACCCTAGACTTTGAGTGCTTACAAACAATGCATTGTTCACAAAACTTATGCACATCATGTTTCATATGCAGCCAATAGAAATGCTCCTGTAACATGTCTAAAGTCTTTTGAGCCCCAAAATGCCCCATTAATCCCCCAGCATTGGCTTATTTCACAAGTAATCTTCTCATGGCTTTAGGTAACATAATTGTTTTTCTTTGAACAAATAGTCATTATGCCGAAAGAACCCATTTTGAGCAATATGTACACATGCAGAATATTTAGAAGCAAAATATGGATCACGGTCATACAATTCTTCAATGTGCTCAAACCCAATAAATTTAGTTTCAAGAGTAGAGAATAAAGCATACCTTCTTGAAAGTGCATCAACAACTACATTGGACTTACCTTTCTTGTACTTGATGACATATTGGAATTGTTCAAGAAACTCCACCCACCTGGCATGTCTCTTGCTCAGTTTGCTTTGACCCTTAAGATGCTTCAAGGATTCATGGTCACTATGTATGACAAATTATTTGGGTAGAAGATAATGCTGCCAATTTTGTAATGCCCTTACCAACACATACAACTCCTTATCGTATGTGGAATAATTAAGGACAACCCCATTGAGTTTTTCACTAAAGTAGGCAATGGGATGTACCTCTTGCATTAAAACAACCCATATCCCAACCCCAGAAGCATCATACTCAATTTCAAAGGATTTGTCAAAATTAGGTAATGCAAGAATTGGTGCATGCATCAATTTTTCTTTAAGTGCAGTGAATGCATGTTCTTGTTTTCCCCCCATTTAAATCCTAATTTTTTCTTGGAAATCTTAGTAAGAGGTGCTGCCACAGTACTAAAATCCCTAACAAATATCTTGCAAAAACTTGCCAAACCATGAAAGCTTCTTACCTCACCAATAGTTTTAGGGGTTGGCCATTCTTGAATGGCTTTCACCTTCTCTTGATCAACTGGTACTCCCTGTGAACTAACAACAAAACCAAGGAAAACTACATGGTCCATACAGAACACACATTTATCCATGTTAGCATACAAGGTCTCATGCCTAAGGAATGATGCAATCCTACCCCCCAAGGGCATTGGATAGAAGACTCCAAGAAGATTGGGCCAAAGATGCAAGAGAAGGCCCTAGGGTTCTCATGAGCCTTAGGGTAGATTTCAGGCCCATGGGCTAAGTATGAGCCCACTTATCTTTGTACATATTAGATTAAGGTTTCATTAATTTTGGGTCTTGTATTTAGGGCTCCATAATGTAGGTAGGGTACCCTAGAAATATAGGATTTTTTAGCCCTTGTATTTTAGGGCACCTAGACTAGTTTTTGTATTAGGGGTGGTTTTGTAATTTCACATGCACTAAGTGAATATTTGATGTATGTGGTTGGAAATAAATTTAATTGAATTGGTAGAAGCCCAATCCAATTAAATTTTAGAGGGGGAGGTGAGCATTTGCTTACTACACCCCATTGCCACATCATATAATCACATTTTATGCATGTCCTTCATGCTTTACATGCCTTATGACACCTAAGCACACTTAGTGGAGAATCTTGGAATTGATCTTGGATTACTGGGCTGAACCATAACTAAAATTCACTAATCATAATTAGTGAAATTTTGGCTCCAAAGTTTGGCTCCACAAATTCAATTTCAAATTCAAATTTCCCTCCAATTTTGTGTGACACTTAGGCTATAAATAGAGGTCATGTGTGTGCATTTTTTTAACTTTGATCATTTGAATATTAGAATTCAGATTTCAAAGCTCATTTGGAGCACAAAATTTCGTGCTCTTCTCTCCCTCTTCCTTCATTCATCTCCTTCTTCCTCCAAGCTCTTATCCATGGCCTCCTATGGTGGTGAGCTTCTTCTATACTCATCTTCTCCTTGAAGTGGCATCTCCTCTCTCTCTTGCTTCTCCATTCCACTGCCATTCATCTTCCAAGAAGCAAAGGAGTCCATTGATGAAGAAGATCCTAGGCCTACAGGCTCAAATGGAGCTTACATCATGTGGTATCAAGAGCATCTTCATCTAGGTGATGTTCTTTTGCTTTCTCTATCTTTTTGTTCGGTGAATTCTCTTTAATTCCTTGTTCTTCATCTTATTCTCCATGTATATCCTCCATTGTCTTGTGGTTTGGTGCTATTTAGAGTAGATTCAAAAGAATAAACCGATTAAATCTTAGATCTACAGTTGTTCTTGCATTTCTATGGTTCAAATTTTGTAGATCTACTCTTGAATCTTGTTTTTGTGTTGATTTTAGGTTCTATCAATTTTCATTCATAATATTCTTGTGCTGAACCTTTAGATCTAAATTTTCTTCCAAAATATTGATTAGAAAAAAAAAGCACAAAAATCTAAGTGTAAATCACTTAATCCATGTTGTCTTAGAGTCATGTTTAGTCATAGTAATTGTCACATTATGCTCTAAGTTTGTGTTAAATTTTTATTTTGTTTATTGAATTCTAGATACATTTGTTCATGTATTCTTGTCATTCTTAGCCTATATTTTGAATTTTGAGTCTAATTCATACATGTTATTTAGTTCATAACATGTTCTAAATCAATTCCTAGAAGTAGTCTTGTTGTTGAACTCTTTTTTGTTTTCTAAAATTCCTACATGATGCCTATGATGAAGTTGAGTTGTGGTGCTGAGTTGTGGCTGGATTTGTGAATCAAATAAGTCTTAAGCTCTCTTGAATTGTGTTATTCAAGATAATTGAGCATAAGCAAACACAAATTGTAACTATCCAAGCCTTAAGCAACATAAACACAACTCTTGATTTCTAGGTTGAAGTCGCAGGTGCTGGCAACTTGAACATATAAACTTGTATAAATTATTGGGAATTGGTCACTACGTGTTTTGAGCTGAAATTGTTTCTGAATTTTCTAGACATCTGGAACAAAATTATAAAAAAAGAACCAAGCGATTTGGATTAAATAAAAAAATAATAAAAATCACACAAGTTGACAGAAAAATCAGTGTCCAGGAAAAAAATAGTGAAAGGAAAGTGTGCTTGTTGTTTTGGCTCAAAATTTGTTCTATAATTGGTGCCTATTTTATACCAATCCTAGTTATGAAATTTCAATTGAAAATTATTGTGAAAACAAGTGCCAAAACTAGAGGTTTCTTGAGTCTTTTTTTTTTAGTTTTTCTACTCTACTTTAGAGTCATTCTAAGTTTCTCTTTGAGTCCTAGCTTGCTTTTTTGTGCTTTTCATTGCTTTAATTGTTGAATAATCCTTGAAAATTTGTCTTGTTAAAACTCTATTGGTTTAGCTTTCATTTCATTTTTTTTGGTCTTTGGTTATTGCTTGTGTCTTTGTTTCCTTGCAGCTTGTGAGTTGCCATATAGGGAATTGGGAAGGAGGATTGGTGCCATATCTTGAAGAATTTGAGTCAAGAAGCAAGGGGGCCAATCACCTTAAGAGCTATTGGAATAAGAAGCACTCCAAATTGAGTGAAACACTAAAGAGAGAATAGCCACCACAATTGAGGACTTTTTTTCTTTGTAATTTTGTAATTGGCAATTTGCTTTGCTTTCAAATTTTGTAACAAAAAGGCCTTTCATTGGAAGTAAGTTGGGAGCCTCCGCTAGGTCACCCTACTTCCATTTGTGTGTAATAATTTTAGGCAATTTTCCCTTAGGATAGTGAGTGTTTTGTTAGGAACCTTAAATGAGGTCATCCAAACACTCTTAGGATCCGCCTAGTTTGCATTTCTTGCACTTTAATTTCTTGCTTACTTTCATAGCTTATTTCCTTTACCCTCCATTGTCAAACCGCCTAGATAGCTTGCCTTTTACCAATTAGTTTTTACCTTATATTTCACACCTCTTTTAGTGTTTATTTTGGCTAGTTTCAACCATAGTTTCTTTTACCTTTTGTTATCAAACCCCCAACAAGAAAGAATCATAACTTAGGAACCAACATGAGTCTTCATTCTTCATCTAGTGTTAATGGTGAGGGTTCTACTCCTAAGGACCCCTTGTATAAGATATTAGATGAGTTGAGATCCCTTATGGTGTGGAAAGAAAAACAAGAGAGAAAAGAAAAAGGTAAAAAAAGAGTGGAAGAAATAAGTCAAGATGAAAGAGAGAAAATAAGAGAGGAAGAAAGAAGAAAAACAATGAAAGAAATGAAAAGAGAAAAACATGCCTCCTTTAGTAGTCATGACTCTTGCAAGAGTTTAAGTGAAGAACTTAGCGACTATTATAGAGGGCGCCATAGTTCACATACTAAACATTACTCCCAAAGAAGAGAAAAGGATAGAAGGCCTCAAGAGGTTAACATTAGCCTCCCATATTTCCATGGAAAAGATAATGTTAAGGCCTACTTAGATTGGGAAATGAAGGTTGAACAACTTTTTGCTTGCCATCATATTAGCGAAGAGAGAAAAGTTCCATTGGCTACCCTTAGCTTTCAAGGGTATGCCCTCTATTGGTGGACTTCCCTTGTTAGGGAACGAAGGATTCATGGGGATCCTCCAGTAGAGTATTGGAATGATCTTAAGATTGCCCTTAGGAAGAGGCACATTCCCTCCTACTATGAAAGGGAGCTTATGGACAAGCTCCAAAGGCTTAGACAAGGGAGTATGAGTGTTGAAGAAAATAGACAACAAATGGAACTACTCCTTTTAAGAGCTGGAGTTAGGGAGGAGGAAAGAACAAGCATAGCTAGGTTCCTTAGTGGGCTTAATATGGAAGTGAGGGAAAAGGTTGAACTCCTTCCATATAGGGACCTAGATGAGCTAGTCCAAATTTTTATAAGAGTGGAGCAACAACTTAAAAGAAAGCTTTCTTCAAAATTTTATGGCTCTCACTCTTATCCAAGGAAGGACCAAGCCCATGGAATTTTAGGGGCTGCACCTTCAAAACCCAAGGAAGATAAGGGTAAGACCATAGAGAAATACACCCCTAAGACTAGTTCCCAAGAAAGGACTAGCAACATTAAATGCTTCAAATGTCTTGGGAGAGGTCACATTGCCTCTCAATGCCTCACAAAGAAAACCATGATCATGAGGGGTCAAGACATTTATAGTAGTCAAGAGGAGACTACCTCTTGCCCTTCCTCTAGTGGAAGTGAAGATGAAGTGAGGGGTGAAGAGTCTAGTGAGGAAGTCTACCCCCATGAAGAAAGTGATCTCTTAATGGTTAGAAGGCTCCTTGGAGGTCAATCTTGTGATCTATCTCAATCCCAAAGAGAGAACATCTTTCATACAAGATGCAAAATTTTAGATAAAACTTGTTCTCTCATTGTGGATAGTGGATCTTGTTGCAATTGTTGTAGCACAAGATTAGTTTCCAAGTTGAACCTCACTATCATTCCCCACCCAAAACCTTATAAACTTCAATGGCTCAATGAGCAAGGGGAAATGATTGTTAACCAACGAGTAAAGGTACCTTTCTCCATTGAGACATATAAGGATGAAGTTAATTGTGATATAGTTCCCATGGAGGCAGGACATATTCTTTTAGGAAGGCCATGGCAATTTGATAGGAAGATCATTTACAATGGCCTAACTAATGAAATTACCCTCACCCATGTTGGCACTAAATTTGTGTTGCATCCTCAAACACCTTCACAGGTGGCCAAAGATCAACTAACTATGAAAGATAAGAGGGATGAGGAAGAAAAACTAGAAAAACAAAATAAAAAGAAGGATAGTAAGGCCTTGTCTTCAAAGGCCAAGGGGAAGAAAAAGGAGGAAAAGGATTCCTCCAAGAAGATTGTTAAGAAGGAAAATCATTTTGCAACAAAAGGTGATATTAAAAGAGCACTCCTTCTTAAACAATCTTTCTACCTTTTCCTATCAAGGGAAACATCCCTTAGCACCGCCATACCTCTTGAGCTTGAGGTTATTCCTCAAGTAAAGGAGTTGTTGGATGAGGGTTGGATTTGCAAGAGCTTAAATCCTTGTGCTTTGTTGGTGCCCAAAATAGGTATTATTAGGCACCAAATCCCTATGATAGGTGGTATAATGAATGTGTTGAGTGGTGCAACACTCTTTTGTAAAATCACTCATGCACCCAACATCTTCATGATTTGTGTACATAGGGACTCATTAGGTAGGTTTGTTCTTATTTTTTGTTTCAATGCAAACCTAGGTGCTCATGTGGGACACCTTAGGTTTGTCGTAATTTTTTGTAGGAATAATCAACATGAAAATAATGAAAAAGGTATGTTTTATTCCATTACTTTCCTTAACTTTTTAAATAGTGATCAAGGGCTTCCCATGGACCCTAAGAGAATAAAGGTCATTCCTCAGTGGCTTACTCCACCAAGTATAAGAGAAATTTGGGGCTTCAATATCTTAACAAACTTTTACAAAAGGTTTGTCCCATATTTTTCTATACTTGTAGCACCACTCATTGAGTTGGTGAGGAACTATATTCTCTTATGGGAAGATGGCCAAGAAAGGGGTTTTCAGTCCTTACCGTACTCTAACATACCCAACATCACTAATACATATGTTTTTATTCTTTTTACAGGTGTTGAGGAAAGAATTAATGAGTTTCAAGAACCACTGGATTTGAGGTCAAATCCTTTTCAAGGGGGAGGGAATGATGCAATCCTACCCCCCAAGGGCATTGGATAGAAGACTCCAAGAAGATTGGGCCAAAGATGCAAGAGAAGGCCCTAGGGTTCTCATGAGCCTTAGGGTAGATTTTGGGCCCATGGGCTAAGTATGAGCCCCCGTATCTTTATACATATTAGATTAAGGTTTCATTAATTTTGGGTCTTGTATTTAGGGCTCCATAATGTAGGTAGGGTACCTTAGAAATATAGGATTTTTCAGCCCTTGTATTTTAGGGCACCTAGACTAGTTTTTGTATTAGGGGTAGTTTTGTAATTTCACATGCACTAAGTGAATATTTGATGTGTGTGGTTGGAAATAAATTTATTTGAATTGGTAGAAGCCCAATCCAATTAAATTTTAGAGGGGGAGGTGAGCATTTTCTTACTACACCCCATTGCCACATCATATAGTCACACTTTATGCATGTCCTTCATGCTTTACATGCCTCATGACACCTAAGCACACTTAGTGGAGAATCTTGGAATTGATCTTGGATTACTGGGCTGAACCATAACTAAAATTCACTAATCATAATTAGTGAAATTTTTGGCTCCAAAGTTTGGCTCCACAAATTCAATTTCAAATTCAAGTGAAATTTGAATTGAAATTCAAATTTACCTCCAATTTTGTGTGACACTTGGCTATAAATAGAGGTCATGTGTGTGCATTTTTTTTCAACTTTGATCATTTGAATATTAAACTTCAGATTTCAGAGCTCATTTAGAGCACAAAATTTCGTGCTCTTCTCTCCCTCTCCCTTCATTCATCTCCTTCTTCCTCCAAGCTCTTATTCATGGCCTCCTATGGTGGTGAGCTTCTTCTAGACTCATCTTCTCCTTGAAGTGGCGTCTCCTCTCTCTCTTCCTTCTCCATTCCACTGCCATTCATCTTCCAAGAAGCAAAGGAATCCATTGATGAAGAGGATCCTAGGCCTACAAGCTCAAATGGAGCTTACATTAGGGCCTCTAAAACTCCTTAAATGGACAAGATGTTCATCATGGAATTTGCTGTAAATCAAGATATCATCAAAATAAACCACAACAAATTTTCCTAGAAATTCCCTTAACACATGGTTCATTAATCTCATGAAAATGCTAGGAGCATTGGTCAGCACAAAGGGCATAACCAGCCATTTATACAGCCCATACTTAGTTTTGAAAACTGTTTTCCATTCATCCCCCTCTCTAATCCTAATTTAATGGTACCCACTTTTCAAATCAATTTTAGAGAAAACATAAGCTCCATGCAATTCGTCCAACATATCGTCTAGCCTAGGAATGGGATGTCTATACTTTACCGTGATGTTGTTGATGGCTCTGTAGTCTGTGCACATCCCCTAAGTTCTGTCTTTCTTTGGCACTAGAATAATAGGGATGGCACATAGACTCAAGCTTTCTTGCACCCACCCCTTCTACATGAGGTCTTGCACTTGCTTCTTAATCTCCTCGGTCTCTTGGGGATTGCTTTTGTAAGCTGGTCTGTTAGGCAATGAAGCTTCTAAAAGGATGTCAATTTGATGTTCTATGCCTCTTGAAGGTGGCAGTCCATGAGGAATCTCCTTAGGAAAGATATCTTTAAACTCCTGCAATAAGGGTTCAACACTAGGAGAAGTAGAAATAGTTAACTCATTAGAATTATCAGCAAAAACTCTATTGTATTTGCAATACAGTAGATAGAGTGGCTCACGAGCAAGTAACACTTTCCTCACTTCACCCGCCTTTGCTACACAATTAAATTTTCTCTCATGTGTATCACTCTTTCCCTCACGTGTATCACTCTTCTTTTTCCTATTCTTCTTTGGTGTTTCAATCTTTTTTTTCTCTTGTTCTCTCTTTTCTCTCATTCTGATTTGGTCATCACACACTTCTTTAGGGGATAGAGGTTTAAGAATAATATTTTGGTCATGGTGCTGGAAAGAAATCTTGTTGGTGAAGCCATCATGCACTGCTTTGGTGTCATACTGTCATGGTCTTCCTAACAGTATATGAGTCGCCTCCATTGGAACCACATCACACAACACCCTATCATTGTATCTTCCAATGGTGAGACATACCTCAACCTGCTGAGTCACTTTTACCTCTTCATCTTCATTAAGTCACTGAAGTCTGTATGGCCTAGGATGGGGCTTAGTATCAAAATTCAGTTTGGACACTAACTTGGAACTTGCAACATTGGTACAGCTTCCTCCATCAATAATTAAAGAGCAAAACTTACCATTAATTATACATCTGGTGTGGAAAATATTTTCTCTTTGGGTGTTGTCCAGTGGCTGCATCTGACTTCCCAAGAGCCTTCTCACTATTAGCATATCACCCTGCATAGCTTCCTCCTCAAGCTCTTCTTCTTCACTGATTTCAAATTCACTGGTGATTTCACCATCTGTCTTCATGATCATGGTCCTCCTGGTTGGACAGTCGGAAGCAATATGTCATCTGCCTAAGCATTTGAAGCATTTTATGTTTCTGGTACCGGTGTTGGATGATGAGGCAAAATTATGCTTGGTTCCAACACTAGGCGCTGCTAACTTTGCATATGGAGACTGTGTTGATGGGCTAGACAAGCTAACTCTTTTGCATAACCCTTCTCATCTCAGTCCATGTATCTATCTCCCGCCCTTCCTCTCTCATCATCTCTCTTTGATTTTTATTCCACCAAACAAGGGCATAGTCTGAGAATTCAGCTACTACTAACTTCACCTTTTGCTCTTCAGTATAATCATTGTAGGAGAATAAATGCTCAATCTTTATCTCCCAGTCAAGGTAGGCGTCTGGGTCACTCCTGCTTTTGAAAGGAGGTACATTGAGTTTTACTCCCTCAATTTTGTTCTGCCCCTCCATTCTGTTTTGCATAGGTCCATCATTGCCCCCTTTGTTCCAACCATAATGTCTTCCAGCATTCTGATTTAGTTGGTTCTCCAATCCTTCCATTCATCCATAGAACTCTTCATTGTTACGGTTCAACAAACGCTGCATCTGTGTAGTCATCACGTCCAGTAACAAACGTTGAGATCCATCCAGTTGATGATATTCATCACCACTGTCACCAATTCCTGCTGTCATGGGATGATCATTTGCAAACATTTGGATTCTTGCCAGCCAATTTGAGCTTCTTAACACCTATTGTCGCGCATTCCATAAGGTTTTTCGATGTTTCAGAAGGAAATGTGCAAAATACTCAAAAGGAGGGCAAAAGGGTCACTTTTGGAGCATTTTTCAGCCCCTGAGCCACCTAGATAACTTCATAATGAAGTAACCAGCTCGCTTGGGCGAGCAGGGTTGCTTCAGGATGAAGTTATCAGCTCGCCTAGGTGAGCTACCTTCATCCCAAATGCCTTGTTTTGCTATAAATAAGCGTTGGAAGGCTGAAGTAAAGGGTCCCTGAGGTCCAAAGGTCCAGAAAGAAGAAGAAAGAAGAGAAAGGAAGAAGAAAGAAGAGAAAACAAGGCCGAAACACTTCCAAATCGCATCCGTGATCGATTCCTACACTGTTCATTGTTCGTTCTTCGATCATTCTTCATTCGTTCTTCATCCTTCTTCGTTCTTCGTCCGATTTGTGTTTGCTTTAAGGATTTGAACTTGATTTATGGACCCTTAGGGGCCCCTTTTATTGTTTGTGCATCTTCATCTCCTTTTTCGATCATCGGTGATCTTTTTCTTTATTCAAAGCAAGTTTTGACCGATCGTTCATACCGTAATCTCATTTAATCACTTTTAAAATAAAATTCAACCGATTGTTTGTGTTGTAATCTCACTTAATCATTGTTTAAATGAATTTCAACCGATCGTTTGTGTTGTAATCTTACTTAATCACTGTTTAAATAAATTTTGACGGATCATTTGTGTCGTAAACTCTTTTCATTAATGTAAAATAAGTGTTAGCTGGTCATTAATGCTGCAAGTTATCTTAAAAAAGGGATTGAAGATTGGTGAGCCAAAACCAACTCACAAACTCCTTCATTTCATAAAAAAAATCAAGTGATTATTCAAAGGTCTAACGCCTTAACAATTTTCTCCTTTAAAAAATAAAGAGGTCATTTCAAGGTCCAACGCCTTAACGATTCTCTCCTTTCAAAAATCAAGAGGTCGTTTCAAGGTCAAACGCCTTAACGACTCTCTCCTCTTTAAAAAAAAAAAATCAAAAGATCGTTTCAAAGGTCCAACGCCTTAAAATGACTTTTGTTCGGTTAAAATCAATCCTTCAAAAAAGATAAAAAGAATATAAACCACAAAATTTCAAACTTAAAGAACTACGTAGGTCTGATTTCCTCATCGCACCCGAGGATACGTAGGAGCGAGGGAAACACCCTTGTCGACCCCAAAAAAGTAAAAAATATTAAAAGGGAAAATAAATAACATTGAAGTTATGATTTGCACACTTGATTAGATGTTGTCATCCCTTGTGACGGACGCGTGGCGTGCTAATACCTTTGATGCAATCCTACCCCGCAAGGGCATTGGATAGAAGACTCCAAGTAGATTGGGCCAGAAATGCAAGAGAAAGCCCTCGGGTTCTCATGAGCCTTAGGGTAGATTTTCGGCCCATGGACTAAGTATGAGCCCACTTATCTTTGTACATATTAGATTAAACTTTCATTATTTTTGGACCTTGTATTTAGGGCTCCATAATGTAGGTAGGATACCCTTGAAATGTAGGATTTTTCAGCCCTTGTATTTTAGAGCACCTAGACAAGTTTTTGTATTAGGAGTAATTTTGTAATTTCACATCCATTGAGTGAATATTTGATGTGTGTGTTGGTAAGTAAATTTAATTGAATTGGGAGAAGCCCAATCCAATTAAATTTTAGAGGGGGAGGTGAGCATTTGCTTGTTACACCCCATTGCCACATCATATAGTCACACTTTGTGCATGTCCTTCCTGCTTTACATGTCTCATGACACCTAAGCACACTTAGTGGAGAATCTTGGACTTGATCTTCGATTAGGGGGCTAAACCATAGCTAAAATTCACTAATCATAATTAGTGAAATTTTTGCTCCACAAATTCAATTTCAAATTCAAGTAAAATTTGAATAGAAATTCAAATTTCCCTCCAATTTTGTGTGACACTTAGGCTATAAATAAAGGCCATGTGTGTGCATTTTTTCAACTTTTATCATTTGAGAATTAAACTTCAAAGTTCACACCTCTTTTGAGGCACAAAATTTCTTGCTCCTTCTCTCCCTCTCCCTCCATTCATCTTCTCCTACCTTCAAGCTCTTATCCGTGGCTTCCTATGGTGGTGAGCTTCTTCTAGACTCATCTTCTTCTTGAAGTGGCGTCTCCGCTCAACTCTTCTTCTTCTCCATTTTGCTGCCATTAAAATTCAAGAAGCAAAGGACTCCATTGATGAAGAAGATCCAAGGCCTACAAGCTTCACATGGAGCTACATCAACCTTCCCCGTGCATAAATGACTCCCGAACCCTCATTTTCAAAATACGCAGACCCTCGACCTTTTCCATTTTGATTTTTCCGACGTTTTCCTTGGATAAACGTTGGTGGGGACTCCGCTCATTTTCCTTCAATGGAAGACGCATCTTTGGTGGGGACTCCGCTCGATTTCCACCGGAGGGCAGGTTGCAACAATTGGCGACTCCACTGGGGACTGTTAGAGAGTTAGGTCATTCAGTCAGTTTGCAATGTTTTTATCATGACTTCCTATTTATTTATGTTCCCTTTTCCTTTTATCTTTGGTTTGTCCATATTTGTACATAAACTTTGCTATGTTGTTGTGTTTGGTGTATGTTTGTCTATCGATTACATTTCTAGTTAGAAATATTGTTTCTACGCACATGGCACCTACACCTCACACACACATTGAGATATTAGGCCCTATGCCCGGGTCTATCTGAGCCATAAGGAGTGGAGGTCGATCTGTGGTCATGCTGGGTCTCCGACTCGCTTGATGACAGTGAAGCCTCATCTAGAGGTTTTCCTCTTTTGGTGATGCATTGTCGTTGATAGTCCCTATCGCCATAATGTATTACCTAAGAGGATGATCTCTCTAGAAGCCAATAAAGTTACTTGAAACCACCCTTTGGAGTTGTCACTAGAAAGGGACTTTTGGATCCTTTCCATTAGATTCCCGAATTAGGGGCACATAGTAAACTTACTCTGGCATATTCCTTGATTGCGTCATGCATCTCTTCATGGCATCATAATAGGCATATCATTCCTACATCATATTCGTGCATTGTATTTGCATAAATCAGTGCATTATCATACGCCTTCATTTAGCATGCCAACTGCATATATTCTACTTCCATCGTTCACAAGTCATGTTCACTCATGCATGATCCTTGCATTTTCCTCTGCAAAAAAAAAAAAAAACAAAAGCAAAAAAAAAAAGAAGAATAAAAAGAAAGTCACACCACATTCTTAGTTACATGTGTTGGGTACCATGATAATGGCTATAAACCAACCATGTTGGGATTATACACCCATTTCTAAAAAAAATGATTGAAAATCAGGTGAACGTGGTACCTAATGCATGGTTAACTAGGAAAATGGTGGTTCCTAGGGCATCTCATGTCAATCCCATGATTGCATTTGCCATGCATGGCATAAGTATGCCCGAGTCGTTCATCTCTATGAGATGTGGTCGAAGTATTGCCAATCAAAATTTTTTTCCCTTGAATTATGGGGTTGAACCAAGCACATGTTTTAAGGAAAGGTTCATCAAGTCAAGGTCAAGTATGGAAGTAACCAGCTTGTGAAAGTTGGGACAGAAGATGGATCGAGTTACATTATTTCTTTGCCTACTGCCAATTTACAAAAATATTGAGGACTGTTCACATCTATGTGTTATTTCCAATCTCACTTTGACAAGATGTGATGGACCATGTAGTTTTAATGAAAATCTAAATTGATTCAATCCTATGTCCCGCGTAAAATTTTCAATACTTCAACAATGCATTATTCGCATACATCCATGATTTTCATTGGTTGCATTGCTCATTGCATTCTTTCCTTGAAATCAGAACTGTAATAATTGTTATCAAAAGGAAAGAATGCGCTTTATGACACCCTTACCGAATGCGTGCAAGAGCGGATAAAGGCCGACATAGGGGCCTTGAAAGAGCATATGGCCACAATGATGGAGGCCATGATGAGTATGAAGAAGATGATGAGCAAATGTCCCCGTCTGGCCTTAACCAAATAATTCATCCAACCTCAGATATGGTAGGTCAGGGAGGCAAAGAATTGGGAAGTATGGGCGCCCCCTATTTTGTGCAAGTTCAAAACAAGCATCCCTTCTCGCCATATGGCTTGCCTCCCAATTATACACCACCCAATGTGGTGCACACTCCCAATGAGAATGTCAATAACTCCACTCCCATACTCATTGAGAGCCAACAACCTCAATCTGGTCATGCCCATATCCTTCAACCCATGGAGGAGACACATGAAATACCCCACCACAATCTAGCTGACATCGAGCCTTGCCTCGGATACACCACTGAGGGGCAAGCAATTGGTGGTGTACCCCTGCCAAACACTTTGGAGGGCCCTTAGTTTTGCCCACAACCACAATCCTTGCATTTTGCAGCGGGAAGAATCCCTCCTGCTATGGCGGAAAAGGAAAAGTTGGATCATATAGAGGAAAGGCTCAGGGCCATTAAAGGGGGTGGAGATTATGCTTTTGCTGACATGGCAGAGTTGTACCTAGTGCCTAACGTGGTCATCCCTCCGAAGTTCAAGGTGCCGGACTTCGATAGATACAAGGGGACTACTTGCCCTAAGAATCACCTAAAGATGTACTGTAGGAAAATGGGGGCATACGCAAAAGATGAAAAGTTGTTGATGCATTTCTTCCAGAAAATTCTTACTAGGGCAGCCATCACCTGGTACACTAATCTGGAACCTTCCCGAGTCCATTCTTGGAAGGACCTAATGGTTGCCTTCATTAGGCAATATTAGTACAATTCTGATATGGCTCCAGATAGGACACAACTACAGAACTTGTGCAAGAAGGGGCACAAATCTTTCAAAGAATACGCCCAAAGATGGAGGGATCTGGCAGCCCAAGTGGTGCCCCCAATGACGGAAAAGGAGATGATAACAATGATAGTAGACACGTTACCGGTATTCTACTATGAGAAAATGGTGGGTTACACACCTTCAAGCTTTGCGGATTTAGTTTTCGCCGGCGAAAGGATCAAAGTGGATATGAAAAGAGGCAAATTTGATCATCCTGCTTTGACAAATAAAAAGCTTGGGGCAAATGGAGGAATAAGGAAGAGGGAGGAACCCATGTTGTGATTGTTGTTCCTACATGGCCAAATTTCCCACCAGCTCAACAATGTCATTACTCAAGCCAATATTAACCCTTCTCATTACCCACCACCCAATCAACCGCAAAGGCCACCCCTAAATCATCCACAAGGCTCGCCGGATGCACATCCAATACCAAACACCGCCCTTAACACAAACCAAAACACCAACCAGGGAAGGAATTTTCCAACAAAAAACCTATAGAATTCACCCCAATTCCGGTGTCATATGCTGACATACTCCCCTATCTGCTCGATAATGCAATAGTAGTCATAACCCTAGCCAAGGTTCCTCAACCTCCATTCTTCCTAGGATACGACCCGAATGCAGCATGTGCTTACCATGGAGGAGTCCCGTGGCATGCCATTAAGCATTATATGACCTTGAAGCGTAAGGTGCAAGGTCTAATTGATACAGGCTGGCTGAAATTTGAGGAGAATTGCTAGTGAATTCTAACGTTGGCAAGCGACACTATACCTGGGGAAATTTTGAAGGTTGTTGTTAGATGTCTTTAGTGGCTCATTAGGATTTTCAAGTTTATGCCATTACTGTAAACAACAGTTGCAATGCTAATAATATGGATAAATTTGATGTCCTTATCTCATTCTCTCACAATTACATCTTTGCTTATTTAACTTCCACTCGAATGTGAGTGTAAGCCAATGGTTTGTTTGCTCAAGCGACCTATGCTCCTGAGTTTGATTTCCAAGTCTGTTCAATCAGAAATCGCTCGTTCTACACGTTCAGTGAGGGTGTCGTAAACAACGAGTAAAAAAATTTTCAAAACAAAAAAATGTTTGATTGACTGTTTCAAATTAAGAAGTACAAACAATCATGTGACCTCATTTTATCATTCCTAAAAGTTGTCTTTTTGAGAGAAAAGTGAGTTATCAAGAACAGGAGTCGTTTGACTTGATCTATCAATTGAAAATCCTTTATATTTCTTGTCTTTAAGAATTCATTTTCAAGAATCTGCACAATTTCTTTCATCTTGCCTTGCTACAAGGTCATAGCAAAAGACAACAATAGATACCTTAGAGCCCTACACTAGGGCAATAAGGGGGCACCGTGCATGAGCCTCAAGCGAACCTAGGGGTAGACAAGAAGTTCTTACCCGATAGGTTGAAAACTCGAAAGGGCGGCCTAAGCAAAAATTAGGGTTGACAAAAAATAAAAAGAATAATGAAAAGAAAAGAAAAAAACCAATCTCGGGTGTGTTATTAAGGTTTTGTCCCAAAATCCAAAACTACAAAAAGGATCTAGTCAAGATTTGAAATGACACATGGTCATGTTTCAATATCCTAAACTCTAGTCTATCCTTTAGGATATTTGTTTTCTAAAAAACAACAAAAAAATAGCAAGAGCCAAAATAGAAACCCTGAGTGGGAGCCACCGCTAAACCAATGGGAAGAGCAATGCAAACAACACATGCATGAAATTGGGCAACAATGAAAAGAAAAAAAGAGAGAAAAAATAAAAATCCGCCAAAGGCCAGCAAAGAAAAGAGAGACAAAAGATCTCCAAATTTTACAAGAAAGGCACAAAAGTGCAACAAAAGATTAATGTATAAGACAAACAGAATATAGCCCGACCCAAGAGTTGAAAGGAACAAAGATACAAGCAAACACTCTCAAGGTTCTTCTTACTCAATGTAACCCTTAAACACTCTTTGAGCCTCTTTTCTTTCATAGCCCTCTTACCCCTGACCATGTTACAAGCCCAATAAAGCCCATGTAGATCAAAGAATGAATAATTTGCTTTTAAGTTGGGATTCTAGAATGAAACTCGCACACGCTTTTGATTGTTAAATATATATATATATATATATATATATATATATATATATATATATATATATATATATATAAAAGAAAGAAAAAAAAAACCCTGAGGTTCGCACTTGCACATCTGAGAAGAAAGCCCATTTGACCAAGAGCTCATGGAAAACGCCCGAAACCAATAGTGGTAATAAGGTACGTCTAATGCAAACTCTCTGGGATTTCTTTTAAATCCAAGGGTAGCTTCGTTATATAAATTCTTTAGGGATCAACCCATGTCATCAAGTTTCGGCAGTATCAACAGACCCATGGCATCACTCTATGACCATAAACCAAAAAAAAAAAAGTTTCACTTGGTCATATACCAAGTGTAACAATCCATTGCCATCCTCAATTGTGCATGCAATTAGTCCCAAAGCCATATATTTTTGTTGTGTAGAATAAATCAAATTTTTCCCTTATTTCAGTTGATTGATTAAGTGTCAAACAGCTCCACTGCCGTCATCCAAAATTTGTCAAGTGACTGAATCAAACATAACATACACTCTGGGGAATCCCCGAAGAGATTTGCAAAGAATAGGATGAGGTTGCATGAGTTATCACATCTTTCAAAAAAGGACAGTCAATCTGTGTTTTCCAGAAAAAAGGAAAAAGATCAAATCAAAATCAAAAATCACAAAAATAGGAAAGAATGTCATGAACATTGTATAATTTTCCAGTGCATTGCATTATTGCATACAAAGCCTGCGTTTACTGCATTTCAAGATTGTTGCATACATCTACATCCCCAAAAAAAAATCATGTTCATATCAGGCAATGAATGCATAGATGAGAGGCCCTCTCCAAGAGTCAACATCATTCTTTCTCATAAGGTTAAAGCCCTTTGGTAGTTGTACCTATTGGCTCGCCTTCATAGGACTCAAAGTCCTCACTTTTATCTTTCATAGGACTCCAAGTCCTCAACTTTATCTTTCGCAGGACTCAAAGTCCTCGCGTTTATCTTTCATAGGACTCAAGGTCCTTTGTCATTTACTTTTCAAAGACTATTAAAGTCTCATTTTCCTTCCAGAGACAAGCGAGTCCGTTGGCATACGGAGACAATCATGGTCTTTCGCTTTTGTTGTTTTTAAGACTATTACAGTCTTTTTTTCCTTCCAGAGACAAGCGAGTCTATTGGCACACAGAGACAAATTATGGTCATCTGCCTCTTTTTGAAGACTTCAATGTCTTTCAACTGAGACTATTAAAGTCTCATTTGCCTTCCAAAGACAATCAAGTCCGTTGGCACGCAGAGACAAATTATAGTCATCTGCCTCTTTTCAAAGACTTCAATGTCTTTCAACCGAGACTATTAAAGTCTCATTTGCCTTCCAGAGACAAACGAGTCTGTTGGCAAGCAGAGACAAATTATGGTCATGTGCCTCTTTTCGAAGACTTCAATGTCTTTCGACCAAGACTATTGCAGTCTCCTTTGCCTTCCAAAGACAATCAAGTCTGATGGCATGCGGAGACCATCATGGTCATCTGCTTTCGTTGTTTTCGAGACTATTTTAGTCTCCTTTACCATCCAGAGACAATCAAGTTCGATGGCATGTGGAGACCATCATGGTCATCTGCTTTTGTTGTTTTCAAGACTATTTTAGTCTCCTTTACCATCCAGAGACAATCAAGTCCAATGGAATGCAGAGACCATCATTGTCATCCTATTTCATTGTTTTCGAGACTATTACAGTCTCCTTTACCATCCAGAGACAATCAAGTCCGACGGCATGCGGAGACCATCATGGTCATCCACTTTTGTTGTTTTTGAGACTATTACAGTCTCCTTTACCATCCAGTGACAATCAAGTCCAATGGCTTGCAGAGACCATCATGGTCATCTGCTTCATTTACATTTCAAAGATGACAATGTCTTCAACAGGCGACAATGCCTTCATTTACATTTCAAAGATGACAATGCCTTCTTTTACATTTCGAAGACGATGTCGCAACCTACCCTTCGGTGGGAGGGTGACGCGTGACTCGCGGGTGCGTGTTCCAAGAAAGGAATACGCGTGGAGTCGCCACCAAAGTTTATTTGAGGAAAATGTTGGAAAAACCGGAAAAGACATGATCTACGAACTTTAAGTGAAAGGTTCGGGAGTTGTATTTACGCACAGGGAAGGTATTAGCACCCCACGCGTCCGTCACATGAGATGGCAGCCTTTAATCAAATGTGCAAATATGACTTCAATTTATGTTATCTTCCCTTTTTACGTTCTTATGTCTTTTTTATGCCCCTTTTTTATATTTTTATCTTTTTGTGGTCGACAAGGGTGTTTCCCTTTGCTCCTACGTATTCCTCAATTGTGATTAGAAAATCAGACCTACGTAGTTCTTTTGTGAACAAAGTGTTTTGGTTAAGTTATTTTTTTATCTGTTTTTGCAAGATATGTTTTCCTTGAATGAAAGGTCATTTTAAGGCGTTAGACCATTAGACCATCTTTTGATTCTTTTGAAAAGTGAGAAAACATTAAGGCGTTGGACCATTAATGATTTCTTTATTTTTGAAAGGGATAATAAAGTTACATATTGATTTTTAGGCTTTTTTAGAAATCTACATTTAACCAATAAAAGCGGAAAAGACCATTTCAAGGCGTTGGACCTTTGAAAATGGCTTTTTTAGGCGTTGACAAAAAGTTTTGTTTATGAAATGATTTTAGCCTTAGTTTCACTTTGGTTATTAGTCGATTCGATTAAGAAATAAAATTCCCAAAGAGAAACGTCCGATTGATTTTTTTGATTTATTTTATTAAAAGATATTTTTTATTATTATATTATTATTTTACCTCTTTTTGGTTTCTAACGTGGTTACGGCATTACCGAACGGTCGGATTTTATTTTAACATAAATTAACGTATGTTACAATTCAAATGACCGGTGGAAATTTATTTTATTTTTGATTAGGCGAGAAAATGACTTAAGTAAATGACTAAAGCACGTCAAAAGGGGGTACGGAAAGTAAATGAAATGAAAATAAAAGCACGTGAAAACAAATGAGGACCACTAAGGGTACATAGAATGAATTGAAAAGTTCGATTTCGGGAACTTACCGGTTGAAGACCGGAGAACGACGAAGAACGTCGAAGAACGGTTGAAAATCTTCGCGAAATCACCCACGAAAACGTTACGGAAACATTACGAAAGCGCCTCGGCTTGGATTTTCTTCACGGAAACAATTTTTTTCACAAATTTCAAGTGATCTCGAATTACTAGGAGGGCTGAACATTTTTTTCCATTCACTTCTCCCCCTATTTATAGGAAAATTGGGGAGAAGCTTGCCACCCATCTCGCCCAGGCGAGCTAGGTTGCTTCCTCTAGAAGCAACCGCCTTCTGGAGGAATTTTCTGGAAGGCTCGAGTGGGCCTAGTTACTATTTGCACCCCCATTTTTACTAAATACACCCCCTTGCTCTTTTTTGGTGATTCTTTTTCCGTAACGTTACGAAATTTTAGGAATTTCATAACGATGCTTGTTTTCTTTCCGTAATGTTACGAAACCTTATGGATTATGTAATCATCCCTTTTTTGCCTTCCGGAACGTTACGGAACTTTACGGATTGCGCACTAACAGTTCCTTTTAATTTCCGGCATGTCACGAAACTTCACGGATTGTGCTACAATGCTTTCTTTTGACTTCCGGCATGTCACGGAACTTCACAAATTGCCTAACGATGGGTGCCAAGTACCTCGAAGTGGTCAAACGAGGGTCGCATCCCAACAACGGATGGTCCCCGGACGAAATTAGGGTATGATAGTTGCCCCTCTTTACTTGTCTTTTATTGGAGATAAAAGGGAAGTAAAGATAAGACACTAATTTCGTTCGAGCGAAACACCATTCGGCCAGTGAACCTCCCTGCCAGCGGAACCTACAAAAATTTGAAAATTATCAGTACCAACACATCATCCTGATACTGTCGAATTTGTTCCTCTCGGTTGATACAAGACGCAGAATGACCATATTTGTCTCTGCGTTTTGTTGGACACGATCGAGCCTGGGCGGCGAGACACAGAATGACCATAATTTGTCTCTGTGTGCCACCAGACACGATCGCCTCTGGATGGCGAGAAGGTGTGCAAAATGACCATAATTTGTCCCCGCCCACCTCTCAACTTGCTGTTTTTGAATGACAAAGGGCGCAGAATTTGTCTCTGCACGTTTATCACCCAACTTGCGAAATCTGAATTTCAAAGGGTGCAGAATCTGTCTCTGCGCGTTTACCCACTCAGCTTGTTGTTCCTGAATGATAAAGGGCGCAGAATCTGTCTCTGCGCGTTTGCCCACTCAGCTTGTTGTTCCTGAATGATAAAGGGCACAGAATCTGTCTCTGCGTGTTTACCCACTCAACTTGTTGTTCCTGAATGATAAAAGGCGCAGAATCTGTCTCTGCGCGTGTCATACCCTAATTTCGTCCGGGGACCTTTGCTTGATAACGTGCGACCATTCTTTGGTCCTCGTGAGGTGCTTGGCGCCCATCATTAGGCAATTTGTGAAATTCCAGGACATGCCCAAAAAAACCAAAAAAAATATATATGCACAATCCGTAAGTTTCCGTGACACACCGAAAATCAAATGGAAGCATCGTTGCATAATTAAGTGAGGTTCCGTAACATTCCGTAAGTCAAAAAGGGGATGATTATGTAATCCGCAAGGTTCCGTAACATTACGGAAAGAAAACAAGTATCGTTACGAAATTCGTAAGTTTCCGTAACTTTACGAAAAAAGAATCACCAAAAAAACAGCAGGGGGGGTGTACTTAGTAAAAATGGGGGTGCAAATAGCACCCAGGCCCATTTGGGCCCTCCAGAAGATTCCTCCAGAAGGCGGTTGCTTCTGGAGGAAGCAACCCTGCTCGCCTGGGCGAGCTGAGCTCGCCTGGGCGAGCTGAGCTCGCCTGGGCGAGCTGGGCGGCAACCACCTCCCCTATTTTGCTATAAATAGGGGAGGAATGCAAGAAGAAAAGGATCCCAGCCCCTTAGGCACTTCTCTCTCTTTGGAAATTGCTTGGAAAAATTGTTTCCGTGAAGAAAATCTAAGCCGAGGCGCTTACGAAACGTTTCCGTAACGTTTTCCGTGAAGAATTTCGCAAAGATTTCAACCGTTCTTCGACGTTCTTCATTCGTTCTTCATCGTTCTTCGATCTTCAACGGGTAAGTACCTCGAACCAAGCTTTTCGATTCATTCTATGCACCCGTAGTGGTCCACATTGTGTTTCGTGCATTTTTATTCTCGTTTTGTTTACTTTTTATACCCCCTGTTGACGTGCTTAAGCCATTTTACTTAAGTCATTTCTCGCTTAACTTAAAAATAAAATAAATTTCCACCGAACGTTTGAATTGTATTATCCATTAGCTTCGGTTAAAATCAATTCCGACCGTTCGGTCATGCCGTAACCATGTTGGAAATCAAAAAAAAGGAAGTAAAAATAATATAAAATAATCAAAAAACATCTTTTAGTAAAATAAGGCGGAAAATCAATCGGACGTTTTCTCTTTGGGATTTCTCATTCTTAACCGAATTGATTAATAACTAAAGTGAAACTAAGGCTAAAAATCAACTCGCCTAGTCAAGCTCGTCCACAAAAATAGGCTTTTGAAGTTTGTCATTTCAATTTCTCACTAAGTAAGATGGATCATTTTTAAGGTCCAACGCCTTAAAATGATCACCACTTAAGTAACAAAGAATCACTTGATAAGAAAGAACTACGTAGGTCTGATTTTCTCATCCCAAATTGAGGAATACGTAGGAGCAAAGGGAAACACCCTTGTCGACCACAAAAAAGGAAAAAATATAAAAAGGGTATAAAGAATATAAGAACATAAAAGGGAACAAAAAATCAAAGTCATGTTTGCACATTCGATTAAAGGCTGCCGTCCCTTGGGACGGGCGTGTGGGGTGCTAATACCTTCCCCGTGCGTAAATACAACTCCCGAACCTTTCAACTTAAAAGTTCGTAGATCGCGTCTTTTCCGGTTTTTCCGACGTTTTCCTCAAATAAACGTTGGTGGCGACTCCGCGCGTATTCCTTTCGTGGAACACGCATCCCGCGAGTCTCGCGTCGCCCTCCCGCCGAAGGGTAGGTTGCGACAGTTGGCGACTCCACTGGGGACTTTTTTTTGAGAGTTAGGCCATTTAATCTTGTGCAATGTTTTATCATGACTTTCTCATTTGTTGGTTTCCCTTTATTTGTCTTATGTTCTTATGTATATAAACTATTTTGTTGCTTTTAGTGTGTTTTAGAATGTATGCATGAGGTAAATATTTATTCATTTGATGCACACAAACACCAACACTATTTGCACACACTGTGAGTGAAAAAGGGCCCTATACCCGGGTTCATGGGAACATAAGGAGTGGAGGTGAATCTGTGATCATGCTAGGTCTCCGACTTGCTTGATTACAGTGAACCCTCATCTAGAGCTTTTCTCTTTGAAAACCTATTGTTGCTAGTAGTCCCTACTGCTACAATATGTTCTTCAAAGGGGATGATACCTCTAGAAACCATCAAGAGAGATATAACTACCTTGGGGATTATTGCTAAAAGCCTAGTTAGTTCTCTCCCTTATAGGTCCCTTAAATAGGGGCACGAAGCAAACACGTTGCGTGCCATTTTTCACACTGCCATGCATGAGTATCATATACCCTTTTGCTTATGTTCAGTAAATATTGTCATACTGTGTACATTCCCGCATTGTGTCTTTTGCATAGGCATTGCATATGGGTTCTGTCTTGATCCCTACTGTAAACAAACCAACGAAGGGTCCGTGTCGCCTTCTTAAAAACGTGCGTTGGGGCATTTTTACTACCCCTAGACGTCGTATCTAAGAAGGGGACAAATTCCCCGGACCCCCGCATTCCTAGATTGCATCTGTGTCATATGCATTCCATCATGCATTCATCCATTCCACCCATGAGATATCGGAGTTTTGATTTGCACCAGCTTTTATCTCACTTTAGTAAGCATGGGAACAAATCAAACCGGCAAGAGGTTCTACCAAGTCAAGGTCAAAAGCCCAGATACCACCAGCATCAAGGAATTAGGGCGGTTGATGGAACCCCTCCAAATGCAATCCTTCCGCAAGACTTACGGAAAAATCTTAGAATTGACCATAGCAGAGGTGTCCATAGAAGCCATTGCATCACTTACCCAATACTACGACCAACCCTTGAGATGCTTCACATTCGGGGACTTCCAATTAGTACCAACCATTGAAGAATTTGAGGAAATTCTAGGATGTCCTCTCGGGGGAAGGAAACCATATCTTTCCTCCGGGTGTCTCCCCTCTTTGAACAGAATTGCAACTGTGGTCAAGGATTCAGCCAGAGGTTTGGACCGCATAAAACAGACTCGGAACGGCATAGCGGGCCTACCACAGAAGTACCTAGAAGACAAGGCGAGGGGTATGGCCAATCAAGGAGACTGGGTCCCGTTTATGGATGTGTTAGCTTTAATAATTTTTGGGGTCGTCCTCTTTCCAAACGTGGATGGTTTGATAGACCTAGCAGCAATCGACGCTTTCCTTGCCTACCACCATAGTAAGGAAAGTCCGGTGGTAGCTGTCTTGGCAGATCTATTTGACACATTTGACCGAAGGTGCGAGAAGAGTAGCGCACGGATCATCTGTTGCTTACCCGCCCTCTGTGTTTGGTTGGTTTCACACTTGTTCCAACAAGACACAAGACATCCATGTCCGCTCCTAAGTCATCGCTCGTGCACTGAAAAGAGGAGAATGGATTGGGACCAGCTCTTGGCCGGGATAGGAGGTAGAACAATCAGTTGGTTCCCCCTATGGAAGGAAGGAAAAGAAGGAGTCCTTTTCTCATGTGGAAGATACCCAAACATTCCGCTGGTAGGAACGAGGGGTTGTATTAATTACAATCCCACGCTCGCTATAAGACAACTAGGGTACCCCATGAGGGGAGCACCGACGGAAGAAAGCATGTCTCCTTTCCTTATGAGGGATCTCGGCGCACAAAATTCCAAGACTATACAAAGAATCCATAAAGCATGGGAAACCCCGTTAAGGAAAGATCAAGAGCTTAGAGGCATTCGTAATGGCATCATTGGTGGGTACCACGAATGGCTGAAAGTTCGCATACGAGGTTTAGATTGGCTCGCCAAGTTAAAAGTCGTCAGCGAAGAGAATTTTGAAGCACCGGAAGAGGACGAGGAAGTCCAAGCTCTCAAAAGCGAGTTAGGAAAGGCAAAACTCGCCAAGGAGAAGTTCAAGTTGGCTGCTACACACGTTCGGAAGGAGTGTGCCGGGTTACGGGAAGAGAATGCAATTACCGCAAGGGCCCTTGAACGAGAGACCAAGAGGGCTCGCAAGGAAGAGTATGGCCGGAACAAATTTTGCGGAGCTCTATGGGGTAGCAATAATGAACTTAAGTTGCGAAGGGAAGAAAGAGACCATTCGCGAGCACATAGCATGGTTCTGAAAGAGGAGTTGATTGCTTGTTCAAGGTCCAAAAGAAGCTTGTCTCAGCGTCTATGCGAGACAGAAACCAACATGTTAGCTATCATCGCCAAATACCAAGAAGAGTTGGGTCTAGCCACGGCCCACGAGCATAGAATCGCGGATGAGTATGCCCGAGTATATGCGGAAAAAGAGGCTAGAGGAAGGGTGATCGACTCTTTACACCAAGAGGCAACCATGTGGATGGATCGGTTTGCTCTTACCTTGAACGGGAGTCAAGAACTTCCCCGATTGTTAGCCAAGGCCAAGGCGAAGGCAGACACCTACTCCACCCCCGAAGAGATTCATGGGCTTCTCGGCTATTGTCAGCATATGATAGACTTAATGGCCCACATAATTAGAAATCGTTAGGAAACTTGTATGGTCTCTTAGACCTTGACTAAATATGACTTCCTTTTTGAAATAAAATGAGTTGGTCCCATGTTCCTACTCCAAAAAAAACTTGTGCAAATCAAATCACTCCTACATCTCATCTCTAGCATGCATTCTCTTTCTTTACCCACTCCTCACGTTTGGTTTTTTAGGGAAAACACCATAACTAAACGCGCCGCAAGGGATCCCTATCGCACCAGATCCAAATCTAGAACGATGGGTGATCAAGAGGAGACGCAGGAACAGATGAAAGCCGACATGTCGGCTCTGAAAGAACAAATGGCCTCCATGATGGAGGCCATGTTAGGTATGAAACAGCTCATGGAGAAGAACGCGGCCACTGCCGCCGCTGTCAGTTCGGCTGCCGAAGCAGACCCGACTCCCTTGGCAACTACGCACCATCCTCCCTCAAACATAGTAGGACGGGGAAGGGACACACTGGGGCACGATGGCACCCCTCACCTGGGATACAACCGAGCGGCTTACCCTTATGGACTGCCGCCCGACTATTCACCACCCATCTTGCAAGAAGATGCGGGCCACATTGCTTCTCCCGTCCATGAAAAAGAGCCTCCTCAGCAGCCCGACGAAGTCCATAAAAACCCTCAAGATTATGCTCGGAGGGATGTCGAGTTTTATCCCCCGATCCCCGAAGGGCCGGCACCGGGCACGTTGCCTCAACCCAACCTCGCAGCATCGCCAATAGTTTTGTCTATGGAAGGGCCGCCCCCGGCAACTGAAGAAAGGAGGAAGCTCGATCTCCTTGAGGAAAGATTGAGGGCTGTGGAAGGATTTGGGGACTATCCGTTTGCAGACATGACGGATCTTTGTTTAGTACCCGATGTTGTTATTCCCCCGAAGTTCAAAGTGCCGGACTTCGACAAGTATAAAGGGACGACTTGTCCCAAAAACCACCTCAAAATGTACTGCCGTAAGATGGGCGCCCATTCTAAAGATGAAAAGCTGTTGATACACTTCTTTCAGGATAGCTTGGCCGGAGCTGCGGTAGTGTGGTACACTAATTTGGAAGCTTCCCGTATCCGTACTTGGAAGGATCTGATTACCGCCTTCCTAAGGCAGTATCAGTACAATTCTGATATGGCTCCGGATCGTACTCAACTGCAGAATATGTTCAAGAAAGAGGGTGAAACCTTTAAAGAATATGCGCAGCGATGGAGGGATTTGGCGGCACAAGTAGCTCCTCCCATGGTTGAGAGAGAGATGATCACCATGATGGTAGACACTCTGCCAGTGTTCTACTATGAGAAGCTAGTGGGTTACATGCCGTCCAGCTTTGCGGATCTGGTGTTTGCCGGGGAAAGAATCGAGGTGGGATTGAAGAGAGGAAAGTTTGATTACGTTTCCTCCACAAACGTGAACGCCAAAAGAATCGGGGCAACAGGGGCAAAAAGGAAGGAAGGAGATGCCCATGCCGTCTCTTCAACACCCGCATGGGTCAAACCCCAGCAAACACCTCATGGTACCCATCAGTACGCGCAACATCACCCAAGCTTCTCGGCTCATGCTGGGAACGCCTCTAGCTCAACACCCGTGCAGCCTAAGGCACCCACCCAGAGGGAAGCTCCCCAAGTTCCAACTCCGAACGCGACTCGACCGGCCGGTAATTCCAACACGACAAGGAACTTCCCTCTGAGACCGTTGCCGGAATTCACCCCGCTCCCAATGACGTACGAAGATCTTCTACCATCCCTCATCGCCAATCATTTGGCCGTGGTAACTCCCGGAAGGGTCTTCGAACCCCCTTTCCCGAAGTGGTATGACCCTAATGCAACTTGCAAGTACCATGGGGGTGCCCCGGGGCATTCCATCGAAAAATGCTTGGCCCTTAAATACAAGGTCCAACATCTAATGGATGCCGGATGGCTGACTTTCCAAGAGGATCGGCCCAATGTGAGAACCAACCCGCTCGCCAATCATGGAGGGGGAGCAGTTAATGCAGTTGAATCCGATGGGCCCCACAGGTCCAAACCTTTAAGAGATGTGGCAACCCCTAGGAGGTTTATCTTTGAGGCCCTACAAGAGGGAGGTGTAATTCCCCATAGTGGGTGTAAGGAGGATTCCTGTCTGCTACATCCCGGCAAGATGCATGACATGGAGACGTGTTTGGAAGTAGAGGAATTGTTACAACGGATGATAGACCAAGGTCGACTAGAAGTCGGCATTAAAGGAAAAGAAGAGCCGCGTATATGCATGCAATCCACGGAGGGGAGCGGTGTTGCGAAGCCCAAACCCTTGGTGATATACTTCACTAAAAGTGCAGCCTCGCAAAAGCCCGGGCCCCCCTTAATGGCCAAACCTGTTCCTTTCCCGTACCAAGATAGTCACGCGGTCCCATGGAAATATACACCTCCGGGGAAGAAGGAAGAAGAAGTCACTGACGTCAGCTCGCTGTCAGCTAAAGTAACAAATATCACGGGGCTGAGCGGTATGACCCGTAGTGGCCGTGTGTTCGCACCTCTGGACCTACCAGTCCAACCCGCCGACGTCAAAGGAAAAGGAAAAGTGGTGGAGGAACAAGATGGCGAAGCACCCCACGCTTCGAGTAAAGATATGCCAGCAAAGGGGCCCCCAGAGAAAAGGGATGGTAGAAAGGAGGTGTCGCTAGAGGAAGCCAGCGAGTTCCTTCGGATAATTCAGCAGAGCGAATTCAAGGTTATCGAACAGCTCAACAAAACCCCGGCTAGGGTCTCGCTGCTAGAGTTACTTATGAGCTCCGAGCCTCATCGGGCTCTGCTAGTAAAAGTGCTGAACGAGGCTCACGTGGCCCAAGATATTTCGGTAGAAGGTTTCGAAGGGCTGGTCAACAATATCACTGCCAACAACTATCTTGCCTTCGCCGAAGAAGAAATCCCCGCCGAGGGGAGAGGGCATAATAAGGCTTTACACGTATCAGTCAAGTGTATGGACCATATCGTGGCCAAGGTACTCATCGATAATGGTTCCAGTTTAAACGTGATGCCTAAGAGCACTTTGGACAAGTTACCATTCAATGCTTCCCATTTAAAACCAAGTTCAATGGTGGTTCGGGCCTTCGACGGCACTCACCGAGAGGTTAGGGGAGAGATCGATCTCCCAGTACAAATAGGCCCTCACACCTGTCAAGTCACTTTCCAGATAATGGACATTAACCCCCCCTACAGCTGCCTGTTGGGGCGCCCGTGGATCCACTCAGTGGGAGTTGTGCCTTCCACACTCCACCAAAAGCTGAAATTCGTAGTGGAGGGGCACTTGGTCATCGTATCAGGCGAGGAAGATATCTTGGTAAGCTGCCCATCCTCCATGCCTTATGTGGAAGCCGCAGAAGAATCGTTAGAAACCGCTTTCCAGTCTTTTGAGGTGGTCAGCATTTCCTCCGTGGACTCCCTCTTTGGGCAACCTTGTCTGTCCGATGCGGCGGTAATGATGGCCCGAGTTATGTTGGGGAACGGTTATGAACCCGGGATGGGTTTAGGCAAAGACAATGGCGGCATAACTAGTCTGATAAAAACCCAAGGGAATCGTGGGAAGTATGGTTTAGGATATAAGCCCACTCAGGCGGACATGAAAAGAAGCATCGCGGGAAGGAAGAACAGTGGTCAGAGCTCGCGTTGGAAACAAGAAAGTGAAGGAAACCCGCCCTGCCACATAAGTAGAAGCTTTATAAGTGCGGGTCTGGGAGACGAAGGTCAAGTGGTTGCAATATGTGAAGATGATGTTCCAAGAACTCTGGATTTGGTCCGACCATGCCCTCCTGATTTCCAGCTGGGAAATTGGCGAGTGGAGGAACGCCCCGGCATTTACGCAACGAGCATAATGTAAACCTTTACAGTTTTAAAAGCTCTATAGTTGGGCCTAGGCTTTAGAGTTTTCATTTTGTTAAGGCTTTGTGTCTTTTGTCTTTGAATTTATAATACAAGGATCTTTCTTCATCTGTTCCTGGTCTCTACCCATTCTCATTCATTTGCATGTTTACTTCTTTTCTGAAACGGCAGATTCGATGACGAGTCCCCCGAAGGTACTAATACCTGGGACCCGTCTATCAACTTCGAGCAAGAAATGAATCAAACGGAAGATGAAGGAGATGAGGATGTGGAACTTCCTTCGGAACTAGAAAGAATGGTCGCCCATGAGGACCAAGAAATGGGGCCTCATCAAGAAGAAACAGAGCTAGTAGACTTAGGAATTGGCAGTGGAAAGAGGGAAGTAAAAATAGGTACAGGCATTACCGCACCTATCCGTGAAGAATTAATAATCCTGCTAAAAGATTACCAAGACATCTTTGCTTGGTCATACCAAGATATGCCCGGTTTGAGTTCTGACATTGTGCAGCACCGATTGCCTCTAAATCCCGGGTGTTCCCCAGTAAAACAGAAATTGAGGAGGATGAAACCCGAAATGTCCTTGAAGATAAAAGAAGAAGTGAAGAAGCAGTTTGACGCTGGTTTTCTGACCGTCGCTCGGTATCCAGAATGGGTTGCCAACATCGTACCAGTTCCTAAAAAAGGTGGGAAAGTGCGAATGTGTGTAGATTACCGGGACCTGAATCGGGCCAGTCCCAAGGACAATTTTCCGTTACCACACATTGATATCCTCGTAGATAACACGGCCAATTTCGCTTTATTTTCCTTCATGGATGGTTTCTCTGGTTACAATCAGATAAAGATGGCGCCCGAGGATATGGAAAAGACTACTTTCGTCACCCTGTGGGGAACGTTCTGTTACAAGGTGATGTCCTTTGGACTCAAGAATGCCGGGGCAACTTATCAACGGGCCATGGTAGCTTTGTTCCATGATATGATGCATCAAGAGATCGAGGTCTACGTGGACGACATAATTGCTAAATCTAAATCTGAGGAAGAACACCTTGTCAACCTGCGGAATTTGTTCGAAAGGCTTAAGAAATATCAATTAAGGTTGAACCCCGCTAAGTGTACCTTTGGGGTCAAATCAGGGAAATTGCTTGGTTTCGTTGTAAGCCAGAAAGGGATAGAGGTAGACCCCGAAAAAGTGAAGGCTATCCTTGAGATGCCAGAACCCCGTACAGAGAGGCAAGTCCGAGGTTTCCTGGGGCGCTTGAATTATATTGCCAGATTCATATCGCAGCTCACCGCCATTTGTGAGCCGTTGTTTAAACTCTTGCGCAAAAACCAAACTGATCGGTGGAATGAGGATTGCCAAGAGGCTTTTGGAAGGATCAAAAAGTGCCTAATGAATCCTCCCGTGCTTATGCCACCAGTACCTGGAAGGCCTCTCATTTTGTACATGACAATCTTGGACGAGTCAATGGGGTGTATGCTGGGGCAACATGACGAATCCGGGAAAAAAGAGCGCGCTGTTTACTACCTAAGCAAGAAGTTCACGACCTGTGAGATGAATTACTCCTTGCTCGAAAGAACGTGTTGTGCTTTGGTATGGGCATCCCATCGCTTAAGGCAGTACATGCTGAGCCATACTACCTGGTTGATCTCCAAAATGGACCCAGTTAAGTACATCTTTGAAAAGCCAGCTCTCACAGGACGAATCGCCCGGTGGCAAGTCTTGCTATCTGAGTTTGATATAGTCTACGTCACCCAAAAGGCGATAAAAGGAAGCGCTTTGGCAGACTATTTGGCTCAACAGCCTCTTAATGACTACCAGCCCATGCATCCGGAATTCCCGGATGAGGACATCATGGCCTTGTTCGAGGAAAAGTTGGATGAAGATCGGGACAAATGGACTGTATGGTTTGACGGAGCGTCAAACATTCTAGGTCATGGCGTCGGGGCAGTGTTGATATCTCCGGACAATCAATGTGTACCTTTCACAGCCAGACTAGGATTCGACTGCACCAACAACATGGCCGAATATGAAGCATGTGCCCTAGCCGTCCAGGCAGCAATTGACTCCGATGTCAAACTACTCAAGGTGTACGGCGACTCAGCGTTGGTAATCCATCAGCTGAGAGGAGAATGGGAAACTAGAGATCCCAAGCTGATACCCTACAAAGCCTACATCAAAGAGTTGGCTGAGACTTTCGATGAGATCTCCTTCCATCATGTTCCCCGCGATGAAAATCAAATGGCGGATGCACTTGCTACGTTGGCATCTATGTTCCAGCTAACACCACACGGGGACCTACCCTACATTGAATTTCAGTGTCGTGGCAAACCCGCACATTGTTGCCAAGTGGAAGAGGAACGGGACGGAAAGCCCTGGTATTACGACATCAAGCGATATGTCGAAAGCAAAGAATACCCGCCAGAGATTGCCGACAACGATAAAAGGACATTGAGGAGGTTGGCAGCCAGTTTCTTCATGAGCGGAGGCACACTGTATAAGAGGAATCACGACATGACACTCCTGCGATGTGTGGATGCCAAGGAGGCAAATCACATGATCGAGGAAGTCCATGAGGGCTCGTTTGGAACGCACGCCAACGGGCATGCTATGGCCAGGAAGATCTTAAGAGCAGGTTATTACTGGCTTACCATGGAAAGTGATTGTTGTATCCATGTGAGGAAGTGCCACAAATGTCAAGCGTTTGCAGATAATGTCAATGCCCCACCACATCCTCTGAATGTCATGTCCGCCCCTTGGCCTTTCTCCATGTGGGGAATAGATGTCATCGGGGCCATTGAGCCCAAGGCCTCGAATGGTCATCGCTTCATCCTCGTAGCGATAGATTATTTCACCAAGTGGGTCGAGGCGGCTTCATATACCTATGTCACGAGGAATGTGGTGGTCAGGTTCATTAAGAAGGAGATTATCTGCCGATATGGTTTGCCAAGGAAGATTATCACGGACAACGGCACCAACCTGAATAACAAGATGATGGGGGAAATGTGCGAGGAGTTTAAAATCCAGCATCACAATTCCACACCCTACCGGCCAAAGATGAATGGAGCCGTGGAAGCAGCCAATAAGAATATCAAAAAGATTATCCAAAAGATGACCGTGTCATACAAGGATTGGCACGAGATGCTCCCATTCGCGTTACACGGTTACCGAACTTCAGTGCGAACGTCAACTGGGGCAACGCCATTCTCATTGGTATATGGGATGGAGGCAGTGTTACCATTTGAGGTAGAAGTCCCGTCATTAAGGATCTTGGCAGAATCCGGGTTAAAGGAATCAGAGTGGGCTCAAACACGCTACGATCAACTCAACCTCATTGAGGGTAAGCGCTTAACGGCCATGAGTCATGGGCGCTTATACCAGCAAAGAATGAAGAGTGCATTCGACAAGAAAGTACGCTTACGCAAGTTCCATGAGGGAGACCTTGTGCTAAAGAAAATGTCCCATGCTGTCAAGGACCATCGAGGGAAATGGGCCCCGAACTACGAAGGGCCTTTTGTCGTGAAGAGGGCTTTTTCCGGAGGAGCTTTGGTGCTTACCAACATGGATGGCGAAGAGCTACCTTCACCCGTGAACTCTGATGTCGTCAAACAATATTATGCTTAGAAGCTGGGGCAATTAAGGATGTCGCTGCATGTTCTTTATCTTTATGCGTTTTCTGGATTTCCCCCAGGGATTTCCTGTCTGTTGTATCTCTCGTTACAATCTTTCAAAGAAATGAACGTGGATTCGAGGCTTTTAGTCCTCACGTTAGTTTCACACCTTGCGTTAATCTGCGATCACCTGAGCCCTTCCGCTCAGTTCATGGGATCCCCCAAGCGCTTAATTAGAATTGAACCTGAACCAACTTTCCCTAAATTTTCCGCGTTTGAAAACATTCATGCATACGCATACGCATACGCATGTATATTGTTGTGGTAAAACAGGGGCAGGATCACCTTGGGCTACTTTCTGGAGTGAAGACAAAACATGAATGGCAGAAACCAGTCAAGGTAGGGTAATGATGCGGCCAAGATTGGCCATACCTGGTTGTTTATTACTTGCAGGTATTTAAGGATGAACGCAAGCGGGGATGGGGTCACGACCGACCGATCGTTGCTCTTCTCTGTGCGAAACAAGCAGGGAATGTCGCTGCAAGGCAGCCCCGTATCCTTTCTATTTTGTAGCTTTCTTTTACTATTTGTTTGTTTTAAAAAGGAAAAGAGTAATAATAAGATAAGTAATCAACGCCTGATTCTAACCTAAGTAAGTTCAAGTTAGGCAAAATGCTAATCCATGAGAAGGGAGGGGACATGGTCAATGTTCCCCCCCCCCAAAAAAAAAAAAAAAAAAAAAAAAAAAAAAAAAAAGTGCAGGTTAGCTCGCCTGGGCGAGCTGGGCTCGCCTGGGCGAGCCACCTCTGCACCAAAATATAAAAATGACGAAGGGGGGGACGTTTTTTCATTCAAAAACTTCCCCCCCTCATTCAAAAAAGAAAGCTCACGGGACTCACGGATTTTGCAGCCCTTAGGTCACCATTTTTTGCGTTTTTGATTCCGTTTTGCTCTATTATTCGTCTCCAACAAGTAAGTACCTCATTCTTGGGCTTTCTAGCTTTCCATTGATGTAGTTTGGTGCTCTAAATTGCATGTGTTTGCTAAGAAACGTGAGGGATTTATCCTCAAATTGTTGCTTGTTTTTGTTGAATTGAGGGGTTGTAAGGGATGGCCTTGGCCTAGGGTGTATTCTGAAGTAATGGCGCATGCCACATTGTCCCCATTCTCTTGATATTCGTGCCTAAACATGCGCCCACCAAGTGCTCGGTGGAATGCCTCAACGACATATGAGCATGGTTTTGTGAGCTTTGGGTTGTGGGACTGTTTTATATGTATAGGGACAGCATGAAGGATTTAAAATGAGTGCCCGAATGCAATTCTAGGCCTAGGAACCCAAGCTTTTAATTTCAATACAAGGAAGCATGACTTACGCCTAGGAATCTAAGTTTTGGTTTTAAATGAAAAAAGGCATGAATATTAGGACATGTTTGAGAGGTTGTTATTAGGATTTAAATTTGGCTGCCCCATGAGGAATACCTTGCACCTAGGTAGCATGGAAAATACCTTTCAACGGTATGTATATATGTGAATATATATAGCATGGAAATGCCTTGCAAAATGTTGAATTTTATGCCTTGCAAAATATGAATAGCATGAAAATGCCTTGCATAATATGAATATATATAGCATGAAGTGCCTTACAAAGTGTTGGATGGGTAGCGTAAAAGTGTTTTTCAAAATATGTGTATTTGTGAGTAGGTAACAAAAGAAGCCTTCCAAAAAAATGTGCATATATATATAGGATGTAGCATGAAAAAGTTTGTCAAAAAATATGTACATGGATAGGTGTCGTAAAATGCTTCACACAAAATTTTTATGTGTGCAAATACGTATGTGTCATAAAATAGCACGACCCCAATATGATTATTTTATAAAGTGCATGTTGACACTCGTGCCATGAGAAGTGTAGTTTGGCCCTTGTTTGTAATGATTGTTATATTTCTCGTAAACTAACTTTCCAAATGTTTGCCTTCCCAGGAATGGCCCCGAGGAAGCTTGCCTCAAAGAGGTCCAGGAAGGACAAGGCGACCGAAGGAACTAGTTCCGCCCCGGAGTACGACAGTCACCGCTTTAGGAGCGTTGTACACCAGCAGCGCTTCGAAGCCATCAAGGGATGGTCGTTTCTCCGGGAGCGACGCGTCCAGCTCAGGGACGACGAGTATACTGATTTTCAGGAGGAAATAGGGCGCCGGCGGTGGGCACCACTGGTTACTCCTATGGCCAAGTTTGATCCAGAAATAGTCCTTGAATTTTATGCCAATGCTTGGCCAACAGAGGAGGGCGTGCGTGACATGAGATCCTGGGTTAGGGGTCAGTGGATCCCGTTCGATGCCGACGCTATCAGCCAGCTCCTGGGATATCCGATGGTGTTGGAAGAGGGCCAGGAATGCGAGTATGGCCAGAGGAGGAACCGGTCTGATGGGTTCGATGAGGAGGCCATCGCCCAGCTGCTATGTATACCGGGGCAGGATTTTGCCCGGACTGCTGCAGGAAGGCGAGTGCGAATCATGCGCACCAACATGACCACCCTGACTCAGATATGGATGACTCTGCTCCTCAGCAACATCCTGCCCACCGATCATAATTCCGACCTCCCCATGCCGAAGTGCCAGCTGGTGTACGCCATCCTGACACGGATGAGCATCCATGTGGCTCAGTTGATCGCTGATGCCATCTATATTTTTGCAGGTATGGCGCCCACTAGGCACCCTTTGGACCCAGATAAGTCCAACAGGGCCCTGGGATTCCCCGCACTGATCACAGGACTCTGCCAGTCGTTCGGAGTCCCCGTTGCACCTACCAAGGTGATTCGGCCGCCTATCACCCGGGCTTTTATTGAGAAGTACTGTACCCAGAGACAGGGTCAGGGTGATGCTCCACAGGCCGCAGGCGCGCCCCCACCACCTCATCAGGCTGGCCAGGCTGGGGCATTTGACATGGAGCAGTATTTACGGCATTTGGTTCGCCAGCAGGCAGCCAACCACCGAGCACATGTACGGACCCATGACTGTCTGTACCAGATGAGTCTTAGCATGCAGAGCCAGGGCTTCGCTCCTTTTTCATGCCCTACTCCAGACCAGTTCAGGGCAGAGGTCGCATGGCCCGGAGATTGGCCCGAGGCCCAAGCAGGAGAGGTACCCCCAGAAGCTCCTGGCGATGGAGAAGAAGCCCGCGAGGATGAGGAGATGGCTGATTTGCTTGACTTCTTGGGAGGGAGTGGAGACACGTGACTGGGAGATCCCCAGATTCATGTTTTCTTTCATATTTCTTTCGTCATTTTTATTCTATGTTATTGTTTGGACTTGAGAGACTAATGTTTGTTTTTGTTGTTTCGATTGTCATTTGTACAGCGCATACATTTTTGTTTAGGTTGGTGCGTTAGTATTTATATATCATTACTATCGATGATGTTTGAAATTCTGGAACCGTGTAGAGTTCTTCGTTTAGGAACATCGTCCAAAAGAATATATGTAAAATAAACAAAAAAATCATGATAAAAATAAAAATAGAAAAGGAAAGGAAATGAAATAGAAAAGAAAAGAAAGTGAAAAGAAAAAGAGAGCAAATAAGGAAAAAAGGGGCAAGTAAGGAAAAAGGTGGAAAAAGAGAAAATAAGTTGTCTAGCTAAAAAACGACATGCTTTTGAAAAGAGACGATTTCCAACTTTTCTTTGAAAAAAATTCGTTGATCATAACCAATTTTTGGAAAATGTGTCTACACCTGAAGGGTGAATGCTGTGAAATTTCCCCGGACGCCCGAAATGGACTCGGATGAATGCAAAAATTGATAAAGGAACATATTTTGGAAACATTGGGTTGATTAAAAATAGAGGAAATGAATCCTGAGCCCTAGCATCACATGACCATAAAAAGTTGACATTTGAGTGTCCGCGTAGATGCATGCATGATCAGTTTTGCATAAAGTTTCCAAATCATCATTTTTGCATTTGTGTCATGGAAATAATATGGGGCATCCCTTTTATCCTTGAGCCAAACCAAACCCCGACATGTATCATGTCTAGCCATTCTACAAACCTTGAGCCAAAATCCTGACTCACCGTAATCCTTACCCTCGGAAGCAAAAAAGAAAAGAAGGAAAATTTCCAATCAAAGAGAAAGCAAAAAAAAGAAAAGAAAGAAAATTCCCAACCAAAGAATGGGAGAAAGTAAAAAAGCAAGGAAAGAAAGTTCTTGATCAAAGAACTGGAAGAAATGTGCAGAAAGGTCTTTTGACCAGACAATATCTGAACAATACAGAATTGTCACCAAATGAAAAAAAAGGAAGGAAAGGAAACCACGACCTAAAATGGTCTTCTCCCTTTAATTACCAACCAAAATCCCGTGCGCTAGCGACCCTTTTTTCCTCGCCCCGCACTAAACGAAAAAAACAGAAAAAAAGAAAAAGCCAGAAAAATCAAAAGCCAAAAACACATAAAAAAACGAAAGAAGAAACCACCAAAAGAACTCATTCCCAAGGGAAGCCCTATTGATCCATGATCACGCATGTAATTTTTGATTTGATAGGAAATAATTTGCAAAGTCAAGTCATGACATATCTATGGTTCGGAATTAGGATGAAACACTTACCTGTGCGAGATTGATACACTTTGAATGGATTTCTTCTATTTTTGTCGAACCCAGTGTTTCCTCTAAATGGTTATTTAGAAACGAAATGCTAACATCCAAGATCTCATTTATGGTTATGGGGGATCCCATCAGCAGACTCTCCTTCCCTGGTAGGCGCATTGTTTGTCACTCAAATCATATGCTGCTCTAAATCAGTTGGAATATCTGTCTCTTTGCTAAAGCATGTTTGCATTTTAGTGGAGAAAACACCGAGACTTTTTCAAGTCTCACAAGTAATCCAGAACTACGTAGGTCTGAGTTCCTCATTGGAGGATACGTAGGAGCAAGAGCCTCGCTTTGTCGACCACACCGCCTTTTGTCGCCATAACTCAAGAGCTGGTAGCCCGCGGAGATACCTTACGGTTATCCGAACCCTTTTGTCATCCAGAGGCGGCGGGCCCGATGACAAGCAGAGACCAAGTTTGGTCATTCTGCACCCAAGATACGCGGAGATACCTTACGGTTATCCGCACCCTTTTGTCATCCAGAGGCGGCGGGCCCGATGACAAGCAGAGACCAAGTTTGGTCATTCTGCACCCAAGATACGCGGAGATACCTTACGGTTATCCGCACCCTTTTGTCATCCAGAGGCGGCGGGCCCGATGACAAGCAGAGACCAAGTTTGGTCATTCTGCACCCAAGATACGCGGAGATACCTTACGGTTATCCGCACCCTTTTGTCATCCAGAGGCGGCGGGCCCGATGACAAGCAGAGACCAAGTTTGGTCATTCTGCACCCAAGATACGCGGAGATACCTTACGGTTATCCGCACCCTTTTGTCATCCAGAGGCGGCGGGCCCGATGACAAGCAGAGACCAAGTTTGGTCATTCTGCACCCAAGATACGCGGAGATACCTTACGGTTATCCGCACCCTTTTGTCATCCAGAGGCGGCGGGCCCGATGACAAGCAGAGACCAAGTTTGGTCATTCTGCACCCAAGATACGCGGAGATACCTTACGGTTATCCGCACCCTTTTGTCATCCAGAGGCGGCGGGCCCGATGACAAGCAGAGACCAAGTTTGGTCATTCTGCACCCAAGATACGCGGAGATACCTTACGGTTATCCGCACCCTTTTGTCATCCAGAGGCGGCGGGCCCGATGACAAGCAGAGACCAAGTTTGGTCATTCTGCACCCAAGATACGCGGAGATACCTTATGGTTATTCGCACCCATTCTTTTGCTATCTGTAAGACAGAACGCTTGATAGCATGCAGAGGCTGACACAGTCTTCTGCACCTTTTGTTCCTCCGGGGACAACAAAGCCATTTACATGTGGAAATTTCATGGTCACTCGCGACTCTCGTCAGCCGAGAGGAGCGAAATTAGTGTCATACACTGATTTTCGGGGACCTTTGCTTGATGACATGCGACCATTCTTTGGTCCTTGTGAGGTGCTTGGCATCCATCATCAGGCAATTTGTGAGATCCTAGGAACGACAAGTCACGGTCACCCGCGACTCTCATCAACCGAGAGGAGCGAAATTAGTGTCATACACTGATTTTCGGGTACCTTTGCTTGATGACATGCGACCATTCTTTGGTCCTTGTGAGGTGCTTGGCGCCCATCATTAGGCAATTTGTGAAATTTTGGGAACAACAAGTCATTTGCATGTGGAGATTTTATGGTCACCCGCGACTCTCGTCAAATCGAGAGGGACGAAATTAGTGTCTTATCTTTACTTTTCTTTTATCTCCAATAAAAGAGAAGTAAAGAGGGGCAACTGTCATACCCTAATTTCGTCCGGGGACCTTTGCTTGATAACGTGCGACCATTCTTTGGTCCTCGTGAGGTGCTTGGCGCCCATCATTAGGCAATTTGTGAAATTCCAGGACATGCCCAAAAAAACCAAAAAAAATATATATGCACAATCCGTAAGTTTCCGTGACACACCGGAAATCAAATGGAAGCATCGTTGCATAATTAAGTGAGGTTCCGTAACATTCCGTAAGTCAAAAAGGGGATGATTATGTAATCCGCAAGGTTCCGTAACATTACGGAAAGAAAACAAGTATCGTTACGAAATTCGTAAGTTTCCGTAACTTTACGAAAAAAGAATCACCAAAAAAACAGCAGGGGGGGTGTACTTAGTAAAAATGGGGGTGCAAATAGCACCCAGGCCCATTTGGGCCCTCCAGAAGATTCCTCCAGAAGGCGGTTGCTTCTGGAGGAAGCAACCCTGCTCGCCTGGGCGAGCTGAGCTCGCCTGGGCGAGCTGGGCGGCAACCACCTCCCCTATTTTGCTATAAATAGGGGAGGAATGCAAGAAGAAAAGGATCCCAGCCCCTTAGGCACTTCTCTCTCTTTGGAAATTGCTTGGAAAAATTGTTTCCGTGAAGAAAATCTAAGCCGAGGCGCTTCCGAAACGTTTCCGTAACGTTTTCCGTGAAGAATTTCGCAAAGATTTCAACCGTTCTTCGACGTTCTTCATTCGTTCTTCATCGTTCTTCGATCTTCAACGGGTAAGTACCTCGAACCAAGCTTTTCGATTCATTCTATGCACCCGTAGTGGTCCACATTGTGTTTCGTGCATTTTTATTCTCGTTTTGTTTACTTTTTATACCCCCTGTTGACGTGCTTAAGCCATTTTACTTAAGTCATTTCTCGCTTAACTTAAAAATAAAATAAATTTCCACCGAACGTTTGAATTGTATTATCCATTAGCTTCGGTTAAAATCAATTCCGACCGTTCGGTCATGCCGTAACCATGTTGGAAATCAAAAAAAAGGAAGTAAAAATAATATAAAATAATCAAAAAACATCTTTTAGTAAAATAAGGCGGAAAATCAATCGGACGTTTTCTCTTTGGGATTTCTCATTCTTAACCGAATTGATTAATAACTAAAGTGAAACTAAGGCTAAAAATCAACTCGCCTAGTCAAGCTCGTCCACAAAAATAGGCTTTTGAAGTTTGTCATTTCAATTTCTCACTAAGTAAGATGGATCATTTTTAAGGTCCAACGCCTTAAAATGATCACCACTTAAGTAACAAAGAATCACTTGATAAGAAAGAACTACGTAGGTCTGATTTTCTCATCCCAAATTGAGGAATACGTAGGAGCAAAGGGAAACACCCTTGTCGACCACAAAAAAGGAAAAAATATAAAAAGGGTATAAAGAATATAAGAACATAAAAGGGAACAAAAAATCAAAGTCATGTTTGCACATTCGATTAAAGGCTGCCGTCCCTTGGGACGGGCGTGTGGGGTGCTAATACCTTCCCCGTGCGTAAATACAACTCCCGAACCTTTCAACTTAAAAGTTCGTAGATCGCGTCTTTTCCGGTTTTTCCGACGTTTTCCTCAAATAAACGTTGGTGGCGACTCCGCGCGTATTCCTTTCGTGGAACACGCATCCCGCGAGTCTCGCGTCGCCCTCCCTCCGAAGGGTAGGTTGCGACAGCGCGTTTACCCACTCAGCTTGTTGTTCCTGAATGATAAAGGGCGCAAAATTCGTCTATGCGCGTTTACCACCCAACTTGCTATCATGCTTTGAGTCTTATAGATAGCAAAGGAAAGTTTTAAACAGATAACCACTCGGGTATCTCCGCATGTCACGTGACTCCAGTATCAGTATGACAAAAATTGTCTGCGCGGAAGATGACGTAAATCTCCGCGTGTCAACGGGCTTGTTGGCCGCAATTGACAACGGGTGCACAAGACGACGTTAGTCTCCGCGTGCTATCATGCTTTGAGTCTTAGAGATAGAAAAAGAAATTTAAACGGATAACCACTTGGGTATCTCCGCATGTCACGTGACTTCAGTGTCAGTATGACAGAAATTGTCTGCGCGGAAGATGACGTAAATCTCCGCGTGTCAACGGGCTTGTTGGCCGCGATTGACAACGGGTGCACAAGACGACGTTAGTCTCTGCGTGCTATCATGCTTTGAGTCTTAGAGATAGCAAAAGAAAGTTGAAACGGATAACCACTCGGGTATCTCCGCATGTCACGTGACTTCAGTGTCAGTATGACAGAAATTGTGGGGGCGGAAGATGACGTAAATCTCCGCGTGTCAACGGGCTTGTTGGCCGCGATTGACAAAGGGTGCAGAAGACGACGTTAGTCTCCGCGTGCTATCATGCTTTGAGTCTTAGAGATAACAAAAGAAAGTTTAAACGGATAACCACTCGGGTATCTCCGCATGTCACGTTACTCCAGTGTCAGTATGACAGAAATTGTGGGGGCGGCCGACAAAAGCGAGGCTCTTGCTCCTACGTATCCTCAATGAGGAACTCAGACCTACGTAGTTCTGGATAACTTGTGAGACTAAAAATAGTCTCGGTGTCTTCTTCACTAAAATGCGAACATGCTTTAGTAAAGAGAAAAAAACTTCCAACTAATCAGAGCAACATATGCTTTTCGGATGAAAAATAATGTGTCTACCGGGGAAGGGGAGTATGCTGATGAAATCTTCTCATAACCACAAATGAGATTTTGGATGTTAGCATTTCATTTCTAAATGACCATCTAGAGGAAACACTAGGTTCAACAAAAATAGAAGAAAATCACTCAAAGTGTATCAATCTCACACAGGTAAGTGTTGCATCCTAATTCCGAAGGTATGTCATGACTTGATTTTTCAAATCATTTCCTATCAAATCAAAGATTACATGCGTGATCATGGATCAGTAGGACTTTTTTCTTGGGAATGGGGTTTTTCTTGGTGGAAAATTTGGCTTTGAATTTTTTTTTGGCCTTTTCCTTTTCTGTTTTTGTTTAGCGCGAGGCGAACAAGTCACCGACGCATAGGATTTTGGTTGGAAATCAAAGGGAGAGGACCCCTTTAGGTCGTGGTTTCCTTTCTTTCCATGTTTTCTTGGTGACAATTCTGTATTGTTCAGATATTGTCTGGTCCAAATACCTTTCTGTATATTTCTTCTGTTTTCTTCCGATCTTTGATCGGGAATTTTCTTTCCTTTTTTTGCTTTCCCTCACTCTTCGATTAGGAATTTTCTCTTTTTGTTTTCTCCCACTCTTTTGATTAGGAAGTTCCTTTCTTTTTTGTTTTCTTCTGAGGGCAAGATTTATGGTAAATTGGGATTTTGGCTCAAGGCTTGCAGCACGGCTGGACATGATATATGTCAGGGTTTGGTTCAGCTCAAGGATAAAAGGGGATGTCCCACATTATTTCCATGACACAAATGCAATAATGATGATTTGGAAATTGTATGCAAAACTAGTCATGCATGCACCTATGTGGACACTCAAGTGTCAAACTTTTATGGTCATGTGATGCTAGGGCTCATAATTCATTCTCTCTACTTTAGTCAACCCAGTGTTTCCAAAATATGTTCTTTTATCCATTTGTGCATTCATCCGAGCCTATTTTGGGTGTTCGAAAAACTTTCGCAACATTTACCCTTCAGGTGTATACACGTTTTTTCAAAAACTGGTTATGATCAGTGAATTCTTTCAAAGAAAAGTTGGAAGTTATCTCTTTTCACAAGCATGTTGTTTTTTAGCCAGACAAATTTTTATTTTTATTATTTTCTTTTTTTCTTCCATCTTTTTCTTTTCCTACTTGCTCTCTTTTCCTTTTCCTTTTTTTCCTTTTTTAAGTTATTTATCATTTGTTCATTTCCTCTCTCTTCTTTCTTTTTTCTCTTTTTCTCTCTGAAAAGGTCGTGCGGACGAGGGCGCACACTACCTACTTACGTCTAACCACAAGGTGAATGAAAAATGCACGAAAATGGTAAGTCGCAAAAATGGTGACGAAATAACTGAGAGCCATAACGCCAAAAATTTCTAACAGAAACAAACAATAATGATAGTAACGTTATTAACCATATGAACAAAACAGAAAATAGTAATGTCAACAACAATATGGGCAATAACAAAAATCGTTAATAGCAAACTAAACAAAACAAAAAAAAAACAGATATGTCAAAAATGCAGTGACCTCAGTCACGTGGCTTCGCTTCCTCCCAAGAAATCGAGTAAATATGTCATCTCCTCATCCATGCGGGCGTCCTCTGCACCGTCGGGAGCTCCTGCAGGTGCCTCCTCTGTCTGGTCCTCGGGCCAATCTCTGGGCCATGAGACCTCATCCCTAAACTGATCTGGAGTAGGGCACGCAAAAGGAGCGAAGCCCTGGCTCTGCTGACTGAGGCTGAGCTGGTAGAGACACTCATGGATCTGCACCTGCCCCCTGTGGTTGGCCGCTTGCTGGCGAACCAAGTGCTGGAAATACCGCTCCATGCCGAATGACCCAGCTGGATCAGCCTGATGAGGTGGGGGCGGTGCGTCAGTGGCCTACAGTGCATCACCCTACGCCTGTCTAGGCATGCAATACTTCTCAATGAAGGACCAAGTGATTGGCGGTCGAATCACCTTGCTAGGTGTGACGGGAACCCCAAACGACTGGCAGAGACCCATGATCAACACTGGAAACCCCAGGGCCCAGTTAGACTTATCTGGGTCTAGAGGATGCCTGGTAGGCGGCATACCTGCAAATAAATAAATGGCGTCAGCGATCAACTGAGCCACATGGACGCTCATCCGTGTCAGGATGGCATACACCAGCTGACACTTCGGCAGAGGGAGGTCGGAGTTATGATCGCTGGGCAAGATGTTACTGAGCAGCAACGTCATCCACGTTTGGGTCAAGGTAGTCATGCTGGTGCACATGATCCGCACCCGTCTCCCGGCAGCGGTCCGGGCAAAATCCTGACCCGATATGCATAACAGTTGGGCAATGGCCTCCTCATCAAATCCATCGGCCTGGTTCCTTCCCTGACTATACTCGCACTCCTGGCCCTCCTCTAACACTAGTGGGTCTCCTAGAAACTGGCTGAGGGTGTCTGCATCAAAAGGAATCCACTGGCCCTTTACCCATGACCGCATGTCCCGCACGCCCTCCTCCGTGGGCCAAGCATTGGCATAAAACTCTAGGACTACATCTGGGTCAAACTTGGCCATGGGAGTGACCAGCGACGTCCAACGCCGGCGAGCTATCTCTTCCTGGAAATCTGTGTCTCATCGTCCCTGAGCTGGACGCGTCTCTCTCGGTGGAATGACCATCCCTTGATGGCCTCGAAACGTTGTTGGTGCTCAACGCTCCTGAAACGATGGTTGTCAAACTCGGGAGCGGCACTAGTCCCTTCAGCTGCGGCGTCCTTCCTGGATCTCTTTGCGGAAAGCTTTCTCGGAGCCATTTCCTGTGAGGATAAAAATTTGGAAAGTCAGTTTACAAGAAAATGCTTATTTTAAAGCAAAAAGGGCATGCTAATCTTTCCGATTTAGAACAAACTTGTGCACACATTTCCTTAATATAAAACATTTATGAACGTGCATATGCGTAAAATATCCTACTATTTATATCAACATACAAGGATATTCAAAACATTCTAGTTACCACACACATATATATTTTTTTGGAAAGAATACGTATACGCATGCTCAAGGTATTGTGTCAAAATTACATATGTTCATATCCTAAGTATTTTGCTACCACAAACTACCTACACACATTTGAAGTATTTTATTAACATACAAATTTTATTGTTTCATTCACATTTATTTATACATATATGCACATTGGGGAGCCAATCTCACGTCATGCACACACTTGCATTTGAAAAGGAACTTTCATGCCATCTATATACTCTTGAGGGGCAATTCCACATCATATATTCATTTGGGAAGCATCCTCGTGCCATTTTTGACATGAGTACATTTTTTTGAAAGGCTTCTTATGCTACCTATCCAAAAATATACATATTTTGAAAGGCATTTTTACGCTACCTAGGTGCAAGGTATTCCCCATGGGGCAGCCAAATTTAAATTCTAATAAAAACCTCTCAAACATGTCCTAATATTCATGCCTTTTTACATTCAAAACCAAAATTTAGATTCCTAGGCATAAGTCATGCTTCCTTGCATTGAAATTAAAAGCTTGGGTTCCTAGGCCTAGAATTGCATTCGGGCACTCATTTTAAATCCTTCATGCTGTCCCTATACATATAAAACAGTCCCACAATCCCAAGCTTACAAAACCATGCTCATATGTCATTGAGGCATTTCACTGAGCACTTGGTGGGCGCATGTTTAGGCATGAATAGCAAGAGAGTGGGGGCAATGTGGCATGCCCCATTGCTTCAGGATGCACCCTAGGCCTAAGGCCATCCCCTACAACCCCTTAATTCAAACCAATCAAGCATGAAAACAAACCAAAATTGCCCTACAAATTTGAGCACATTCCCACAATTTAGAGCACCAAAAGAAGACCAAAATACACCAATGGAAAGCTAGAAAGCTCAAGGATGAGATACTTACTTGTTGGAGTGAGTAGGAGTATCAAAAATGAAAGCAAAATGCAACCAAAGGTGGCTTGGGGGAGCAAAAACCGTGAGTCCCGTAAGCTTTCTCTTTTTGAATGAGGGGGGGGGGGGAGGAGTTTTTGGGGTGCAGAAAACTCCCCCTCCCTCGTTTTTTATATTTTGGTGCAAGGGTTGCTCACCCAGGCGAGCTAACCTGCCATTTTTTTTGGCGCTATCATGAGTATGGCCCTCTACGGGTCGGCGTTCGCTTACTCGAACCCACTCAAGGTAGATTAGGCATCCATTATTTATTTTAAACAAACAATAGTAATAATTACTGTGAATTTAAAGGATACTAGGCTTCGTTGCAGCGGCGTTTTCCGCTTGTCCAGAGCTGGGAAGGGATGACGATCTGTCGGTCGTGACCCTAGCCTCTATTTGCGTCCGTCCCTAAGTACCTGAAAGTAGGAAACAACAATGCGTGGCAAATCGTGACCGTGTCATCGTCTTACCTTGATTGGTTTTTGCCTTTAACTTTGTCTCGACCTCTGACTGTGGCCTAAGACGATTCTGCCCCTGTTATCACGAAAATATGCATGTGTATGCGTATGCATGAATGTTTTCAAATGCAATAATCTTATTAGTGAAAGCTGGTTAGGTTAAGTTTTGATTAAGCGCTTGGGGCACCCCATGAACTGTGAGAAAGGGCTCAGGTTATTACAAGCTAACACATGGTATAAAACCAAAGTGAGGACTGAAGTCTCAAACCTATGTTCTCTTCTTTTAAAAGACTGTGACAAGAGATATACAGTAGACGGGAATCCTTGGGGGAAACCAAGGAGACACACAAAAATAAAAGAACATGCAGCGACATCCTTAATTGCCCCAGATTCTAAGCATAGTATCGCTTGACAACATCAGAGTTCACAGGTAAAGGTAGCTCCTCTCCATCCATGTTGGTAAGCACTAGGGCTCCTCCGGAAAAAGCCCTTTTCACAATGAAAGGCCCTTCGTAGTTCGGGGCCCACTTCCCTCGATTATCTTTAACAACATGGGACATCTTTTTCAGCACAAGGTCTCCCTCATGGAACTTGCGCAAGCGTACCTTCTTGTCGAACACATTCTTCATTCTTTGTTGATAAAGGCGCCCATGACTCATGGCCGTCAAGCGCTTACCTTCAATAAGGTTGAGTTGGTCATAGCGTGTTTGAGCCCACTCTGATTCTTCTAAGCCCGATTCTGCTAGTATCCTCTAGGAAGGGATCTCTACTTCAAATGGGAGTACTGCTTCCATTCCATAAACCAAGGAATACGGCGTTGCCCCAGTAGAAGTTCGTACTGAAGTTCGGTATCCATGCAAGGCAAAAGGCAACATCTCATGCCAATCTTTGTATGACACCGTCATCTTCTGAATAATTTTCTTAATATTCTTTTTGGCTGCTTCCACGGCTCCATTCATCTTTGGCCGGTAGGGCGTGGAGTTGTGATGCTAGATTTTGAAATCTGCACACATTTCCTGCATCATCTTGTTATTAAGGTTGGTGCCATTGTTAGTAATGATCTTCCTAGGGAGTCCATACTGACAAATCAGCTCCCTCTTTATGAATCTGACCACTACACTCCTCGTGACATTGGTGTAGGAAGCCGCCTCGACCCACTTGGTGAAATAATCTATCACCACGAGAATGAAGCGGCGACTGTTCGAAGCCTTGGGCTTGATGGCCCCGATGACATCTATTCCCCACATGGAAAAAGGCCAAGGAGCGGACATGACATTCAGAGGATGTGGCGGAGCATTGACATTGTCCGCGAACGTTTGACACTTGTGGCATTTCCTTACATGGACGCAAAAATCACCTTCCATGGTGAGCCAGTAATAACCTGCCCTCAGGATCTTCCTGGCCATAGCATGTCCATTGGCATGCGTTCCAAACGAACCCTCGTGGACTTCCTCGATCATGTGGTTTGCCTCTTTGGCATCCACGCATCGCAGGAGAGTCATGTCGTGGTTTCTCTTATATAGTATGCTCCCGCTCATGAAGAAACTGGCCGCCAATCTCCTCAATGTCCTTTTATCATTGTCGGAAGTCTCCGGCGGGTACTCTTTGCTTTCGACATATCGCTTGATATCGAAATACCAAGGCTTACCGTCTCGTTCCTCTTCCACCTGGCAACAATGTGCGGGTTTGCTACGACATCAGAACTCAATGTATGGTAGATCCCCGTGCGACGTTAGCTGGAACATGGACGCCAAAGTGGCAAGCGCATCAGCCATTTGATTTTCCTCCCGAGGAACATGATGGAAGGAGATCTCCTCAAAGGAATTAGCCATCTCCTTGATATAGTCTTTGTAGGGTATCAGCTTGGGGTCTCTAGTTTCTCATTCCCCTCTCAGCTGATGGATCACCAATGCTGAGTCCCCTTACACCTTGAGTAGCTTGACACTGGAGTCAATCGCTGCCTGGACGGCCAGGGCACACGCTTCATACTCAGCCATATTGTTGGTGCAGTCGAACCCCAGCCTGGCTGTGAAAGGTACACATTGATTGTCTGGAGAGACCAATACTGCTCCAATGCCATGGCCTAGAACGTTTGACGCTCCATCAAACCACACGGTCCATTTGTCCCGTTCCTCGTCTAGTTTTTCCTCAAACAAGGCCATGATGTCCTTATCCGGGAATTCGGGATGCATGGGCTGATAGTCGTTGAGAGACTGCTGAGCCAAATAATCTGCTAAGGCACTTCCTTTTATCGCCTTTTGGGTGACGTAAACTATATCAAACTCGGATAGCAAGACTTGCCACCAGGCGATCCGTCCCGTAAGAGCTGGCTTTTCAAAGATGTACTTAACCGGGTCCATTTTGGATATCAACCAGGTGGTATGACTCAGCATGTATTGTCTTAGGCGATGGGAAGCCGAGACTAAAGCACAACACGTTCTTTTGAGCAGGGAGTAATTCATTTCACAGGCCATGAACTTCTTACTCAAGTAGTAGACAACACGCTCTTTCTTTCCGAACTCGTCATGTTGCCCCAGCATACATCCCATCGACTCGTCCAAAATCGTCATATACAAGATGAGAGGCCTTCCGGGTACTGGTGGCATAAGCACAGGAGGATTCATGAGACACTTTTTGATCCTCCCAAATGCCTCCTGACAATCCTCATTCCAACGGTCGGTTTAGTTTTTGCGTAAGAGTTTGAACAACGGCTCACAAATAGCAGTGAGCTGTGATATGAATCTGACAATATAATTCAAACGTTCCTGGAAACCTCAGACTTGCCTCTCGATACAGGGTTCCGGCATCTCAAGGATGGCCTTCACCTTTTCAGGGTCCACCTCTATCCCTTTATGGCTTACGATGAAACATAGCAACTTCCCTGATTTGACCCCAAAAGTGCACTTAGCGGGGTTCAACCTCAATTGGTACTTCCTAAGCCTTTCGAACAACTTCCGCAGGTTGACAAGGAGTTCCTCCTCGGACTTAGATTTGGCAATTATGTCGTCCACGTAGACCTCGATCTCTTGGTGCATCATATCGTGGAACAAAGCTACCATAGCCCGTTGATAAGTTGCCCTGGCATTCTTGATTCCAAAGGACATCACCTTGTAACAGAATGTTCCCCATAGGGTGACGAAGGTAGTCTTTTCCATATCCTCTGGCGCCATCTTTATCTGATTGTAACTAGAGAACCCATCCATGAAGGAAAACAAAGCGAAATTGGCCGTATTATCCACAAGGATATTGATGTGTGGCAAAGGAAAGTTGTCTTTGGGACTGGCCCGATTCAGGTCCCGATAATCCACACACATTCGCACCTTCCCATCCTTCTTAGGGACTGGTACAATGTTGGCAACCCATTCTGGGTACCGAGCAACAGCCAAAAACCCAGCGTCAAATTGTTTCTTTACCTCTTCTTTTATCTTCAAGGATGTCTCGGGCTTCATCCTTCTCAGTTTCTGTTTTACCGGGGGACACTCGGGATTTAGGGGTAATCGGTGTTGTACAATGTCAGAACTCAAACCGGGCATATCTTGGTACGACCAAGCAAAGATGTCTTGGTAGTCTCTTGGCAGGGCTGTTAATTATTCACGGATGGGTGCGGTCATACCCGTGCCTATCTTTACTTCCCTTTTTCCACTGCCAGTTCCCAAGTCTACTAGTTCTGTCTCTTCTTGATGAGGCCCCATTTCTTGGTCCTCATAGGCGACTATTCTTTCCAACTCTGGGGGAAGTCCCACATCCTCGTTCTCTTCATCTTCTGTTTGATTCGTTCTTTGCTCGAAGTCGATGGGCGGGTCCCAGGTATTAGTACCTTCGAGGGACTCGTCGTTGGATCTGGCGTTTTAAACATAAAGAAGTAAACATGCAAATGGATGAGAATGGGTAGAGACGCAGGAACAGATGAAGAAAGATGTTCGTATTATCGATTTAGGAACAAAAGACACAAAGCCTTAAACAAAGGAAACTCTAAAGCCTAGGCCCAACTGTAGAGCTTTTAAAGCCATAAAAAGGTTTACATTATGCTTGTCGCGTAAATGTCCGGGCACTCCTCCACTCGCCAATTTCCTAGTCGGAAATCAGGAGGGCATGGTCGTACCAAATCCGACCCACTCGGAGCATCATCTTCGCATATTGCAACGACTTGGCCTTTGTCCCTTAGACCCGCGCTTATAAAGCTCCTACTTATGTGGTAGGGCGGGCTTCCTTCGTCTTCTTGTCTTAATCGCGAGCCTTGACTTCCGCTTTTCCTTCCCGCAATGCTTTTCCTTATATCTGCCTGTCTGGGTTTGTAGCCTAACCCAAACTTCCCACGATTTCCTTTGGCGCTTATCAGGCTAGTTATGCCACCGTTGTCCTTGCCTAAACCCATTCCCCAACATTACCCGGGCCACCATTACTGCCGTATCTGACAGGCAAGGTTTCCCAGAGAAGGAATCCACGGAGGAAATGCTTACCACCTCAAAAGACTGGAAAGCGGTTTCTAATGACTCCTCCGCAGCCTCCACATATGGCATAGAGGATGGGCAACTTACCAAGATGTCTTCCTCGTCCGATACGATAACCAAATGCCCTTCCACTACGAACTTCAGTTTCTGGTGGAGCGTAGAGGGAACGACTCCCACCGAATGGATCCACGGGCGTCCCAACAGGCAGTTGTAAGGGGGGTTAATATCCATTATTTGAAAGGTAACCTGACAGGTGTAAGGGCCTATCTGTACCGGGAGGTCGATCTCTCCCCTAACCTCTCGGCGGGTGCTGTCAAAGGCATGAACAACCATGGAACTTGGCTTTAGATGGGAAGCATTAAAAGGTAACTTCTCTAAAGTGCTTTTGGGCATCACGTTTAAGCTGGAACCATTATCGATGAGCACCTTGGCTACAACGTGGTCCATACACTTGACTGATACATGCAAAGCCTTGTTATGCCCTCTTCCCTCTGCAGGGATTTCTTCTTCGGCGAAGGCGAGATAGTTGTTGGCGGTGATATTATTGACGAGCCCTCCAAAGCCTTCTACAGAGATATCTTGGGCCACATGGGCTTCGTTCAAAACCTTTACTAGCAAAGCCCGATGAGGCTCCGAGCTCATGAGTAATTCCAACAGCGAGACCCTGGCCGGGGTTTTGTTCAGCTGCTCAATAACCTTAAACTCGCTCTGCTGAATTATGCGGAGAAACTCGTTGGCTTCCTCTAGCGACACCTCCTTGCCATAACTGTTAGTGCTTAGCTTTACTGAGTTTTAAAAGATTGGCTAAAATTTTGTTAAAACATAAGCACTTAGACAATGAAGGAAAGCTGGAGTTGCTGCACATGATGTCCAACGTTATGTCAAGGAATCAGATTGGGCTGCACAATGCACAAGGCAAGATAAAATGTCAAATGAAGAATTGAAGCTGCAGGATCCACGATGTCGGATACGATGTCCAGGACATCCTGCCCGAAAATACTGGACACATAAATCTGTTATATCTTTAACAGATTAATGTGCAGTTAGCAATAGATTTGGCGATCTATCTTTAGGAACGAATTAAAAGATAATTAAAGTTCGAATTACAAACTTGAATAGTTCGTTCAGGGATTAAAGATTAAAGATAAAAACTAAAAGATCAAACTTTATCTTTTAGATCTTTAAGTGCAGATTTTCAGGAGAATGATAGATCTTATCCAGCGCAAGTTGTTGCAGCCCAGATACGCACACTGCTATATAAACATGAAGGCTGCACGAGTTTTCGACGAAGTCCGAGATTGAAGAGTTATTTTGTGAGTTTTGGGACTTGAGTGTTTTGTGAGCCACCTTGATGTTACCCTAACATCAAGTGTTGGACCTGAGTGTGTAGAGTTGATCTCTATTGTTCAGAGAGCAATCTCTGGTGTGTCTTTGATTTATTTGTAAACACGGGAGAGTGATTGAGAGGGAGTGAGAGGGGTTCTCATATCTAAGAGTGGCTCTTAGGTAGAGGTTGCATGGGTAGTGGTTAGGTGAGAAGGTTGTAAACAGTGGCTGTTAGATCTTCGAACTAACACTATTTTAGTGGATTTCCTCCCTGGCTTGGTAGCCCCCAGATGTAGGTGACGTTGCACCGAACTGGGTTAACAATTCTCTTGTGTTATTTACTTGTTTAATCTGTTCATACTGTCAAATATAATCTGCATGTTCTGAAGCGTGATGTCGTGACATCCGGTACGACATCTGTCATCGGTATCAGAATTTCAATTGGTATCAGAGCGGGCACTCTAAATCACTGAGTGAGATCTAGGGAGATAAATTTTGATGAACATGGAGAAAGAAGGAGGACCAGTGAACAGACCACCAATTCTGGATGGAACCAACTATGAATACTGGAAAGCAAGGATGGTGGCCTTCCTCAAATCACTGGATAGCAGAACCTGGAAAGCTGTCATCAAAGGCTGGGAACATCCCAAGATGCTGGACACAGAAGGAAAGCCCACTAATGAATTGAAGCCAGAAGAAGACTGGACAAAAGAAGAAGACGAATTGGCACTTGGAAACTCCAAAGCCTTGAATGCCCTATTCAATGGAGTTGACAAGAATATCTTCAGACTGATCAACACATGCACAGTGGCCAAGGATGCATGGGAGATCCTGAAAACCACTCATGAAGGAACCTCCAAAGTGAAGATGTCCAGATTGCAACTATTGGCTACAAAATTCGAAAATCTGAAGATGAAGGAGGAAGAGTGTATTCATGACTTCCACATGAACATTCTTGAAATTGCCAATGCTTGCACTGCCTTGGGAGAAAGGATGACAGATGAAAAGCTGGTGAGAAAGATCCTCAGATCTTTGCCTAAGAGATTTGACATGAAAGTCACTGCAATAGAGGAGGCCCAAGACATTTGCAACATGAGAGTAGATGAACTCATTGGTTCCCTTCAAACCTTTGAGCTAGGACTCTCAGATAGGACTGAAAAGAAGAGCAAGAACCTGGCGTTTGTATCCAATGATGAAGGAGAAGAAGATGAGTATGACCTGGATACTGATGAAGGTCTGACTAACGCAGTTGTGCTTCTTGGAAAACAGTTCAACAAAGTGCTGAACATAATGGACAGGAGGCAGAAACCACATGTCCGGAACATCCCTTTCGACATCAGGAAAGGTAGTGAACACCACAAAAAGTCAGATGAAAAGCCCAGTCACAGCAAAGAAATTCAATGCCATGGGTGTGAAGGCTATGGGCACATCAAAGCTGAATGTCCCACCCATCTCAAGAAGCAGAGGAAAGGACTTTCTGTATGTCGGTCTGATGATACAGAGAGTGAACAAGAAAGTGATTCTGACAGAGATGTGAATGCACTCACTGGGAGATTTGAATCTGATGAAGATTCAAGTGATATTGAAATCACTTTTGATGAGCTTGCTATATCCTATAGAAAACTATGCATCAAAAGTGAGAAGATTCTTCAGCAAGAAGCACAACTGAAGAAGGTCATTGCAAATCTGGAGGCTGAGAAGGAGGCACATGAAGAGGAGATCTCTGAGCTTAAAGGAGAAGTTGGTTTTCTGAACTCTAAACTGGAAAACATGACAAAATCAATAAAGATGCTGAATAAAGGCTCAGATATGCTTGATGAGGTGCTACAGCTTGGGAAGAATGTTGGAAACCAGAGAGGACTTGGGTTTAATCATAAATCTGCTGGCAGAATAACCATGACAGAATTTGTTCCTGCCAAAAACAGCACTGGAGCCACGATGTCACAACATCGGTCTCGACATCATGGAACGCAGCAGAAAAAGAGTAAAAGAAAGAAGTGGAGGTGTCACTACTGTGGCAAGTATGGTCACATAAAGCCCTTTTGCTATCATCTACATGGCCATCCACATCATGGAACTCAAAGTAGCAGCAGCAGAAGGAAGATGATGTGGGTTCCAAAACACAAGATTGTCAGTCTTGTTGTTCATACTTCACTTAGAGCATCAGCTAAGGAAGATTGGTACCTAGATAGCGGCTGTTCCAGACACATGACAGGAGTTAAAGAATTCCTGGTGAACATTGAACCCTGCTCCACTAGCTATGTGACATTTGGAGATGGCTCTAAAGGAAAGATCACTGGAATGGGAAAGCTAGTCCATGATGGACTTCCTAGTCTGAACAAAGTACTGCTGGTGAAGGGACTGACTGCAAACTTGATCAGCATCAGTCAATTGTGTGATGAAGGATTCAATGTAAACTTCACAAAGTCAGAATGCTTGGTGACAAATGGGAAGAGTGAAGTTCTAATGAAGGGCAGCAGATCAAAGGACAACTGTTACCTATGGACACCTCAAGAAACCAGTTACTCCTCCACATGTCTATCCTCCAAAGAAGATGAAGTCAAAATATGGCATCAAAGATTTGGACATCTGCACTTAAGAGGCATGAAGAAAATCATTGACAAAGGTGCTGTTAGAGGCATTCCCAATCTGAAAATAGAAGAAGGCAGAATCTGTGGTGAATGTCAGATTGGAAAGCAAGTCAAGATGTCCCACCAGAAGCTTCAACATCAGACCACTTCCAGGGTGCTGGAACTACTTCACATGGACTTGATGGGGCCCATGCAAGTTGAAAGCCTTGGAGGAAAGAGGTATGCCTATGTTGTTGTGGATGATTTCTCCAGATTTACCTGGGTCAACTTTATCAGAGAGAAATCAGACACCTTTGAAGTATTCAAAGAGTTGAGTCTAAGACTTCAAAGAGAAAAAGACTGTGTCATCAAGAGAATTAGGAGTGACCATGGCAGAGAGTTTGAAAACAGCAAGTTTACTGAATTCTGCACATCTGAAGGCATCACTCATGAGTTCTCTGCAGCCATTACACCACAACAAAATGGCATAGTTGAAAGGAAAAACAGGACTTTGCAGGAAGCTGCTAGGGTCATGCTTCATGCCAAAGAACTTCCCTATAATCTCTGGGCTGAAGCCATGAACACAGCATGCTATATCCACAACAGAGTCACACTTAGAAGAGGGACTCCGACCACACTGTATGAAATCTGGAAAGGGAGGAAGCCAACTGTCAAGCACTTCCACATCTTTGGAAGTCCATGTTACATTTTGGCAGATAGAGAGCAAAGGAGAAAGATGGATCCCAAGAGTGATGCAGGAATATTCTTGGGATACTCCACAAACAGCAGAGCATATAGAGTACTCAATTCCAGAACCAGAACTGTGATGGAATCCATCAATGTGGTCGTTGATGATCTAACTCCAGTAAGAAAGAAGGATGTCGAAGAAGATGTCAGAACATCGGGAGACAATGTAGCAGATACAGCTAAAAGTGCAGAAAATGCAGAAAACTCTGATTCTGCTACAGATGAACCAAACATCATTCAATCTGACAAGAGTCCCTCCATTAGAATCCAGAAGATGCACCCCAAGGAGCTGATTATAGGAGATCCAAACAGAGGAGTCACTACAAGATCAAGGGAGATTGAGATTGTCTCCAATTCATGTTTTGTCTACAAAATTGAGCCCAAGAATGTGAAAGAGGCACTGACTGATGAGTTCTGGATCAATGCTATGCAAGAAGAATTGGAGCAATTCAAAAGGAATGAAGTTTGGGAGTTAGTTCCTAGACCCGAGGGAACTAATGTGATTGGCACCAAGTGGATCTTCAAGAACAAAACCAATGAAGAAGGTGTTATAACCAGAAACAAGGCCAGACTTGTTGCTCAAGGCTACACTCAGATTGAAGGTGTAGACTTTGATGAAACTTTCGCCCCTGTTGCTAGACTTGAGTCCATCAGATTGTTACTTGGTGTAGCTTGCATCCTCAAATTCAAGCTGTACCAGATGGATGTGAAGAGCGCGTTTCTGAATGGATACCTGAATGAAGAAGCCTATGTGGAGCAGCCAAAGGGATTTGTAGATCCAACTCATCCAGATCATGTATACAGGCTCAAGAAGGCTCTCTATGGATTAAAGCAAGCTCCAAGAGCTTGGTATGAAAGGCTAACAGAGTTCCTTACTCAGCAAGGGTATAGGAAGGGAGGAATTGACAAGACTCTCTTTGTCAAACAAGATGCTGAAAACTTGATGATAGCACAGATATATGTTGATGACATTGTGTTTGGAGGGATGTCGAATGAGATGCTTCGACATTTTGTCCAACAGATGCAATCTGAATTTGAGATGAGTCTTGTTGGAGAGCTGACTTATTTTCTGGGACTCCAAGTGAAGCAGATGGAAGACTCCATATTCCTCTCACAAAGCAAGTATGCAAAGAACATTGTCAAGAAGTTTGGGATGGAAAATGCCAGCCATAAAAGAACACCTGCACCTACTCACTTGAAGCTGTCAAAAGATGAAGCTGGCACCAGTGTTGATCAAAGTCTGTACAGAAGCATGATTGGGAGCTTACTATATTTAACAGCAAGCAGACCTGACATCACCTTTGCAGTAGGTGTTTGTGCAAGATATCAAGCCAACCCTAAGATAAGTCACTTGAATCAAGTAAAGAGAATTCTGAAATATGTAAATGGCACCAGTGACTATGGGATTATGTACTGTCATTGTTCAGATTCAATGCTGGTTGGGTATTGTGATGCTGATTGGGCTGGAAGTGCAGATGACAGAAAAAGCACTTCTGGTGGATGTTTCTATTTGGGCAACAATCTTATTTCATGGTTCAGCAAGAAGCAGAACTGTGTGTCCCTATCTACTGCAGAAGCAGAGTATATTGCAGCAGGAAGCAGCTGTTCACAACTAGTTTGGATGAAGCAGATGCTTAAGGAGTACAATGTCGAACAAGATGTCATGACATTGTACTGTGACAACTTGAGTGCTATTAATATTTCTAAAAATCCTGTTCAACACAGCAGAACCAAGCACATTGACATTAGACATCACTATATTAGAGATCTTGTTGATGATAAAGTTATCACACTGAAGCATGTTGACACTGAGGAACAAATAGCAGATATTTTCACAAAGGCATTGGATGCAAATCAGTTTGAAAAACTGAGGGGCAAGCTGGGCATTTGTCTGCTAGAGGATTTATAGCAATTACTTTTATCTGAACGTGCTCAAACGTTAATAGCGCGTTCACTACTGGGCCAAAACAAATTCGACCGTTGCTTCACACGACCCTCTACATTCCTCATTCAAACTCATATTTTCGTGGTAATCTCGTTTTCATCAGCATTCCCCAACACCTCTCAGAGATTCACGAAACCACTCCAAAGGCTCTGCTTCTCCATGGCTACCTCACCAAAAGAAACTTCATCTCCTGGTTCACCCTCTGTACCATCATCTCCATCATCCACCAAAGCACCATCAAACCAGGAACAACCTGAATTCAATATCCAACCCATACAAATGATTCCTGGTCAAGCCCCTATTCCTGAGAAACTGGTCCCCAAAAGACAATAGGGAGTGAAGATTTCTGAAAACCCTAGCCTTGCAACAAGTCCTAGGGAAGTAGACACGGAGATGGATAAGAAGATCCGCAGTATTGTGAGTAGCATTCTGAAAAATGCTTCTGTCCCTGATGCTGATAAAGATGTTCCAACATCTTCCACCCCAAATGCTGAAGTCCTCTCTTCATCCAGTAAAGAGGAATCAACAGAGGAAGAGGATCAAGCCACAGAGGAGACCCCTGCACCAAGGGCACCAGAACCTGCTCCAGATGACCTCATTGACCTAGAAGAAGTAGAATCTGATGAGGAACCCATTGCCAACAAGTTGGCACCTGGCATTGCAGAAAGATTACAAAGCAGAAAGGGAAAAACCCCCATTACTAGGTCTGGACGAATCAAAACTATGGCACAGAAGAAGAGCACTCCAATCACTCCTACCACATCCAGATGGAGCAAAGTTGCAATCCCTTCCAAGAAGAGGAAAGAAATTTCCTCATCTGATTCTGATGATGATGTCGAACTAGATGTTCCCGACATCAAGAGGGCCAAGAAATCAGGGAAAAAGGTGCCTGGAAATGTCCCTGATGCCCCATTGGACAACATTTCATTCCACTCCATTGGCAATGTTGAAAGGTGGAAATTTGTATATCAACGCAGACTTGTTGTAGAAAGAGAACTGGGAAGAGATGCCTTGGATTGCAAGGAGATCATGGACCTCATCAAGGCTGCTGGACTGCTGAAAACAGTCACCAAGTTGGGAGACTGTTATGAAAGCCTAGTCAGGGAATTCATTGTCAACATTCCCTCTGACATAACAAACAGAAAGAGTGATGAGTATCAGAAAGTGTTTGTCAGAGGAAAATGTATTAGATTCTCCCCTGCTGTAATCAACAAATACCTGGGCAGACCAACTGAAGGAGTGGTGGATATTGCTGTTTCTGAGCATCAAATTGCCAAGGAAATCACTGCCAAACAAGTCCAGCATTGGCCAAAGAAAGGGAAGCTTTCTGCAGGGAAGCTAAGTGTGAAGTATGCAATCCTGCATAGGATTGGCGCTGCAAACTGGGTACCCACCAATCATACTTCCACTGTTGCCACAGGTTTGGGTAAATTTCCGTATGCTGTTGGAACCAAGTCCAAATTTAATTTTGGAAACTATATTTTTGATCAAACTATTAAGCATTCAGAATCTTTTGCTGTCAAATTACCCATTGCCTTCCCAACTGTATTGTGTGGCATTATGTTGAGTCAACATCCCAATATTTTAAACAACATTGACTCTGTGATGAAGAGAGAATCTCCTCTATCCCTGCATTACAAACTGTTTGAGGGGACACATGTCCCAGACATTGTCTCGACATCAGGGAAAGCTGCTGCTTCAGGTGCTGTGTCCAAGGATGCTTTGATTGCTGAACTCAAGGACACATGCAAGGTGCTGGAAGCAACCATCAAAGCCACCACAGAGAAGAAAATGGAGCTGGAACGCCTGATCAAAAGACTCTCAGACAGTGGCATTGATGATGGAGAAGCAGCTGAGGAAGAAGAAGAAGCAGCTGAGGAAGAAGAAGATGCAGCAGATGATACAGAGTCAGATGATGATGATTCTGATGCCACCCCATGACCATCAGACCTTTATTTTTGCTTTTACTTTTACTAGTTATTGGTCTGTAATATGTGCACATTAATTTCATGCATTCTACTTTTGTCAAATTCTGTCTAAAAAGGGGGAGTAGTAGGATATTATATTATGCATGATTTATGATTTTGAGGGGGAGTAGTATTTATACTACTGCTGCTGATGATGATTGATGTAAGCTACTAAAACTAGTAGCTGATAGAAGATGCCGCAGTGAACTGCTTCACAGCAGTAGGAGCATGGAGACAGGGGGAGCAGAAAGCTGATGTCACGTGAGATGTCTTGACATCCTGGAAACGACTTGCAACTTGCAGAATTTTGCTGTCGCAGAATTTTGCTGTCGCCACTACAGATACCGCTGTGCTTGATTACTCTGATAATGAAAGTTGCTGATCCCACTTGCATAACTGCTCGTACCTGCTCAGGAAGTGTCTAAGTATGTTTTAGACAAAATTTGCCAAAGGGGGAGATTGTTAGTGCTTAGCTTTACTGAGTTTTAAAAGATTGGCTAAAATTTTGTTAAAACATAAGCACTTAGACAATGAAGGAAAGCTGGAGTTGCTGCACATGATGTCCAACGTTATGTCAAGGAATCAGATTGGGCTGCACAATGCACAAGGCAAGATAAAATGTCAAATGAAGAATTGAAGCTGCAGGATCCACGATGTCGGATACGATGTCCAGGATATCCTGCCCGAAAATACTGGACACATAAATCTGTTATATCTTTAACAGATTAATGTGCAGTTAGCAATAGATTTGGCGATCTATCTTTAGGAACGAATTAAAAGATAATTAAAGTTCGAATTACAAACTTGAATAGTTCGTTCAGGGATTAAAGATTAAAGATAAAAACTAAAAGATCAAACTTTATCTTTTAGATCTTTAAGTGCAGATTTTCAGGAGAATGATAGATCTTATCCAGCGCAAGTTGTTGCAGCCCAGATACGCACACTGCTATATAAACATGAAGGCTGCACGAGTTTTCGACGAAGTCCGAGATTGAAGAGTTATTTTGTGAGTTTTGGGACTTGAGTGTTTTGTGAGCCACCTTGATGTTACCCTAACATCAAGTGTTGGACCTGAGTGTGTAGAGTTGATCTCTATTGTTCAGAGAGCAATCTCTGGTGTGTCTTTGATTTATTTGTAAACACGGGAGAGTGATTGAGAGGGAGTGAGAGGGGTTCTCATATCTAAGAGTGGCTCTTAGGTAGAGGTTGCATGGGTAGTGGTTAGGTGAGAAGGTTGTAAACAGTGGCTGTTAGATCTTCGAACTAACACTATTTTAGTGGATTTCCTCCCTGGCTTGGTAGCCCCCAGATGTAGGTGACGTTGCACCGAACTGGGTTAACAATTCTCTTGTGTTATTTACTTGTTTAATCTGTTCATACTGTCAAATATAATCTGCATGTTCTGAAGCGTGATGTCGTGACATCCGGTACGACATCTGTCATCGGTATCAGAATTTCAATAACCATCCCTTTTCTTCGGAAGACCTTTCACCGGAATATCCTTATTCGGAGTGAGGGGCATTTTATCATCTTGTTCTTCCACTACCTTTGCCTTCCCCTTGACGTTCGTGGGCTGAATTGGTAGGTCGGGGGGCGCAAACACGCGACCGTTGCGGGTCACACCGCTCAACCCCGTGATATTGGTTACTTTGGCCGACAATGAACTGATGTCGATGGCTTCTTCTTCCTTTTTGTTCGGAGGTGTGTACCTCCATGGGACTGTGTGGCTGTTTTGGTATGGGAAAGGGACAGGTTTAGCTGCCGAGGGGTTTCGGGGCTTTTGCGAAGCTGCGCCCTTGGTGAAATATATCACTAATGGTTTAGGCCTTTCAAAACTTCTCTCATCCACGGACTGCATACATATATGCTGCTCTTCTCTCCCCTAATCACCGACTTCCAGTCGACCTTGATCTATCATTCGTTGCAACAATTCCTCTACTGCCAAACATGTTTCCATGCTATGTAGCTCGCCGGGATGCAACAAACAAGAATCCTCTTTATGCCTACCGTGGGGAATCACACCTCCCTTTTGTAGGGCCTCAAAGATAAACCTCCCAGGGGTTGCCACGTCCTTTAAAGGTTTAGACCTGCGTGGCCTATCTGACTCAATGGAATTAACCGCTCCCCCTCCATGATTGGCGAGCGGGTTGGTTTTCACGTTGGGCCGATCCTCTTGGAATGTCAGCCATCCAGCATCTATCAAATGTTGGACCTTGTATTTAAGGGCCAAGCATTTTTCGATGGAATGCCCCGGGGTATTCCCATGGTACGTGCAAGTTGCGTTAGGATCATACCACTTTGGGAAAGGGGGTTGGAAGATCTTCCTGGGAGTTATTACGGCCAGTTGGTTGGCGATGAGGGACGACAAGAGGTCTTCATATGTCATTGGGAGTGGGGTGAATTCTGAAATTGACCTCGGGGGAAAGTTCCTCATTGCGTTGGAATTGCCGGCCGGGCGAGTCGTGGTTGGAGTTGGAACTTGAGGGGCCTCCCTCTGGACGGGTGCTAAATTAGAGGAGTTCCCGGCATGAGCTGAGAAGCTCGAATGATGTTGCTCGTACTGATGTGTACCATGAGATGTCTACGGGGGTTTGACCCATGCTTGCGCCGAAGTGACGGCGTGGGCATCTCCCTCCTTCCTTTTTGCCCCAGTTGCTCCGATTCTTTTAGCATTGGCACTTGTGGAGGAAACGTAATCGAACTTCCCTCTTTTCAACCCTACTTCGATTCTTTCCCCGACGAATACTAGGTCCGCGAAGCTGGACGACATGTAGCCTACCAACTTCTCATAGTAAAACACTGGCAAGGTGTCTACCATCATGGTGATCATCTCCCTTTCGACCATGGGAGGGGCCACTTGTGCTGCCAGGTCTCTCCACCGTTGTGCGTATTCTTTAAAGGTCTCACCTTCCTTTTTGAACATATTCTGTAGTTGAGTGCGATCGGGAGCGATATCGGAATTATACTGATATTGCCTTAGGAAAGCAGTAATCAGGTCCTTCCAAGTACGGATGCGGGAAGCTTCCAGATTAGTGTACCAAACAACCGCGGCCCCGGCCAAGCTATCTTGGAAAAAGTGTATTAATAGCTTCTCATCCCTAAAGTGCGCGCCCATCTTGCAACAATACATCTTGAGATGGTTCTTGGGACAAGTCGTCCCTTTATACTTGTCGAAGTCCGGTACTTTGAATTTTGGGGGGATAACAACATCTGGTACCAAGCAAAGATCCGTCATGTCCGCGAACGGATAGTCACCAAAGCCTTCAACAGCCCTCAATCTCTCCTCGAGGAGATCGAGTTTCCTTTTTTTTTCGATCGCCGGGGGTGGTCCTTCTGTGGACAAGATTATTGGCTATGCTGCGAGGTTGGGCTGAGGCAAAGTGTTGGGTGCCGGTCCCTCGACGGGGATCGGGGGGTAGAACTCGACATCCCCTTAGGCATACTCTTGATGATCTTTGTGGACCTCGTCGGGTTGTCGAGGAGGCTCCCCTTCAAGGATGGGGGAAGAGACATGAACCGCATCATCTTGCATGACTGGCGACGTGTAATTAGGTGGCAATCCATAAGGGTAAGCCACCCAGTTGTATCCCAAATGGGGGTTGCTGTTGTGCCCCAGTGTGTTCCTTCCTCGTCCTACCGTATTTGGGGGAGGATGGTGCGCGGTAGCTAGGAGAGTTGGGTCTGCTTTGGCAGCCGAATTGACAACGGCAGCGGTGGCCACGTTTTTCTCCATGAGTTGCCTCATTCCTAGCATGGCTTCCATCATAGAAGCCATTTGTTCTTTCAAAGCCGACATGTCGGCTTTCATCTGTTCCTGTGTCTCCTCTTGGTCACCCATCGTTCTAGATTTGGATCTGGTGCGATAGGGATGCCTTGTGGCGCGTTTAGTTATGGTGTTTTTCCTAGAAAAACCAAACGTGAGGAGTAGGTAAAAATTAAGAATGCATGCTAGGGATAGAATGCAGGGGTGATTTGATTCGCACTGATTTTCGGAGTAAAAACATGGGATAAACTCATTTTATTCAAAAAGTTTATAACTAGTCAAGATCTGAGTAACAATACAAGTTCCCTAGCGGTTCCTAATTATATGGGCCATTAAATCTATCATATGCTGACAATAGTCGAGAAGTCCGTGGATCTCCTCGAGGGCGGAGTAGGTGTCCGCCATTGCTTTGGCCTTGGCTAGCAATCGGGGAAGTTCTTGACTCCCGTTCAAGGTAAGAGCAAATCGGTCCATCCACATGGTTGTCTCTTGGTGTAACGAGTCGATCACCCTTTCTCTAGCCTCTTTTTCCGCGTACACTTGGGCATACTCGTCCGCCACCCTATGCTCGTGGGTCGTGGCTAGACTTAGTTCTTCTTGGTACTTGGTGATGATAGCTAACATGTTGGTCTCTGTCTCGCATAAACGCTGAGACAAGTTTCTTTTGGACCTTGAGCAAACGGCTAACTCTTCTTTTAAAACCGTGCTATGTGCTTGTGATCAGTCTCTCTCTTCCCTTCGAAGCTTGAGGTCACTGTTGCTGCCCCACAACGCTCCACGGAATTTGTCACGGCCATGCTCTTCCTTGAGAGCCCTCTTGGTTTCTTGTTCAAGGGCTTTTGCGGTAGCTACATTTTCTTCTCATAACCCGGCACACTCTTTCCGAACGTCTGTAGCGACCAACTTGAATTTTTCTTTGGCAAGTCTCGCTTTTCCTAGTTCGGTTTTCAGAGCTCAGACTTCTTCATCCTCTTCCGGAGCTTCGAAGTTCTCTTCATTGATAATCTTTAACTTGGTGAGCCAATCTAAACCTCGTGTATGAACTTTCAGCCATTCATGATAACCACCAATGATGCCATTACGAATGCCCCTAAGTTCTTTATCTTTCCTTAACGGGCTTTCCCACGCCTTATGGACTCTTTGTATAACCTTGAAATTTTGCGCGCCAAAATCTCTCACAAGGAAAGGAGACAGGCTTTCTTCCATCGATGCTCCCCTCATGGGGTACCCTAACTGTCTTATAGCAAGTGCGGGATTGTAGTTGATGCAACCCCTTGTTCCTATCAGCGGGATGTTTGGGTAGCCCCCACATGAGAAGAGAACTCCCTCATTTCCTTCTTTCCATCGTGGAAACCAGTTGACTGCTCTGCCTCCTATCCCAGCCAAGTGTTGGTCCCAATCTACTCTTCTTTTTTCGACACACGAGCGATGGCTTCGGAGCGGACATGGATGCCTTATGTCTTGTTGGAATAAGTGCGAAACCAACCATACACAAAGAGCGGGTAAACAACAGATGATCCGTGCACTACTCTTTTCGCACCTTCGGTCAAATGTGTCAAATAAGTCCGCCAAGACAGCTATCATCGGGCTCTCTTTGCTATGGTGATATGCAAGGAAAGCATCAATTGCGGCTAGGTCCACCAAACCATCCACGTTTGGAAAGAGGACAACCCCAAAGATTAGCAATGCTAATACATCCGTAAATGGGACCCACTCCTCTTGATTCGCCATATCCCTCGCCTTGCCTTCTAAGTACTTCCGTGGTAGGCCCACTATGCCGTTTCGAGTTTGCTTTACATGGTCCAATCCTCTCGCCGAATCCCTGACCACAGTTGCAATTTTGCTCAAGGAGGGAAGAAACCCGGAGAAAAGATACGATTTCCTTCCCCCAAGAGGACATCCTAGAATCTCCTCAAATTCTTCAACGGTCGGTACTAATTGGAAGTCTTCAAACGTGAAGCATCTCAAGGGCTGGTCATAGTATTGGGTGAGTGATGCAATGCCTTCTGTGGATATCTCTGCTATGGTCAAATCTAAGATCTTTCCGTATGCCTTGCGGAAGGCTTGCATTTGGAGAGGTCCCATCAACCGCCCCAACTCCTTAATGCTGGTGATATCTAGGCCCTTAATCTTGACTTGATAAAACCTTTTGCCAGTTTGATTTGTCCCCATGTTTACTAAAGTGAAACAAAAAACCGGTGCGAATCAAAACTCCGACATCTATCATGGGTGGAATGGATGAATGCATGAAGGAATGCACATGACACAGATGCAATTTATGAATATGGGAGCTCGGGAAATTGTCTCCTTCTTAGATACAACGTCTTGGGGTAGCAAAGTGCCCAACGTATGTATTTAAGAAGGTGACACGGACCCTCCATTGGTTTGCCCAAGAGAGGGGATTAAGACAGAACCCACGCATGATGCATATGCGAAAGGTACAATACGGGGATGTACATAGTACGACAACATTCACAAACAAATATAAGCAAAAGGGTACATGACACTTATGCATGGCAGTGGAAAAATGGCACGCAGTGTGTTTGCTCCGTGCCCCTATTTAAGGGACCTATATGGGAGAGAGCTAAAAAGGTTTTTAGTGATAATCCCCAAGGTTCGAAGAACATACTGCAGCAGTAGGGACTACTAGCAACAATATGTTTTCAAAGAGAAAAACTCTAGATGAGGGTTCACTGTAATCAAGCAAGTTGGAGACCTAGCATGATCACAGATTCACCTCCACTCCTTATGTTCCCACGAACTCGGGTATAGGGCCCTTTTTCAACTCACCGTGTGTGCAAATAGTGTTGGTGTTTCTGTGCATCAAATGAATAAATATTTACCTCATGCATACATTTTAAAACGCACTAAAATCATCAAAGAGTTATATATACAAGAACATAAGAAAAATAAAGGGAAACCAACAAAGGAGGATGTCATGATAAAACATTGCACAAGATTAAATGGCCTAACTCTCAAAAAATAGTCCCCAGTGGAGTCGCCAACTGTCGCAACCTACCCTTCGGTGGGAGGGCGACGCGTGACTCGCGGGTGCGTGTTCCAAGAAAGGAATACGTGCGGAGTCGCCACCTACGTTTATTTGAGGAAAACGTCGGAAAAACCAGAAAAGACGTGATCTACGAACTTTAAGTGAAAGGTTCGGGAGTTGTATTTACGCACGAGGAAGGTATTAGCACCCCACGCGTCCGTCACAAGAGACGGCAACCTTTAATCAAATGTGCAAATATGACTTCAATTTATGTTATCTTCCCTTTTTACGTTCTTATGTCTTTTTTATGCCCCTTTTTTATATTTTTATCTTTTTGTGGTCGACAAGGGCGTTTCCCTTTGCTCCTACGTATTCCTCAATTATGATGAGAAAATCAGACCTACGTAGTTCTTTTGTGACAAAGTGTTTTGGTTAAGTTATTTTTTTATCCTTTTTTGCAAGATATGTTTTCCTAGAATGAAAGGTCATTTTAAGGCGTTGGACCATTAGACCATCTTTCGATTCTTTTGAAAAGTGAGAAAACATTAAGGCGTTGGACCATTAATGATTTCTTTATTTTTGAAAGAGATAATAAAGTTACATATTGATTTTTAGGCTTTTTTAGAAATTTACATTTAACCCATACAAGTGGAAAAGACCATTTCAAGGCGTTGGACCTTTGAAAATTGCTTTTTTAGGCGTTGACAAAAAGTTTGGTTTATGAATTGATTTTAGCCTTAGTTTCACTTTGGTTATTAGTCGATTCGATTAAGAAAGAAAAATCTCAAAGAGAAACGTCCGATTGATTTTTTTGATTTATTTTATTAAAAGATATTTTTGATTATTATATTATTAATTTACCTCCTTTTGGTTTCCAACGTATTTACAGTATGACCGAACGGTCGGATTTCATTTTAACAGAAATTAACGGATGTTACAATTCAAATGATCGGTGGAAATTTATTTTATTTTTGATTAAGCGAGAAAATGACTTAAGTAAATGACTAAAGCACGTCAAAAGGTGGTACGTAAAGTAAATGAAATGAAAATAAAAGCGCGTGAAAACAAATGAGGACCACTAAGGGCACATAGAATGAATTGAAAAGTTCGATTTCAGGAATTTACCGGTTGAAGACCAAAGAACGACAAAGAACGACAAAGAACGAATGAAGAACGTCGAAGAACGGTTGAAAATCTTCACGAAATCACCCACGGAAACGTTACGGAAGCGCCTCGGCTTAGATTTTCTTCACGGAAACAATTTTTTTCACTAATTTCAAGTGATCTCGAATTACCATTAGGGCTGAACATTTTTTTCCCTTCACTTCTCCCCCTATTTATAGGAAAATAGGGGAGAAGCTTGCCACCCAGCTCGCCCAGGCGAGCTAGGTTGCTTCCTCCAGAAGCAACCGCCTTCTGGAGGAATTTTCTGGAAGGCCCAAGTGGGCCTGGTTGCTATTTGCACCCCTATTTTTACTAAATACACCCCTTGCTCTTTTTTGGTGATTCTTTTTCCGTAACGTTACGACATTTTACGAATTTTGTAACAATGCTTGTTTTCTTTCCGTAATATTACGAAACCTTACGGATTACGTAATCATCCCTTTTTTGCCTTTCGGAACGTTACGGAACTTTACGGATTGCACTAACACTTCCTTTTAATTTCCGACATGTCACGGAACTTCATAGATTGTGCTACAATGCTTTCTTTTGACTTCTGGCATGTCACAGAACTTCACGAATTACCTAACGATGGGTGCCAAGTACCTCGAAGTGGTCAAACGAGGGTCGCATCCCAACAACGGATGGTCACCAGACGAAATTAGGTTATGACAGACGACAATGTCTTCAAAAGGCGACAATGCCTTCATCTACATTTTGAAGGCGACAATGTCTTCTTGTACATTTCGAAGACGACAATGTCTTCAAAAGGCGACAATTCCTTCATTTACATTTCGAAGACAACAATATCTTCAAAAGGCGACAATGTCTTCTTTTACATTTCGAAGATGAAAATGTCTTCAAAAGGCGACAATGCCTTCATCTACATTTCAAAGGCGACAATGTCTTTTATTACATTTCAAAGACAACAATGTCTTCAAAAGGCAACAATGCCTTCATTTACATTTCGAAGACGACAATGTCTTCAAAAGGCGACAATGCCTTCCTTTCCATTTCGAAGACGACAATGTATTCCTTTACATTTTGAAGACAACAATGTCTTCAAAAGGCGACAATGCCTTCTTCTACATTTCAAAGACGAAAATGTCTTCAAAAGGCGACAATGCCTTCATTTACATTTGAAAGACGACAATGTCTTCAAATGGCGACAATGTCTTCAAAAGGGGACAATGTCTTCATTTACTTTTCGAAGACGACAATGTCTTCAAAAGACAACAATGCCTTCATTTACATTTCGAAGATGACAATGTATTCTAAAGGAAACAATGCATTCATCTACATTTCGAAGAGGACAATGTTTGCAAAAGGCGACAATGTCTTCTTTTACATTTCGAAGACGACAATGTGTTCAAAAGGCGACAATACCTTCTTTTACATTTTGAAGATGACAATATCTTCAAATGGCGACAATGGCTTCTTTTACATTTCGAAGACAACATTGTCTTCAAAAGGCGACAATGCCTTCATTTACATTTCAAAGACGAAAATGTCTTCAAAAGGCGACAATGTCTTCTTTTACATTTCGAAGATGACAATGTCTTCAAAAGGCGACAATGCCTTCATCAACATTTCGAAGGCGACAATGCCTTCATTTACATTTCGATGATGAAAATGTCTTCAAAAGGCGACAATGCCTTCCTTTACATTTTGAAGACGACAATGTCTTCTTTTACATTTTGAAGATGACGATGTCTTCAAAAGGCGACAATGTCTTCATCTACATTTCGAAGACGACAATGTCTTCAAAAGGTGACAATACCTTCATTTACATTTCGAAGACGACAATGTCTTCAAAAGGCGACAATGCCTTCATTTATATTTCGAAGACGACGATGTCTTCAAAAGGCGACAATGGCTTCATTTACTTTTCGAAGACGAAAATGTCTTCAAAAGGAAACAATGCATTCGTCTACATTTCAAAGACGACAATGTCTTCAATATGTGACAATGCCTTCTTTTACATTTCGAAGACGACAATGTCTTCAAAAAGGCGACAATGCCTTCATCTACATTTTGAAGGCGGTAATGTTTTCAAAAGGCGACAATGCCTTCATTTACTTTTCAAAGAGGACAATGTCTTCAAAAGGTGACAATGCCTTCATTTACTTTTTGAAGACGACAATGTCTTCAAAAGGCGACGGTGCCTTTATTTACATTTTGAAGACGACAATGTCTTTAGTCATTTATGCTTTGAAAAGGCGACAATGCCTTCACTTACATTTCGAAGATGACAATGTCTTCAGTCATTTATGCTTTCAAAAGGCGACAATGCCTTCAGTTACATTTCAAAATGTGACAATGCCTTCATATACGCTTTCGAAGACAACAATGTCTTCATCTCAAATACTTCAATGTCTTTTGTCCTTATGCTTCATAGGACTCAACATCCTCTGTTTCTATGCTTTTGAAAATAAAAATTATATATATAAGGAAAAAAAATGAAAAAAGAAGAACTTCAAGGTCTTCTTGCTTTCACAAGTTTTACTGCTTGGACTTCCGCTAGTGGCCGGTCGGATGGTGAGATCGATCGAACGAAATTAGTGTCTTTATCTTTACTTCCCTTTTATTTCCAATAAAAGATAAGTAAAGAGGGACAACTGCCATACCCTAATTTCGCCCGGGGATGATCATTTGCAAACATTTGGATTCTTGCCAGTCGAATTCAGCTACTTAACACCTATTGCCAAGCATTTCGTAAGGTTTTTCAACGTTTCAGAAGGAAATGTGCAAAATACTCAAAAGGAAGGCAAAAGGGTCACTTTTGGGGAATTTTTCAGCCCCTGAGCCACCTAGATAACTTCATAATGAAGTGACCAGCTCGCCTAGGTGAGCAAGGTTGCTTCAGGATGAAGTTATTAGCTCGCTTGGGCGAGCTACCTTCATCCCAAATGCCTTGTTTTGCTATAAATAGGCGTGGGAAGGCTGAAGTAAAGGGTCCTTGTGTTCCCTGAGGTCCAGAGAGAAGAAGAAAGCAGAGAAAGGAAGAAAAAAGAAGAGAAAACAAGGCTGAAACACTTCCGAATCACATTCGTGATCGATTCCTACACCGTTCATCGTTCGTTCTTCGGTCGTTCTTCGTTTGTTCTTCATCCGTTCTTCGTTCTTTGTTCTTCGTCCGGTTAGTGCTTGCTTTAAGGATTTGAACTTGATTTATGGACCGATCGTTCATATCGTAATCTCGTTTAATCATTGTTAAAATAAAATTCAACCATCATTTGTGTTGTAATCTCACTTAATCACAATTTAAATGAATTTCAACCAATCGTTTGTGTTGTAATCTCACTTAATCACTGTTTAAATAAATTTCGACCGATCGTTTGTGTCGTAAACTCTTTTCATCGATGTAAAAGAAGTGTTAACCGGTCATTAACGCTGCAAGTTATCTTAAAAAAGGGATTGAAGATTAGTGAGCCAAAATCAAATAAAACTAACTCACAAACTCCTTCATTTCTTCAGAAAAATCAAGAGATCTTCAAAGGTCCAACGCCTTAACGATTTTCTCCTTTAAAAAATAAAGAGGTCATTTCAAGGTCCAACGCCTTAACGATTCTCTCCTTTCAAAAATCAAGAGGTCATTTCAAGGTCAAACGCCTTAACGACTCTCTCCTCTTTTCAAAAAAATCAAAAGATCGTTTCAAAGGTCCAACGCCTTAAAACGACTTTTGTTCGGTTAAAATCAATCCTTCAAAAAATATAAAAAAAAAAACAATGTAAACCACAAAATTTCATACTTAAAGAACTACGTTGGTTTGATTTCCTCATCGCGCCCGAGGATACATAGGAGCGAGGGAAACACCCTTGGCGACCCCAAAAAAGTAAAAAATATAAAAAGGGAAAATAATGATAAAAGGGAAAATAAATAATATTGAAGTCATGATTTGCACACTCGATTAGAGACTGTCGTCCCTTGTGACAGACACGTGGGGTGCTAATACCTTTCCCGTGCATAAATGACTCCTGAACCCTCATTTTCAAAATATGCAAACCTTCGTCTTTTTTTGGTTTTTCTAACGTTTTCTTCGAATAAACGTTGGTGGCAACTCCGCTCATTTTCTCCCTTGGAGACAAACGCTTTGGCCCATGATATGGCCTTTTCGTGCACCCGCCGAAGGGTAGGTTGCGACACCTGCCATAATAAGGAACATAAAAAATTTGTAGTAATTTAAACAAAGGTTTCAGAACCTCACCACACTCTACTCGCATGTTTCTTTCTTTGATGGAAGCACACTCATGTTTGATGCTCTCAATATAGGCCTTTGTGTGATGTTTTCACTCTTGCCTTTTACCACTCACTCCCTCTTAAGTTCCTAGATGAATCAAATTGGACACACATGGTAATAGAATAGGAAAGACAACTTAATTATCACAGACTCAATAGCAGATTTGGATAATAGATTTCAATGACATGTAAACTTCACATGGTCATAACTTTTGCTATTGTTGTCCGTTTGAGGCCCACTATATATCAAAATGCTCAGAATTGAGAGGAGAATCCCCAAATAATTTTCCAAATTTTTTTTTCCAAAAAATGCCTCTAACTACCTCAAATCCACATTCAAAGATCAAACACTCACTTTTTTTTTTCAAACTTTCTACAACTTTTTTTTTATAATGCTTTCTTCTCAAATTCGTCTAGGATAATTTAGGCAATTTGTTCAATAGGGAATTAGGAAATTTGACCTCCTAAACCCTAAACCCCAAATTCATCCAGCAAGCAAAATTGTCCCCAAACAGAATTCGAAATAGAATTTGAAATAGAATTGAAACAAAATTTTGAAATAGAATGAAGCAAGAACAAGAGCGAAGCAATAGCAAAACAAGAACACAAACAGGAACGAAAACACGACGCAAAAAAGAACGTAAACAGACATGCAAACAAGAATGCAAATTACAAAACAAAACACGAACTTGAGACAAATTACAAAGAAAAAAAATAAAAAATTGGATAGGATAGAACCTGTATCAAGAGCTGAAGCTTTGATACTAGATGATGTGATCCTTACTAGGAGCAGATCGATTGATACAGGTCACAGAGTTTGGATGATGCCACTTCTAGAGAGGGAAGATAAGTCAGGGTAGACGCCACAAGGGTTACCTTGATAAATCTAAGATTGGTTCGACAAGGAACCCAAAGAGAAGCTCTCACAAAATATTTGCAAAATGCCAAAAGTCCCTTCTATTGAAAACGAGTTCAATACATATAGTGTATTTGAGGTGCAGCTGGAAAGGCAAAAATTTTATTTAATTTAAAATTAAAACAAAGATAGAGAAAAATGGCATGGGCCTTCAAATTAGTTTAGGCCAAAATGACAACGAAAAAAATAGAAATAGAAAAAAAAAACATATTTGGCATGAGCCTTCAAAGTAGTTTGGGCCTTCAGCAACAATCAAGATTCTTGGTAGTGCCTCTGGGCCTTCATCCTTCTCCACTTGAGCCTTGTTAAGTATGGCTGATACCATTTGTTGGAGGGTATCCTCTAACTATTTGGTCCTACTCCTGGTCATGGGTCCCTGTATTTGGGCAGTTTTAGGATTCTCATCATTCTCAAAGCTTCTCAGGAGTAACAATGTGAGGCCTGTGAGTTCCCCGCGCCAAATGAGTGCACCAAATGCTAGATAGTCACCACTCACTAATTCCCCCAGGTTCTTCAAACATCTCCTCCCATTATATCCCAGTGTACCCTGCAAATCATCAATTTCTCAACATAAACCTCACAATCTCATAGATGGAACATAACCACATACCTCACCATCTCACAGATGGAACATAACCACATACCTCAGCATCTCATAGATAGATCATAATCATATACCACACCATTTCATAGAAAATTTAACCATAACTACAGTATCTCATAGATAAAACCTAATAACAAAACATGCATCTCACAAATGGAATAAAATTGATGGTTCCTTACTCTTCCTTCAATCTTTTTGCATCTTTCTGCCGCATTGCGTAGGTAGCCCTTATGCCGCATACATCACACAAAACAAACATTCATACATAGAGAGAGAGAGACAGAGAGACAGAGACAAGGCTCAAGCCTACATACTACTCTTAGGGAACCATTCTAGGCCCCTTAAGTGATAGAAATCACTTTTCACACAAATCTACCAAAAATTCGGCAGCATAACGGCTATATTTACAACATCCCAAAATTTATAACAAGAAATTTGCTGAGGGACATCCCCATACTCCGACCGAAGCACGTACAAGTGAATATCAATATACTGCAGAAATATAAATCACACGCTACAAATACAAGTGTTGGAGTTCACACTTTCTTGGTCTTAGGCATTCATAAACTATAATAAAATTTCATCGTTCATTCATATCTTAGTAGTCACACTATCAGGAAATCTATTCACTTAAAGCATAACAATAGTCATCGGATATGCATACAATCAATCTCAACATTGAACATGACATTCACCTTATATATCAACAATCACATTAACGATATCCATAACATTTTGAGGCATAACAATAACCATCAGAGAACAATTGCAATTAATTTCAGCATTGATCATACAATCCACAAACATTACATACAACATCAAATTACAAATTAGAGAATTAATACAAGTTGATCCTCATGGGTTTAGTAATTTTGTTTGTCTTAGCTTATAATGGATCCTAAAGTGGTTCTTAGGACTCCCTAACACTTTCCCTAGGATTTTCTTCATTCTAAATCCATTTTTGTCTTAGAATTACCAAATTGAGTCACCTAATGTCCAGTATCAAGCTGCTACCCTGTTTCATAAAGTTTTACTCTTAAACTTGTCTTCAAATTTCTAAGTGTTCCAAAAATCAATTTTTCAAAAATCTTATATGCTACCCTACATTTTCACACCTAATAAACTCATTTTTGAGGTCAAAACTTTAAGAAAACCAGGCCATACAGCTCTCACTGCCAAATTATTTTTGTGACAGATTTTATCCAGTAAAATGTTCTAAAACTTGTTTTATTCGTAACTTTTGCTAGAAAATGCCGATTTAAGTGAAATTTAAGGCTAAATATATGTTTTAACACTCAAAGAAAACACATTTAGCCTTAAAACTTCCAAAAAACAACATATCATCCAGTTCCAGTCATGGCAGCATATACGAAATTTTAAACATCACAACATGTAATGAAGCCTAGCTTCCAAAGACAACAATGTTAGGGTTTAAGAAGTGAAAAAGACTTCCCTTACCTTAAATGAAGCTTTCAAGAAATTGTCAAGGAAGAAAGGTTCAGATCTTGAAGTCTTAAGCTTCAAAGGATGAAAAACAAATTTTGGAACCAAACATAAGGGTTTTACACAAAAATGATGAAGAAATGAGTAGAAAAGAAAAGATTTAAAAGTTTCTTACCAAAGCTTTGAGAGAAAGAGTCTTAAGACACTACTATGGACCTTGGAAGAAGATGAAAATGGTGATCTCTTCCTTCTTACCAAAGCTTTGAGAGAAGGAGTCTCAAGACACTACTATGGACCTTGGAAGAAGATGAAAATGGCGATCTCTTCCTCCTTGAAGGCCTCATGCAAGAAGAAGAAAATGAAGGCTAAAGTTTTGGTTTTCGGAGAGGAAATGGTAAGAAATGATGAGAAGTGATGCAAAGCTATGCCTAATGCTATTGATAAGCTCACTTGACAAGCTTGAATGACCATTTGATGGCCATGTTGGATGTGCCAAAGGGTGTCATAAGTAGGTAGTTTTGCTTTTGAATTTTTAGCCATAAATGTAACACCCTCTACCCTCACAAATAACGAATAAAGGGAAATAAAATCATGCGAATTTTTTTTTAAATATATTGACTTTAAATTGATTTCAAAAGATAAAGGATTCGCATTCACTTAATGAAAACATAGTAGAAATTGTTCGAAAAAAACAACAAAGTTATCCCAACTCAAAACAAGGTCATCCATACTGAATGAATAATAAAAAAACTAAACAAAAACATAACACAACTATATCGTTTACGGAAAATATAGCATGCGAAGTAAATCCTATGCCCCAATGTCACACTTATCAGAGCATGTCTCTATCACAGACTAAGTCTCTCTGGCTCTAACATGGAATTCATCATGTGATGGCTTACCTGAAGAAATGGCAATCAACCCAAACACAAACACACACCGGGAATGAGTTATCACATTCATATATAATAAAATATTAGAGCATGTAAAACATGTAATACTTACGGCTGAATTTATATAATTAACACTACTTCACAAAATCACATACATTATGCACATCCATTCTAGTTCATCCACTTCAGAAAATAACATCAAACCACAATTGTTAACCCAATGAAAGTCAAACACATGAGTTATGCAACAATTACTCTAGACTCAAGCCTACATGCAATGTGGTACCATTTTTCAGTGAAAAACCTCGTCGAGCGCCTAGGAGTACATGGCAGGACATGCCTCACAATGGGTAAGTCAGGTCACTCTCACTAAGTAAAATCATAGGGAGACCAGTCAGGGTCAAGTTGTTTTGCGAGAATGCTCCAACCAGGTGGGATCGGCACAGGCTTACAGGAGCACTCAAACCGGATGACCCCTAAGACCTACACTCCGAAGAGTCCGTCAGGGCCTCTCCCTCCTGATTCAGGTTCAACCCAAAAAAAAAACATTTGAACACACAGACTCTACCTATGAATTATGCAATGCACACAACTACTCAATTGTTTTCAAAATCTCAATTGTGTATATATATATTTTTTAAAAAAATATAATTTAACTCAGTGCGCCTCAAGTGATTAAACTCGTCGGGTTCCCACAGTGGATCCCATCACAACTCATCGCGCATTAACTCGTCACCCTTAAAGGTCTTACAGTTGTGTGATTACATAATTCATGGCTCACAACTCAAAACATACAACATCTCAAGAGTCACATAATTCACAATCCATTAATATCTAATGATTATCACTTACACACAATCTCAATCACATTTTCATAATAAAATAATTTATCGCATCTCATGCATCCTACATATATTATTCAATAGTAACATTTACTTGACACAACAAAAATATAAATTAAACTGAAATATATTAGTAATATGAATTCCAAGTAGTATATACGCACTAACCAAATCAAAATATTTAGGGATAAAATAATGATATGTACCTCTAAGTCTCGATTAATTAACCAATAAGAATTTAACTAATAGGTAAGCACATTTATAATCAATGAAATATATCTAACCTTAAAGCGTTTAAATATATTTATATGTAATAATATATATCATACATAGCACAGTTACATGAATTAACAAATATGTATATATATGTAAATTTGTAAAGCGGAACCCGTAATTGTTGCACAGCCTTTATGAAGTAATATTTGCAATTATTAACACATATAATTGCATAAAATAATATTTGAATAGTATTAAAGCAGAAACTGTAACTACTGCACAACCAATGATGAAGGAATATTTACAACATATTTAAACGGAAAGCATAACTATTGTACAACCATTTATTTCTGTACATCCATTTATAGAAAAATAATTGTAATTACTAGCTTATATAACTGAAAAGAAATAAAATAAAAATTATATAATAATATTTGATTTATTTATGAAAAGAAAATAATTTCTATAATCTTATTTTATTTGTTATTATTATTATTATAGAAATCTCAACAACAAAATGGTACCAGGAGGAATCCGTATAGGCACTTTCACCCAAAAAGAAACAAGCTTTATATATATGTACAAAACCAAAAAGAAACAAGCTTTATATATATGTACAAAACCAACGTGCTACAGTGAGTGAATTACAAGCAAAAAAATATATATATTTCAACAAAGCCCAGTACATATGCGTGGTTCAAAACAATTTGATTACAAACAAAAAAAAAATACAATTATTTGAATCAAATTTTTTATTCCAATGATAACAATTTATTGACACATTCTAAAAAAAAATGGTAAATTTCAAGCGCCAAACAACGAACAATCATACGCGTTAATATTTAGTAATATATGTATCTACTAAAAAAAATCTGATTTCATTAGATGATTAGATATAATTCAAAATCAGTCATATATGCATCCGGGCAAACGTGGGTAAGCAATTCATATAATTCATATAATGTGCCTACATATATGATCATTATTATGTAATTTAAATTGAAATCAAAACATTGAAACAAGAAAATAATTCACATGAAATCAAGACTTGCAATATATGTAAATAAATCAAATTGGTAAAATGTGAAATTCAGTCACATGACAAGCATAAATTTGGGAAAATCAGTTAAGAAACAACCCAAAATACCCAAAAATTGATCCTCTAGGGATCCCTATACATGTTCATTCTAATCCCCAAGCGTGAATAACTCATCCCTTACCTCAACGTAGTCCCTCAATCGTTCTCCGTTAGCAATTGTGGCGTTTCTGGTGCTCTCTAGAGCTCCTCCTCCGGTTGTTCTGTTAGGGTTCTTGTGTGTCAGAAGAAGAAAAAGGAACAGAAGTGTTTTGTAAAAGTTGCTCTAGGTTAACATTTGGTTTATATACTGGAAATTTATGACCTAATTTTTTTTACTTATTTATTTATTTATTTATTTCTTATTTATTTATTAAAAGTTACGGCTGTTACAATTCCACCCCCCTAAAAAAACAGTTTCGTCCCCGAAACTTACCAGTATCGAATAAGGTAGGATATGCATCACGCATCTGACCCTCTAGTTCCCAGGTGGCATCCTCGCCCGAAGCACTTCCCCATACTACTTTGACCAAGGAAATCTCTTTCCCCCTTAGCTGCTTAACCATACGATCGTCGATCCTCAGTGGTTGTGTTTCATATGTCAAGTTCTCTTTCACTTGGACATTGTCCAACTTGATCACGTGCAATGGATCATGGACATATTTTCTGAGCTGAGAGATATGGAAGACACTGTGGAGATTTGAGAGGGATGGTGGCAAAGCCACCTGGTACGCAACTGGGCCGACATGCTTTAGGATTTCGAAGGGACCAATGAATCTTGGTGTGAGCTTACGGGACTTCAACGCCTTACCAACCCCAGTCCATGAAGTGACTCTCAGAAATACATGATCACCTACAGCAAATTCAAGATCCGTTCTCCTCTTATCATAGTAGCTCTTCTGCCTACTTTGGGCTGCTCTCATCCTTTCTTGGATCAACTTGACCTTTTCAGTGGTCAGCTGAACCACTCAGGTCCTAAGGCAATGCTCTCACCGGGATCTACCCAACATAGAGGTGTCCTACATCTCCTATCATAGAATGCCTTGTAAGGCGCCATACTTATACTGGAGTGAAAACTATTATTGTATGTAAACTCTATCAAGGGTAAGAAACTATCCCAAATACCCCTCTACTCTAACACATAGGCTCTCAAGAGGTTCTCTAAGGATTGGATGGTGCGCTCGGTTTGACCGTCAGTCTGTGGGTGGTAAGCAGAACTCAACCTAAGCTTGGTCCCCAAGGCTTTATGAAGACTCTCCCAAAATCTAGAGGTAAATCTGGGATCTCTATCAGAGACTATACTAGAAGGAACACCGTGTAGTCTAACTATCTCACTGACGTACAAGCTAGTCAACCTCTCTAAAGAATATCGGATGTTAATTGGGATGAAGTGAGCAGATTTGGTCAACCTGTCTACAATAACCCAAATGGAATCTAAACCTTTGGGGGTCCTAGGTAACCCCACCACGAAATCCATGGAGATGCTATCCCACTTCCACTCAAGTATCTCTAAAGGTTGCAACTTCCCTGAAGGCTTCTGGTGTTCTATCTTAGCTTTCTGACACACTAGGCATGCAAGGAAAAACTCATTAACTTATTTCTTCATACCCAGCCACCAAAACATCTGCCTAAGGTCCTGGTACATCTTAGTCGCTCCCGGGTGGATACTCAGACTACTTTTATGGCCCTCTTCCAAGATCGTTCTCCTAAGCTTGGGTACACTAGGAACACACACCCTATCCTGAAACCTTAAGACTCCATCAGTTCCCACTCTAAAACTACTCTCTCCCTGTGACTATGGACTCTAACTGAGCTGACAAGAATGGGTCAGACTTCTGACCCTCACGAATCTCGCTCCAGAGTTTGCTAGTGACTCTCAACATACCCAACTTAATGCTACTAGAGGTGATCTCACATGCCAAAATCATGTCTCTAAACGGCTCTAAGAGGTCCAACTCTCTAACCATCAAAGCAGACATTTGAAGGGATTTCCTACTTAAGGCATCAGCTACTACATTGGCTTTACCTGGGTGATAGCTAAGCTCAAAATCGTAATCCTTAAGGAACTCTAACCATCTCCTCTGCCTCATGTTAAGCTCTTATTGATCAAACAAATATCTAAGGCTCTTATGGTCACTAAACACCTCAAATTTAGATCCATAAAGGTAATGCCTCCAAAGCTTAAGAGCAAAAACTACGGCTGCCAACTCAAGATCGTGTGTGGGATAATTCCTTTCATGTATCTTAAGCTGTCGAGAAGCATAGGCCACTACCTGTCGCCGTTGCATAAGCACTCTACCCAAACCCATCTTAGACGCATCACAGTACACCACAAAAGGTTCACTCGGGTCAGGTAACACTAAAATTGGTGCAGTGGTCAACCTTTCCTTAAGGGTACGGAAACTACTCTCACACTAGGCATCCCAAACAAAAACTTGACCCTTACGAGTAAGCTTAGTCAAAGGTAAGGCTAGCTTAGAAAAACCCTCTATGAATCTACGGTAGTATCCTGCTAAGCCAAGAAAGCTCCTAATCTCAAACACTGACTTAGGACTCTCCCAACTCATCACCGCCTCTACCTTGGAAGGATCTACTGCTATCCCTCCCTTGGATATAACGTTCCCTAAGAAGCTCACCTCCTCTAGCCAAAAATCACACTTGGACAACTTAGCATACAATCTATTGTCTTTGAGGGTTTGCAACACAACTCTCAAATGCTCCTCATGTTCCTTTATAGTCTTAGAATACACTAAGATATCATCTATGAAGACCACTACAAAACTATCTAGGTAGGGGTGAAAGATCCTATTCATATAATCCATGAACACACCAGGGGCGTTGGTCACACCAAAAGGCATAACCAAGTACTCATAATGACCGTAACGGGTCCTAAAGGCAGTCTTCAGAACATCTTCAGGCTTCACTCTAATCTGGTGGTAACTTGACCTAAGATCTATCTTACTGAACACGCAAGCCCCTACTAATTGGTCCGTCAAGTCATCTATCCTAGGCAAAGGGTACCTATTCTTAATCGTTACCTTATTCAACTGACGATAATCTACACATAGCCTCATAGTCCCATCCTTCTTCTTAACTAACAACATCGGTGCTCCCCAGGGTGACACACTAGGCCTCACAAACTGTTTCTCTAAAAGCTCCTCTAACTGTTTCTTAAGCTCACTCAACTCTACAGGGGACATCCTATAAGGTGCTATGGATATGGGTCCAGTACCGGGCACTAGGTCTATCAAGAACTCGACCTCTCTCTCAGGTGGTAATCCTGACACCTCTTCAAACTCCTCTGGAAACTCTCTCACCAATGGTATATCACTCACAGGGGTTTTGGTCTCAACACTCATACTAGCTAAGATCATGTATACCTGTGCATCCTCCCTTAAAGATGCCTCAACTTGGTTAGCAGACAAAAACATATCACCTTCACTCACACCAGACTCAGGAAAGACAACAGATTTCTCAAAACAATTTAATAAGACGTGATTGGAAGATAACCAATCCATACCAAGAATAACATCCATTTGACTCAAAGGTAAAACAACTAAATCAATCAGAAACTGTCTATCAGAAATTAAGACAGGACATTGCAAACACACATCAGAAGTTAAAACAGACCCACTAGCAAGTGTATTCACAATCAAGTCAAATTTCAAGGAAGACACAGGCAAGGCAAGTTTTTCAACATAGACACGAGAAATAAATGAATGGGTCGCACCTGAATCATACAATACAACCAAGGGAACTTGACTTATGAAGCACATACCTTGAATGAGATCATCAGACTGTGCGACATCAGCACCACTAAGAGCAAACACTCTCCCTGTGGTCTTTGGTCGTCCGTTCTGGTTATTCAAACTTCCACTCATCTTCTCCCTCCTCGGATGTAAGCAACTGGTACTGAGGTGGCCCTTACCTCGGCAATTGAAACAAGTCACATCACTATCAGGGCACTCACGAGCAAAATGACCCATCCTACCACACTTAGCACACCGGGTTGGCATAGTAGGTGTAGCAGGAGTACCACCACCACCTCTACCAACAGGCTGAGACACTTTGTTAACTGGCTGAGAACTCCCACCAGCTAGGTGATGTCTTCCACTAGTCCTTTGTCCTCCAGAATGGTTACCATATTTCCCAGGAGGGGCAGAATATGGCTTAGCATGACTGTGAGTCATCGGCTTCTTCTCTTTCCCATGACTAGCATTGGCATTCTTGTAAAAAGCAGCCTTCTCCCACTGATCTTCATCAAAGATTCTACACATGTTAGTCAATTGTGCAAAGTTGTGAATACCGTGATAATTTACCATCATTTTTACTTTTGGTCGAAGGCCATTGAAAAATTTCACGCATTTGGACCTTTCCCCAGCTTCCCCCTGATAATGAGGAAAATACCTTACAAGGTTCTCAAACTTCACTGCATACTCTGCCACCATCATACTCCCTTGTTTTAGCTCAAGGAACTCCATCTCCTTCCTATTCTTCACATCTTCTAGAAAATACTTCTCCAGAAAATTTTGTCTGAAGGTTCCCCATGGGACAACAGCACCACCTGCTCCCTCCAAACGTGGGCAAGTGTTCTCCCACCAATACTCCGCCTCATCTGCTAGCATGTGAGGAGCAAACAACACCTTCTGATGGTCTAGACATTCCATCACCCGGAAGATCTTCTCAATCTGCCTCAGCCAAGCCTCAGCAACCTCAGGATCATAACCCCCTTTGAAGGTAGGTGGGTTGTTCCTCTGAAAGCGATCTAAACCATGGTACATAGTTGCTCCTCCACCGCCTCCCTGATTGGCCATAACTTGCACCAAGTTGTTCAAGGCCTCAGTAAGGAGTCGTTCTCGCTTATTTCTCCCAGCCATTTCTTCCTATGTCACGCAAGTAACAAAACTTTGAAAAGAGAAAAAGAAAAAAAAATATAACAACACAATAGAGTACACTTCTAATCAAACAAAACAAGCGCAACGCATCAGAGTACACAAGGAAACACAGAAAGCTCATAACACACATGGCCGAAAGGTTCGACCTCCTCTGATACCACTAAATGTAACACCCTCTACCCTCACAAATAACGAATAAAGGGAAATAAAATCATGCGGAAATTTTTTTTTAAAACATATTGACTTTAAATTGATTTCAAAAGATAAAGGATTCACATTCACTTAATGAAAACATAGTAGAAATTGTTCGAATAAAAACAACAAAGTTATCCGGGCTCAAAACAAGGTCGTCCATACTGAATGAATAATAAAAAATAAAAAAACTAAAACAGAAACATAACACAACTATATCGTTTACGGAAAATATAGCATGCGAAGTAAATCCTATGCCCCAATGTCACACTTATCAGAGCATGTCTCTATCACAGACTAAGTCTCTCTGGCTCTAACATGGAATTCATCATGTGATGGCTCACCTGAACAAATGGCAATCAGCCCAAACACAAACACACACCGAGAATGAGTTATCACATTCATATATAATAAAATATTAGAGCATGTAAAACATGTAATACTTACGGCTGAATTTATATAATTAACACTACTTCACAAAATCACATACATTATGCACATCCATTCTAGTTCATCCACTCCAGAAAATAACATCAAACCACAATTGTTAACCCAATGAAAGTCAAACACATGCGTTATGCAACAATTACTCTAGACTCAAGCCTACATGCAATGTGGTACCATTTTTCAGTGAAAAACCTCGTCGGACGCCTTGGAGTACATGATAGGACATGCCTCACAATAGGTAAGTCAGGTCACTCTCACTAATGTGGGATCGGCACAGGCTTACAGGAGCACTCAAACCGGATGACCCCCAAGGCCTACACTCTGAAGAGTCCGTCAGGGCCTCTCCCCCCTGATTCATGTCCAACCCAAAAAAAAAATTTGAACACAACAAAAATATATCTAACCTGAAAAATTTGAACAACAAAAAAAAATAATTTATCGCATCTCATGCATCCTACACATATTATTCAATAGTAACATTTACTTGACACAACAAAAATATAAATTAAACTGAAATATATTAGTAATATGAATTCCAAGTAGTATATACGCATTAACCAAATCAAAATATTTAGGGATAAAATAATGATATGTACCTCTAAGTCTCGATTAATTAACCAATAAGAATTTAACTAATAGGTAAGCACATTTATAATCAATGAAATATATCTAACCTTAAAGCGTATAAATATATTTATATGTAATAATATATATCATACATAGCACAGTTACATGAATTAACAAATATGTATATATATGTAAATTTGTAAAGCGGAACCCGTAATTGTTGCACAGCCTTTATGAAGTAATATTTGCAATTATTAACACATATAATTGCATAAAATAATATTTGAATAGTATTAAAGCAGAAACTGTAACTACTGCACAACCAATGATGAAGGAATATTTACAACATATTTAAACGGAAAGCATAAGTATTGTACAACCATTTATTTCTGTACATCCATTTTTAGAAAAATAATTGTAATTACTAGCTTATATAACTGAAAAGAAATAAAATAAAAATTTTATAATAATATTTTATTTACTTATGAAAAGAAAATAATTTCTATAACATTAGTTTATTTGTTATTACTATTATTATAGAAATCTCAACAGCAAAATGGTACCAGGAGGAATCCGTATAGGCACTTTCGCCCAAAAAGAAACAAGCTTTATATATATGTACAAAACCAATGTGCTACAGTGAGTGAATTGCAAGCAAAAAAATATATATATATTTCAACAAAGCCCAGTACGTATGCGTGGTTCAAAACAATTTGATTACAAACAAAAAAAAAGAATACAATTATTTGAATCAAATTTTTCATTCCAATGATAACAATTTATTCACACATTCTAAAAAAAATGGTAAATTACAAGCGCCAAACAACGAACAATCATACGCGTTAATATTTAGTAAGATATGTATCTACTAAAAAAAATCAGATTTCATTAGATGAATAGATATAATTCAAAATCAGTCATATACGCATCCGGGCAAACGTGGGTAAGCAATTCATATAATTCATATAATGTGCCTACATATATGATCATTATTATGTAATTTAAATTGAAATCAAAACATTGAAACAAGAAAATAATTCACATGAAATCAAGACTTGCAATATATGTAAATAAATCAAATTTGTAAAAAGTGAAATTCAGTCACATGACAAGCATAAATTTGGGAAAATCAGTTAAGAAACAACCCAAAATACCCAAAAATTTATCCTCTAGGGATCCTTATACATGTTCATTCTAATCCCCAAGTGTGAATAACTCATCCCTTACCTTGACGTAGTCCCTCAATCGTTCTTCGTTAGCAATTGTGGCGTTTCTGGTGCTCTCTAGAGCTCCTCCTCCGGTTGCTCTGTTAGGGTTCTTGTGCGTCAGAAGAAGAAAAAGGAACAAAAGTGTTTTGTAAAAGTTGCTCTAGGTTAACATTTGGTTTATATAGTGGAAATTTATGACCTAATTATGTTTTTTACTTATTTATTAATTTATTAATTTATTAATTTCTTATTTATTTATTAAAAGTTACGGCTGTTACAATAAATGGGATAAAGTAGGCATAGGCAAAAATGGTAAAAACTGCTTTTGCTAAAACTGATAAATCTTATCCAAATCTTTCTAGATTAGTGTGCTAACCTTCCTTGGGATATGTATACTTAGAGTGAGCCTTACACAGAGTCCACTCAGACAAAGACAAATTACACTATGACTCAATGCACAATGCAATTCTTGTATAGATGAAAATCAAGCTCCGATAGTTTTTATTTCTGTGTCAAGTTTTACTAAATCAATCACACACACACACACACACATACACATAAAACAAAATTCAATGACTAAAAATATATAACTACTGAAATTAAATTCTTACATGCACAGATGGAACAACACAAAGTTTTCTCTGTCAGTCTAAGTTGTAATTTTTCAAGGTGCTACAACTCTAACTTATTTTAATTATTCTACATCATATAATTAGACACTTTAATTAGTCACCAACTAATTAAACTAAAATTCTATTTTTTAACTAATTGTATAGTCATTTACGAAAACACCCCCCTTTAAACTCTTATGACTTAATTACCCTTTTTCTAATTCTATGAAATCTAGATCACCATTAACCAATCTTAATTATCCCCACTTAATGTCTAATCTTACTTGCATTAATTTCTAATTTTCTTCTTTCAAGCTTCTAATTTCTATTTCTAGACCAAACTCCAATTATTAACATCGAGACCATTAATGAGTTGACCATTATTTGACCAGAGAATTTTCTCTGAATTATCCTTATTCTTTCTATACTTTAGCTGAAAAACTTAAGAGTTTAACCATACTAAAGTATCGTATGGTAATATCTCATTTTCTACCATTTCAATAGTCTAAAAACACTACCCAATCACACAACAAAACAATCACACTGTCTGCCACACACACGTAGAAAAATTGGGATGTTACAGTTACCACCAACAAACATACAATAACCAGTAATAGATTTTCGATCAAGTGCATTTCCATCCCAATCAGAATCACTATAACAAGTTATTTGTGTGTGACTATTCTTGGTTAGAACAATTCCACGTCTAATAAACCCTTTAAGATATTATAAAATGAGCTTGACAATTCCCAAACAAAAAACTATAGGTGCATGCATAAATTGGCTAGCAAGACTAACAACATTAGAGATATCAGGTCGAGTAATAGTAAGATAAATAAGCTTACCCATCAATCGTTGATAGTCATTGATAGCCTGTAATGGTGCACTTGTTGTATCAAGCTTTAGCATAGTATCCAATGGAGTAAGAGCTAGCTTAAAGTGTGTCATCTCAACATTTTCAAGTAAGTCAAGAATCTAATTTCGTCTATTAAGAAAGAGACCTTTATTAGAAACTGCCATTTCAATTCCCATAAAGTAGTTTAAGTGGCCAAGGTCCTTGATAGGAAAACAGATAGCAAAGCGTGTTTGAGTTGAGAAATAACATGATTACTATTTCCAACAATAATAAGGTCATCATCGTAAACAAGAACTACCACTTGTTTCATTTAAGACATAACAAACAAATAAAGAAAAATCTGCATTACTTCTTAAGAAATCACCTCTTGAAGAATAATACTTAATTTCACATGCCAAGCACATTAAGATTGTTTCAAACCATAAATTGATTTGTATAGTTGGCAAACCAAGGAAGAATTTGAACTTTTTGGATGTCCTGGGGGTCATTCCATATAGACTTCTTCTTCAAGATCCCCGTGTAAGAAGGCATTTTTTACATCCATTTGGCTCATTGACCATCCATAATTAACAACAATATATGGACAACAAAACACATATAGTGTTCATTTTAGCAACAAGAGCAAAGGTCTCTTTATAGTCCACTCCAATAGAAGATCTTTATGCCTATCAATCGTGTCATCCAAACTAAACTTTGTTTTATACAACCAACGACTTCCAACAACCTTTTTTCCATTAGGAAGTTTAACAATACTCCAAGCGTGATTCTCATTATAGTCCACTCCATATTTTTCTATACTTGTAACACCACTCATTGAGTTGGTGAGGAACTATATTCTCTTATGGGAAGATGGCTAGGAAAGGGGTTTTCAGTCCTTATCGTACTCTAACATACCTAACATAACTAATACATATGTTTTTATTCTTTTTACAGGTGTTGAGGAAAGAATTAATGAGTTTCAAGAACCTCGGGATTTGAGGTCAAATCCTTTTCAAGGGGGAGGGAATGATGTAATCCTATCCCACAAGGGTATTGGATAGAAGACTCCAAGTAGATTGGGCCAGAGATGCAAGAGAAGGTCCTAGGGTTCTTATGAGTCTTAGGGTAGATTTTGGGCCCATGGGCTAAGTTCGAGCCCACTTATCTTTGTAAATATTAGATTAAGGTTTCATTATTTTTGGACCTTGTATTTAGGGCTCCATAATGTAGGTAGGGTACCTTAGAAATATTGTATTTTTCAGCCCTTGTATTTTAGGGCACCTAGACTAGTTTTTGTATTAGGGGTAGTTTTGTAATTTCACATGCACTAAGTGAATATTTGATGTGTGTGGTTGGAAATAAATTTAATTGAATTGGTAAAATCCCAATCCAATTAAATTTTAGAGGGGGAGGTGAGCATTTGCTTATTACACCCCATTGCCACATCATATAGTCACACTTTGTGCATGTCTTTTATGCTTTACATGCCTCATGACACCTAAGCACACTTAGTGGAGAATCTTGGAATTGATCTTGGATTAGTGGGCTGAACCATAACTAAAATTCACTAATCATAATTAGTGAAATTTTGGCTCCAAAGTTTGTCTCCACAAATTCAATTTCAAATTCAAGTGTAATTTGAATTGAAATTCAAATTTCCCTCCAATTTTTGTGACACTTAGGCTATAAATAGAGATCATGTGTGTGCATTTTTTTCAACTTTGATCATTTGAATATTAAACTTCAGATTTCAAAGCTCATTTAGAGCATAAAATTTCATGCTCTTCTCTTCCTCTCCCTTCATTCATCTCCTTCTTCCTCCAAGCTCTTATCCATGGCCTCCTATGGTGGTGAGCTTCTTCTAGACTCATCTTCTCCTTGAAGTGGCGTCTCCTCTCTCTCTTCCTTTCTTCATTCTGCTGCCATTCATCTTCCAAGAAGCAAAGGAGTCCATTGATGAAGAAGATCCTAGGCCTACCAGCTCCAATGGAGCTTACATCAGTCTTCATGAATTGTCTTTCCCTTATTTTCGTGAGACTTTGCTTCTTGGAATTTTTTTGGCTCATTCACACTAAAAATAGCAGAGAGAAAATGCTGCATGATTTGAGGAGAACCGATGATAGGTGATATACTTGGCAATTGGGTGACACACCGAGTAAGTAACAAAATCTTGCAAATTTAGTGAAGGTGCCTAGTTTCGAGTAAGATATTGAAGATGATGAACATCTTGGAACTAACTCATCTTGAGTGCAATCAAATGAATACAATCAGATGAAGCTACATTTGTGTCTAAAGGTGTGTTGTAAGATTTTGTATCTTTATCAATAAAGGTAGGACAAGTGGGTTTGTTGCATGTATCAATTACAATGTTAGAAGAGTTTGGAGACAATTAACTCAAAATCCATAGGAATATTATATGAAATAGGCAAAGGAACAACATCTTGCAAACAATCTTTAGACTTGTTATAGTAAGATGTTGTTTCTCAAATTTAACAACTCTTGTAACAAACAATTTTCCACGCTATTCGAAGGTTCAAATCCTTCCGTCTAAGAGCATATCCATTCATGATGTATATCATATTAGAATACAAATTGTATATCAGAATTAAAGTTATCCCCCTTTTTGAATTATTTGTCTCTAATATATATCAACTTGCTTTCGAATATGTGGATTAAAAAACAAGTCAAGTTTTTGTTACATTTTTTTATATAATCATTGTTTTAATGTAATCATTTCATTATATATATCTATTATAATTTTATAATTTTTTCAAATTTATTTTTCTTTTTTTCTAATATTTTTAAATTCCCATTTTTCTACTTTACAAATTCTAAAAAGAGAGTAGAAAATAGATTGATAAAATACTGAGTTAATTTTCATTTACGTCAGGATGATGACATTTATATCCTTTCTTTGTTGATGAGTATCCTAAGAAGACACATTTGGCAACTCATGGATCAAATTTATGATGAAAAGGAATTTGCTTATGCGCAAAACAAATGCACAAAAATACCTTTAAGTGGGATATGTCAATATATTTTCTCTACAAAACTTCAAGAGGAGATTTAAAGGATAACACTTGGTAATCGGTTAACAATAAACAGATGTTAACACTCCTTAAGACCAAAATATTTTTGGAATATGCATTTTTATCATCAAGGAACAAGTTTTTTCCAATAAGTCTCTATTCTTGCGTTTGACAACTCCATTTTGTTGAGGAGTACCTACACAACTAGTTTGATGCACTGTACCATGAGAATTTAAATATTGTATCATTCTTTTAGACATGCATTTTGTGCCATTATCAGAACAAATGATTTGGATTTTGTTGGAAAATTAATTTAAGACAAGCATGTAAAAATCCTTAAAAACATCCATGACCTCACTTTTAGATTTCAATAAATACACCCAAGTAACACAAGAGAAATTGTGACATCCTGGAAATTTCTACCCGGAATTTTTGTAAACGGTGCATTTTGAATGATTATATATATATATATATATATATATATATATATATATATATATATATATATATATATATATAAGTATTATTCAGTGTATATGCATATATGCTTCTGGTAGAAGTAGGAATAATGGGGGCAAGATACGCAGGTTAGGCTAATTAAGGAAGAGAAATCCATAACTGGAAGGTTATAGGGTTAATTCTCAATTAATTAGTCTAAAAATCATCGTTTTGCGTGAGACTTAAAATTTAACAAAATCAACCTCTGAACCACGCTCGGGGCTTTATTCTAAGCATTTTGATATATATATTGCCTACTTTCGAAAACTGGCCCCGACGGGCGCAGAGAAACGCGAGGGACTAGAACTAGAGGAACGACACGCAAACCGAGGCAGGATTTTGGCATTTCAAAAGGTCAGATTTTTTCTCTTCATGTGGCTGAGCATGAGTCACATCAAGAGAAAAGTGGGTCTTTTGCTCCACTCAAATGGAGACATGTAGCAAAGCTTAAAATAAAAGAAAAGAAAAGAGAAAAGCCTTTCTTTTTAACCAAAAAGCTGTTTTCTCTCTCCTCACTCAGCCAAAGAAAATTTCAGAAGCTCTCTCTCCCTCTCCCTCACGTTGCTTTTTCTTTCTTCTTCATTCTCCATTGAAGCTCCAACAAAGCTCCAACCTTTGGTCACCATTTCTGCACCAAATCGTGAAAGGAAGGCATTTTCGGAGTCGTGAAGCGCATCTCTACGTGTGGGACCTCGAAATTTCAGGTTTGGGTGGACTTCTTTCTCTCTTGATTTTCGTGGGTATTGGGTTTTGGGAGATATGATGGGTAGTTTTGCTAGGTTTCTGCTTCATAATAGTTATTTGTGAAGAAATTTGTTGAAAGCATGTTGAACTTGCCATGTTTGGATGAGTCAAGCTTACCCATTCAGTTTTAGGGTTTTTATGATGATTCTTGTGATGTTTGTGTGCTGAAATTGCTTATGGAAAACTGTTAGAGATGAAGGGTAGAATTAACCTAGGGTTAGAAGGTGAGAATATGGTGTTATGAGTGGAAAACGAGTGAATTTTTGAGAGTTGAAAGGCCAAATCTGGATTTAGTAGTATTTAGAGGTTAAAGTGAGTTAATCCTAGCTTGAAATGTCATTTAGGACTTATGAGAAAGTTTGGGCTGTGCAAGAGAAAAAAACAAATGACCAAAGTGAACAAAGAGCCATTTCTAGGGTAAAATTGGGTGTTGAGGAGTCAAATTTTGATTCGGTGGAATTTTAGGTGTAAACCCAGTTTGAGCAAGTTTAAATTGATGTTATAGACTTGTGTGAGGTGAGAGTTTGCTCCAAATTTACCTCATTCTCAATTTCACTTCTCCAACCTTGAAAATCCATTAAATTGAGGGGTTTTGGATACCTAGATTTTGTGTTGCTTTAGTCTGAAGCTTGTCATTGGTTTAGACATGATTGGTACATGATTTGGGACTAGGATTCAATTTGGGCAAAATTGGATGAGGGAAAGAGTGGTTTTCGAAATCTGCACTTTATGCAGAATTGTGCTGTTGAAATGTGCAGCAGAATTTTGTATAAGTGCAGAAAAATGCTTGTGTATGGCTGGTTGTGAAAGGGTAGTACATATGGGGTTCTAGATATTTACTAGCAGATCCCAACGGTCAAAATGTAGACTTATGTACTAGAGACTTCCAGTAAAAATTTTGAGTCGATCCAACGGTTAACGAATTGGAACGAAGGAAATGTTACTAGGGTAATTGTATGTGAAAAGCTGTGATTTTGAGTTGTGTTTTGGGCAGAGTTTTCTGCCTTTGCCCTGTTTTGCTTGGTTTTGTTAGTCCATGATGATTGGATGTGGAATTACCTGGATGTTGTGGAAGCTTGGGAGGATTGATGGGGACCCGGCGTTGAGAGGAACGAGGATAAGGGCTACGTGGGAGTACATGAGCTCAGTTGGAGGTGGGCAACAGGGGATGGTGGGTTATACATGATTTGTGGATGCGGAGAATCGTTTTGCACCATCGCCCGACCGCCACCTAGTACCACATGTGATGGGTATCCCATAATCCTACAAGCTTGAAATGAGGAAGTGTAGAAGGGTGAGACTTCCTGCTTTTATTCGTTGACCACAGAGTGGTACCTGGAGATATGTCGCGGGGGTCAGGAGACCTTGGGGATGTCAGGTGGGGTGCTATTGCCCACAACCAAGCTTGACCAATCCCGACCCAACCCGAGCATAGTCAGTCAGTGAGAACCTGTGATGTACCTAAGCAGGCAAGCTCCTGGCAATCAACAGATAAAAGGAACAAAGACCACAAAGCAAGAAGGCTTGTGTGGTGGCTGGCCAGCTGTGAACTTTGATTGATATATGGGATATGGCCTTTGGTAATCGATTACCAAGAGTGGGTAATCGATTACAAGGCTTAAAAGTGAAGACAGGAAGCTAAGATGGTCTCTGGTAATCGATTACCAAGGGAGTGTAATCGATTACCAGGCTTGAAAACGAGGTCAGGAAGCTAGGAGGGCTTCTGGTAATCGATTACCAAGGGGTGTAATCAATTACCAGGCTTAGAAATGAAGGCAGCAGGTTTTGGAGGCCTCTGGTAATCGATTACCAGGCTGTGTAATCGATTACACAGAGGAACATGCCACTGGTAATCGATTACCAGTTATGTGTAATCGATTACACAGTGCATTTTTGCAGGTTTCATGTCCTGAGGCTGTGTAATTCGAGTTTAGCCTCTGGTAATCGATTACCAAGGATGTGTAATCGATTACCAGAGATGAAAAGCCTAAAGATACCCCTTTTACTTGCATGTGGTGGTTATGAGATGCATTGTGTTGTGACGTAGTTAGATTCTCGTGAAAGAGTCTACCCCTTTCTTTTCTTTCTTGTAGATCGTGATGGCGGCGCAGCTAATCCATGATCGAGTGGAGATGGAGTGCCTAGAGGGAGCTTGGGAGACTCTCGAAGGCAACACGAGGTGCCGATTTCGGGGCACGATTTGATTTACAGCTACTTCATTGGTGCATCCAGATGAACCCGCGCGCACGCTTCAGCGTACTGTGGAGTGGATACTACCCACGCCTACACCATACCGTCTAGTGGAGCCAGTCCAAGTGATTGAGGTAACGTCATCCGAGGAAGACCCTGAGGAGGATCCTGAGGAGCTACCTCTTGAGCCTGCTGTGGATGCTCTTGACTTTCTAAAGGGTGATGAGGATCCACTCCCTGAGGTGGATTCTCCCGAGGATGTCATGTCGACATCTGAGGCAGACTCTACGGAGGATAGTGGCCCTGGGGAGATGGCAATTAGTGGAGGCTCTTCATCATAGTAGACAGCTCATTGGATTAGTTTTATATACTTTTTGAGGGTGGGTGTATCTAGGACTGGCTGTTAGGTTTACTCTTTTGTTTTTGTACGGGTAGACCTATTGTATAGGAATTTGATGATTGTATACATGTGGCTGAAGCCACTACAGTGGACACCTTTGCTCTGGATGACACTATGTATTTTGCAAAACTCCCATATTTCGGACAGCTTTAAATGATGAATGTACTTATGTTTAATCTGTTATTTGAAAAGAAAGCATTAGCAAACTTTATTTGCAAAAGAGTTTATCGACCGTATTTTATTTTATTATTTTCACGTGACGACCTAAAGTAATGGCTGGCATACCTTTCCTTTTGAAAAAGCAAAATAGTTAGAGGTTATGAGTGATCAGAAAGAAATGACTCCGAATAGAGTTGTGAACTGGCCATTCAGGAATCTATAGTGAGGATTTTCCTTCTGAACCTAATTATTGTGAAAAGAGAAAGAAATGAAAAAGAAAAAGAAGAAAAAAAAAATTTTACCATGGTTTTTGTTATTTAAATCATTACTATTAAACCAGTCATTATTTTGGGGACGCCACAGAAATCATCAATGAATGTAATAAAATATTTAAAACCATCAAAGGATTCAATGGTAGGTGCCCAAATATCAGAGTGTGCAAGCTCAAACATTTTATTACACTAAGATGAAGATGAAATAAATGGTAATCTAGTAGACTTAGAAAAATGACAAGTATCACAAGAGATATATTCATTGTTGAAATGAGGTAATAATTTTGTGAGAACATTTTTTGATGGATATGCTAGATGTTGATGCCATAGAGTGTAGTCTATCAAGGAAGAAGAGAAGGTAGAAATTGCAGAACTCTTGGTCTTTAGAAAATTTCCTAAGATGTAGTAGAGTCCTTGTAAGAAAAATCATTCACCAATCGTCTTTTTGGTGACAAGGTTCTCAAAAAACACCATGTGCGAAAGAAAAACAACACGACAATTAAGTGTTTAGGTGAGTTTTTGAATCGAGAGCAACTGATCAGGAAAAGAAGGAACATACAAGGCCAAATCATTAGGGAATAGCTTAAGTTTTCCTTTCCCAATAACAGGAACAACATATCCATTGGCAACAGACACATGAGATGGAGTAAAAAGAATTGAAATCTAAAAGAATGGTTAATTTATTTGTCATGTGATTTGTGGCACCAGAATCAACAATCCAAAAATTATTCACAACACTATATTTCACAACCGTTGAAAGTGTAGTTGGCATACCTTTGGTGCTTTCATGAAAAGGAAGCTCGAAGTTCCCCAAGAAACCAAGAAACTTACCAAGAAGAGTTGTGGAATTTGAATTTGCAGAACTTGAAACTCCCTTATCTCCCTACTATAGAAGATATGCAACAAACTCATTTGTATGAGAAATTGTATTAGAGTTATAATTTACCGTATCTCCTTGCAAGGTCTCAATATCATGAACTTTGTGCTTTGAGTATCCTTTGTCCTTGGCAAACTTTGGTTTTAGTTTTGGATGAAGAACCCAACATCATTCCATTAGATGCCCAAGATGATGATAGTGTTGACACTTCAAATCTGGTCGCTTGCCTTTGTAAGATATTTCCCCTTTGGGGTTGACGATTGGCTGCATAGGCATGAGTGTCAAATAACAGAGACTTATGTTCTGTATTCATGATTTTCTTCCTCACTTCTTCTCTTTGAATCATAGAGCAAATAAACTATAATGACGGGAGTTCCGGGGACATAAGAATATGACTGCGAAGATCTTCATATTCAGGATCGGGACTTGCTAGCAACTGGAAAATTATGTCCTCTTCAACACCTTTACGAAGTATAGCAACATCAAGAATGTGTGGACGATACACCTCAAGTTCATTCCACATTCTTTTTAGACTGCCATGTAATTGAACAAAACGTTTTCCTAATTGTTGCAAGTTCACAATGTTGTTGGAAAGAAGAAGGTTATAAGAAGTATTTGAGAGAAATGGAGGAGGAGAGAATATTTGAAAGACTAGTTTTTATGACTTGAGAAATGCTTTTGTTTTGACTTCGTTGGGTTCACTTACAAATAACAACCTTTTCCCCTTTTATAGTCTTCAAGGAAGAGTTCTAGATACATCAAGAAAGATTCCACATACTTTAAGGGAGATCGAGTTCTACAAACTTCTCCCAACTACTTAGTTCTACACACTTCTTCCAATTAAATATTATTTCTACTTATTTCTACACTTCTTTAGAATTTTCTTTGCAGTAGTAGCACAAACTTAATGGGCCAAACACTTGATTAATATGCTAAATCAAGTTTATATTATAAAACAAATGTCTCGCTGGAGTTCAAAGATGCTAGCAAAGTTATTTTGTTGACCATACATATCACGAACTGTGGTTAATAGTTGCACAACAGAATTTGGATAGCTGAAAATCTCAGCAAGATGCGGGCTTGTGGAATTAAGAATCCATGACTGCACTAGTTCGTCTTTGGACAACCAAGATTCATCATCAAGAGATGTTTCATCTGGAGGAGAAACTTTCTCATCAATGAAACTCAATTTAGATCTTCCACCAAAAGCAAGAGTTAAGACTCTTGACCAAGGAAGATAATTGAACTCATTTAGTACAATAGAGCTCAACTGCTGATTAGGATTAGACTCAAATTCTATCCTAGTAGCCACACCAGGGGAACCTGTAGCTACTGCAACAGGCACACCGGGAGAAGAATGATCCTCTGCCATAGTTTGGTAAGAAGAAAAAAAATTAAACAAAAAAAACAACCGCTCTTGATATCATGTAGGAAAAGGAATCAAAAGGACTATGTGTTTCTTATTATGCCAATTAACAAATTACAGCCTCATTATATAGAGTTGTTGCAAGGAAATAAAATAAAAACACTTTTGAAGAAAATATGGTAATTGATATAATACCAATTTATAGAAATTAACAGCATGTATATGATTTCTGTTAATTAATACAGTATTGATTTATTTTAGAACTTCCCTTCTTTCCTTGAATAAAACTTTCCTTTGGGCTATGCTCAAAGGCCTATAACTTGCTTCTGATAGAAATTCCATGCACATCATTATGGATAGTGACTCTTGCACTGCAGTGTCCTTGATAGTAGAGGGTTGTGACTCTACTCATCAGTGTTCTAATTTAGTTTCTGAGATTAAAGAGCTGTTAAGGTCTAAAGCTAATGTTAATTTTTGTCATGCTAGAGAGACCAATCAAGTGGGGGATGTCCTAGCCAAAACATGGCTTGCTTATTTCTGTAGATTTGCAGCTGTTTGATGTTCAGCCATGTTTTATTTCCTTGTATTTGCTAGCAGATTTTGTTGGTACCAATTTTAATAGAGGTTTTTGAAGGGGGGGCTTTATCCCCTTTTGCGCACCAAAATAATATGGTAATAGAGATCAATTTCAAAACTTTATAAAAGGTAAAATTAATGTGTTAAAGGTTTTTTAAGATTCGATCAAATTGTCTTTAGCCTTCACATTTTAAAAACAATAGTTTTACTGTTTGCATTTTTTAAATATGGGGGATTTCATCCCTCACCATGTAACTCAATTTGATGTGATTAGCGAGGGACGAAGTCTGTCATGTTTTGAAAATACAATAACTAAAATCTCTGTTTTTAAAATGTAGACTAAAATCAGTTTTAATCAAATATTAAAGACAAAAGAGCATAAAATACATTTTATTCTTTTGAAAAAAAAAATTGAGCACAAAACCATTTTTCTTTTTTTGGAAAATATGAAAACTAAAACTCGTCGTATTAACCTTATTATCTGTAAGAAAAGATTTGTGTTCTTTTCCTTGATAAGCGTGGTGATTCATTTTTTAACACCCAAGCTCTCTATGCCACTGAGTCTTCCGTCTTGGTTATTATGACGACATATACTTGAGATATGAACTCGGCATTCATCCACGTGGGCGAATTTACTGTAGAGGGTCCCCTTTACAAACTTTTTACTTAAAGGGGTCCCTTTTGTATCATATTACACAGGGGGTCTGTTATTATGGGGAAGCCGCCAGCAGGAAGAGTGATACCAAGGTCCCGCCAGCAGCAGAGGCGACAAGCACTGGTGCCGCCATTCTTCTTGGCGATACATGCTGACTGGGCATTGATGCTGCCAGCAATAAAAGCGACACACCCATCTCGCCAGTGCCAACGGCGAGATGCTCCACGTAGGGGTCTCGCCAGTGCTTTTTGCGAGATTGCTTCCTGTGCAGCTGGGGTGTGGAAGGCATGCGAGATTGGTTCCTGTTCATGACGAGACTTAAAGCAACCTATGAAGCAGCTAAGGTCTGGAAGGCAAGGATAATTCACATGCATTGCAGGTGCAAGGACATTTATTGGGCAGCTTAGGGTTCAAAGGCTACCTGTAAATGTTCACATGCATTGCAGGTTTTATAATCACATGCATACAGTAGCTTGCAGAGGCTCACATGTATGACTTCGGGGTAAATTTTGCTTGCTTTTAATAATGGCATGACACAAGTGGTTTTTTGTTTAAATAGAGTAAGATACAACTTCAAATTTCATAGCATAGCATTCTGAAGGAAGGAGAAAGAAAGATACTGGAAAGATAGATACTGATTCTTTGAAGAGACACGCTTTGTTTGAAGTTATTTCATTCCATCTTCAACTTCAAAGTTCTATTCAAAAGTAAGAATCTTTTTCATTTATTTTAAGTTATAAAATTTTACTGAGTAAAATTTTTAGAAGCATTATTCGATGCTGTTTGAACTTAATTTTTTTAATAATTTGTATCATTTACAAATTTTATATTTTGAAGTAATTAATTTTGTAGTTAAAATCAAATTTGAAGCTGAAATTTAAGTGTAGTAAATTTTTGAATTAGATTTTGTATTTGAAAATTATTACCACTAATTATTTCAGCCTTAAGAATATATTTATATGTGATAGTTACAGATTTTGAAGTTGAGGAATTATTCAAAAATTATTTAATTAGTGTAATAATTTTTTTTAGAATAAAATATGAATATCTAGTTTACGTTTAATAGAGCAAGCAAATAAATATTTTTTATTTTTATGATTGACAAAATATTAGTTGAAGTAATAAATTTATTTGTTAGACTAAATATTGAAGGTAAAGTTTAAGTGTAAAAATGTTTGGAATTATAATTGTTATTTTAAAATTATTATCAGTAATTATTTGTAAGCGTCTTTGTTCATGGTTTTTGTGACTTAGAAATTTGACATGTGAGCCTTCGGGTTGATGCTATTTCTGACTTACAAATATTTAGAGGTGAGTCTTCGACTTTTGGAAGTTATGGAAATTTTTTAGAATTATTTAATTCGAGTAATAATTTTTTCTGACTTACAAATAATTCGAGTAATAATTTTTTAGAATTATTTGTGACTTACAAATAATTTTTTTTGTTAAGGAAATTTTAATAGTGCAAGAAAATAGATTTATTAATTTTTATCATTCACAAAATATTTAATTGAAGTAATAAATGTTTTTTTTAGACAAAAAATTAATACGTGAAGTTAAAGTGTATTAATTTTTGTAATTAGGTTTTTTACTTTGAAGTTATTTTTTAATAATGTTTAATTATTTAGAAGCATTCAAATAATTACATGTTTCCCTTATAGTTTTTTGAAGTTAGAATGAAATTTTAATCTGGAGTTTAAGTTTAAGTTTAACTTTAACTTTAATTTAATAGATGCAGCAAGCAAATACACTTATTTATTTTAAAAAGACTGTTGTTATGATTAATTATTTTTAATTTTGTTGATGTAGGTATATCATGAATTCAATTATTACAGTGTTGTATTTCAATGGAAGAGTATATGAAGACAATGATGGTGTAATATTTGAAGGCAGTAAAAAGGCGATTCAGATTAAACGCAGAATTAGTTTCAATGCTTTGAAAAAAAAAATTGGAGATAAGGTAAAGTTAGAAAATAATGAAATCATTTCTACTATAAGTTGTAGATTTTTAGTTTCAGGAAAATATGTTGCGTTGCAAATTTGTGATGACGAAGATGTTGAAACTATGATCGAAAGTTTTCAACAATAACAACAAATGTCAGTTCTAGAATTGTACGTAGAAAAGGATGTTGCTGGTGGTTCTATGTTTCATGCTGCAAATTCTGTTACGTCATGTGAACGTAATGTATCTCATCATGAGTCGGAACTGCCAAGAAATATAAGCAATTTACATGTTGATGAACATGATGATGATGATGATGATTATCTTGCATCTAACTCATACGTTGAAGAGTCTTTCGATGAAGATGATAGTGATGATGGAATATCTGATACAGACAATGAAGTCACTGACATCGTTGAACCATTTTCAATTGTTCACCCAAGCGAAGGTAAATGTTTGTGAAATACAAAATTAGTTGAATACATCTATCTTTTTATGAGAATTATATTTAATGGTAACTAAATAGAAGTAGTTTGTTGACGTGATTTTTTTTATAAATTATTATGTGTACCAGAAATTCAAAATCCATTTTGGAATGATGCTATGCATTATAATAATATCAATTGGAGTCATCCGGACGAGGAGGACATTTGTGGTCTGGACATGCCAACGACTTTTAATGTTGGACAAGAATTATATGTTGGCATGGATTTTGACAGTAAAGATGCGGTCAAAAATGCACTGAAACAATATGTGATGAAGATGCATCAAAGTTTTAAGGTTGTTGAAACGAAATACCAATGTAGTTGTCTTTGAATTTTCTGGGTCAACAAACATCTTTGTCTTTCGCCTATACCAGACCATGTAGTCCGAGTTAAAACTCAATAGGCCTTCTTGTCGGGGATAAGCGTCGACCCTAAATGCATGGTGATTATTCCACTGATCAATCATTGGGGCGAACAATTGGCCCCAATTTTCGTCATGTTTCCCTTTTAATGTTATGCCATGAATGTTTAAGGGTTGTGAAGGAGACTCTGGAATTGGTTGCTGCATCCCAAATTGTCTCAATACTCTGTCCGGTTGGTGCCACTCAATAACTTGGAAACAAATTAGTGGCACCACCGCGTACCACGCGAGACTTCCGACTAAACAAACGGGAGGCAACAGTGATATAACGGTTGATGGGTACGACTCCCACACAAACTGCATATAACAACATAGTTGTTGATATGAACCCTCATGGCACAAGGGCTGACTTAGGATCGTCTAGGATTAAACCTTGATGGAAAATGCGGAAATTGATTAAGGAAAGGATGGAAAATAATGTGGTTAATTTCGTGGGTCTTAATAAGGTGGTTTCTGGCATAAAATGGATGAATGGGATGGTAAAACGTAGGTTAAGTGGTGGCTGGACAGAAATATAGAATGGCAATAACGGAAGCTACAGGGCTCCAAATGAGGTGATTCCAAAACGAGGTGAAAGGTCTCGTTTTGAAATTTAATTTAGGCTCAAGAATCACTTAATTTGAGTGTGCAAAATGGGAGTTATGGTCACAAGATAATTTTGGGCAGAGGTGGATTTTCTGGAATTATGGTTTGAAAGAACAAGGGTGGAGATGATAGGAAGGAAAGAATCACTCTTTCCAGCGAGGGCAACACACAAAGGTTGTGAAAGTCCTTTGATACAGCCAGGGTGTTCTTGAATCACTCAAGAATTTAGGAGAATCACTCTCACTAAGATAAAAGAGATAAACTCTAATTTTCTGAATAAAACTCAACTTGTCTTTATTGATAAAATGGTTCAGCTTATATAGAAGCTTTACAGCAGATTTTAGTAATGACCCACTAACCTAGAATTAAAATAACTTAATGCCATTAACCTAGGGAATTAAAAAAACTTAATGGCTGAGTGTAACTGAAATTGTGGCAACCAAAAGTCACCCCCAACAGCCAACAAGTCAGCCACCATTTGGTCTCCCAAAAGGCTGATGCCTAGGTTGCCAATTGGGCCCTTATTACAACTTGAACTAAACCTAACTAAAGCCCTTTTAGTTGATTAACCAAAAACATATTTTTGGTCAGCCAACTTTACAAGGATTGGGCCATTATTTAGACAAACTAAACACTCTAAAATTGAGACAAAGTGGTGTCATTTAGTCCTCCTCCATTTGGGCCATGATACAACTCACAACCTTGGACTTTTCTCCTTGAAACTTGGGCTTGTATTCAAATAGTATGGACAGCACTTGTTGAAGAGCTTCCTTGGCTTTCCTTGCTCTAGCCCTTGTCATAGGTCCTCCAAGTCCTTCAAGTGGATCCTTGCCCTTGCTCTTGAACATGTCCTCATCAGTTGTGAACATTTTAGAAAAATAACACATATAATTTTTTATTTTACAAATACAATAGCATGTTCTTACCTCATGACGTTTCATAATATCCAACTTGCGACGAAAAATTCTCACATCATCATTGCCGATATGTTGGTTTCCACGTCGCAGCCACCTACAAAGATTAAAATTTAATATATGCTAAAACCATTTATTCTATTGAAATGAAAGACGCTGTTAAAAATGACTAACCTGTGCCCCAATGGTGTATTTTCTACTTGGGAAGGAGTCCTCTTTGGAGCCAAGGTTGGACATCGTTCCCATGCCCACATTTGTAGTAAGATACACATACCTCTGATTGATTTAGTTTTATAATCGGTGGCATTGCACATCTCTCTGTATAGAAAACCAAGTACGGCAGCTCCCCATGCATATCTGCCACATTCTTCAAAGTCACGTAAAAATTGAAGGTACCTTAGCGAAACTTTGTTACTGCTTTTGTCAACGAACAAGACACCTCCAATGAATCTCAGTATCCATGCACGGGCAAACTTTCGTACTTGTTCTTCGTCGTCGTCATTATTTATTTGGGCAAAATGGTGAGTCAGCCAACTTAATTTAACCACACTACCTCTAATTTCATCTTCTTGTGGTCTGACTCCCAATAATTCCTCACATAAATCAGCCCAATCAAGATTTGTTGGACCGATTAATGGTAAACCATCCACACTTATACCTAACAATACAGAGACGTCTTGGAGAGTAATAGTACATTCTCCGCATCTCATGTGAAAGGTATGTGTTTCCGGCCTCCATCTTTCTATCAGAGCACTAATTAATGAGGCATTTATTTTTAAGTACCCCATCTTGATAATCCAGGCGAAACCAGATTGTAGAAGAAAAGGAAAAATTTGCTCAGGAATTTGTTCTTCCCCTTGATACGTGGGGACAGCTCGTCTGATATGCAATTTCCTATTTTCTTCCCCATTCCAAACATGTTCTGAAACATGCTTAGCTTGCATCCATAATACATCAGCATCGATGGGGCCAGACTTAATGTTAACATGTGGTGAAGATGATGATGAAGATGCCATTGGTACTACAAAATAAAATATAATACAATAAATTCACAAATCAATTTATACATAACAATAAATTTGAAAAAAATCAAACTGGCGAATTTTTAATATATTCTATACATAAATTAAAATACATGTGAACAAAACTTTAAATAAATAATTTTTTCTACAATTAACAAAAAATTAATTGAATAAAATATGGACTAACAAATTATTTATAATACAAACAAATATTGAAATATATAAAATTATTTAAACAATATATATACAAAAATAATAATAATAATAATAATAATGTACAATGTATTATATATTTAATAACGTAAATTTCCTAAAACAATTAATAAGGCAAATTTACGCGTCTCTAGTATTACAATTATTTATTTACGTGTGAAATGCTTAATATTACAAAAACTAAAAATTTATGTCTACCTACAATTTACAAATATGTACCTAAAACTAATATTAATTTGTGCCTAATATTTCTAAGGCTAATATTAAGTGTGTCTAATATTTTTAAACCTCATGGAACCTTTGGCCGTAGCTTACTACAGTATCATATATATCACATATATAATATCTAAAAATATATACTACTGAGTCAAATAATATTTTCATACTAATTAATCTAATCTTCAAATATCTATTAATATATAAAAATTAATAACAGCATACCTATTAATAATAATAACTAACCTAACCTTACAATACCTATTAATCCTAATTAACCTAAACTTACAATACCTATTAATACTAGCTAACCTATTATTTTTATAATATTAACAACAGAATATATAAATCATAATATATAAATGTTATTTAAGAAAATTACTTACCTGGAATTATGGAAGAGAAAAAGTGAACAAAAGCAAAGGAACCAGCACCACCAGGGCAGACACTCAATGAAACTAGCAAAAGCAAAGGAATTATGGAATTACGAAATTAAGTTTCAAATGCTTAAATTTCTAAGGCTAGCAAATATTACAAAAACACAAAATTTACCTCTGTCCTAAAATTTACAAATATATAATTAAACCTTAAATTAACTTGTGCCTAATATTTCTTACAACTAACTAATATTACGTATATTATGTGTGCCTACTATTTCTAAAGCTAATAATAAGTGTGGCTGAATAAAAATATTTCTACAACTACTTAATACGTGTGCCTAATATTTCTAAAACTAATAATATTATATCACATATATAATATCTAAAAATATATACAACAAACCAAACTAACTAACCTAACCTTTAAATATCTATTAAGAATAACCTAATCTTCAAATATCTATTAATACATAAAAATTAAAAACAGCATAGTAACTAATCTAACCTTACAATATATATTAATCTTAATTAACCTAAATTTATAATACCTATTAATACTAACTAACCTATTATAAAAATTAAGAACAAAAATTATAAATCAGAATATATAAATTTTATTTTAAAAAAACACTTACCAGGAATGAATTATGGAAGCCACACAGCAAAAGGAAAACAATGGAAGTGGAGCACCCACCCACGTCCACACTCTCACTCACCCACAGAAACTCAATAACTGAGAAAGAAGATAGCTTGGAGAAGAAAAGCTTGCGTAAAAATTTAAGATGTTGTGGTTAGTTTTATAGAAGAAAAAATGCAAAGAACCAACGGTCAAAAACCTAAGCCTACTCTACTCTGCTTTTTCACCATGCATGCAACCCTATAAATATAAGTTGCACCAACCTGCAACCCTATTAATATAAAAGCTGAAGCAACGTGCACCTGTATCTGCTTTTTCAGCATGCATGCAACAAAGCTGTACGTCTGCAACCTGTATCGCCATCAGAAGAAGCGGGTCCAACGTGGAGGTGTCTCGCCACCCTCACTGGCGGCACCTTCCACGTAACCAGGCTGTCCTAGGTTGTCTCGCAAACAGCACTGGCGGTACCAGGCTGTCTCGCCAACAGCACTGGCGATACCATGCTTGCTGCCATTTTCAATGGCGATACCCCTCCACTAAACAGACCCCCAGTGCAAATTCTTTTAAAAGAGACCCCATTCCATAATTAATTTTTAAAACTGACCCAGTTGGGTAAATTTGCCCATCCACGTGCTACTTTGTGTGTTGGTTTATTGAGAAGGGACAAGCAAGAAGACACTGAAACAATTAAACACTGAAACACCAAAAGGAAACTGATGACCTTTGAAGGCTTTCTGGTAACATGATAGAGTTAAACAAGAAAAATAATGCTTTCCCGGAAGATTGAGTTGGCGAATGGTCGCTATCATGCTGTCAAAGTGGGAAGCAACAATAATTTGCCTCTATAGTAGTTTATTTAGATGTTGAAAAACTTAATCTCCTTTTAATTTTTACGCTAAATTATAAATTTGGTTTTCCTATTTATCTCAGAATTCGATTTTGGTCTCCTTATAATTTAATTCACGAATTTAATTCTTCAGTTTTTTACAATCCCGTTATCTGAAATTGGATGTTGACGGTTAATTAGTTACCTTGGCCGTCACGCGTTGCGGTTTTATTGGACGTTGACCGTCATGTGTCACGATTTTATTGAAGGTTAAAGTAATTTAGGTACACAAAATTAACATCCAAAAAACATGCGACATGTAATGGCCAACTTCCAATAAAAGCACGACCAGTGACGGTCAACGTTAGCAAGCAAGTAAAAGTTGACATCCAACTTTGGAATTGGAGACTGAAATAATAGGATTAAAAAAAATGAAAAACTAAATTCATAAACTAAATTATAGGAGAACCAAAATTGAATTCTGAGATAAAGAACAAATTTATAATTTTCCCTTAATTTTACTACTTCCGACCTCCTTTTTTTTATAAGAAATTGTTTTGAAATTTCTTATAAGACTTTTTTCCTACTTGTGCCTTGTATTAATTATTTTTTGACTAAAATATTCTTAATTAATTTAGTTTATAAACAATAAATGTTATGACCGGTCTCTTTCTCTCTTTTATAATGATTGAATAATGAAAGGGTTTAGCTTTAAAAATTAAAACTTCACTACTATTATTATTTATCCATGCATTAATTACTTAAGAGTAATTTTAAAAAAAATATATAATTATAGACAAATTTAATAATATTAACTACATTAATCAATTTTCTAATGAACATATATTAGTCAATAATGTTTTTATAATTAGAGAGAATTAAAAAAAATGTTACTATTACTAAATGTTGGCTTAAGTGCAATTTTTATCTTCAAAGTTTGACTTTATTGCAAATTAATCAATTTTTTATCAATTAATATTAATTGTTAATTTGTGAGTTCTTACTAATAAAAAAGATTTAAATTCATAATTTCTCCCTCTTCCATTCTCTCTTTAACTATCAAGACTACATTATAAATGTTGGCTTAACTGCAATTTATATCTCCAAAGTTTGACTTTATTGCAAATTAAATAATTACCTTTTGTTAGTGAAAAAGATTCAAATTAATTCATGACTTTTTCCTCTTTCATTCTCATCAAGACTACATTATAACTCCTACGAACTAATCAAATGTGTAATTAGACTAATATTTTATTGAAATTAATTAATCGTATCAACATCATTTACTGTAAGCTTGTTTGACAATTTTGCGCTCGAGACACTGCACATAATCTGAAATATTTTCTACAGTTAAGATTAAAATAGGCGTATATTAAACATGGGAAACAGAAGCCTCTCTCTCTCCCTGTCAATGTCTATTTGCACTTTTGCAGTAGAGACTAGAGAGAATGTAAACACTATCCCTCATAAATTAATTAATTTCTGAAATTGAGTTTTTTATTAATAAAAACTCTTCTCAATTTTTGTATTAAAACTGTTTCAGATTCACTTAAGTAGTCAAAATTAAGGATAATTGAGTAAGTACAATCTATTCATTTTAAGTATTTTTCCTTCTTCCAAATCCTCTAATATTGGACAATAGACAAAAAATGAAAAGAAGAAGATTTCAACCCTCTGATTTACTCTCTTGATGTTTCCATGCCTCTCCAAAGTTCAAACACTAAATATTAGAATCCAGAATTATGTCCCTGACAACAAAATTACAAGAGTGGTTACTGGTTATTACAAACTGCCTCTAATGGAAGGAAAACAAAAAAGGGAAAAATAAAGCCAGTCCCATTTCAAGAAGACAAAGAGTGTAAAAATGAAAAGAAAATATAAAATAAAGGAGGAAAATGATGGCATAACTTAGAAACAGCAGCATAAATGACTTTCTCATTACAGCCACCTATAGCAAACTGCCAAAACCCAGTTGGCTTTCTCTGTTACCTTGTCAGGGCAAGCTGTCCCTTGTTGATGACATGACTGAATTTGAAGGTGTGGAAAGTGATAAGTTATGTGTTTAAATTAACAAATTATGTGGGCACTCCTCATCTGTTCTCAACCTTAATAGGAGGAAAGAAGTTATGATATGTGCAGACACTATTAAGTAACACACATTCCTCATATAGAATTAAGTTGGACCCTTTCTATTTAATATTTTTTGCTGTATGGTCACTTTTTTTTATGACCTATAAATAATAACTCCTTTTGATGATATGATAAAGATTTTAAAGTTGAAAAATGCAAGGAGTGTACAAACAATAGAGGTATGTTTGTTCATGTATCATTTTCCTAGTAAAAACTACCCTCTATTCTATTGATGGAAGATTGTACAGATATAAGTAAAGGTTGACTACATTCAGCCAAGGTTAATTGAACACACCAACAAAGATACCCTAAATTTTTTTTTTAGATTGAGTGCAATCTTTTTAGTTCTACTTTTATTGTATTCCTACCAAAAGTCCTTGTCTTCTAGTGGTTGGATCAAAGGAGCTCATGGAGATAGAATTGCCAGGTAACCAAAGGTACATTGCCAATTCAAAAATGAGAGTTGAACCTGCACTGTTGAGATAGGCCTTTTGTCCTATCTGTAAAACTGAATGTTAGCATTGGAAGAAGGGTGAGAGGTTATAAAAATATTACTGGAATTTCAGCTGAGAATAGAAAGCAAAACACAAGTTCCAAATTTGTTGGAGTTCATTTCCTCTTTTGCTTCCTTTGTTTCTTCTAAGCTTTTCCTTGTTATCCAGTGCCAAAAGCCTCACTATGGATCGTTCAAAAGATTTAGCATCAGAAGTGGAATTCAATGGCACTGAGTCTGGATGGACCACTTATATTGGATCTCCTACCTACAATGAAGTCTCCAATGGTGACGATGAGCACAGTGTATATTTTGAAGACTATGGCAACAATTACAAGAATGCTCATAGAAACATTTATGATGATGACAACAAAAGAGAGAACAATGATGACTTCAAAAGAGATACAGATGAAGAGAGTGATGATTCCATGGCTTCTGATGCTGCTTCTGGTCCAAGTCACCTTCACCTTGTATGCATAAACAGTGAGGGAAGTCATGGCTTGGATTTCACTGAGCATACCGAAAATGATAATGAGAAGATTCCATTGACCAAGAGAGCCAGCAAACAGGTAAGAAAGACAAGATATGAAGGAATTGTTGTTGAGAAAGAAGAAGCCTCACTCTTTGTTGCAGATAGTGCTGCTAGTCATGTTTAAGGAGGAGTCAGGTAAGCTGTTTTTTCTGTCTTCATAGAGGGTCAAATTAACAAGGTTCCTAAAATATAAAGACACTAGAGATAACCAAAAAAATGAAATAAAACATCAAGTGATACATCTGTTAAGAGTTTCTAAGTTTAACTTAAATAAAAGGGGTAGGGTGGTATCCTTATGCTAGGGAATGTATCATTGACCAAAGTATGAATATGTGCAATTATATATCTCTGCAATATGTGAGAGTTTAGCAACTCTTTTCCTTTGTATGGATTGTTACCACACTCACAATTCAGCACTCAGTTTTGCCACCTGAGCTGTAAATCAAAGAGTTGCTTATACTCTCTACTATTTTAATTTCCAATGGCAAAAACATGTTTAAATTCATATTTTTGGTATCATTTTATATAGTCTTTTATAAATTATATGCTTCTCTTTAATTGACACAAACTTCCATAAAGATGATTTTTTGTTTTTCTGGGGATGGGTACATAATAGCTGAATTTTTCCACTTGGAAATATGGAGAAGGGGAGTGTACTCAAACCAAAGTTTTCTTCTAACATCAAAGGAGACTCACCGACCAATCATGGAGTGTGAACTAGTGTACAAGCTAGTTAAGGTTGGAGGAAAAATTTGTAAGGTTTATGTGAAATAAGATAGAAAGTATGGTAAAAATTTGCCAGATCCAAAAGAGTAGTTACTAGAATCATATTTAAGTATCGACATAATAAGATGAGGCAATCAAATGTTTATTTTAAAACTATTATTGCCTAGCAAAAACACAATGTATTTGGAAGTAGAATGGTTGTTAAATCAATATACATGTAATGTTTTTACGGGTGCAGACTGGTCTTCTCCTTCATCTTTACTACTATCGGATAATGATAAAAGTGTTGGAACTTAATTTATGTGCAGAAAGATGAAGTTCTATATCGATATGAATGAATTAGGTGCTCATAGATACCAAAAGTTGTACGTTGGTACAAGTAATTCCATACTAGTGTAGGGATTTGATTCTTGGCTTAAGCGTAAAATCACGAATAAAGATACCACTTTATCTCAAAGTGAGCCAATATGATGACAGAAGGAAAACTGGTTGAGTGTCACATAAAAATCTCACATATACCCTGATTCCACACAAAAAAAAAAAAAAATTATACAATGTAACAGATTTTACATTATTAACTAATTAAAAATTAACATTGATATAATTTTTAAGATGATTATTATAAATTTATAATAGTAGTTAATAAATTTAGAGAAAGATTATACAGTAATTTTATACCATCATCAAATCACAAATCTTATATATATAAGATAAATTTATTAACTTATTAATAACTATTTTAAAAGTTATGCCAACAATAATAATTTGTGATGGAATAACAAGTTAAAATTATTTTACGCTATTATTATATAACCATTAAATTCATAATTAAACTTATATTACATGATAAATTATTATTAGATAATAGTCTAATACACCTATAGACAATTAGACTGTCAGTGTTATATACTCTCTCTTATTCTTATTATAAGGTACTTTGGACATCATTCACACATGTCAATAGTAATTAATTAATTCATTTAATTTTATTGAATTTTTTAAAAATGTAACTAATGTACCAATAATGTTCTTATTGATAATCATTAACATGTTTTGAGGGATATGAATATATTAAAGTTCAAGAGTATTATGCACCATTATTAATAAAAAAACAAAAATACTTAAAATATTTAATAAGTGCAACTAATGAAAAAAATTAAATATTTCATACAAGTTATAAAGTGCTTTATAAAAAGGATAATTAATTTTTTTGAACTATACCTTATTATAATAAGAACAAGAGGAAGTATATTATTTATTTTATATTTATTGTCATAATAAGATTTTTTTTATCATGTGATAGATGCAGCAGTGTATTGTCGTGATTAATTGCATGTTCTATTATTAAAAAAATTCACATGTTTTAGACTCACCAAACCAAAACAAAGTGTTTTGGGTGGGCTCCCTCTTATCTTTTAAAAAATAAAAAATAACACTAATTAATATTTTTGGAGCAGCCAATAACTCACTAGGATAGCTTACTTGTGAGAGTATGGAGTAGATAGATAAAGTCTTAAGTTTGATCTTTATATTGTTATCATTGTATATATTAAAAAAAATCATGAAACGGCAATTTTTTTCACTAAAAAATAAAATAAAATAAAAAGTGTATAACGAGTTCATTGAAGAAAGTGCAACTAAAATTGAAAAAGTAATTACTAAAAGATAAAAACATCATTGAAAGCAACTAGAGCAAACATACGTACCAAACAACAACTACAGCGGATGGGGATATGAAGACAGAATACGCTAACATCCACTGAGCCTCTCCTTAAGAGAAGGGATATTGGCAGTATTTTTTGTCAAAGTAGATTTTGATTCTCATATCACTAGAAATTGTATCAATATATATTTGCTATTCCATTTTATATTATGTGATAAATTCTCTTTTAAATGCAGCATGATTGGTGCCGTTTAAGAACGTTGCACATATTTACTAAGAAAATTACAAATCACAAAAAATTTAATATGATTTGGTAATTTGTCTACATCCACCAAGTTAAAATAAAAAGAAAGAAAGAAAATAATTACTTGAAGACCTAAATATGTTTTTAGTTTTTATAGAATGAGCTAGTTTTGATTTCAGTCTACATCAAAAGAAATGAAAAGGAGACCAGGTAATAATAATTAGAGGGAAGAGCATTATACTCCTTTAAACTTTACTTCTTTTACAAATACACATCCTAAACTTTAATTTTATCTCAATTAATCTTTAAACTTTAATTCTTTTGTAAATATACATCATGAATTTTAAATTTATTTTGATTGATATTTAAATTTTAACTTATTTTATAAATAGACACCTTAAACTTTAATTACATTTCAATTGATCTTTAAAAATTATTTTTTTACTAATATGTTTTCAAGTCATTTATCTTAAATGTTAATCATTCATTTTTTTTGGTTACAAACTCATTTTTCCATATTTAAAATATAATAAAAAAAATATAAATTTAGAAGATACGTATAAAAGGGAAAATAATAACATTAATAAAAAATTATTTCATTTTTAATTATAAATTTTATTATGTTTTAATGTTTGAAAAAGTGATTTATAAAAATAAAATTAATAAGCAATTGAGATTAAATAAATAAACAATTGATACTTTTTATTAGTAATTTAAATCCAATTTAATATAAGATATTGTTAAGTGAAATGGGTGAATTTTAGAATTAATTGAGATGAAATTGAAATTAAGTGTCTATGTAAAAAAGAGATAAACTTTAAAGATTGATTGAAATAAAATTAAAGTTGATGATTTATTTCTAAAAGAGATAAAGTTTAAAAATTAATTGAGATAAAATTAAAGCTCTCATATATCTATTTATAAAAGGGATAAAGTTTAAGATAGATAAATATTATTTCCTACAAATTAACACATTTAGAAATATCAGCATATGAAAATATGTAACACGTAAATGCAAAAAATGTGCCTACGGAGGTATCAAGGAATAAAGAAACTAGTTTAAGTTGGCACACTGAGGCTATTGACAATAGACAATATTACTCTCCATGTCGCAATTCGTCCGATGCACGGATTTATTAATTTTGAAAATTCTCACAATAAATTTATTTTAAAAATTTGAGAGACTTTTATTTAATTAAAAATAATTAAGCTAAAGATTATGATTGTAAATAAGACTTTCAGAATTTATAACAATATATTAATAAAATTTGTTTAAATTAAACATAATGTATTAGCTCAAATAATATCTTTATTTTTCTTTTGTTCAAACTAGTTAATAAACTAATTAAAAAGCTTATAAGTTAGTTTACCAACAAGGTTCAACACATTTGGTAGATGACTAGATTCTTTTAGCATGTTGATAGGGGTTTGATTTCCTGATTGTGTGTATGGACAAGACTTTGTTGAAAGAGACTAAATCTACTTTTGCGATTTCTACATTTTGAGGGTTAGTCTCATCGCTTTCTATTGTGGGGATGCTTTGCTTCCAACAAAAGAAAAAAAACTTATAAGTTAGTAAAAGCATTTTATAATTAAGGATATGATTTTATTTAATTCAAAACTATTTCATTAGTTTAATTTTGAAAATACCGTGTGAACATTTTGCAATTCCAAAACTAATACATAAAACTCAAAACTTAAAATGCAAACCATGTATTTTATCAAGACTTAACCAAATCAACTTAGTGAACTCATGGAACTTCACCTACTAATAAAACTTTGATTACATAAAACTATTTGAAAATATACAAAACCAAACCTCAGTTGGTAATAACCTCTACACACAAACCAAATAAAAATAAAAAGATGAGATCACATTCAGTGTCGATTCAATCTTAGTGTCTCCAAGAGGATGATCCACTTGAACGACATTTGCTCCCCTATACGATGTATGGGATCATCACAATAACAATCACATGTACCACATGCAAGGGTACGTTTACCAAACAAAACTATATACATACATGTAGATAAACACATTTCCAATTATTAAGGGAAAAAAGGGAGAAAACTAGACTTTGTATAATTCAAAATATTGTAGACACACACACTCAACATAATCATAAAACATAACTCTTCAAACTATCAACAACAACATAGTTCCATCACCACACTCATCATCATGAGCCATAAAATAAACATTATAAGTCAAATTTGACATCAATACCACAATCCTCAACATAATACAATCACAACATCTATCATCACAAATGATGTACATCATAAACCACTAGACAACCTTGTTAAGATTCACTCTACTCCATGGAGTTTCAACATCATATAAGCGGTCCCCCACAAGCCTCGTCTCCTAACATAGTCTCATCATTGACCATTCAGGGAGTCTCTTGGGCTAACCTACAGAGGAAATGTGGTTTTATCAAAAATAGACAAGTGTGAGTAGTAGCTTACCTTTGTAGAATTGCAAGACCTTGCATTTCAAAGGGATTCACATCTTGTTTAATAAATAGGCTCATTTTGTTAGTCATCACGAAAACCCCAACACTAGGTTAAGGGTCATCCTAACACCCTCAACTTACGTGCCTACTCGTGCCTATATAGCAACTGGGCACATGCCATATATCAACAAAGGAATGTTTCTATGTAGCCATCGTATCCCCAACTCTAACACCCAATGTTTTGAGTACTAGGTATATACCTTAAGGAGAATCCTTATTAGAACCTTGTTATATTATTTGTAATTTAATTGTTATTATTTTTATTTTCATTATGTTATATTATATATTATGTGTTGTGCTTGTGCATATGTCCCTGTACATGGGTACTTATGCATTTTATTTAGTGTAATGGTATTATTATTATTATTATTATTATTATTATTATTATTATTATTATTATTATTATTATTATTATTATTATTATTATTATTATCATTATTATTATTATTATTATTATTATTATTATTATTATTATTATCATTCTTGTTGATAGTTTCATTGTCATTATATGATGCAATCCTAACCCCCAAGGACATTGGATAGAAGACTCCAAGAAGATTGGGCCATAGATACAAGAGAAGACTCTAGGGTTCTCATGAGTCTTAGGGTAGATTTCGGGCCCATTGGCTAAGTATGAAACCACTTATCTTTGTACATATTAGATTAAGATTTTATTTTTTTTGGACCTAGTATTTAGGGCTCTATAATATAGGTAGGGTACCCTAGAAATGTAGGATTTTTCAGCCCTTGTATTTTAGGGAACCTAGACTATAGTTTTGTATTAGGGATAGTTTTGTAATTTCACATGCATTAAGTGAATATTTGATGTGTGTGTTGAGAAATAAATTTAATTGAATTAGGAGAAGCCCAATCCAATTAAATTTTGGAGGGGAAGGTGAGCATTTGCTTGCTACACCTCATTGCCACCTCATATAGTCACACTTTGTGCATGTTCTTCATACTTTACATGTCTCATGACACCTAAGCACACTTAGTGGAGAATCTTAGACTTGATCTTGGATTAGTGGGCTGAACCATAGCTAAAATTCAATAAATCATAATTAGTGAAATTTTGGCTCCAAAATTTGGCTCCACAAATTCAAGTGAAATTTGAATAGAAATTCAAAATTTCCTCCAATTTTGTGTGACACTTAGGCTATAAATAGAGGTCATGTGTGTATATTTTTTCAACTTTGATCATTTGAGAATTACACTTCAAAGTTCAGACCTCTTTTGAGACACAAAATTTCGTGCTCCCTCTCTCTTTCTCCCTCCATTCTTCTTCTCCTACCTTCAAGATCTTATCCATGGCTTCCTATGGTGGTGAGCTTCTTCTTGACTCATCTTCTCCTTGAAATGGCGTCTCCAATCATCTTTCTTCCTTCTCCATTTCGCTGCCATGATCTTCAAGAAGCAAAGGACTTCATTGATAAAGAAGATTCAAGGCCTACAAGCTCCACATAGAGCTATACCATTATAGTTGTATTATATTGTATTTGATGTTAAAGGAGTTTTACATACACTTGAAAAGTGTCTAAGTCTAGTGTTGAGTTTTATGATGAAAACCCTAGAAAGAGTATGTCATACCTTGAGTTGTACTTGTCCATTCATGGTGTTGTTTGTGTCATTAGAAAACTTGTTGTAAAAGCTACAATTCATCCTTACACCTTATAAACCAAAAACAACCTCTAACTTAGAGAAAATTGACCCCAAAGTAGTCAACATGACCAAGAAAAATACGTTTTGTTAGTCGATGAATACGACTAACTTTTGAGTATAAAACCTTTGTATATTGTATCAAACTTTCCCAATTTATGGTTGTTTTGTAATACTATAAGTACTTTTTGTTAAATATAGGTAATAGATAATTTATACGTTTGTTTTGTGCGTTTAATAATCAATTTCTCTCAATTTCAGGTTAAATAGGCAACTTTGGCAAAGTGTTGTTTTTCACTCTTTCGCTAAGCCAAGCTACTGGCTTAGCGAGAATTCGCTAAGTGCAACCTTTAGTGGCTAAGTGCGAGGAAGAATCCAGAAGAAGATGAGCTATCAAGTTCGCTAAGCGCACCGCTCCAGGTCATCAAGCGCACCGCTTTAGCTCATCCGCTAAGGGAAACAAGCACGCTAAGCCAAAATCCACTTATACGTGCTAAGCAATCTAGATCTGCGCTAAGCGCACGAGCACGAACAAGGCCACCTATTTAAGCCTGAAATCAGATTTGCAAAGGGAGTTTTGTGGCGTCCCTAAATAATGACTGGTTTAATAGTAATAAATTAAATAGCAGAAACCATGGGAAATTTTTTTTCTTTTCTCTCTTTTTTTTTCATTCGCACTGTTATTCATTTCACGGTAATTAATTTCAGAAGGAAAATTATCACTATAGAGTCCTGAATGGCCAGTTCACAACACTATTCGGATTCATTTCTTTCTGATCACTCATAACCTCCAAACTATTTTTCTCTTTCAAAAATATACCAGCCATCATTTTAGGTCGTCACGTAAGAAATAATAAGGTGCGGTCAGTAAACTCATTTCAAATAAAGTTCGTTAACATTTCTTTTTCAAATAACAAGATAAAACATAATTGTTTCCATCATCAACAACTGTCCAAAATATGGGAGTTTGCAAAAAAACACAGTGACATCCAGAGCAAAGGTGACAACTGTGGTGGCTCCAGCCACAATATATATACAATCATCAAAATTTCTATACAAGAGGTCTACCCATCCAAAAATCAAAAGAGTAAACCTAGCAGTCTTAACTATATACACCCACCCACAAAAAGTATGTACGCCTAATCTAAGGAGTCGTCTGCTATGATGAAGAGTCGTCACTATTTGTTGTCCTTCCAGGGCAACTCTCCTCTGTAGAGTCTGTCTCAGATGCTGACATAATATCCTCTGGAGAATCAACATCAAGGAGCGGGTCCTCATCATCCTCCGGTAAGTCAGGGGCATCCATAGCAGGTTCAGGAGGTAACTCCTCTGGGTCTTCTTCAAGATCCTCTTCAGAGGATGACACCTCTATCACTTGAACCGGCTCAACTAGTCGATATGGAGTAGGTGTAGGTAGTATCCACTCCACAGGCTGCTGAAGTGTGCATGCGGGTTGCTCCGGATGTACTAGCGAAGTAGCAGTGAGTCGAATTATGCCACGGAATCGACATCTCTCATTGCCTTCGAGGGTCTCCCAAACACCCTCTAGGACTCCATTACAACGCGATCATGGATCAACTGCGCTGCCATCGCGATCTACAAGAGATAAAAGAAAGAGGGTAGACTCTTTCACAAGAAATCTACTACCCAGGTAACAATACAATGCGTCCCATAACGGCTACGCATAGTCAAAATGTCTTTTTCAAGAGATTTCCTCTCTGGTAATCGATTACCAAAGTATGTAATCGATTACCTGTGCCCCAAAACGAATTACAACAGTTTTTGCACATTGGAACCTAAAAGTTACACTGTGTAATCGATTACACATAAATGGTAATCGATTACCAGTAGTAGATAACACTATGTAATCGATTACACACAATTGGTAATCGATTACCAGTAGCATATAACACTGTGTAATCGATTACACACAATTGGTAATCGATTACCAGAGGCTACTGAACGTCCTGTTTCAATTTTTAAACCCTGTAATCGATTACACACGAATGGTAATCGATTACCAGAGGGAATTTTTCCGATACAATCCAAGATAGATAGCTGGCCAGCCGCCACACAAGCCTCCTTGCTTCGTGGACTTTTGTTCTTTTATTGGTTGACTGCCAGGAGCTCGCCTGCTTAGGTACGTCACAGATTCTCACTGGCTGACTATGCCCGGGGTGGGTCGGGATTGGTCAAGCTTGGTTTTGGGCAATGGCACCCCACCTAACGTCCCCAAGGTCTCCTGACCCCCACGATATATCCTCAGGTACCACTTTGTGGTCAACTAATAAAAGTTGGAAGACTGACTCTTCCATACTTCCTCACACCGAGCTTGTTGGGTTATGGGGCACCCGTCATATGTGGTACTAGGTGGCGATCGGGCAATGGCACAAATCAACTATCTCATTTCCACAAGCCCAGACATAAGCACACCATCCCAATTGCCCACCTTTAAACTGAGCTTACGCACACGTACGTAGCCCTTCTCCTCGTTCCTCTCAGCACCGGGTCCCCATCAACCCCTCCAAGCTTTCACAATATCCAAACAATTCAATTCCATTTGTCATGAAACTACCTAAAAAAACAGAGTGGAGGCAGAAATCTTTACACAAGATTCATTCGAATTCCAGAGTTTTTCCTACCCTCATACCTCAGCAAAATCCTTCTCGTTCCGATTCGTTAACAATTGGATCGCCTTGAAAATTTAACTGGGGATTCCTAATACAGAAATCTAAGTTTTGACCATTGGGATTTGCTAAAGAATGTCTAGAACACGAGATATACTACCTTTCCCGTGACAGCAGAAACTAGCACTGCACAACCATTTTTTTTCTGCATAATTGGCAGATTTGCTGCTCGATTTGACAGCTTTTCTGCATAATTTTGCAGATTTTCGAAATCTAGCTTACATGCATCCAATTCCACTCAAATTGGATCCTACAAGTCCTAAACCATGTATAAATCATGTTCAAGCCAAAAAAAAACTTCAAACCAAGGTAAAGCAAATTATAGGTATCCAAAACCCACCAAATTTAGTGAATTTTCAAGGTTTGAAAGGTGAAAATGAAAATTGGGTAATTTTGGGGTAAACTCTCATCTTCATCAAGTCTATAACATTGAATTAGACTTGCTCAAACTAATTTTAAGGTAAAATCTCCACCTATTCAAAATTTGACCTCTCAACACTCAATTTACACTATAAATGGCTCTTTTCTTTCACATTTGTTACTCATTTTCCTCATTTGCTCTGACCAAGTGTTCCTACAAGTCCTAATTGACATTCTAAACTAGAATCAACTCACTTTAAACTCAAATTTCCACTAACCCCAAATTTGGCTTTCTAAAACCTCGAAATCTCACACTTTTCCACCTACAACACTACCATTCTCACATTTAACTCTAAACTAACTCTCCCCATCCTCTCTACCAGTTTTCTATCTACATTTTAAGCACACATATATCTCAAAACATCATTATTAAACCCTAAATCAACATGGGCAGTTTTGCTTACATCAAACATGTCAAGTCTAGCATAATTACAACAATTTCCTTCACAAACAACTACCCTAAAGCAATAACCTAGTAGAACTACCCATTATAGCTCCCAAGAACCCAACACCCATAGATTTCAAGTGAGAAGAAATCCACCCTTACCTGAAATTGAAGGTCCCATGAGGTAGAGGTAGGCTCCTAGACTCCAAAAACAGTTTTTCCTTGCAATTTGGTGTGGAAATGAAGAGGAATTTGGAGCTTGAAGAGAGACAACAATGGTGGAGAAGAAAAGAAAGAAAAAGCAACGTGGAGGAAGAAAAGGGAAGGCTGCTAGAAGTTTCTGAAGAAGGAGAGAGAAGATTTGGCTTTTTTAAAAAAAAGGGTTTTCTTTTTCTTTTTCATTTTCTTTTCAAAAGAAATTCCACATGTCTTTTTTTTATTGGAGGAAAAAGGGCCCACCTTTTCCTTTGATTTGACCACATACTCAGCCATAAAAGAAGAAAAAAAACTGGACCTTTTTGGATGCTGAAATCCTACCTCGGTTTGCGTGCTGCCTCTCTGGTTCCAGTTCTTCGCGTTTCTCTGCACCCGTCGGGGCCCGTTTTCAAAAGTAGGCAATATATATATATATCAAAACGCTCAGAATGAGACCCTAAGCGTGGTTCAGAGGTTGATTTTGTTTAATTATAAGTTGCACGCAAAACTATAATTTTTAGACTAATTAATTGCGAATTAATCTATAACCGTCTAGTTATGGATTACTCTTCGTTAATTAGTCTAACCCGCGTATTTCTCCCCCAATGTACATACTTCTACCAAGAATATATATATATATATATATATATATATATATATATATATATATATATACACACTGAATAATATATATTTATATAATTATTTAAATGTAATACTTACAAAATTCCGGGTAGAAATTCCAGGATGTCACAAGTTTGGCACTTTTCTTGAGAAGCTCTGCATGCACGAAGGTTCTAGAGAGAGAAAGGTTCAAGTTCCAGAGAGTTCTGAGAGATTTTGCTGTGTGAAGATCTGCAGAGACACGAGTTCAAAGCGGAAGCCGTTCTGAGAGCTTGAGATGAGTTTGTGAGTGATTGCGAGATCCTAAAGATGAAGGAGACATCCTCACCACTTGTGTTTTTGTAGTCTTTCATCTTGTTCTTCTCTTTGTTGTAAAGGAGGTTTCATGACTATGGAAAGCTAAATCCTCTATTGGATCTTCCCTGTAGGTACCTGATGTAAATATATTTTTATCTATGTAATAATGTTTTGTGTGTTCTCTGTGCTATCTGCTTTTCATTCCAGTGTGCTTTTACCTTGATCACGTAGATGCATGCTTTGATAGGGTCATTCAATAGTGGAAACTAGTCTGATTCTAAAGTCCTTGATAGTACGGGACTAAGTTGTTGTGCTATCACGAGGAATCGGGGTACAAGAACTTAGTTGTGTATGTATGTCTTAATGCGGTCTTGGTTGAGTTTAGTCTTACAAGAGGAATCTGCGGACGAGGCTTGATCAGGACTAGGCTAGGCTATCATGAGGAGTCGGGGTCTAGCAGTCCAGGAGACAACATAGGAACGCATGAGCATTGTTAAATAGAGAACATCCTTTTTAGCATCAGGAACCTATGAGGAAGACCAACGCATTCTCTGCTTATTTTTACACAATATTTCTCTTGCGTGATTTTCTTTCTTTTTGCCTAGATAGTTTAAATACCTGTTCATAACCACAGTTATATTTTCATACCAGACGCCTATTTATCGAAATAGCTTGCCAGATAACACAAGTTCCCCGAGAGTTCGATACTCGGTTCTTACCATTTTATACTACTTGTGTGATCCGGTACACTTGCCGATTGCGAACAGCCACCAACGTTTATTCGAGGAAAACGTTAGAAAAACCAAAAAGGGCCTGCGAATATTAAAAAGAAGGGTTCGGGAGTTGTTTACGCATAGGAAAGGTATTAACACCCCATGCGCCCGTCACAAGGGACGGCAACCTTTAATTGAGTGTGCTAAACATGACTTCAAAATTGTGTATTTTCCCTTTTTATATTTTTTTATTTTTTTGGGGTCGACAAGGATGTTGCCCTTGCTCCTACGTATCCTCAGGTGCGATGAGGAATTCAGACCTACGTAGTTCTTTAAGTCTGAATGTTTGTGTGTTAAATTGATTTTTATGTTTTTGAAAGATTCATTTTAATTGCGAACAAAAGTCGTTTAAGGCGTTGGACCTTGAAACGATGTTTTAAATTTTGAAAAGCGGAGAGAATCTTTAAGGCGTTGGACCTTAAAACGATCTTCTAAATTTGAAAAGCGGAGAGAATCGTTAAGGCGTTGGACCTTGAAATGATCTCAAGTGATATTTGATAAAAAGAAGTTAGTTATGAGTCGGTTTTATCTTGGTTTTGTTTATTAACTTTCAATCTATTTAAAGACAACTTTACAACACTAGTGATCAGTTAAGATTGAACTTTACAAAGAAAAAGGAGATCGTTGATGATAGATGGGGGAAATGAATATGTAGAAAATAACAAGGGGGGACCCCTAAGGATACATAGATCACATTCAATCCTCAAAAAATAAAAACTAACCGACTGGTGCGAAGAACACCGAATAAGAAATGACATAGGGTCGATCACAGTAGCGATTCGGTAGCGCCTCGGCTTCGTTTCCTCTTCTTTCTTCTTATTCTTTCTCTCTTCTCTCAATTATCTCCACTTATGAACCTTGGAACCCTTTAAAACACCCCTAGGATGCCTATTTATAGGCAAAGGGTCACTTTGAGGCAGTTGCAACTCGCCCAAGCGAGCTGAAGCAAAGAGCTTGCCCAGGCAAGCTGGTTTCTTCACCATGAAGCTATTTGGTGGCCCAAGCGAGCCAGAGGCTAGCCTGGGCGAGCTAGGGTCCAGGAAAACCAAGGAAAATACCCTTTTGCCCCCCTTTTTTTTGGTATTTTTCGCATTCTTGATCAAAACACTGAATGATCATCTATTCCAACTGGCATTCAATATCGTAAGTCGACTAGCAAGGATGAAAAGATCAATGAACGATAGTCCCCAGACGAAATTAGGGTATGACAACAACAAATTAAATGAACTCCATTAAATTCGCCAAGTCTATCCAACCAATAGAAATGTGCATCAACATTTAGAATGCTTCTTATATTATAATCACCTTTGCTTCAAATTATGTGGATCCTACAGAACGCATGATAGTTAAAAGAAAGCTAAGACATAATGTTACTTTCCCCCTTTTTGAGTGGAAAACCATGAAATCAGCAACAGCGGGTGCATTAGCCCACAAAGGTTAGGCCCTTTCTGAGGGGTTTTGGAATTGTTAAGAGTTAAGACATGCCCTTATCACAGATTACAAGGGTATATATTGAGGGAAACTTGACACTAAATAAACCAAAAATTTATTGATGTGGATAAACCCTAAACATGATCATAACACCTCAAGTATAAAAAGTAAAATCTCAGCAATAAAGATCAAATTCCAAAACTAGTTCACTTTTAAAAAACAAACCTTTTGACATCACCATGATAGAGCTCCCATTATTAGCCCCTACAATAGAAGTAATGTAATAGTTCTTTTCCCACTATTCCATGATCCATTCCTAAAAGGAAATAGAATTTCATAGGCAAGATTCATTAGAATAGTCAACAATTCTACATTCAGCACAGATGAATCTCCAATATTGGATTTGAGTCCACACAGAAAATTTCATGTATAATCATGAAGCACCCCACCATAAGTTGTGAGACTCCCCAATTAAGGAACTGAAGCATCACAACTGACATCAACTTGACCAATCTCAGGAGGGATCCACTGGCTAGCATCTTGAGTGACAATTAATGCATGAGGAAGAGATATCATCTTTACAACCTGGCTGCTAGAGCTATAAGCTTGCACCATATTACTAGCTTTGTGCATGATATCATTAAAAAGACCAAATCTCGTTCAAGAAAATAGCTCTATTTCGCCTCCACCAGACAAGATCCAACAACACACTCAAGAGAGCTCTCCATTGATGTCCCTAGACCAAAGGAGAATCAGATAAATTTATCTCCAACCACCTTCTCCAATCCGAGAATGTATAGAAGGCATCACTATATTATCTTCCAATATAACAATTCCACACCTACTTACACTCAATGCAGTCTCAGAACAAATGCAAAAGTGTCTCAACTTTAGTTTGACCAACCAACCTTGTAATGCCCTGAAATATTACTAATTATAAATCAATATTTACTTGAATTTATCGTGTTATTTGACTATATGGTTGACTTTAATGAGTTGAGGTATGACTTCAATTAGTCATGTGTGAATTTCTTGATGTGGATGTTGAGTTATGTGGAGTTTTGTTGAGCTAGGTTGAAATTATGAGATTTCAAATTTTACCTAAACCTATTTCAGTAACATCGCAGTCTAGGATTTGTTAACCGTCAGATCGTCTTCAAATTTTGGTTGGAGATTCCTAAGACAAATCTACACATTTTGACCGTTGGGATTTTGAAAATAACTACATTTGATGTCTCCCTAAGCGTGAGGAGCGCGCTAAGCGCAATTTTAACCCAAGAGGGAATTGTGCTGAGTGAGAATTAGCGCGCTAAGCGCAATCCCAACCCAAGAGGGAATTATGCTGAGCGAGAATTAGTGTGCTGAGAAAGAATTAGTGTAGAGGTAGTTTCTCTCAGCGTGAAAAGTGGATTCCCGCTTAGCGAGATGAGCTCGCTAATCGAGATCTACAGATTATAAATACGTTCTTCAAACGCCTCCTCTCCAAATGCCACCCAAACCCTAACACCTCCTTCTCCACCACCCATGACCACCAGTGGCCACCACAAGCCGCCGTTGCTTGCTGCCGAACCTCCACACCAAGAAGAACGTTGTAATCAAAGCAGAATCCTCCTCAAGGATTCGATGGAGAAAATTCCCTCAATTTTTCATTTCGTTGCTTCTCTAAGGTAATCTTGACTTCTAAGCCTTTCTCCTAGTTAGTTTGAGTTTCTCTTAGTGTCTCTTGTGTTTTGGGTACTGTAATAGGGTATTTTTACACTTCCTTTGAAAAACCCTTGAGAATGAGACATTTTAAAAGTTATCTTTTTATAGCATTGATGTTATTTTCGTGACCTTCACTGAACCCTGATCACATTGGCATGAGAAGAATTTCAAAATGACGTATTCTTTTAGTAGAATCCGAAACACCCCTTAGCCCTTTATGTTTTGACAGGGGTATTTGACTCTAAATGTTTTCATTAACCTTGTTTCTAAAATTTATACTAAATTTCCTTTAATTTGGTATATAGAACCTTGCATTTGGACTGACGAACGTGAACCAGAGAGGTCTCTGAGCAACGCAAAGAGAAACTGATGGGGAGGTATGTTTGTCCCTGTTGCATGCTGGTTTTCAAGAAAACAATGTTTTTGACTAATGGGATGCAATATATCTATTATTGATGAATAACATTATTGTTTTATTAGACTTGTATGGTCTGAAGACCTGGGGAGTGCGAATCTCAGGCATGAACTATACATGTATATATATGCGAAATGCAACTTACTAATGATACTATTATTGAGGATATTAATTGATGTGAGATGATGTTGTCATTGATGATTATGTTGATAATGATAATTATGTTAATATGATATGATGTTGTTGTTGTTGATAATGTCATTGAAATGAGATGAGGCAATGTTGATGTAGATAATGATATTGAGGTGAGATGTTGAAAATTTCATTGTGATGATGTATGTTGTGTATGTACATGGGGGGTGCAGTGACCTTATTGGATATCCCTGGTTGGGGAAGAACTTCTTCCGTACGTATAATTTTTTCATTACGGAAGAACTTTCTCCGTACGGGCTCCACGGAAGAACTTCTTCCATAGTTTTAAAAATTACTTCATACGGAAGAAGTTCTTCCATACGAAGTATTTTTTTGTTTTTCTTTTTTTAAAGATTAAATGTTAATATTTTTAATTTAGTAACATTTTTAAATTTTTTATGCCATATTTCATCAATTTGTGGATAATTGGTGAATTAGGATAGATTTATAAAGTATGTAGAAGATTAAATTAGTTGGTAGTTTTTGTATCATGTATTAATTTGACAATTTATTTAGGTAGTTATGATGTTCAAATTAGGTAGTTAAATGTTGAATTAGTTGATAAAATTAGGTAGTAAAATGAATTAGTTGATTTAGTTGATAGATATTGTTAGAAGTATTTTTTGTGAGTTTATTTGTGTAGTAATAATGTTGAAAATAGGTAACAAAATGTTTAATTAGTTGGTATTTTTTTGTATGATGTATTTATTTGACAATTTATTTAGGTAGGTAGTTACAATGTTCAAATTTGGTAGTAAAATGTTGAATTAATTGATAAAAATTAGGTCGTAAAATGTTTAATTAGTGGATTGTTAAAATGTTGAATGAGTTGATAGTTATAGTTTGAATGAAGTTGTGGATGATGCATATTTGTTTTTTTTGAGTTTTCGTTGAGATGGACGAAGATCAATGGACGTATGATAGTTCAATGTACGAAGAATTTGATATGGATTTTGAAGATGAAAAACAATGTGGTGTGAATGAAGGACATGTTGATTGTTCAGACACTTTTAATATTTCTCAGGTAATGATGTTCATTAGTTTCAGTCGTTTGGTTGAATGTATGTTTTGTATAAAAAATAATATGTGAGGGTTGCTTTGTAGGTCTTTGGTACCCGAGATGATATTTTGTTGTAGGTTAGATCTGTTGCCCATGAAAATGGGTTTGTTGCAATTATTATTAGGTCTGACACAGATACTGGTCGTAGAGGAAGAAGTTCGTTTGTGTTAATTGGTTGTGAAAGGAGCGGTCAGCACAAGTGTAGGAATAAAGAATTTGTTAGAAGAGACACTGGTACTAGGAAATGTGGTTGTCCCTTCAGGCTGCATAGGAAACCAGTGCATGGAGGGGAAGGTTGGATGGTGAAGTTGATCTGTGGGATGCACAATCATGAATTGGCCAAGTCCTTAGTTGGACATCCATACGCTGAGCGATTAACGAAGGATGAGAAGAATATTATTGAAGATATGACAAAGTCGATGGTGAAACCAAAAAACATCCTCCTAACATTGAAGGAACACAATGCCAACAGTTGCACCACAATCAAGCAAATTTACAATGCAATAAGTGCATATCGGTCTTCAATTAGAGGAGCTGATACTAAAATGCAACATCTAATGAAGCTTCCCAAACATGATCAATATATCCATTGGCACAGATTGAAGGATGAAGTTGTGGTGCGTGATCTGTTTTGGTGTCACCCAGATGTAGTGAAATTATGCAATGCGTGTCATCTGGTGTTTTTGATAGACAGTACCTACAAAACAAATAGGTACATACTCCCACTACTTGACATTGTCGAGGTGACACCAACGAGGATGACTTTCTCTACTGCTTTTGCGTATCTGGATGGTGAGCGTGTGAATAATATTGTATGGGCTTCAGAACGATTCCGAGGTCTATTTTTACGAAAAGATTGCCTCCCTGGTGTTATTGTTACCGATAGAGACCTAGCACTGATGAAAGCAGTGAATACTGTGTTTTCGGAGTGTACCAACTTGTTGTGCAAGTTTCACATCGACAAGAATGTAAAGGCCAAGTGCAAATCTTTAATCAGTCAAAAAAATGCCTGGGATTATGTGATGGATAGCTGGGGTACTCTGGCAGATTGTCCTTCGGAACAGCAGTTCCCTGAATGCCTTTAGAAGTTTGAAATGGCTTGTTCACCATGGCTGATGTTCGTCGACTATGTCTATGAAACGTGGATTATCTCACACAAGGAAAAATTTGTTACAGCATGGACGAACAAGGTGATGCACCTAGGCAACACAATAACAAATAGGTATTAAAATGTCATTGGTTGTAGTATGGGTTAGTAGTAAATGCATGTATTTTTTTTAACCGTTGTGTGTTTTAAATGTAGGGTTGAATCTGCTCATTGGTCTCTGAAAATAATATTACAGAATAGCCTTAGCAACCTGTGTAGTGTTTGGGATGCCATGAACAACATGATGACACTGCAACACACTCAAATTAAAGCATCTTTCGAAACAAGCACACATTTCGTTGGACATGTATATAAAAAACCTTATTCAAGAGGCTTCTTGGAATAGTTTAAAGGTACGCTTTAAATGAGATTGTTGCTGAGTTGGACCGCGTGCAGTATTTCCTTGTGCATGTGAGTTGTCTAGGTAGGTTGTTTCCAGCATCCCTCTGGAATCGGTCTATATGTTTTGGAGGAGACTTCATTTTTTTGACCAAGGGTTATGTGATGCAAAAGTCAGCATCGACGATGAGATAGAGACCATACGTAAAAGATTTAAGGACGTTGATGTTGGCGGCAAAGTTACTCTGAAGAGTAAACTTCGAGAAATTGCATACCCTCAGGAAAACTCTATGTTTCCTCCTCTGTCCAAGGTCAAGACTAAAGGTGCACCGAAGAAACCGATAAAAAAAAGCGAAAGATCCACAAAGCGTGATCCATCTTATTGGGAGTATGTTGATGCATTTCATTCTGTTCAAAGCAGCAACACTTTAGTGAAACATAGTGCATCATCTTATGAACCGCCGAAACCAACAAGGATCATCCCGATGTTGGATCAATTTGCACATTTTATCCAGGGTTTCACTGAGGACGTTGTGGACGTCAAAGCGAATGGTAATTGTGGATATCGTTTCATTGCCGCTTTATTAGGTATAGGCGAAGAATCCTGGCTGATGGTTCGCAAAGAATTGATCAAAGAACTTGGCAAATGGTTGCATGACTACATCAACCTCTTCGGTGGCACAGAGAGATTCGAATAATTAAGGATGTCGCTACATGTTGATGGGTTCTCCCATGTTGTATTTGCTAATTTTATTTATAAAAAAAACAAAGTTTTAAAATAATTACATGTGTATGTTTCTTTTATTCACGTTAGTGCGGATAAGTGGATGGATATAACGAACATGGGATATGTCATTGCATCTAATCGTTGTATCGTTATCCCGACAACAAAGCATGACATTTTTTCCTCTGAGAAGTCAACCACCACCAAATTCTTCTGTGCACAGCATGATATGTGTCATTCATGTGTTTGGAAATCATTTTGTTCAGGTAAATTGAAGATAATTATTGTAATTTTTACAATTATGCAATGGCTTGGGTCGTTCATTTGAGTTGATAATGTTTGTTCACATACAACAAGTTTATCTGAAAGATCATTGTCCTTTACCGCCAGTAGCGTTGTTGTGGTCAAGCAATTCTCTTCCTCAGGCAAAGCAGTGGCCAACTGCATATATTGGTAGAATACAAAAATACATTAGCCTAATGACAATTAGAAAGAATATGTGGACCTAAATGAAGACTGAATGTAATTTGTTGTATAATAATGAATCATTAGTTATTAATTAATTGTTGCGTAATGGAATAAATTTGTTCGTGCATCTAAAATCATGTACGCATGTATGATACATCATTGTCATAATTGACAACACATAATGAAATGCATGCTTTTTAAAGTTTGAGCGTGACACGACAAATGACTTACTTGACAACACGTTCTGATGCACGATAAAGCTTCTTGAGGCCACATTGATTTACTTAGGAACATAAACACGAAACGTGTTCACGTGTGTGTATTTTTTTAAAAAACAAAGTGAAGCAATCTGTCGGTGAAAACCATCTATATATATGACACACGGCAACTCACTAACAGAATCACACATCTACCTACTTTCACATTCTCTCCCAATTGTTACAACAAAGTATGACATTCTTAGGAGAAACAAGCAGTCAGACGATTGTGAACTCAAGGTTGGGTTTCATTTTTCCAAATGGATCAATTATTTACAATGATAGTGGGGTTTACTTCCAAAGTTCCACTCCAGTGCCCATTCGAGTACCAAACAGCTATGACATTGCAACGCTGAAAACCAGAATACACATCACCCTTAATCTAACCCACGAACAATTTTTGGATGAAATTCACTACCAACAGCCAGTCATAGAGACAGGTAACTATTTTCGCTTTCAATGTATGCAATTGAAAAATGACGGCGATGTCAACACCATGTTAATGTGTAACGATCAATTTTTGTGTGTTGGTCCGATTGAATTGTTACGCACTGTTGGTATAACACCAGATGTGATGGAAGCTTGCTTGTGGGGCTTCTATGGAGTCTGTATCTTTGAGCTTCAATGAGGTCCTTTAATGGTAATTTTCCACCATGGAGATGCAGCGGAAGACAAAGGAGAAGAGGTGAGAGGAGGCGCCATCCACTAGGGAATAAGCCATGGAAGAAGGAGCTTCACCACCAAGATGAGCCTTGGATAAGAAGCTTGGAAGGATGCTTCAATGGAGGAAAAGAAAGAGGGAGAGAAAGAGAGAGGGGGGAGCACGAAATTGAAGGAATAAAAGAGGGAGAGAAGTGGAACTTTGAAGTATGTCTCACAAGACTCTCATTCATCAAAGTTACAATAAGTGTTACACATGCTTCTATTTATAGACTAGGTAGCTTCCTTGAGAAGCTTTCTTAAGAAAACTTCCTTGAGAAGCTTCTTTGAGAAAACTTCCTTGAGAAGCTAGAGCTTAGCTATACACACCCATCTAAAAACTAAGCTCACCTCCTTGAGAAGCTTCCTTGAGAAGCTAGAGCTTAGCTACACACACCCATCTAAAAACTAAGCTCACCTCCTTGACAAAATACATGAAAATACAAAAAAAAGTCCCTACTACAAAGACTACTCAAAATGCCCTGAAATACAAGGCTAAAACCCTATACTACTAGAATGGTCAAAATACAAGGCCCAAAAGAAGGAAAAACCTATTCTAATATTTACAAAGATAAGCGGGCTCATACTTAGCCCATGGGCTCGAAATCTATCCTAAGGCTCATGAGAACCCTAGGGCCTTCCCTTGGATCTCTAGCCCAATCTACTTGGAGTCTTCTATCCAATGCCCTTGCGGGGTAGGATTGCATCATTCCCTCCACCTTGGAAAGGATTTGACCTCAAATCCCGAGGTTCTTCATACTCTGGGCTCCTTTCCTCGACACCTGTAAAAAGAACAAAAACATATATATTAGTGGTGTTTGGTATGTTGAAGTAAGGTAAGGTTTGAAAACCCATTTCCTGGGCATCTTCCCATGAAGGAACATGGTTCCTCACCAACTCAATGAGTGGTGCTACAAGTATAGAAAAATATTGGACAAACCTTTTGTAAAAGTGTGTCAAGTCATGGAAGCCCCAAATTTTTCTTATACTTGGTGGAGTGGGCCACTCAGGAATGACCTTTATTCTCTTAGGGTTCATGGGAACCCCTTGATCACTATTTGAAAAATTAAGAAAAGTAACGCAATAAAACATACATTTTTCTGTATTTTCATATGGATTATTCCTACCAAAAAGTATGACAAACCTAAGGTGTCCCATATGAGTACCTAAGTTTGTATTGAAACTAAAAATAAGAACAAACCTACCTAATGGGTCCCTATGTACACACACCATGAAGATGTTAGGTGTACGAGTGATTTTACAAAAGAGGGTTGCACCACTCAAAACATTCATCATACCACCTATTTTAGGGACTTGGTGCCTAATAATACCTATTTTGGACACCAACAAAGCACAAGGATTTAAGCTCTTGCGAACCAAACCCTCATCCAACAACTTCTTTACATGAGGAATAAACTCAAGCCCAAAAGGTGTGGCAATGCTAGCAAGTGTCTTTTTAGAAAAGAGAAAATGTGGAGATTGTCTAAGAGGGAAAGTTTCTTTAATGTTTGTCTTTATTGTAAAATGAGTTTCCTTCTTAGCTAACCTTTTGGAGGAGACACTTACCTCCTTATACTTCTCTTTAACCACTAATGGTTGTCCATCTTCTTGGGGGTAGATTTCTTCACTAGATTCTTCCCCTTTTGCTTCTTCACTTTCACTAGAGGAAGGTGAAGTAGTAGCCTCATCTTGGCTACTATAAATGTCTTGGCCCCTCATAATCATGGTTTTTGTGGTGGGCATTGAGAAGCAATGTGTCCTCTTCCAAGACATTTAAAGCACTTTATAGAGCTAGTTTTCTCTTGCATACTAGCCTTAGGGGCTTGCTTTTCTATTGCCTTCCCCTTATCATATTTGGGATTAGAAGGTGTCACCCCTAAGATGCCTTGACCTTGGTCTTTCTTTGGATAAGAGAGAGAGCCATAAGATTTTGAAGTAGACTTCTTTTTAAGTTGTTGCTCTACCCTTATTTCCCAATCTAAGTTAGCCTCTACATTGTCCTTCCCATGGAAGTATGAGAGGTTAATGTTAGCCTCTTGAGGCTTTCTTTCCTTTTCTCTTCTATGGGAGTGAGGTCTAAGATGTGACCTATGCCTTCCTTCGTAATAGTCACGAAGTTCTTCACTTAGGCTCTTGCAAGAGTTATGACTACTATAGGAGGCATATTTTTCTCTTTTCATTTCTTTCATTATTTTTCTTCTTTCTTCCTCTCTTATTTTCTTTCTTTCATCTTGAATTATTTCTTCCACTCTTTTTTTCCCTTTTTCTTTTCTCTCTTGTTTTTCTTTCCATAACTTGATGGAACTCAACTCATCTAAGATTCTAGATAAAGGGTCTTTATGACTAGTACCCTTGCCATTAACACTAGATGAATGATGACTCATGTTGGTTCCTAAGTTGTGGTTCTTTCTTGTTGGAGGTTTGAAAACAAAAGGTAAAAGAAACTATGGTTGAAACTAGCCAAATAAACACTAAAAGAGGTGTGAAAGATAAGGTAAAAAACTAATTGGTAAAAGGAAAGCTATCTAGGCGGTTTGACAATGGAAGGTAAAGGAAATAAGCTATGAAAGTAAGCAAGAAATGTAAACTAGGCGAATCCTAAGAGTGTTTGGATGACCACATTCAAGGTTCCCAACAAAACACTCACTATCCTAAGGAAAAATTGCCTAAAATTATTACACACAAATGGAAGTTTGGTAACCTATTGGAGGCTCCCAACACACTTCCAATGAAAGGCCTTTTTGTTACAAAACTTGAAAGCAATGAAGGTAAGTAAATTGCAAATTACAAAATTACAAAACGGTCCTCAATTTTGGTGGTTGTTCTCTCTTTGGTGATTCACTCAATTTGGAGTGCTTCTTAGTCCAATAGCTCTTAAGGTGATTGGCCCCTTGCTTCTGGACTCAAATTCTTTAATGGATGGCACCAATCATCCTTCCAATTCCCTATATGGCAACCCACAAACAAGGAAACAAAGAGACAAGCAATAACCAAAGACCAAAAAAAATGAAATGAAAGCTAAACCAATGGAGTTTTAACAAGACAATTTTTCAAGGATTATTCAACAATTAAAGCAATTAAAAGGACATAGAAGCAAGCTAGGACTCAAAGAGAAACTTAGAATGGCTCTAGAGTAGAGTAAAAAAAAACTGAAAAAAGGACTCAACAAAACTCTAGCTTTGGCACTTGTCTTCACACTAATTTTGAATTGAAATTTCCAATTATAGAATAAATTTTGAGCCAAAACAACAAGCACACTTCCCTTTCATTTTTTTTCCTGGATACTGATTTTCCTGCCAACTTGTGTGATTTTTCGTATTTTTCCTTTTATCCAAATCACTTGTTTCTTTTTTCCTAACTTTCTTCCAGATGTCTAGAAAATTCAGTAAAGCTTTCAGCTCAAAATTCGAAGTAACCAATTCTCAGTAATTTTTACAAGTTTGTATGTCCAAGCTGCCAGCACCAGCGATTTTGTTTTTTAAGCATGGTATATTGATTGCCTTGGGCTTACTTTCAACCTTCCTATGTATGTTGAACTCACTAGTATTGTTTACCACAGTTTTAGGAGTTCAATATTCACTTAGGATCAACATTTCAGCCAGCAATTCAATCACCAAAACTCAAATTCACAATAGACACAATCATAAGGAAACCTAAAAGTTCAAGAAAAGGTTCACAATCAAAGACTCTCTAAGAATTTTGCATAAACATGTTAAGGACTAATTAACATGAAAGATTTGACTCAAATCAAATAATAGGCTAAAAGAATTTCATACACTCATGAACAAATGAGTTAGACAAAGAAACAAGAAAATAAAATTCAGCACAACATAAGAAATCTTATGTGACAAGTTTCATGACTAGACATGACTTCTATGACAAAACTACAATAGGTGAACAAGTCACTCTAGATTTTTTGAGGTTTTCTTCTACTTTAATATTTTTGTAAGAATTTTATGGTTTAGGTTTCAGCCACAAAAAATAACAAGACAAAACTCAAAGGAACCTAAACTCAACATAATTCATGGTTCAAGAACAAGAACAAGAAATTTGAACCATAGAAAATCAAATCTAACTTCTATAGCAAGTTTAATTGATGCAAACTCTAAAGAATCATGTTAACAACATTTAGAACAAGAAATGTGAGGAGATACATGGAGAAAAATTAAGAAAAAACAATGGAAGAGAAGGTAAAGCAAAAAATTAATGGAGGTTTAAGGAGCACCTACTTGAAGCTCTTGTGCTCTGATTACCACTTGATGGAAGCTTGCTTGTGGGGCTTCTATGGAGGCTGGATCTTTGAACTTCAATGAGGTCCTTTAATGGTGATTTTCCACCATGGAGATGCAGCGGAAGACAAAGGAGAAGAGGTGAGAGGAGGCGCCATCCACTAGGGAATAAGCCATGGAAGAAGGAGCTTCACCACCAAGATGAGCCTTGGATAAGAAGCTTGGAAGGATGCTTCAATGGAGGAAAAGAAAGAGGGAGAGAAAGAGAGAGGGGGGAGCACGAAATTGAAGGAATAAAAGAGGGAGAGAAGTGGAACTTTGAAGTATGTCTCACAAGACTCTCATTCATCAAAGTTACAATAAGTGTTACACATGCTTCTATTTATAGACTAGGTAGCTTCCTTGAGAAGCTTTCTTAAGAAAACTTCCTTGAGAAGCTTCTTTGAGAAAACTTCCTTGAGAAGCTAGAGCTTAGCTATACACACCCATCTAAAAACTAAGCTCACCTCCTTGAGAAGCTTCCTTGAGAAGCTAGACCTTAGCTACACACACCCATCTAAAAACTAAGCTCACCTCCTTGACAAAATACATGAAAATACAAAAAAAAGTCCCTACTACAAAGACTACTCAAAATGCCCTGAAATACAAGGCTAAAACCCTATACTACTAGAATGGTCAAAATACAAGGTCCAAAAAAAGGAAAAACCTATTCTAATATTTACAAAGATAAGCGGGCTCATACTTAGCCCATGGGCTCGAAATCTATCCTAAGGCTCATGAGAACCCTAGGGCCTTCCCTTGGATCTCTAGCCCAATCTACTTGAAGTCTTCTATCCAATGCCCTTACGGGGTAGGATTGCATCAAGATGGAATATTAAACTTACTTGAACACATTATGACCCCTACTCATGACGCACTCTTGTATTACAACGGGAGGTAGAACATGTCACACCAGAACAACTTTGTAGGTTGTGTGTTCATAGGAAAAAATCCAAAGAAATTTGAAATTCCTTTAGGATGTACCATCGATGAACTAAAGGATTTGGTAAAGCAAGTTGCACTTAAAGAGATTCCCCCTCATGGAATTCACGAATCACAAACGGTAAGACGATTGTTTTTTCGTCAAGCAGGTCATTTTGAGTATTCAGATAAAGTTATAAAATATGAAATTATTGAGCTAAAAGCCAACGATGAAGTGTTGAAGGTGTTAGTATAGTCTAACTACTGGAAAAAAATTAGGCAATAGAAATTTTAGCTGTTTTTACTAAACATGTTATGGAAATGGAAGACAACATGGCTACGTTGCTAAACGACTGAATGCAAGGTTTATTTTTTAGTTTTTCATGTAAGTTTTATTTGTTTACAACGTGTTTGAATTCCAGAATAAAATTGAATGTATTGTTTGAATGCAAGTTTCATTTTCCAATATTTTGAAACAACACATTGGTGTCCATATGTTTGATCATGTATTTTTTTGCATTCTTTGACGTTCAGACCTTAGGCATACTTTGAATGGTCCAAATCCAATTTTTTTTTTATTTTGTGGTTGTTTTTTGAGGTGCTATTCGATGGAACCGGTTCACGATATTTTTTTTTGTGTTTTTTGACGTCCAGACTTTAGAGAAAGCACCCCTCGAATCTCGTTATCGACTCCCACATAATTTTTAAAAAATGCCGAACAGGGGTACTTAGACATAGTTTGAAGGGTCCAAATCCATTTTTTTTTTATTTTGTGCTTGTTTTTTTAAGGCCTATTCAATGGAACCGGTTCACGATATTATTTTTTTTGAGTTATTTGATGTCCAGACAATAGAAATAGTGTCTCTCAAATGTCGTTAGCGACTCCCACATAATTTTTAAAAAATCGCAAACAGGGGTAGTTAGGCATACTTTGAACGGTCCAAATCCTATCTTTTTTTTTTGTGTGTGTGCTTTTAAGTTCTAGGCGTAATTAGATATTATTTTCAGCAATTTTTTAGGTTAGCCATAAACACTACACGAAAAATAAAATAATGAAACAAATAATTTACAAAAATTGTATTGCCAAAATAATGTAACAATTACAATAATGTTATCAAATACAAAAATAATACACATGATATCAAAAACTAATCTATGCGCTGTCTACGTCACGCCCTAAGACTTCCATCAGAGGCGTCACCCCTAGCAATCCGCAGGCAATCTTCTATGATCTCATGTAACTCTGTTCCTGCAGTGACCATCCTAAGGTTGAACACACGCTCCAACCTTTCTGTGATCTCTTCGCAACCTTCACAAGCAACCTGTGACAGTCATAAAAACACAATTATTACAAAATTTTAAATAAAAAACAAATTACAAAACACTAAACCAAATTAAAATACCACTGAATGTCTAGGGAGATCAACTGCGACTGGAACCTCTGGGATATGTGGCTCGACGTATGCATCCACATCTGGGGCAAGTGGATGTCTGGGCTCATCACCTTCTTGGGTCGGCGTGATGAAAGGGTGAGATATCTGGAAAAACCGCTCCATGTAGTCCGCTGATACCTGGCCGGGGACAACACAAATCTCACCCGCGGGTGCTAGATGATTCCCGAAATGCATCCACCTGTCATCTATGTCCTCATACAACAACGAACCAGTAACCGGCGGTGGAGGGATGGTCTGGATGTACCCGAACTGTTGTACCACCCTCTCTGGTATGACATAGACCACAACATGACCCCATCTGAGCCGCCCCTGGTAGCATGAAATAAGCTCGAAGCCCCTAACTGCCCGGTGCTCATTGTAGGGCAACCAAGAAAAGTTCGTGATCGTCAGAGCATCTAAACGTGCCCTGTATGGTGTTCCCTTGATCCCCTTCATGTGCGCCTTCATCGTAAGCCACCTGGAGGCACGTGGGGTCATCTTTGCGTACCCATCATCAATGACGCCCTGATGAACACTGGGAAAATACTCATATATCCAGCACTACACAAATGAAGTGAACATAAGATAAAAAAAAACATTTACAATTCATTATCCAATTTAAACCTATTTACGTACTTTAACATTTACCTGTAATAGCGTCAAATACCCACCCATATGTCGTGTGGGGGTCTGCAAAGCTTCCTTTAGCTGGTCATACATGTGAACCAGCGCGGCAACTCCCCAACCATAGCCCCCAGACTAACATAGGTCTCAAAAACCCTTCAGATGCACCACATGAACATGAGTTGCACTCTTATTAGCAAAAAGAGTACAATCCACCAGGTGGAAGAGGTAAGCACGCACCGCTACAATCCAACATCGGGCTTGGCATCTACTCTGATACACCTCACGAAGCCATGACAGTCGCACGTAAGCCCTATGAGCACGTACGATCTTAGCTCGAGCCTCCTCTCTGGATACCTCTAGAAGCTCCATCAACAACAAGACCGCCTCGTCCACGCCCAGAGGCTCAAACCTGTGTAATGCCCCTGTGATAGGAAGATGGAGGAGACATGCCATATCGTCTAGTGTGATCGTCAACTCCCCCCACTAGAAGGTGGAAGGTGTTGGTCTCCCTATGCCACCTCTCTGCAAATGCGGATATAAGTCCAAGGTCGCTGGTGACCACAGAACACCCGATCAATGGACTTAATCCGGTGCCGGCAACAAGGCCTTCAATCTCAAGCGTTGGACTCCCAAATTTATCAACTTTCCTACCGGGGAGACCAGCTTCAACTCAGGTTGTTCCTAAGTTAAATAACACAACATACAAGTTAATTAGACATTCATTATCACAAACAACATAACAAAAAATAAAAAATTATCAACTACCAACACGTCCAAATTAAAATACCTCGCCACGCCAGATACTATATGCCACATGGTCAGCAAACGATGTTAGCAATGACGTGTCACGTGGCCCACCAGGAAATCCCTTGCCATGCTCAGCAGGTGATCCCTTAGCACCATCAGCAGCTACATTCGCAGCATCTACGTCCGTAGTCGAAATGTCCTCGTCCACATGAGGAACATCCTTAGTCACCTGAGGAACTTCCTCTATGACATCAACATGAACCCGATGCCTACGGGCAGAAGCGATAGGCCTACGACGCTAGGAAACATCAACATCATGTTCATCCCGACCCATGCCTCTGCCAGCACCACTACCTAAGGCACGAGCTAAACCTCTTGTTCTAACCATGATCTGAAAATCATGAAGAACATGTTTTTTTGAAAAATTTGTTGAACAGTAAGGGATGTCATGCATCATATAATTGGTAAATAAGGTTTCTCAATACTCATTTGTTAAAAAATTTATAGATAATCAAACACAAATAGGTATGTCATGCAATTTAGATAGTACAAGTCAAACATCATAGGAGAGCTTTTGTTATTTTTATTTGCATTTTGATGAGTATTTCTGAAAATAGTAGTGGTTATTTTAGGGGCATAGTAGTGTTTTTTCTACTTTAGTAGTGGTCTTGTTTTCACCAACAAGGTTCACTCTACTCTTGTATTAAGTCTTGTTTGGTGGTGATGTTAGGAGATGTTGTTCTTAAATAGTAAGGGATGGTGCAATCTAGGTACACTCAACATTCATATATACAATGTGTGCACTGAGTGATAGATATGTGATTCAATAAATTGTGTTGACACAGGGTATGGTCCTAGGTGACATGAACTTAATGATGTTCAGCATGGGTAGTTTCCCTCTAACCTTGTCGACTTACTTGTCATCATATTCACGGGACATTGTCATTTACAGCTATTTCAAATATTTTATAAAAGTGAATGGCTGAAAAGGCCTTATTAACTAATCATGGTTTAATTTTATATTCACAGGTTGCATATTCTCTCTATTTAAAATAACATCTATAGGCATTATATCTGGATGATGCTTAATAAACTTTGTGAATTTCTTATATTAAAAACTATACTTCTGGCATGTCACACAAATACCAATGGTTGACACAAGTGAAGCAAGGGAATGGGAATTGGAGGACCAGAGGAGGAAGCAAGGGAGTATCAATTTGGTGAAGTGAAGCAAAACGTGTTAGGTTCTGATATAATCATAGTTGAATAAAGTTATACCAAATTTAAAGTGTAGTAGAAAGAAAAATCAAATGGCTGGACCAAGTGGTGATGGATTGGAGTTCCTTAATTCAAACAGTTGGAGACAAATGTGAGTTTGAAGGAGTCTGATGCCTGGCCTGCTGAGGTATGTTGCTGATTCTTTGAATTACTTGTTCAAGCTATTCTGGTTATTCACTTAAAAATACTTAGGCTAGCAGGGACATATTAAATTTTTTACTTTTATAGCCACAAGATGCATATGGGCTGGAGAAGCTTGCAACAGAAGAGTTATGCAAGCATTATAACAAGGATTTTGGAATTGAGTGCCGCATTGGGAGATTCCATAACATATATGGTCCTTATGGGACATGGAAGGGTATGTTCTTGACTGCATTGCAAGTTTTTGCAGTTGTTGTATTTAAGTCAGTAGACTAGTGGGCATTCTTTTGTAGCCTTTTGGATCTAACAAGTTTGTTGCTTTGTGTTTTGTCATATAGGTGGGAGGGAGAAGGCTCCTGCTGCTTTTTGTCGCAAGTCACTTACTTCCAAAGACCGATTTGAGATGTGGGGAGATGGATTGCAAACAAGATCCTTCACCTTCATTGATGAGTGTGTCTGAGCTATTCCTTGCAAATTTTGTGGCTAATGACTATTACATCTAAATTAATGACTTATTTCCAGGATTTCTCATTTTAAAATTTAAATTGTGGATGTGTTTTTATGAATGCTGAAAATGATCCAGTAGAGTGCCATTAATAGGTTACATTCATGCTCAATCATAAATGTAAATAATTGTAAAATCTCTATTCTGAAATTGCTAGTTCTAAAGATTTTGGTATAATCCAAGAATTCTCAATTTGAAATTTTCATAAGCAGGTTTCTTTGGGAATTCCGGTTTTGCAAATTGGGCAGAAACATTATTGTTATCTCAATATCAAGATTTGCCCTATTTGGTTCTATTAAACAAGTAGTGATGAGTTCAAATCATAATTGGGACAGAATAATCTATATTTTAGTGTCTTTAGATCTTCTAAAAGAAATTAGTCTCAATAATATTTAGCATATTATTTTACTCCCGTTGATTCAAATAATATGTAACATAATATTTTATTCACATCCCTTGAATAAGTATTTAAGATTTTGAATTTTAACTTTTAAATAAGAAGAAAATTTTATTAGAACCGAGCAGTCCACCTTTTAAGTGTCTTCAATTTTTTTGAAGGAAATTAGTCTTAATAATATTTAACATAATATTTTATTCCTTCTAATCACACAAAAAAAAAAAATAGAAAACAACCAAGTGTAAGATAAGAAGATTTCCTAAATCTTATGACTTATAACTTAATAAGAGCATTACTGGTCCTAACCAAGGTGAGATATCTTTATACATCCCCCTTATGTCCTAGATTGAATATTTGGTGCTTTCTAGGAATAGCCAACAAAGGAAAGAATCAATTATATTTTTCATATGATTTGATCTCCTCTTATGAATAGACTAATTTTCTTTTTAGCTAAGGGGATTGTATAGCATATTTTTTCAGCTAAGCAACCATTTCATACGTGGTTGACCTAGCATTTCAATTAATCAATAGTAGCTTGTAACCTGTATAATGATTAAGCAGTAGCACCAATATAGTTCCTTGTTTGCAACTCTTAATGGTTTCACAAATTATTCTAATCTTGTACAATGATTCTGATTTTGATGTAGATTACATTTTCAATACAATTATTCTAATGCTTCTCATTCTAATTGCAGTGATCAGAGTGTGCAATGTTTGCCATAGGGATGGAAATGTATATTAGCCTATGCGTGTATTTTGACCTTTCTTAAATTTTTAATTTATTTTTAAGCATAAAATAAAATACAAATTACAAACAAATGAGCAACACTCATTGAATATACTATGCAACAAACCTAATTTAGATATAATCATGTATAATTCTAATAAAAACATATAAGCAATATAAATTAAAACACAAACCAAAAAAAAAAAAATCAAAAATCAGATTGCAAAGGTTCTTATGGAAGAACCTTCTTCCGTAAGAAGAAATTCATTCATATGGAAGAAGGTTATTTCGTAAGAAGGAAATCCATCATACGGAAGAAGGTTCTTCCGTATGTTCACACGGAAGAAGGTTCTTCCGTATAAACATACGGAAGAACATTCTTCCGTAGGAATGATTCTCCCTTACGGAAGAAGATTCTTCCGTATGAATCCACGGAAGAACGTTCTTTCATGGATTCATACGGAAGAACCTTATTTTGTACAAACGATTTTCATACTTCAACGAATACGGAAGAAGGTTTTTCTGTATTCCAATAACGCTTCATCTTCTACCTCTCCCATGGATTCTCAGACAAAAAATCTTAAGTCTTCTACCCTAAGACCATTCTAACCTACATACAAGCATTAAAGGGGCTGGGAGATAGAAAATACTGACCTCGACGGCGGAGACGACGCAAACGCACCAACAAAGCTCCAAAAATGGACGAAGGTGGCAGCAAGCAACTGGAGAACGCAGGGGAGAAGTGGGAGAGCGAGAGCGGAAGAAGGAGAGACAAACGGAAGAAGCTAGGAGTGACTGTTCACTCCGCGTTTTGCTTTTTAAAATTTTTAATAACAAGGGCAAAATGGGAAGTTTCTAATATTGCTGGGTGCACCAGCATTTTTGCTTAGTGCACCTAGCCACGCCCTTGAAATTTTCTATATCTTTGTAATGTTTTGGCCTTTGCTAGTACATCTTGAGCCACTATAGGTCTTCGTAATATATTTTGATCTTTTTCCCTGTTAAGAAAAAAGTGTATTGGTGTTTGTTTGTTTGATTTCGTGGTCATCGGGGTTATGTGTGTGTGGTTTGTTGAAGTCTTTTATCGGACTGGTGGTGGGTATATCAACCAAGCTACAAAGCCTGTATTTTAGAACCAATTGTTGTTCCTAACAAGTAACCGCAGTCAATATTATCAACGTTTGGTGTTTATTGTATTTTTATTCCATTGGGTATTGGGTTGTAGAGTTTTTGCTTTTATTAGTGAGTTGTTTGTTGATTATTTGCATCATCTGGTGTTTGAGAAGTAGGGGATCAATGTATTATACATCTACTTGGTGGTTTGGACTATAAAGGTATTCAATGTTCATTGGATTTTTGTGAGTGAAAGAATGATTTGTAGTTTATTCATTATCTTTTTCATAGATTCTTATAATTTTAAATGTTTTCTAAAAATTTATGGAGTTATTTAAAATTTTATAAATTTATAAAATCCTTTCAAATTTTATAATTCATATTATAAATCCATTAAAATCTAAATTATAAAAATCTTAAAAAAAACTTAAAAATCTACAAGATTTTTTTTTATGTTAAAATATTCTGTTAAAATTCTAATCCAATACATCCCATCCCTTCAAAGGCTTTTAAATGTTTTTCGTAAAACTTTCCCTTAAAAAAGAAAAGGCTAAGAAACAAGAACAAGATAAATAAACATAAGAGACTTATTCTATTTCACTCCCTCAAATAATCGAGAGTTACATCTATTCATTGACACACTAATCAGAGCTTATGTGATGCGTAGATTCTTCTTCCTCAGGTGTTAGGGTGAACATCACGAATTTTCACTAATGCATGAAGTCGTTGTGTAGTGTGTCTGTCTTATTCTAGAATTGCTTAATCCGCATGACAATCAACTTTTCAAAAATTTGTTATGTTTTGTGGTCGGTGCTTTTATTTTGTTTTAATACTTTGGCATACTGAAAAGTTCACAAACTTCAAAATTGTCAAAGTTTAATTTTGAATGACATTTCAAGATGTAATGCTTCAAATAATTTTCATACAATCCTTATGTGAGATGTCAAAAAAACTTCACAATATCCTTAATTATCAATGAATTAATCCAATCCTTAAAATTACGTAATTATCAAAATTTTTGTAACACAAACATTAGAGGCCCTTAGTTCCAACATGGTAAAACTCAAAATTCTCTATCCTACTTCGTCTTTCACGCCCTTAAACCAAATGGAAACAAATAAATCACCCTGGTAAAAGAAAATCAATGATTTTGAAGTTTATGAATGTTTCGATGGATAGATGATGGTGCTTCTGGAACTTGCTCAGCTCCAAACAGTTAAACACTTCTTTTTCATTCCTTTCACTTTCTTTCCTAAGCTGAATATATCATAAATTTGTTGAGTTTGTGCCTGCAGCAGCAGAACTTGTGAGGATAAAGGCTGTATTCTATTTCTATCTACCTCCACGGGTACAAAGAATTTCTACATTGAAAACTGAACTTAAAATTGGAACAATAAGAAATAAATTAAGTCTGAAATCCTAAAGTGCAGAGAAATAAATATTGAATAATCATAAATGGCAAAATTCCATGACAGGACAGATCAATGTTAAGAGACAACGAGGGCAAAACCCCAATTAGGAACAAATTCCTAATCTAATAGTTAAGTTTACAGCTCCATAATCACAATCTAGGATACAAATTCCTAATTAGCAACAAATCCTGATCTAATAATTAAGCTTACAGCTCCATAATCACAATCTAGGATACAAAAGCATTCTTATTCCACACAAATAAAAATATAAGGGAAAAATTTAGAACAAATTCCCCATATGTTTTCAATGTTGTTCTTTAATCAGAATTATAGTTTCACCTCAGGAATCTATGCTAACCTTTAATTTAAACATTTGTTACACGAATTATCGAGACAAAACTCTAATTCTAATTATAGAACAACCTCAAGACGCAATTTTTGTCCTGAAGTCATAAACACAGTAGATTCTAAGTTTCTAACCTAACCCAACAAAACGAGAAACCGAATAAAGAACAAACCAAGGGTTTAAGTTGCTATATGGTCGCTGTTTCGTTGCAATCCTTGATGTTGTGGGGGTAAATTGCTGACAACTGTGGCCACATAGTCGCTGCATCCAAAATTGCGGTCCCAAAAAACAAAACACTGTTATCTGTCTTTGATTCCTACGGTTTAAAACAAAACATGAAAAGAAAATCTACTTTAATACACGAAATTAAACCCACTGAGGTCGACCCAGTGGTGAAAAAGTAGGATAGTTTACACAAAGTACAAGATTCTAACCTTATTGTCGTCATTGTACAAAAAAAAAAAAAACGAAATTGAAAGAGTGAAAGTCAAGATCGAACCATTTAATGGAGGCTTCAATCTCAGGAGACGTCCTTGGCGTTGTTGAAGAACGCAGTGGCGCAGAGAATGGAAGCAATGAAGGCAATGAAGCCCAAACCAATGATTAAAGAAACCCCAGCGACGAGGAAGTCCAATAGGCCCAATCCCACCATCACCATAATCGCCATGTTCTTCTTATTCAGGTGAGATTGGGAGGGAGTGTATCGACTAAGAAGAGATTCAGAAACAGATGAGAACGTGGATGTCTCTGAACGGTGGTGACAGAATCGAAACAGAGGGAACGCGAGGAGACAGAGACATCGGAGTTTTCTCGATTGTGTTTTCTCGGTCCACCCCTCGTCCCAATGAGTGAATGTGAATTCTCGTGCGAAAATTAGAAAATAAATCAAATAAGTCAATCCTAATTTCGTTAATACTACCTTTTTAAATAAATAAAATTAGTATTTTCATCCTTTTTCTGTTTTTTTTTTACAACCAATTTTCATCCTTTTATTCTTGCTTTTTTTACTTTGGACTTCCGTTTGATTTTTTTGGTTTAGAAAATTTTAGTAATAAACCACGTGCCTTCTATAATATAATGTTAAAAGGATCTATTAAATAAATTATTAGACCATTTTTTTAATTATTTTTTTAAGATTTGAAGGTCAACCATTTTAACAGTAAGTTTTGACTTTTTTTTCTCACATCGCGTCTCTTTTTATTAGGATTATCACACAATGATTTGGTTTGATTACTAGATAAAAAGTTGTTTGAATCAAATATAAAATAAAAATATGATTAATTTAATTTAAATATAATATTAAATCCGAATCAAGTTAAATTAATTTTTTATGATTTTGTTTAATTTGATTTTGTGATTTTTAATCTATTATCATAATTTAAAATTTATTAACTAAACTTATATAATTATTATATTATATTATTCTAAAAATAAAATGTATTCTTTATTGAATTTTATTTAACATATTTTAGTTTTAAACTGTTATTTTTACTTCTATTTAGCATTATTATAAAATAATATTATCAATTATTTTTGTAACATACTTTAATAATTTGTACATCATTTAATATTTAATATTATTTTTGAACATATTGGTATATCCTTTTTTAATATTTGAAAATTAAATATGCATCTTGATTATAAAGAAAAAAAATATAATAAATTATTCAATGCTTATTATTAATTATTACAACAAAAATCATATTAGAAGCTTATTACAGAAAGAAGTAGATTATAAATCACATGCTATAATCATCATAAATTTAAAATAACATTAGCTACATAATGTGAAACATCTATGCAGTTTTGTTGGGTTTTGATAATAAGATTTCAAAGTCAAACCAAACGGCAAAAAGTGTGATTTTTCTAGATTATTGATTGTTGTGGTTTTAGGTTAAAGTGATTTTTTATTTTTGTTAACATTTAACTGTTACAAACAACTTGGTTCCCTTTTGAACACCCTTGCTTTTTATGAACTAATATGAAGTGTGTTCCAAAAGGAATTTTAATGTGACAAATAAATTTTAATTTCAGTAATTTATTTACTATTTCTTTTTTAATTTGAGAGACTAATAATATCCAATAATTTGAGAAACTAACACTATTAACAACATATATATTTATAAGGAAAATATTTGTTGAACACCTCTTATGAGTATACAACTTAAGAGAGATAGGGAGAGGGAAAAGATAATTAATTGATTTGATTAGTGATGTAATATGATAAGGAAAGAGGGATAAAATAAAATTAGAAATGTTGATAGAATATTTAGAATTTGCGGATATCCTAATATAATAACCCTGTTTAAAAACCAACATTTATCTTTTGAATCCATTAATGGGCAACTAACATGTAGAAATAGTTTTAGAAGTTAAAGAAGCATTGCATCAAAATATTTAATTTTTTTTATCATTTATTAGTGGAAGATTCAAACTCGGAACCTCTTTTTTCTCTATTCGCCCTTTAGAATGAAGAAATACTTAAAAGATGAAGACCCCAAAATGTATTAGATTTATAAACTGATGTGATTCATAATTCCTTTAAATTGCTTTATATGTAATACACTTTAACATAGGATGACAAGTTTTACATTCCCTCCAACAATTAAAAGATTTTTTTTTAATATCCACCATCTGTACCAAAAATAAAATGAATAGGACACTGTAGTCACTGTCTGAATGTGACAAAAAATTTCCTTCCACTGCATACATGTTCAGTGCTTCCCCTTGTCCTTCACGGCTTCACTTAGTCACATACAGTTTCATTTTGAATTTTTGATTCACTTCATTTGTGGTTCCTAGGATAGATCAATGCCACCATCTATACAAAGTATACGTATGTGAATTTCTAGTGCTTCTTGATTGATCACACTGAACCCTTGAACAAAAAGCTGAATTGAACTGTACAAATTTCCTTTTTAAAAGCCCATTGGTCCTAAACCTGAGTAACCAAAATTGAACACTGTCATTCCTATAAGGCGAAAACATGGTAGGAGAGCAACTAAACACAATCAAATGAATGAGTTAACCTTTTGACATAGCAAGATTTTATTACCTGGTGTAGCCATGGGCATGGGCATGGGCATGGGCTTTCTACGTGGTATTGGTAATGAATCTAATTCATTACCTGAGGTGGGCATGGGCTTTCTTCGTGGTATTGGTATGGGCTTTAATTCCTTGCGCTCAACCACAACCGCACTAGATGTTAGAAATGCCTTGGCCACAGAAGCTGAATGCTCTATACAACACCTAACTACCTGCAGCAATTTTTCAAGATAATAGAATTGGTCATCTTGTGCAAAACCTTAAAATGCACCTCCACTGCAAAATTGGCAGGTGCTCCTTCATATTTTATACTAGTACCAATTTGCATTCCTGTTTTTATTCCATTTTGTTGTTCATTGGTTAAATTATTTACTTGACCCCTATAGTTGTTCTCATTTTAAGTTTTAGTCTCTATACGAGAAAATTGTAAGTTTTAGTCCCTACCCGACACCTGTACACAAAAATTTAAGTTTTGAATTTTGGTGCTAGCAACAGAAAAAAATTTCTGAGATTGTAAAACTGCTACAAAATTTTTGTGAGGGTGTTAAACAACAACAATAAGAACAACACAACTTTATCTGAGGTATGCTATATAGATCACACAATGCCATTTGACATTTTGATGGTGTTAAATCACTACAAAAAACTTACAGTTCTTTAGGTTTCTTTTATGTTATTCTTCAATCAGCATTGAAGTTTCACCTTGGTAATATATTGTGACCTTTATTACATGGATTATTAAGGTGAAACTCCAATTTTGATTGGAGAACACAAAAATAACACTTAAGAAACTGTATCCAAGTTTTGTTCAATTGAAAATCATAAGATCTCTGGCTTGAACAAATCAACAGCATCAGATATTTATTTTGGCATACAGATTTTGGATATTTAGTAATATATTATCAGTAAATGCTTACAGTGAATAACTAGTTTGAGAAAATTTACTTATTGTTTTCCCTTATGTAAAAGGCATTCAAATGGTCATACCTTAGTTGGATCCATGATCCCAGCCTTCATGAGATCCTCATAACAGTCTCTAGCAGCATTGTAACCAAAATTCAGGTTATCGTCTGATAAAACCTGCATGAAATAAGGGGCCTCAAGCATGTATTTTAATTGAATAGTTGTTGATGAGTTGAATTAACTAAACTCTGCACAAGATCCAAATATCTAGTTGGTAATCAATCTCTTACAGTTACAGAAACAGTTTCTCAACAGGATCAGGACCTTATCTATGATGACATTGCCATTTACACCAGCATTCTTTGCTATCATTCTTGTAGGATAGCTCAATGCTCTCCTGAAGATTTCAGCTCCAATCTACAGATAATATTACAGATAAAATTTTCATATCTTGAACAGTCAATAAAAAGGCACAGCACAAAATGAATGCTTGCAATAGATTGTAAGATAACTAATAAGAGCTTAGTTATAATTATAAACTTCAAACACGATAAAGGAAAACTTAGTAGTATGGAACAGATAATTACCTGTTGTTCTTCATTTTCCAGGAGTTTTTTTATGCCATCCACCTTTTGGGATAGTCTTAAAAGGCAACAGCCACCACCAACTACTACACCTTCCTCGATTGCGGCCTGCCTTGTTCTAAGAATCTTAGCCATTTAAATTACAGCAAATCATCTTGTTAGAGCTAAGGAAAAAGAAATACCTTTGTTGCATTTAGAGCATCTTCTATTCTTAACTGTTTATCCTTCAGTTCTACCTGTGTTTGTGCTCCTACCTATGATTTAGATTTCAGTTGCTGAAAATAAACTATCTTAAATGGAAACAGAATTCTTAAATTACAGATTGTCACATGACAAATAAAATGAAACTCATAGTACCTGAAGAATGGCAATGCCCCCAGATAATCTTGCTATCCTTTCATTCAATATCTTTTTTTGGAAATTTTCCACTGTATTCTGCAAAATGTGAAATAGATGTGTAGGTAATCCCAGGATATGTTAAACATGCATCATGTTACTTTTAAAACTTAACACTGGTCAAGTGTGAGAAGTGAGGATCTTCAAAGTTCTGTGTATTCACCTCAACAAGCCTCCTAAGTTGGCAAACCCTCTTCTCAACAGCTTCTCGAGTACTCCCATCAGTAACTATTAAGGTAGAATTCTTTGTTATGACAACCTTAGTAGCAGAACCCAGATCATTCTTGTGAGCCTTTTCTAGGTTGAAACCCATATCTTCTCTGATTACAGTACCTGAAAAACATAGGAAGAGCAAAGAATGTAAAAGTGTAAAGATTATTAGAGAATGAACTAAAACTTGAAGACTGTATATAGAAACTATTGATGCTTTCTTCCACTCAGCATTCTAACATATTGAAGCAAATGGAAGTTAATGCTTCAGTTATATGTCTCTTTTTAAGTTGTTAACAGCTAATTTTCATGCTATCTTTGTCATTGAGGACAAGCATAGGCATCAATTAATTTGACTTAATCTGACATTTCAGTGAGTCATATACTTAAGGTACAAGTCATTTAAGTACATATTCTTAGCAACTTCAGTCATTCACTCCTGATAGAAATTTTTCTTTCTAGTTGTATTAACATATCAGCAAACAGAATATTTAGGCTTCTAAATTTGAGTGTTTGATCTTCTACCTCCAGTCAAGATGGCAATATCTTCCAAGTAATGGGTCTTGCGTTCACCGAAGGCAGGAGCCTTAATGGCAGCTACCTTAAGAGCACCCCGAAGTTTATTTTTAATGACTGGAGCTAGAGCTTCTTGCTCAATGCCCTCTGCAACTATCAAAACTGGATATTTTTCTTTCGCAGAATTGTTCAATATGTTGATCAACTCCTTTGTTTTTGTGATTTTCTTGTCGACCAAAAGCAACTGCAACCAAAGAATTATACACCATCTATTTAATAGAACTTAGGTAAGGCTTTTATATACCTGATTCCCTTTACTAAAGAGTTTAAGTGTTTATCTCGTAAGGTCTGGTTTGGACAAACTTCTCCATAAATACTTATATGAGAAGAAAATAAGAAGGTAAAATGAACAGAACTTCATAAGCTAAAATCAACTTATCACATCAACATTTAGAGAAGTTAAAGGAGAGGGCTTCTATTAAGTTAAAGAGCATAAGTTCATTTCAATTTGTGAGAGAAACTCAATTCATTTTACCTTCTTATTCTCTTCTCATGGAAGTGCTTACGGAAAAAGTATCCACACAACACCTAAGTTTATTACATTGGAGCTGATATCATTAGCTCAACCATGAAGCTTGTTGAATCAAGCTTAATACTTAAACAAAAGGTCATAACCATAAGCACTTTTATAAACTCAAATAAATTCTGTACAAGTTCTTCCAAAGTCCAAATGCCCCTACTTGCCATACCTTGCAGTTGTGGAGTTCAACTGTCATCTTTCTTCTATTGTTGACAAAGTATGGGGACAGATATCCGCGATCAAATTGCATTCCTTCCACAATCTCAAGACTATTCTCGGTACTCCTTCCGGTTTCAATTGTCACTACTCCGCTTCTGCCTACTTGGTGCAGAGCCTCGGAAATCATGTTTCCAACTGAATAATCATTCCCAGCACTGACTGCAGCAACATCTGCAAGCTCATGATCCTCAACCTACAAGTGCAGCCAATGTTGTTGAATTCAGCAAGATTTTCCAGTTTCCAACTATAAGCAACAATTGGCAGGCAGAAAAAAGCACAATTAAATCAACATCTGCAGCCAGATAATTTTCATTGTGATTCTCAAAATTTTCAATAATCCAGGTGTTTTTCTTTTTTAAAAAAACTAATGAGTAGAACTTACTTCTCTTGACATCAATCTGAGTTCAGAAACAAGCGCTGTTGCTGTCTTCTCAATGCCACGAGCAATTTGAACAGGATTCATTCCAGCTGCAATAACCTACAATGGAAAAAGAAAGGAGCGGATAAGAGCGCAAATTTAAGAAACCCCTTTTAAAGCCATTGACATAGTGACAAAAACATTAACCGAAAGCTAATGTTTTCCAATCTTCATTTGCAAATTTGAAATACAGAGAATTTTTTAATATAGTTATACATGTTAATTTTTCGTATAAACCTTCGTAATCATATATGCTAACATCCATTTATCTAATCATTTCGTTCTGATTGATGTAATAGGATACTCGTGTTCAGCTTATTATATTTACCTTTGCCCCCTCTCTGATTAAGCCATGAGCAAGAACAACAGATGTAGTTGAGCCATCACCAGCTTGGTCGTTGGTTTTAGCACCAGCTTGTCTCACCAATTTAACTCCAACATTTTCCAACGGATCTTCCAATTCAATCTGATATAACATTAGGGAAACAAATTTCATAATTAAGGCACAAAACCATGTTGTTATTAGACCAGATTATAGAAAAGTTCATTAAACTACACAAGCCACAAGACAAGTGTTTAAATATTGAAAAAACACCTCCGAATTTGAAAATAAAAGAAAGCAAGGCCATGTTTGATTCTCTTCTTACTTTTTCGTTTTAAAAACTGTTTTCTAAAACAAATTCACACTACACTCAGCAATCAATTTCTCAACCAACATCCATCATGTTTTGAAAATTGTTTTCAAAACAAGCGCTTTAAAAACCAAAATACTAAAAAATCTGGGAAATGTTTTCCCATTCTCTTCTTGTGTTTTCTTCAAATGCTTTTTTGTCCAAGTTCTTAGGGAATGATTGATCAACAATATCATCTTCTAGGAGCCACCTCTTATCGGTATAGAAAACAAAGAACTATTTTTCAAAACAGTAATCAATAAACAAGGCATAAATTTGTCAATTGACAATTGTCACTTATCCATAACCTTAAAACTAATAACACATTACAAAAAAAAGAACATCAACAAAAGGGAAGAAGCAAATGGTTGATGATGAATGAATAATAAGAAAAAAAACACCTCTTTGAGAACAGTTTCTCCATCATTTACAATCTTGGGTGGTCCATACTTATTTGGCAGCACAACATTTCTCCCCTTTGGACCCAATGTCACACCAAGCAGCTCAGCCACCATGTCCACTCCTGCCTGCACCACAACACACCAACTCACTCACATCTTGTGAAGAACCAAAACCAAGTGTTAAACTAACAGAGTCCAAAATCCTTACCAACAGCTTCTTCATGGCCGAACCGTCGTGGTTGAAGTAAAGCTCTTTGGCCATGGCTCTCGGGCTTAGAGAAGAAGAAAGTAATGAATTTCTCGGTCTTGGAATTGATGATGGATTGGCAAATGTGAATGAAGAACATGCCATGGCTTTTAGTTTCTTTGATTGGTTGTGTTGGTTTTGAGGAACCAACAACACCTTTGTGTCGAGAACTGCGTGGTGCAAAAAGTTGAAATTGAACAAAGGTTTTTGAGTTTAGACAATGTTAGTGGATAAGAGTAATGGTGTAGAAAACAGAAATATCTCTGAACTCTTGTATTTGGTGAACAAAATGAAAAGTAAAAAATATCTTTACGAGTTTCAACTAATCTTGGCGCTATGCAAATTAAGTGTAATCACTCTATTTCTCCTTCGTTTCCTTTTTTTTAAAAAAAAAATCATTTATTTTCTCATTCTCTTTATTTTTTATTTATTTGAAGTTTCTGACGGAATGTACAGTAACCATATCAATTATTTTACATTCCTCTCCTCCATCCAAAACTAATAAATTAATAATTAATATTTGTCAATAAAAAAAATCTTATCAACTATTTTTCTCTCTTCTTTTTTCTATCTATTTTTAGTGTAAGTAATTGAAATAGATTAATCTATTTTTTTTATCATATTTAATTAAATTTAATTAGATTGAATGGAATGAGATTGAATTTATTTTTTATTTTAGCAATCCAACCCCATCCCTCCCTAATGGGCAAATAATGAAAGTGTTCGGTATGGTAGTAAGTGTAAAATACTTAATTTAGCAACATAAAGTTATCAATATAAAGAATAACGAAGTGTCGGTATCAATAATAATATTGCGTAAGCCTTCATAAAGGAAGAAGAAAAAAGTGAAAACCAAAATAATTTACAATAATCTTTAATATTAATTCTCGTGAAAAAATAACAAACCACCGCCCATCTCATGAATGAAAATAAACCAAAAGGCAAATACCATTTGTTCACTGAAGGTGTGAGAAAATGAAAATTTGATTTTTAACAAATGGGAAATTTAAATTTAATTTTTAAATGTAAAAAAAATATGATAAATTATTGATGCAAATAATTTAATGATAAAGTGACTTTTTGACATATATAAATTTTTATTAAACCTATGATTTTTATTTAAAATTTATATATATAAAAAATACATTATTAAATCAAAATTAATTATAATAAAATTAAAAATAAAAATCTACTTGACGTAATAATTATAAAAAATTATAATCAAATATATTAAAAAAACATTAAAAATATATTTTTAACTTTTATTTTAAAAGAATTTAGAGATTACGGAATTGCAATCCTTATTGGATATAAAGAAATCTACACGATACAGGAAGAAAAGGTGGTTAATAGATTGACATTCAGCTAAATGCATCATGCTTGACCCAAATGGATAAGATTAAACTATAATATGAATTATAAATTTTTGGTTAAATAACCTAATTTACCTTTAAAAGTATAAAACGCTCACAAATTAATCTAGAAAGATAAAAAAAATCAAATTTACTTCCTAATGTAAAACTAATATAAATTCATTAAATTGTAGATACTTTTAAGAGTTACGATATTCATATTTATGTATAAGATTTTTATATATTAGAAATATATTTATCTATTTTTATAAGATTCCTAAATTATATCTTATATTAATTATTTTTTTACTAAATCCTTAATAAACTTATAATATTTTAAATTTAAAAAAATAATTATTGTAGATTAATAAGATAAACTCTTTTTTATCTCTTGTAGCGATTCAAGAAGTTAATTACTCATTCAATCACATCGTAAGAAAAGAAAATGTTTTAAATTAATTATCATTTTAGTTTTTTAATATAACATTAATTATTATTTTTCATTTATATCCCTTATATATTAATTATAAACTACAAAATCTAAAAATGAATTAATAATAATATAAGGTTAATTTTATAAAATTCTTATTTTATTTATTTATTTTTATTGATCGGTATAAAATAACCTAGAATAATAATTATTTTGAGAGAAGAGAGTAACTACAAATTAACAAGATAAATTGTAGGGTAAATAATCATTGTTGTTCCTGAATGGGTAATTCATTGATAAATGTGTCCCTGAAAGATATAAATGCAAAATTTAGTCATCGAAAGTATTAAAAGTGCGACAAATATATCCGACCGTCAACTTTCATTTGTTACTATTAAAAAAGTTGTCTACGTTGCACAATGATAAATTTGTCACAAAATTGATTGTCAAAACGTGGTTATGTTAACTAGATTGGATGAAAATGTCACTAAGATATCCTTTTTTGTCATAAATATCAATAATATTTTGTTGGAAGAAAATGTCAATATTTTTTTCTTGAAGGAAATTGTTAGTAATTATTTTTGGACCTAAATGTCAATGCGTTCCGTTGGACAAGAATATTAATAAGTTATCAATTTTGGAAGAAAATGTGAGTAATTTCGTTTTTTAAGAGTAAAATATAATTTGATGGTAGATTTTCGTCATTTTTCATTGTTACAAACATAACGTCACAATAATCACTTAAAAAATATATTTTGGCAAGCATAATTTAAAACAAACAAAATAATATCAATAATATTGATTATGAACCATAATTTGTTTGTCACAATATAAATTATCCAAAATAAATATTGTACCAAAATATAAATCTTGTATTTTGCAACTTGAACTTGTTGTCCTTGCTGGTTTTCTTTGTTTTGCAGACCTCCATGTCCCAGGGAATTGCAAGCTTTGTTTTGCAGACCTCCATGTCTCAGTCACTTGACAATCTTCTAACTTTGATATTCTTTTCACTATTTGCTTTGTTGATAGATTGCTTCTTTGAGAGCTTGGAATGAATAGATCCTTCAACAACTCATCAATAAATACTCATTGGCTATTACCCTCTAATGCTTGATTGCAAGGAATATGTATACATATTAATCTTAACCTCTCACATTTATTGAGGAAGAAGTCAGAGGTCTTTTCAAACAAGCGTGAAGAAGAAGAATAACCAATGTTTGGGAAAGGAAGCAATGGAAGTGCGCGAGAAGAAGAACAAGAGAAGAAGAATTACAACCAACGTTACAAAAAGGAAGCACATTGGGGAAGGAAGCTAGAATAAGAAAAAGAAAAAACATTTTGGGAAAGAAAGCGAGAAGAAAAAGAGGCGAAAGCAAGACTGAACAATGAATTTTTATTTGAAATCATTAATGTCACAAATATCCCTATTCCAAATTGTGGTAATATCAAAAGTTACATGACAAATATGTCCCTATGTTGATAATTAGAGATAACCACGTTGACCAATCTTTTCCGTGACAAATTTGTCCCTATGTGCCATGTAGGAAACTTTTTTAAGGGTGACGGATGACAGTCAACGGTCGAATATATTTGTCACACTTTTTACACTTCTGAGGATTAAATTTTGTATTTACATCTTTCAGGAACACATTTATTAGCGAATTACACTATTTATCCTAAATTATATAATTACTATTCTTTCTTCGCACATTAACTCATCAAGTGAAAAGTAATTAAGGGGAAAAACTAGAATGATGAGTCCCATTAAAAATTATTAACAAATTTATCTGCTATTAACTAATTTAACCAACTTTTATAATTTTTGTTAATTAATTAAAATGGTCTTTATAAGTTAATTAATTAAAAGGGTCAATATAGAGACGGGGAGATAGTAGATGTTTTCATTTCTAAAAAAATTCGTATGTTAAAAATATATTCATTAAAAAGATTAATCTAATAATGCTAATAATGATTCTAGAGTTTAATTTCTATCTATTTTCAATATTATGTTTCATATTATTTTTAAATAATTATTTTAAGGCTTAATTGTAAAATTTGTTCCTCTATGTTGTCATTTCACCAAATCTATTGAGGAAAGACTAGAATCATGATCTTTGAAGTAAAAGATATATTCATTTATAACTACATCCAAGTATTCATTTGAATATTTAGTGCAAAATATAATATTAATATAAGTTTTATACAAAAATAGTTTAAAATTTAAACTATTATTTTTAATTTATTATATTTTTACCATCTTATATATTATCTTTTAAAATATAATATATAAGATTAAATTCTATTTTCATATAAATTAGAATATCTATACTTATATAAGTTTTATTTTTATTATATATTATATTTTTATAATCTTATGTATTTTATATCACATTATTAAAAACTTATTTTACACAGTAAAGATATAATATAAATTTTATCTTTAATGCTATTTTTTTATATAAATTATAATTTCATATAATAACAATATTTTATTATCTTTTAAAATATTTATATATGTGATTTAATAATAGTATTTTTTTACCTATATTAAGATATTCTTGTTATGTATTATAATAGTATGTTTCTATTTATATTTAACTTTATTTAATCAGATATGTAATTTTTGTAGAAGCAAAGCTTCATGGTGAATCAAAGGTGATTCAAAGGCGTTTTGATGATAACAATGATGATAACAAAAGATGATGACAAAGGTGATGACAAAAAGCTCAAAGATCAATCAAAGAACAACTCAAGTGAATCAAAGATCAATCAAAGAACAACTCAAGTAAATCAAAGATCAATCAAGAACAATTCAAGAGTTCAAGATAAGAATCAAGAAGAATTCAAGACTCAAGAAGAAAGTCTAGAGACAAGAATCAAGATTCAAGGTTCAAGATCTCAAGAATCAAGATCAAGATTCAAGACTCAAGATTCAAGAATGAAGAGAAGACTCAATCAAGATAAGTATTAAAAAGTTTTTCAAAACTTTGAATAGCACATGAGTTTTTGACAAAACCTTTTACCAAAGAGTTTTTACTCTCTGGTAATCGATTACCAGATTGTTGTAATCGATTACCAATAGCAAAATGGTTTTGAAAAAGTTTTCAAATTGAATTTACAACGTTCCAATTATTTTCAAAAAGCTGTAATCGATTACAATATTTTGGTAATCGATTACCAGTGCCTTTGAACGTTAAATTTCAAATTTAAATGTGAAAAGTCACATCCTTTCACACAAAATCTTTGTGTAATCGATTACACTAATTTGGTAATCGATTACCAGTGTTTGTTTCTGAATAAATCAAAAGATGTAACTCTTCAAAAGGTTTTTGACTTTTTCAAATTGGTTTTAAGTTTTTCTAAAAAGTTATAACTCTTTCTAAATGGTCTTCTTGGCCATACATGAAGAGTCTATAAAAGCAAGACTTTGATTTGCTTTTCAAAATACTTTTACATTCATTTGATCAATCATTTACAAGCCTTGAATCTCTTTGAACTTCTTCTTCTTCTTTGTACCAAAAGCTTTCTGAAGTTTTCTGATTTTCTAAATCTTGAAAACTTGTGCTATTCATCTTTTCATTCTCTTCTTCCTTTGCCAAAAAGAATTCGCCAAGGACTAACCGCTTGAATTCTTTTTGTGTCTCTCTTCTCCCTTTTCCAAAAGAACAAAGGACTAACCGTCTGAATTCTTTTGTGTCTCCCTTCTCTCTTGTCAAAGAATTCAAAACGACACAGTCTGAGAATTCTTTTGATTCTTCTCATTCCCTAATACAAAAGTGTTCAAAGGACTAACCGCCTGAGAATTCTTTTGTACCCCCATTCACAAAGTATCAAAGGTTTAACAGCCTGAGATCTTTGTCTCAACACATTGGAGGGTACATCCTTTGTGGTACAAGTAGAGGGTACATCTACTTGGGTTTGACTGAGAACAAGAGAGGGTACATCTCTTGTGGATCAGTTCTAGTGGAGGGTACATCCACTAGGGTTTCAAAGAGAACAAGGGAAGGTACATCCCTTGTGGATCTTTGCTTGTAAAAAGATTTTTACAAGGTTGAAAGAAATCTCAAGGACCGCAGGTCGCTTGGGGACTGGATGTAAGCACGGGTTGTTGGCGAACCAGTATAAAAACTCTTGTGTGTTTGTTTCCTTCTTTCCTACTCTTTTACTTTCCGCTGTGCATTTAATTTCCGCTTTTACTTTCTGTTAAGATTTTCTTCTACTCCTCATTCTCTTAACAATTTAGTAAAAGCCTTAAAAAAGTAATTTCTTAATTGGTAAAGGTTTAGGAATAATTAATTCACCCCCCCTTCTTAATTATTCTGAGGCCACTCGATCCAACAATTTTTTTAAAGAATTAAATTATACAGTAAAGACACGTAATTAAATAAAATGACAGTATATTTGATTTTTTTAAAATATTTATGTATGTAATTTATTGATAATATTTTTTTATCTATATTGTAATAAATAACATGAATATCTTAATATAGATAAGAAAATATTGTCACTAACTCACAAGCATTATTTTAAAAGATAAATATAATATATAAAATAAAAATAAAACTTATATAAATATATATATTCTAATTTATGTTAAAATAAAATTTAATCTTATATATTATATTTAAAAGATAATATATGATATTATAAAATATAATAAATTAAAAAAGAATAAAATTAGAATTTTGAACTATTTTCGTATAAAATTAAACCTATATTATTATTATATTTTGCATCAAATATTGAAATGAGTACTTAGTTGTAGTGGTAAAGGAGTATAATTCTCACACCAAGGACCATGACCATGGTAAAAAAATGTTGATTAACTTTCTAGTCTAGTCAATGTTTAAAATTTAATAGTTAACTTTTAGTCAATAATTAAAATTAGGAGGACTCAGATAGTAAATTTTAAAATATTGAGAGCTCAAACAATAAATTAAAAAATAGGGGATCGATTTGGTGAAACAAACAAAATATGAGGATGAATTTTGCAATTAAATCTTATTTTAATAGTCAATAAATTTATTATACGTAATAACTTGTGATTGGGAAAAAAAATGCAAATTTTACATTATTAATGCATAGATAATTTGCGCATATTTCTATTTCAAATGAAATAAAATCTTTTAACAATTAAAGGAGTAGACAGAAAGAAAAACTTTTAACGAAGATTAAACTATAATGTAAATTATGGACTTTTTATTTGACTTTAGGCGGATAAAGAATTCGAAGACCCAACATCCACAAGTGTCTACCACATGCAAGTGAGCTGTGAGAGTGTTAATTTATCGTACACTAGACTTGCAAGAACAGCTTGCGCTCTGGTGACAAAAACATAAAGAATAGCCAAGAAAGAAGGAAGGAGCAAAACGGTTCTCACTTCCCACTCCTCAATGCAATGTCTCTCAATTTAAAATAATTCTTGTCCCCTAGAAAGACAGGAAGCATTTACTTCTAAATTAATGGGGGCATTGAATTTGCTTTGACTTTTTGTGGTAGGTTGCATGATTTCAATGCTCACTCATGGAACTTCACACTTCCACTACTACTTCCATTTATATTTCCCTTCATTCACTCTATTTGTGCCAAAGTTATATGTTCCCAGTAAATAGTTTAAGTTAACCATATGGCAAGGTGCATCACAATATTATTCTTCGTTATTTATGTTCTTCTCTTCACAGTTGTTGGTGGCAGGTCCTTGTTCATGATCAACACCAATATTAGTCCAGATTCTGTTCCGCACAGACCAGTTTCTTCTTCCCATGTAACAACAGCACCACTTGTAAGTGCATGTTCGGATTGAAATCTACAAAAGCACATAAAGTCTCTAAAACTAAGTTTGCAAGAATTTTTTTACTTTTAAAATACTTTTTGAGGGGTAATTAAACATGATCTCAAACATACTTTTGGATCCTCTCATCGAAAATCCAAGCATACCTTAAGTGGGTTCTTATGATATTTTTGTTCAGTTACATGCTATGTTTATGTTTGTTTCCACAAAGTACTAAAACCTTTTTTTGTTAATTTTCTTGTACTATGTAGGAAAAGACACGATTCAATGATGATGGTGGTGCTTGCAAGGGGCTAGACAGGACTGAGTGTGTGGCTAAAACAACAATGGTTGCTCATACGGATTATGTCTACACACAAGACATCAATAATGGGCCTTGATTGTGCTATTTCTTGCTTCTGTTTTTTAAGTATTTATATTGTAATGACTAATGAGGGAAGTGTAATTCTTTAGAATACTATAGTGTCAATGTGAAAACTATGTAATATCTTTTTCTTTTTTCCGCCGGATGTTTTCTTTTGCTTTTTGATAAGGCCAACAAATTGATCATAGGTGATACTGGTACCAACCCACGACTCTTAAATCTTGATTAGAAAATTGGACCCTTTTGTAATTAGGACATTGGAAAAATCAAAGACTTTTAGCTATATGTTAGATTACAACAAATATGAGTAAAAAGTCTCACCTTAGATAAGAACAAACGTTTTGAGTTATATATAAGTGAGAAACACTTATAAATCTAATATCTTAAAAGTTTTTGGTTGGATGTAATGTTAAGTTTATTTGTATATATGTTTGTGTAAATATGTTTTTTTCTTTTCTAGATCACAGGCATCTTTCACTTCAGAACAACTTCACACTAATATTATTTTGGTGATACTTGGATAAATATTTACTTATTAGTTATTACTGTATAAAAATATCTTTCCTTTTAGCCGTATTTTCTAACAGTATAATGAATATCCTTAAGAACCCTTAAACTTGTAATTGAGACTTCATAAATCATACTGTAGCTTAAGGAGTACTGGTGGCCGTCCTTTTCAGAGCGCATTTAATTCCTAGATTGAAAATTGTTACTGAAAGTAGAGTAACAAATACTGATTTATGTTGAACACAGAAAAACAATTTTATCAACTATGATCTACTAATTATATTTAATAAAACTATTTAAATTTAAATCTGACATTTTAGGGTTGTCAATTTGGATTTTGCCATATATGTTGGGTTAGAACTTAGAACAGAGAGCACAATCAAGTAGGGCCCATTCATTATATTTAATAAAGGTTTCTCTTATCTTTTGTGGATTTTCGTTTTTATTAATTCTTCCATCATTTTTTTTGTCTTGTTTTAGTTCCTAAAAAAAATTATTCTATTTTTAGTCTCTAAAAAATTATACATTAGAGATCAAAAACAGATCGAAACTTTTTTTGAGGGACTAAAAGGAAATAAAATTTTTTGATAGACTAAAAATGAAAATCCAGAAAAGATGAGGGACACAAAATAATGAACCCTTTGATATAATTGTCTTTTTTTTTTCTTTCTCTCTAACATAATAGACAATAACATTGATGATTTAAACTTTAAATTTTACCTTTTAGCTAGGATTGCCAATATGGATCTTGACATAGTAGCTAAGGAATGAAAAATGCTATTGATCTTCAAGAAAGTCATTAGTTATCATGATTTAGAGTAAGACATAAACTCGAGAATGGTATACAAAAAATATTAAAATAGTCTTACAACACCTTTTTAAGTATGTGATAGCTAGCATGGATGAAAAAATTGTCACAAGTACTGCCTTTAAGTGTTACAGGAAACCATTTTGAATTCTAACAACGGGTGCAAAACAAGCATAATGGTGCTTCTGTTTACAAAAGGCAGATGAAAAGTTGTGGTAGTTTTGGAGAAGTCCAAAACCAAAATGAGGAGAAGTGGAGAATAGAGAATGCGTAAAAATGAGGCCGACAAATTGTGAGACAGACCATTTTATCCAATAAGGGGCATGTAGTTGAGATAACACGACTAACTTTGACAAAATTTTAGAGAAATAAATTTCGAACATTTTTATATATATATGAGAACCAAAACATGCATGGTTTAACCGTATTTCTTTAACAAATGGGCTTGGATTAAATCGTGTGGAATTTCAATCAACTAAGCCTAATCATGTCTAAACTCTAGTTAAAGGTTTATAGTTTAAGGTTGAAGTGAAATTTTTTACTGTCTTCACATGTAATTTTTGGAATCTGGGGTATAGTTTAAGATAGAAATGATTTTTTTATCTACACTATTCACATGATGACACTGCAGAAGATTCAAGTAACTCATCATTAGGGTCAAGTTCCATTTGAGGAGTGAATAGTAACGAAGAAATACTGCTGTTTAATTTGCTAATTTGGCTCTAGAAGGGGCATTTATATAGTATTTTTGGATTAACGTACAATGAGAATGAGAAAGCTAATTTTAAATGGAATTGATTTTGGTTAAAATTGATTCAACGTGATTTATGTTTAGATGTTTTATTATAAAATTACAAAATTTTATATCCAATGCATAATTTATTCAAAGTTATTTCAATTTAGAATTAATTCTGAAATCTTCTCCAAACAAAAAATCAAACATGTGAAAATTTATGCAAACATCAATTATGGACTTGTTACGCGAGGAGGTACTGAGGGGGTACCATCAGCAAGGGAGGTGCAAGGAAGCATCACGGACCAAGCCGTTACGGGTGAGGTCCACTCCAGCATACTTGAAGGAGTATGACCGTGGCCATGCAGAACGGAGCACGTGATAGGTGTGGGGTTCAAAGATTAGCTTCAGGGGAGAGAGAGAGAGAATATGTTTGTTATTTCTGTTAGAAGGGTGGGTTGTTCAATTGTTAGGAAGCTTCGAGAATCCTCTCCTCATCTATAAATACATTGTAATTCAGCACATGAATCATGAATAAAATACCCTTCGTTATTCCCTCCTTCTTCTCATGTTTTGGAGGTCCCTTGGCCCTCGAATGCCAAGTATAACAGTGGTGCTTTCATTGAGCATCAATGGCGGAATCCACACGCTCGAAGACTTCCGTTGATCGTCTCGAAGACGCCATTGCTAAGCTTACAACGTCTCAATTTGCCATGAACTCAAAGATCGATGATCTCCTTCATCGCATGTCACAGCTCGAAGCTCATCAGCAACAGCCACAACCACTCACGCCACCGTCGTCGTCGACAGGTCACACGCCATCACACAATCCACAGTACCGCATGAAGCTGGATGTTCCATGCTTTGATGGCTCTGATCCAACAAGATGGATCTTCAAAATAACGCAATTCTTCGAGTATTATGCAACGCCGGAGCAAGAAAGGTTAACAATAGCTTCCTTCTACATGGAAGGACCTGCACTGGCTTGGTTCCAGCGGATGCATCGCAACGCGCAATTGTCTTCATGGTCTGCTTTTCTTCACACCATTCATTCACGTTTCTCCACGACGACGTATGAGGATCCTACGGGGTTACTCTGCAAGCTTCAACAACGCTCATCGGTATCAGCATACCTCTCGGAGTTCGAATCACAAGCAAACAAGATTATCGAATTACCGACGCCATTCGTATTAAGTTGCTTTATTTCGGGATTGAACCCATCGATTCGAAGGGAAGTGCAGGTATTGCAACCTCTCTCTTTAACTCAAGCAGTATCATATGTGCGGTTACAGGAAGAAAAGCTACCTGATGCTCGTCGTTCCTCAACCTATCGTGCCCTAACTCCCACGGCTGGATCAATTACTCCACGATCTTCATCTACGAACGCACCTCCGCCACTGCTGTCCACACCGGCACGCAGTTCATCAACCATTCCTTTGAAGAGGTTAACCCCGGAAGAGTTAGCAAGCCGCCGAGAGAAGGGGCTATGCTTTCAGTGTGATGAAAAGTTCTCGCGAGGACACAAATGTGCATCTTCCTTGTTCCTGCTAGTCATGGAAGATGAGGAGAATGTGGAGGATGTCGAGCTCATGTGAGAGGCCTCTCCGATACCAGAACCATGTTCGGAATCACCTCCGGCGCAGTTGAGTCTCCACACATTATCCGGTCACTTGGCACAAGAAACATTGCGTCTGAGAGGCTTTGTCAACAACCAACCTATCAGTATACTGATAGATGGAGGGAGTACACATAACTTCCTCCATAATCGTGTGGTCATGAGATTGGGGCTAACACCAACGGAGACAACACCACTGCGTGTCACAGTTGGAAATGGTGATGAGATCAGGTGCCATCAGCTGTGTACCGCGGTCCAGGTCCATATTCAATAGCAATTGTTTACCATTGATTTTCACGTATTACCATTGTGCGGAGCGGATGTAGTGCTAGGAGTCCAATGGTTAAAAACTCTTGGACCAGTGCTAACAGATTACGACGCCTTAACAATGAAGTTCATCATGAATGGTAAACTAATCGAGTTGCAGGGAGATCGCGAGAAGGAATTTGAGCAGGTGTCACCCTCGCAATTACGCAGGTTTGCTCACACCAATCCTGCAAGCACTTTTTTTCATATTCGCATTGAAGCAACAACTGAAACTACACCTCAGATGACTCACCCTATACCAGAGATTGAGACTTTAATAACCAAATATGCTTCCCTTTTCCAGCCCCTCACGACCTTACCACCATCGCGAGCCACAGACCATACTATCAACTTACTACCAAACTCAATTCCAGTAAACGTTCGGCTGTATAGATACCCATACTTTCAAAAGAAGGAGATCGAAGAGCAGGTGGCAGCCATGCTTGCAAGAGGATTTATACAACCTAGCTCTAGTCCCTTTTCATCACCCGTCCTGTTGGTGAGGAAGAAAGATGACTCATGGCGCTTTTGTGTGGATTATAGAGCCCTTAATGCCATCACCGTACGTGATCGTTTTCCGATTCCGACGGTGGATGAGCTTCTTGACGAGTTAGGAGGGGCGTGGTGGTTTTCTAAACTCTATTTAATGCAGGGTTATCATCAAATATTGATGAACCCTAACGATATCAGCAAGACAGCATTTCGAACATATCAAGGGCACTACGAATTTCGCGTAATGCCCTTTGGATTATGCAACGCGCCTTCCTCATTTCAAGCCACAATGAACCAATTGTTTCAGCCTTACTTAAGAAAATACATTATCGTCTTTTTTGATGACATTTTGATATATAGTAAAACCATTCACGATCATCTTCTCCATCTAGAAACAGCTTTTCAGGTGTTAATGGCGGGGCAGTTCTCCCTTAAACGTTCGAAATGCACATTCGTGTAGCAACAGCTGGAGTATCTTGGGCATGTGGTGGCTGGTCATGGAGTCACGCCAATACCAGAGAAGGTGCAGGCCATACAACAATGGCCAACCCCTCGATCTCCACGAGCTCTATGCGGGTTTCTCGGTTTAGTTGGGTTTTATCGGAGATTCATCCAAGGTTATGCCACGCTAGCAGCTCCACTCACCAGGCTTCTGTGTCAGGGGCAATTTAATTGGAACCAAGAAGCCACCGACGCCTTCCAGAACCTCAAGAATGCCCTCACTGCGGCCCCAGTGCTCGCGCTGCCGGATTTTAGTGCTCCATTTGTGGTTGAAACAGACGCGTCCGGCGCCGGAATGGGAGCAATGCTCATGCAGAAAGGCCACCCTCTTGCTTACTTTAGTAAGCAATTCTACCCTCAACTCTTAAACTCATCCACGTATGTACGCGAATTAGCAGCGATCGCAGCGGCGGTGCGGAAGTGGCGCCACTATTTGTTAGGGCATCACTTTATTATACTAACAGACCATCGCAGTTTACGAGAGCTCATGAATCAGATGATTCAAATGTCGGAGCAGCACCGATACCTTGCTCGCCTATTAGGGTATGATTATACGATCTAGTACCGCGCCGGCAAAGCCAACATTGTCGCAGATGCGTTATCGCGGGCCATGGAATACCAAACTGCTACCCTCTACCTCTTGTTCGTACCACGATTCGTCTTCCTCGAAGACCTTCGTAAAGAATTGGCTTCCCTTCCGGCCTTCCTGGCCCTACGTGATAGTATTCAGAAGGATCCTAAGGCACATGAAGACTACGCCCTAAAGGAAGGGCTCATATTGCACCAAGGACGTATCTGGTTACCCTCTACCTCCTCCTTCATCAAACTCTTGCTCGAAGAATTCCACCAGTCACCAACGAGGGGGGGGGGGCACATGGGGGTTCAAAAGACGCTACAACGCCTCCAGGATAACTTCACGTGGCCCTCGATCAAGGAGGATACGCGGAAGTTTGTCGCCAGCTACGTCACATGTCATTTCACTAAATACGATAACCGCAAAACTACAGGGTTTCTCTGCCTCATCTCGGTTCCGACGCAGCCTTGGGAAGACCTCTTCATGGATTTCATCACCGGTCTTCCAGTGTACCGCGACAACACTTGTATCTTCGTGGTGGTTGATCGTTTTTCCAAAGGGTTTCATTTAGGTATGCTACCCACTCAGCACACCGCTCACACCGTGGCGCTTCTGTTCATTAACATGGTGGGTCGTCTCCATGGTATGCCCAAGAGCATAATTTTGGATAGAGACCCTTTATTTGTGAGTAAGTTCTGGCGAGAGCTCTTCACCTTAAGTGGTACCAAACTCCGGCTAAGCTCTGCGTACCTTCCACAGTCTGATGGGCAGACAGAGGTCGCAAACCGAATCGTGGAACAATATTTACGGGCCTTCGTACACGACAAGCCATCGACATGGGGAAGATACCTACCTTAGGCTGAGTGGTCTTACAATACATCGTGCCACTCCGCCACGGGGATGTCGCCCTTCGAAGTTACCTTCGGCCGAAAACCTCCTACTTATTCTCAATATCTTTTAGGCACCTTCAATGCCATTGACCTTCAATGTTGAGCCAACGCAAGGCTGTCTTTGAGCTTTTACGTCGTAAGCTGCTCAAGGCCCAAGATCGTATGAAAACAAGTGTTGATCGCCACCGTCGTGAGCAAGAATTCATGGTGGGAGACTGGGTTATGGTTAAACTCAGGCCACGAAGGCAAACTTCAGTAACGGGTACAGCGTATTCAAAATTGGAAAAACGCTATTATGGGCCATTTCGAGTGGTTGAACGCATGGGGAAGGTCGCTTACAAGTTACAACTTCCGGAATATTCACGCATTCATCCCGTCTTCCATGTTTCCCTTCTCAAGCTAGCTGTTGCGCCGATCACCGCGGCTGCCATTGACCTTCCGCCATTAACCACCGACAACCACCCAGTTGTCACGCCACTAGCCATTGTGGCATCCAAAATTGTACCATCAGAAACAGGACCTAAGCACATGGTGCTAGTCCAATGGCGAGGATTGCCACCCGAGGAGACATCATGGGAAGACTGGTCTATCTTGAAGACTATTCACCACCTTGAGGACAAGGTGTTCCTCGAAGGGCAAGGGAATGTTACGCGAGGAGGTACTGAGGGGGTACCATCTGCAAGGGAGGTGCAGGAAGCATCACGGACCAGGCCGTTACGGGTGAGGTCCACTCCAGCGTACTTGAAGGAGTATGATCGTGGCCATGCATAATGGAGCACGTGATAGGTGTGGGGTTCGAAGATTAGCTTCAGGGGAGAGAGAAAGAGAATCTGTTTGTTATTTCTGTTAGAAGGGTGGGTTGTTCAGTTGTTAGGAAGCTTCGAGAATCCTCTCCTCATCTATAAATACATTGTAATTCAGCACGTGAATCATGAATAAAATACCCTTCGTTATTCCCTCCTTCTTCTCATGTTCTGGAGGTCCCTTGGCCCTCGAATGCCAAGTATAACAGGACTCCAAATCAATTCTCCAATGTCAAGCCAAACACTCACATAATCTTCAATATGATCGACAGTTATAGAATTGAATCCTTTTATTTGTGTCTTATATTTTGTTGATAGTTTGAAGAATTTTGGAGAACTTACATGGAATCTTGTTTTTTAAAAATAAAGGCAATGATATGCAATACATCTAAGAGGCCATCACATCCCAAAGAGACCAAGACAATTTCATAATATTGAAAAAGGCCTAAATATATATTTAGTGTATTTAATATCATCTTTTCTATTTAATCTTCATAATATATTTTTTAACTGTATTTTTTTCTATTTTAATCTTTGATATTTTATTTAGTTTTTATAAAATACTTATTTTTTCATTTTGTCGTTATAATATATAAATAATTTACGTTCAGTTCCTATCAGTTTTTTTTTTCAAATGAACTAACTCAAAATCAACAAATATTATAGGGACAAAATGAAAAAAAAAAAAAGGATTTTACTAGGATTATAATAAAATAACAAGGACTAAAATAGAAAAATAATACAACAACTATTTAAAAAAATTATAAGGATTGAAATAAAAATAATATATTCTAAAACAAAAAAATATTTAAACATATGAAAAATTAAATACTCACAGTTTCATTGACACTACCAAGTAATTTGAAAATTAATAACAAATATAGTTGTCCATGACTATGCAATATAGCCCAGCATCAGTCCTACACTTATAAAATTCAGAATAGTGCGAATTGTAAAACCCTAACGCAAAGATATTCCTAATTAAGTGATGTCATCAACTATCGAATACGTACGCTCCTGTATTCAATATGCACTGAATACTCTAGACACATAAAAATAAACTTCTTAATTAAGAAACAAATTGGATACATAATTTGAGTATTTGGATAAGTATCAGTCCTGTACTCAAAGACTTGGTAATAGACTAATAGTCATACTGAGAGTGAGAATAAAATGTGGGATATTTTTGAAATATTAAATCATCCTAATATAATAACATTTTATATTAAATATAAATTATTGTTTTTCGTTTAAAAAATTATATTTGATAAATTTTTAATAAATACAAGTTACTAAAATTATTTGGTTTAAGATTATTTTTCGAGAAATATTTAATATGCAGATGAAATTATAAAAAGTCTATAAATTAAAATATAAATTTATTTTTTTAATACATTTATACTATAGTGAAAGATGAGAGAAGAGAGATTAAGAAAATTAGTGCCGGTGAGAAGAGAGAGAGAGAGGAGAAACAAATGATTTATTTAAATTAAATAGTAGATTACTATAATATCTTTAAATTAAACTTACTATTACAAAATAATTTGTTTGTTTTTGTCCATAATTTATGATATTTGTGGCTAATGTACTCATTATAAACAGTAGCAATATGATTTTTATTATTAGTTGAAATTTATTTAAAATTATAATTTTTTATGGGTGTCATTTCTCATTTAATGACTTTTTCTTGATTTTGTAGTTTTTAATAAGTTTCAACTAATAGAAGTGTGTGTGCTAGGAAGTGAGAGTTTGTTGCTAGTATTTTTCTAGTATAAAAAGGATGTGTGTACATTAACCATCTCATATATATATATATATATATATATATATATATATAACCATCATACTTAAGTATTATAAAATTAGTTATCAAACTTTTATGTATTATATTTTTCTTATGAAATATGTTTTTTATTTTAGTGAAGTTGAAGAAATTAATCTTTTTTTATGCTATAAATTATGCTTATTTGTGCTTTTTATCGTTTATAAAATTTAGTTATGTTCATATAAAATTATATATTCTTTTATATATGTATATTTTTATAATTTATATTGATAAATTATGTTTTAGATCCTTCTAAAATTACTAATGTTTGATTTGTTTTCTCTAAAAAAAGTGTATTTTCTTGTCCCTCTAATTTTAATGTTAGAGTAAAATGTGAAAAATTTTGTGAGTTGAGTAACAAAGCAATTGGGTGGTAGAATATGCAAAAACATAAAAAATGAGTGACAACAATTAATTTTTTTTAAAAAAAAAACAATGGAAGCAATAAATATTGAACTTAAGATTTTGATATAAAAAAAACCCTAAATTCCTAACACTAGGCCCACTCAGAGGATTATATATTCGCTTGGATTGATTTCAAACTAACTCCAGCTTTAATGCTTAGAAGTTGCACAATTAATATATCTTCTAAACATATAAGAGTATTGTAAAACTCATTACTTAACGAGCTGTTTACTTTTAAATATTTTAATGAGTTGTGTTATATTGGGTTGTTTAAAATTAAATTTCAGTTATTTATATATGTAATGATTACTTATAAGTAAAAAAAAAAAAAGATTTTCTTACTATTTAAGGAGGTAATTTGAGAGTTGTTTAAAATTATAACATTAGAAAAAAAAATATATAAGTTGTTTAATTATGATATAACATCCTAGGGACCAATTAATATAAGGTAAAAAACTCAAAATGAATTACATAGATTACATGTAGATATGCGAGCGTGAGAGAAATTTAATAATAATTATTAAAATACATAGTTAAGGTTAAAATTAATGAAAACAACATGTATACGGATGAAATAAACTCTTTACATGTCAAATTAAACACGCCTCTACATACAATACAACCATAAAAAACTTTCAGTTCATAGAAATATGGTGTAGCAATCGGTATGACAACTTTCTTGAAGGTTTTTGGGCTTTGACTTTCCTTACAAAAACATTGGCAAGCATTTTAACAGCAACGTGACCCTGATTTGACGATTGTCAAAAGCTGCACGATTTGCATATAATGCTATCAAGATTCTCATGTCAACAATACAATCATGATGGTGCCACACGCCTCTCAATCTCTCTCTCAGTGCATATTTGAATTTCAGGTGAAAATGTACTTTTGAAACAATAATTTTGTCAAAAGATCATGATTCTTTCTTTTATTTTCATTTTTTTTTTATCGATTGAATTTACATTAGAACATGCATACACTAACTTCAATTCAAACATGCACTCAATCCAAGTTTATCCCATATCTGGTTTAATTTTGCCAAAATTCTAAGATAAGCAAAGCAAATCCCCAACCTTATGCATAACCTGTCTTCATGTGCTAGTGATGTTTAGATTAGATCACACACTCCTGCAAAAGGAAAGACACAATTTGACAATTTTGTGAAGATGGCCTTGATGATGATGATGCATGCACTCCCTTGTCGCTTTGTTAAAAGTACTATTTGAAGCAACACCTGAAGCATAGGCTCCACTTGGTCTAATCCACATTACTAGTGACACAACAAGAAATTAAAGAAGGCCTCAGCCAAAAACCTCAGAATAGTTTTTTTTTTTTTTGTGTTTTTAGTGGACACCCTTTTGATTATATGTTTTGCTTCTTGTGGTAGTAATGTGTGTGATGATCCACTTCCACCAGCACCTCCACCACCATTTGTCGTATTGGACCGTGTTATTCTCTGTGCAAACAATGGACACACCCCTTTCGGTGTTCTTTCAGATTTATGATACCTTGTTTTACTTTTGCACGTGCATAGTTCACTCCTCACCTCTTCTTACCCACTCTTGGTCAGACAAACGCTATATAGCTAGAACTAGCAGCTACTTCTTAAAAGCAAAGATGAAATGTTTTGATTCCTAATAGTTTTTTTTTTATATATTTTTTCTTTCTAATCTTTTGGCCTTTGGTTGGTTTATCTTATCTATAATAACTGTTCCATTTTTCGTTATGGGGTTTTTTGTTTGGTGTGAAAATGATATAGGCACCATTTTATTTGGTTAATTTTATAAGATGGGTACAGAGAAATGAGAATATCATATTCTGGCTAGGTACACTGCTTCATCACCAACAAGGATAAGGACGCGGCGATGTGGAAGACAATAACTGTTTAATTCTTCTGTACTATGTACGTAAACTTGATTTTTATTTTATATATTATAATGATTCCATGTAAGGAGCATGTAAAGCTGTTAATTATTTGATAATTGACACACACACACACACACACACACATATATATATATATATATATATATATATATATATATATATATATATTTGTTTATATATATGATATGGTTCTAAACTCATACATCTCCAATGAAGGCACAAAAGATCATAGAAATCTAAAGTAAGAAGAAGGGACATATATAAGATAAGAGTAATTAATATGTTTGTGTATATATAGTGGAGAATAGAATAGCCTCATTCATGAATCATGTCTGCAGGAGTGATTGATTGGTTTAAGGGATCAGGTTTGAGTTGAGAAGTGTTGCATGGAAGGTCCTCCAAATCTTCCATGGTGCAAGCAAAAGCGGTTCCAATTTGCATGTCTGCTAGCATTTGGCGAAGAGCGGAAGCTTCTTCCTTGAGGCGTGCATTCTCTTGGAGGACTCTGTCATGGGATTCAGACACATGGTTGAGTTTGTCAATAAGGTTGTGGTTCTCAGTTCTGAGCCTAACAACCTGTGACCACAGCTCATCCAGGTGCTTCTGCTTCCTCATCCTTGACCTGCGAGCGGATTCTCGGTTCGATATCATTCTCCGGTGCTTCCTTTCGTCGATGATGTTGAACTGGATTTCATCAGCTTCATCAGAGGTTGAGTTGCTGCTGAGGCATGAAGAGGGAGGAACAACAAATTCATGGCCTGAAGGAGGGAAGTGGCAGTTTGGAAAGTTGCTTAGGAGGGTGTTAAGATGGAGATTAGGGATGTCACTTTGCAGAAGGCTAAAGTTTGGTGGAACTAGGAATGGATTTTCAGGTGCTAGATAGTGGACTCCTCTGATCTCACTAGGAACCATGGTGGGAAATTTAGAACTATTTTTCAAGATGATGGTTTAAGGGTCTGATTGTAAGGTATGTTGAGAATCTGAGATGATATTGGAACTGGGGAAGGTTGTGTGAGAATTGGGGTGAATTTATAGAAGATTATGGCAAGAAAAGTGGGGCCAGTTTGGGCAAAGAGTCATGGTACTGGGGCTTACATGAGCAGAAATTCAACAATAATTGGGAAGTGCTTCTGCTAATGTATGCATGTGGTATGAGATATACATCCAGGGGAAGACCACTTTTTATTATATAAGTGGCTGTATAGAGTCCATGTCATAAAGTTGTTGGGTTATATGTAGTGTATATACTTTTATGCAGTGTATATGTTATCTATGGCTCTATATATGTTCACATTTGTCATTACGTATATGGTGTAATGGAAATTTATGACTTGAAACTTTTGTCAAGAGATACAACCTTTGATAAAAAAGAGAGGATGGAGCTTAAATTCTATCTATAATGACTAAGACAAGTAGAATAGCAAGGTTTTAAAATGCAGATGCGATTATCGGCTATTGATGAGAGTCAACTACAGATGAGTTCTAACACAATGGTAAAGTTGTGCCTTGATAACCGGTTGATCATGAATTTGAGTTCAGAAACAGACTCTTTACATATGCCAGGGAAAAGTTGCATACAAGTACCCGTACAGTAGTTAGTTAGATGTGAGTCTACTATGATCTATATAATCTATAATCAAGGTGTGTTAAATTGAATTCACAGTTGCGGTTAACTTGTAGAAAATTGTGGACAACTGCGACCGATATGATTGCAATTGTGGCCATAAAATCGTCAAAAACTTTATATTACGGTCGTAATTGCGGTGAACTGTTTCTTAAAGCCATGTTTGTAACCACTGTTTGATGTGTTTGTAGTGATCATCATAATCAAAATGTTGCAGCCGCATCATATAGTGTGATTGGAAATTTAAAATCTTTTTTAGCACATACAAATCGATGGCCAAGTCAATTTCAGGGGAGCTTTTCTTGCGGTCCCTACCCAATTTCGGAAGCAATTTTGAAAATTGAAAACTCTTACAACCAATAATTCCTTTTGATACATGACGCAATGAAGGCCTGTTTAAAAGGAGCAAGAATTGATATTTTATAGTCATTATTATTATAATTATGATGACTCATTAGTCACTATATGGATTGAAGGGACTATTCTGCTGGAGCAATTGTGTTTTTTTAAGCAAATAAACACCTTGTACCTAAATTCCAACCATTTCAACACGTAAACACTTCTATTAACCAGATCAAGGCAAATAATTACTCAAGACTCAGTGTGAACTTGATCACACACCTTTGTGTTCTGTTTTCTAGTTGATTTGCGTACTTATTATCATGTTCTGCATAGCATAGACAAAGTACCAGGTCAAAATCATGAAAAAACTAATGAGATCTTAAATTATGTTACCTTGGTGCAATCCTGATTAAAATGAAAAGCTATAAACAATTTTGATGACAGCTTTTTGGAATCCATTACTGATACAATAAAATGACTTGTGTTCACTATGCTTCTACTTTTCTATCTCACGTTTGAATTTTCATCCTTCACGTTAAGCTTTCTCCAAATTGATTGGATGAGAACTGAATAGCACTGTGTGCATGAGGCCAGTGGCATTCAGTAGAAGTAGTTATGATATTACAGATGTCTCAAGAACACTATATAACCATCACATTTTATAAGGGTCTTCATCGTTTCATGTTCACTCAACACCTTGTTGGAGTTCACAACATATCAGGAGCTGCCATATCTATTCCCTTCTCTAAAATACTACTTTCTCAACTTTTTATGCTTCCCTTATAGTTGCCTAAAATACCTTATTAATCCTATCTTGTTCAAAGCAGCAAAAAGTGGCAACCACTTGTTAATATTTGCATATAAGACTTAAATATGTTTTTGGTTCATGTAAGTTAGTATTTTTTATTTTTGGTTTCTATAAGTTTAGTTTTTTAATTTTAGTTCTAATAAGTTTATATTTTTTCAATTTTGGTATTTTGTAAAATATTTTGCTCATTTTAGTCCTTAAAAGTGTGTGTTTTTTTCAATTTTGATCTATGTAAGAGTAAATTTATGAAGACTATAAATGAAAAAAATTAGAATCTTTAGTGGACTAAAATTAAAAAAATACAAACTTATAAGAACTAAAAATGAACAAAAAAACTAACTAGAACCGAAATTAGAAAAATATCAACTTTACAAGTATTAAAATTAAAAAAATTAATTTACAAGGACCGAAAATGAAAAAATACTAACTTACATGAACCAAAGATATATTTAAACATTTTCATAATATTATAAATAGAGCAAAAAAATACTATACAGTGACAGTTTAATCATAAATCTTCAGTTTAATCATTAATCTTCATATAAGATAAATTAATTTACTTTTATGATAATTTATTTAAAAATTATATTATTAATATTTATGATTGAATGATTGTAAAAATTATTTCACATTTATTAATGTATCAACATTAAACTCAAATAAATTTGCTCGTCATAACAGTGTTAGTTATTTTGCTAATCTGTCTCTCTTTATTGTGGCCCACTTGCATGATATGATAATGAAAATATAATATGCCCCAAAAGATTAGATCCAAAAAGTTTTGGCAAATCTAAGAGGCTTGGCTGCAACTTGCAAACGCAAATGTTATTGTTTTATGTTTTAAATGTCCTATCCCTCAAGGGTCTTCTTAATTTTCTTGGATGGGAGTGGTTATATTACTGCATTTTACCAATATAAACTTATTAGGCGATTCTCCACTATTAAACGTTACCCTTCATTCTAAACTAATCTGATGAGGGTGAAGTACAAGATAGTTGGTAAGCTAAAAAGAAAAATAAAAAGTCAGATTGTGGTGAAGTACACAATTAAAGAACATTCCTGATAAACCATCTCTCAAAGGGTAGTAGTATGTGTTGGAATTTATATGGAAGATCCTTTGTAAGTCCATTGTACTTTATAAATTCCTTGTAAAGGGCATATCGTAGTGCTCTGCCATTATATATTGTAAATTAAGGGGCTATTTTCTATCCCTTTGACACCACTTTTTAAGAATGGGAAACCAATAAACAAATCTGATCATATATTGTTTCTTCTAGTTAAGGCTAACTTTCTTGGTTAAGAAACTGTGTTCCTTCTATTTCAAGGAAAAAACATAATGCATTTCCAAGAATCTATTTAATGTCCACCACAAAAACATATTTGTTAGATCAAAGTTGTGTGCAAGTTTATAGTATGAAGATATTCTCTCAATCTTGATGTTAAACTAATACTGAAATCCTGAATATATCCTTGAATTAAGTGAGAACTCACCTTTTAAAAAAACATCGTTAAAAAAAGTTAAAATATATTTATAATTTCTAATAAATACTTAAATTTTGAATTTACACTCTAATTGATTTTTTCTTTACATTTGATTCCCGATAAAACAAAATATTTGTTTTCGGTTCTTAGATATTTTTTAGTTTATGATAAATTAACAAATTTTATATTTATTTTTTAATAAATTATGTTCCTTTGAAAAAAAACTAATAAAAATTATTAAAAAATATATAGAATTCATTAATTTATCAAGAAAAAAAATATTATTTTAATAAGAATCACTCTCAAAAGAAAAAAAATTCAATAAGAACTAAACACAAAATTCTAAGTATTTATTAAAAATAAAAATATATTTTAACCTTAAAAGAACATTAATTTAGTAGTTGCAAGCTCTAAGTCCATTATGATACAGGATAATATATGAATTAAAGTATATAGAGAGAGAATAAAATAGAATAATCCAAAGAGTTAGGTAAGAGCTATAATCAAACGACAAGTAACTAGCATTTAACCTGGGATATTGCAAGGTGTCACTCTTATAGTTATGTGGATATATGAATCTTATTTAAAAGGTTAACACATCATAAACAATTATATATAAGAATATCAAAGAAAGCTACAAACAACATATACTAATATTGTATAAAATGTGGAATGTACTTCATGGGGGTCATAGTTTACCTTCTTAGTTGAAAAAGAATAACCCAAAAGCTTGGAGCAATACCTATAGCATAAGATGAGGAGTATGAGTACATTATTGACCTCTCTTGTCCTTTCTCAAATGGGTTGTGTCCTTTTGAGGCATGGGGGTTGTTAAGGTTTAGATAAACACAGTGCACACCATTTCCATGGAAATTGGTGGCCTACAAATGCTCATCTCTACATGGGCACAAAAATCAGGAAAGGAAAAGTTGGAGTAAAACATGATGGCACTATTAAGATGTCTACACGTTTAGTCAATTTATGTGATTGCATTGTATTCTTGCAAGATGTACGGAAATTCCTTAATCCTTTTTTTATAAAACATTTTTGTGGACACAAGTATGCTCGAATCAGATATAATTCCTAGCTACGAGCAATAAAACTTCATGGAACAAGTTATGGCCTTGTCCCACTTCTAATACAAAAGTTATATAGTATTGATTTCATATTTATTTTAAAAATGTTTAAAATTAGAAGAAATATATGTTCTTTTAATTTAGATAATTTAGAAGAAATATATATTTTAAAAAAGTAAACTAAAAAATTTACATAATTTACTAAGATTTTGGATGAAGGATTTTACAATTTTAAGAAATTTGAAATGCATACAAATTTAATCTTTTCTATTTCTATTCCTTTTATTTTCAAAATATTTTTCTTGGATGAAACAAATTAAGTCTCTTTTAAATTTTTTATTTGAATAAAGTAATTTAACTTTATATATATATATATATATATATATATATATATATATATATATATTAGGAAACAAGAATAAAACCTTCTTTTATAAAAGAAAGTCTTATTCTATAGGATGATACATGTGGTATTCCATATTCATTTCCTCCAAATAATTCAATTATTACATATTTTATATTTATTTCATTTTATTCAACTTCTAATAGAATCTTAAATCAATTATAGTACATAAGAATCATATAAATTGAAATATTTATATTTTATATTTATTCTATTTTTTTGAATTTTATAGAGTAGATATAAAAATCATCTAAATTGATATATTATATCTTTTGTTAATCAAAGTAAAAATGTGAAAAATATTCAATTATAAGTATATTTTATAGGATTATGGTATGTAAGAGATACAACCAAAGTTGTGTTTGATATTCTATTTTATAGGTTTTTATAAATTATTATCCTATATGTGATTTTTGTATTTACATTAAATAATAATGTACATCTAGGTTTATCTATTAAAATCACATTTTGATAAATACAAAAATTATTTTAATGTAAATAGCAAAATTATTATCCCTTATTGTTTGTTTTAGTCACGTTAATAAGTTTAGCTTAAAAATTTTAAGTTTCAACAAAAATTATTTTAATGTACGTAGTTAGAATAAAAGATTAATACCACATATAACTATACCATTAATTACTAATTTTCATGCTAATTATAGTTTATTGAAATTTGGTTGATATATTGAATATTTTATTAATTTAATTAGACATATTAAATTATGTGAATAGTGTTTGATTGATAATTAATTGCTTTATTAAGTTTATTTAGTTTCAAAATTTATTTAATAAAAGACTTACTTCCATTTTTTAGGTTAATTAAATCAAACAAATTTTTTTCATCATTTTACTTGTGTTTTTTTTCTCTTTTTTTATTTTTCAGTTTTAATTCCTTTCCAACAAAAAATTAACAACAAAAAATTTGACAAAATAATATAAAAAAAATTAAAAAATTAGCATGAGTATATATTTGGTTTAATTAAATCATTAAATTTTATATGAATTTTTATTTTATATAATACCTTAATTAATGTATTAGTTTTTATGGAATAATTTTTATAATTTCAATAATCAAATATCATGTGATCAAAATAATACATAAAATAATTTATTCATTAATTGTGATACATTTAAAAATTTAAAACTATGCAAATTTAAAATATAAAATATGTGTGCAAATCATAAAAAATATATTTAATTACACGGCACACAGTTTTATTATAATCAAATGATTTTACTCAGTTTTTTTATCCAAAATCAAACACTCAACTAAAAAATAAATAAAATTAATTTTTTTAAAAGAAAGTCGAACAAAAAAACATGTAAAGCATCACTAAAATGTGAGAGATCCTACCTAGGATAATATTTTTAATAATAACAATTTTCTTGGATCACATGTATATAAACATATCGCTTATCTAAAAAAAATGTATATAAACATATATTTAAGTATTTATTAATATATCTATTAATATATATTTATTAAAATTTAATCCTAATAATTAATAATATATTAAAAATTCGAATAATATAAAAAAATACTCTTTATAGGATGTTTAATATTCTTGCAAGGCTCGAAAAATTAAGCTAGTATTATACAAAAACAGCTGTTGGATGGATCTGCCCGGCGCTAATAACAAGAGGTCCCCTTTTTTCTTCAAAACTTAAGGTACAATAAAAAGGAAAATATTTTCCCGTGATTTTAAAATATCAACCATCATCAATAATTTATTTTCTCATGCAAACAAAATGTCCTCTTTTTGTAGTTTGCGATATGTAATGATGAAGTCCTCAATAATAATAATAATAATATTTAATAAATATAAACATATAAGCTAATTTTCAGGAAAACAATAAAAATTGAAAGTTTTAAATTTTGTTCACAATAATTTTAAATGTCTCAATTAAAAAATTATATATATATATATATATATGATACTCATTATCACTTTTAAAATATAGTACAAATAGGAAAAAACTAGGTTATAACTTTGATGGTATTGAAATAATATTTGTCTAAAATTAAAGTAAAATAATGTTGCTATTTTGTATGTTAGTCACGCTAACAAATAACAATTGAAAAATCCTAAATGAGGCAAACTTAATTTTGTACAAAACACACGGATGAGTTGGCTATTGATTTGGCACAACAACATTGGATGTTTTTCTCCCTTTCTCTCTCTTCTATAATCTATTCCCCTTCCCGTGCCTCCAGCCTCCCCTTACTCAACCAATCAAACTTGAATCATGTCGATATCATCAAACTCTATTGTTGTTCCTTGTTTTTCACATTTGCCCGCATATGAACCACAATAAACTATCACATTGTGCCTTCAACCTTTCCCAAACCCCATCCCTTATCAGTTATCACCACAATCAAACTCTGCACCATGGGAGATGGTGAACATACTACAGTGGTGGCTATATGAGTTGTAATCACAATGAAATGCTGTTGGTGGTGACCTTACGTAACAAATTGTTTTATAAAAGGAAAAGTGATATTCATTTTTTAAGGGAAAATTATATTCTAATAGTTTTACATATTTTCATTTTATTTTTATTTTATAAAAGTAAACAAACAATTCTTGCATTTTGTACAAATTTGTTTAGTAACATGTGATAGTTACATAGAAGTGTTCTCAATATTTGTATTAAAAAATTATGATCTATTTTGTATTAAAAAAAAGAGAAAAATACGTTTGTTTATTTAGATGTGTGTTTTTGAAGTAACAAAATTTTTCTTTAAGTGTGAAGACCCTACCTCTATCCACACCGGAGACCAATCTCTACTATCAAGTTTTTGATGAGTGTAACTCTAAAGAGAAAATCCTAGTTCTACTTTTAAAGTCTAAAATTAGGCTTGAATTTTTCTAGTTTATGTCTGGTGTATACTTTGCCTCCGTTATATGTTTCTATGAAATTTATAGTATTAAAGAGATATGGACTTTATTTAGCCTTTCACATGATTACTTACCAATAGAATATTATTCTTATTTTATGGACAACTTTCACATTTATAAAATAATACTCCCTTTTTTATATTAATTATATTATTGGTGTTAGCAAAAAATATAATAATATTCTACTAAAATATTTATTTGATTAAATTAAATTCTCTATTTTAATTATCAAATAAATGATTTTCTTTTACAAATATAGAAGCACTGGTTTGTGTGGGATCCAGGAGATTCAATACTAAACCAATAGTAAATTAATAATAATTAATTTACTAATCAAGGTATGTATATAGCGACCCTCCTCAACGTCTAAATTAATATGAAGTAACATCTTTTATCTTCAAGAACCAATAGAATAATAATATTTCCTTCTATGTTTATAGCTCAATGTTAACTAATTCTCTAGTAGAGTATTATTGTCAAAGTCTAATAAACTGACACATTTAATCAAGTTAATTTAAGAAACTATTTTCTTCTTTCATTCAATTGTCCAGTTCAAGGTCTTAATTCTATTATAGAGTTTAAACTTATTACCTAGAGTTGATGAATTCTTTCTTAGTTAATTATTAATTCTAACAGTATTTAATCATATTTAATATTCATTCAACTAGTGTCCTAAGGCATTAAGTATCTGAAATTAAAATATAACAAATAACTTGGAAATTACTACGATAATCTCGTTTGAAAGGAAACTATTATATTTGTTTTTGAAAACTTCTCAATTAAGTCAATTCAATGATGACATCCACATATTCATCATTGATATATGAAATTTAATAAATGAGATATATTAATCTTTATCCAATAAAGACCATTACATATATATATATATATATATATATATATATATATATATATATATATATATATATATATATATATATATATATATATATATATATATATATATATATATATATATATATATATATATATATATATATATATATATTATTGTTGTCCTATTCACAATAATCATACGATTGACAACAATTTTGGTTAAAATTATAAAAAACTTATTTTTCATTATCATAATTTCAATCATGATAACAAGTCTCTGATTTTAATCAAGAACTTGTCAAATTAATAATTTAATAAAACAATAATATGATAATAAAATAAAAAACAATTCTTTACTAAAATTGATATAGATTGACTCTTAAACATATATATTTATCCCTAACAACATGTAACACAACTCAACAATTATTTTATTAAAGCAATAAATATGTTAATAAAATAAAAAATAATTCTTTACTAAAAACTGATATAGATTGAATCTTAGACCTATATATTTATCCCAACAACATGTAGCACAGCTCAACAATTATTTTAGCTCCGTTATCATGTTTATTAAGTTAAAAAAAAAAGTAGCCTCGGTAAATATGTTCATATCAGTAAATTATGTCACTTTTCAATGTGAAATTATAAACTTTCATATAAAATAATATTATTCTTTTATTAATTTTCTCATTGATTTAAATTTAACATTCTGTAATCCATCACATCTAATTTTCTCATTTATTAATTTTTTTTCTCATGTCACAACACTGTAAAGATTATTTTTCTATTGAAATAATACTTTTTAATTGATAAAAATGCATAGTTTAATTGATTAAAATAATTATTATCATAGTTACAGATTCAATTGATTAATCTTTCTGATGAATCGAGTGTTGCAATGATTTCAATCACCAATATGATTCTTCATTTATAAAATATTAATTTACAATCATATATATTCAATTCATTATATAAAATTGGGGTTCAATCAATTTGATATACACTAATTTTATAAAATAAAGACAGTAAAAGTATACAAAAAAAATCATACACTAATTTTAATATCTTTTTTACAAGACGCTAAATTAATGATTTTCGGACAAGTGATTATAAAGGAATAATGAATGAGTTATTTTTTTTATAAATTATTATTTTATTTGGGATTTGTTATATAGCTTCATTTTTGTTTTTACACAAACTTTGGTGATTTCAGAAGAACAATATTGTCAAAATTAATTTTATAGTTTGATTATGTGTATGTGGGTTCTATTCAATAGATAGTCTGGTCAGGAGACTTGCTTTCTCCCTCGGCAATCAAGCCTTATCTAGGCATAATTGCTTCAGAGGGGATGCTCTGTTGGCCTGACCGTGGCCATTACTGTTCTTTTGGACTTCCTCTATACCAGGGGCACGCCATCTATGGTGGGGAATAATATGATGGACCAGCCTGGGTCTTCCCGTGGCTCAAACTTCGAACTCAAGCCTCAAGCCTCAAGTCCAGACCTTTACCATCCTTTATTGTATTGAAAATTAATCACATTCAATTTTTTTATTAATAAATAAGTTCTATATTATGAATATCTGAATTGATTTAAATTTTTTAATAGAATAAAAAATTAATAAAATTTTGAATATAATTTTTTATATAATAAAAAATTTTCATCATCAAAATTTACCTTGTGCATACCTAACAGTTCTGTAATTATCTAAAAAATTATAGAATAATTTTTCCAAACATACTTAACACTTTCAAATTATACATTAAAAAATACTTGAGTAGTTTTTATATCTATATTTTTAGAATTTATTAATGAAAGTGCACTAATAATGCATAATAGTTTATTCGGTTATTCAATTACAAATCATTATTTGTATGACTTCTAAGTACGTTGTTGTTGTAAAAGTCAATAAATTTATCATATATAAAAATTTATAATTAAATGACTTTATAAAATTATTTTATATTTTCAGTACATAATCTTTTTTCTCATATTTATATAGATAATTTGAAATAAATATCAATGATTTTTGTAAGACGAATATCAATTTATTTTATGATTTTTTAATAAAAACATTTCTTTTAACTTTTTAACAATATTTAAGTCAAGTTTACTTTTCAATATAATTCTTGTGAATGAGATAATTACACATGTTATAGGAAATTTCTAGATAATCATGTTATATGCATTTATATATATATATATATATATATATATATATATATATATATATATATATATATATATATATATATATATATAAAATGCTCTCTTATCTAATGTTCTTAATTCATACACTATTTTTTTATGTTTTTTATGTGAGAAAAACATGACTTTTTAAATTTGTTTTCATTAATTATTTTTCCATACAAATATTTGAGTGTAAAAACAAAACAATAAATTTGTAATCATTTATAAAAAGTAGGCTTAAACATACTTTTGGTCCATGATAAATACACGTTTTTTGTGTTTGGTCCCTCATAAATTTTGCTTTTGGATTGGGTCCCTAATATTTCAAAAATTTTTCCTTAGGTCTCTACCGTTAGTCCGTAATCATTAACTATCTATGAGGTTGTTAACTGGACACGTAGGAGTGTGATGTGTGACATCTTGAAATTTTTACCCGGAATTTTGTAAGTATTACATTTAAATATATATATATATATATATATATATTCTTGGTAGAAGTATGTACATTGGGGGAGAAATAGCGGGTTAGACTAATTAACGAAGAGTAACCCATAACTGGACGGTTATAAATTAATTCGTAATTAATTAGTCTAAAAATTATCGTTTTGCGTACAACTTAAAATTAAATAAAACCAACCTCTGAACCACGCTCAGGGTCTCATTTTGAGCGTTTTGATATATATATATTGCCTATCTTTCAAAACGGACCCCGACGGTTGCAGAGAAACGCGAAGAATTGGAACTGGAGAGGTGGCACGCAAACTGAGACATGATTTTGGCATAAAAAAAGGTCTAGTTTTTTTTTTCTTCTTTTATGGCTGAGTATGTGGTCAAGTCAAAGATAAAGGTGGACCCTTTTTGCTCCAATTAAAAAATGACATGTGGAATTGCTTTTAAAAAGAAAATGAAAAAGAAAAGAAAAACCATTTTAAAAGCCAAATCTTTTCTCTCTTTCTCAAGAAACTTTTTGCACAGCTCTCTCTTTCTTCCTCCACGTTTCTTTTTCATTTTCTTCACCACCATTGTTGTCTCTCTTTAAGCTTCAAATCCCCCTTCATTTCCACACCAAATTGTAAGATAAAGCTGTTTTTGGAGTCTAGGAGCCTACCTCTACCTCGTGGGACCTTCAATTTCAGGTAAGGGTGGACTTCTCCTCACTTGAAATCTGTGGGTGTTGGGTTCTTGGGAGCTATAATGGGTAGTTCTACTAGGTTATTGCTTTAGGGTAGTTGTTTGTGAAGGAAATTGTTGTAATTATGCTAAACTTGACATGTTTAATGTAAGCAAAACTTCCCATGTTGATTTAGGGTTCAATAATGATGTTTTAAGATATATGTGTGCTTAAAATGAAGATAGAAAACTGGTAGAGAGGATGGGGAGAGTTAGCTTAGAGTTAAATGTGAGAATGGTAGTGTTGTAGGTGTAAAAGTGTGAGATTTTGAGGTTTAGAAAGCCAAATTTGGTGTTAGTGGAAATTTGAGTTTAAAGTAAGTTGAATCTAGTTTAGAATGTCAATTAGGACTTGTAGGAAAGCTTGGTCAGAGCAAATGAGGAAAATTAGTGGCAAATGTGAAAGAAAAGAGCCATTTATAGTGTAAATTGAGTGTTGAGAGGTCAAATTTTGAATAGGTTAAGATTTTACTTAAAATTAGTTTGAGCAAGTCTAATTCAATATTATAGACTTGATGAAGATGAGAGTTTACCCCAAAATCACCCAATTTTCATTTTCACCTTTCAACCTTGAAAATTCACTAAATTTGGTGGGTTTTGAATACCTATAATTTGCTTTACCTTGGTTTGAAGTTTGTTTTTTTGGCTTGAACATGATTTATACATGGTTTAGGACTTGTAGGATCCAATTTGAGTGGAAGTGGATGCATGTAAACTAGATTTTGAAAATCTGCAAAATTATGCAGAAAAGCTGTCCAATTATGCAGTAAATCTACCAATTATGCAGAAAAAAAAACTGGTTGTGCAGTGCTAGTTTCTGCTGTCACGGGAAAGGTAGTATATTTCATGTTCTAGACAGTTTTTAGCTGATCCCAACGGTCAAAACTTCTATTTATGTATTAGGAACCCCCAGTTAAATTTTCAAGGCGATCCAATGGTTGGCGAATCAGGGATGAGGACTCTACTGAGATATGTTGGTAGGAAAAACTCTGTGGAATTCGAATGAATCTTGTGTAAAGATTTCTACCTCCACTCTGTTTTTTTTCCAAGGTAGTTTCATGTCAAATGGAATTGAATTGATTTGACATTGTGAAGGCTTGAAGGGGTTGATGGGGACCCGGTGCTGAGAGGAACGAGGAGAAGGGCTACGTACGTGTACGTGAGCTCAATTTAAAGGTGGGTAACTGGGGATGGTGTGCTTATGCCTGGGCTTGTGGAAATGGGATATTTGTTTTGCCCCATCGCCCGATCGCCACCTAGTACCACATATGACGGGGGCCCCATAACCCAATAAGCCCTGTGTGAGAAAGCGTGGAAGATTCAGTCTTCCAACTTTTATTAGTTGACCACAGAGTGGTACCTGAGGATATGTAGCGGGGGTCAGGAGACCTTGGAGACGTCAGGTGGGGTGCTATTGCCCAAAACCAAGCTTGGCCAATCCCGACCCAACCCGGGCATAGTCAGCCAGTGAGAACCTGTGACGTACCTCAGCAGGCAAGCTCCTGGCAGTCAACCAATAAAGGAACAAAAGTCCACGAAGCAGGGATGCTTGTGTGGCGGCTGGCCAGCTATCTATCTTGTGTTTTTATCTGAAAAATTCCCTCTAGTAATCGATTACAGGGTTTAAAAATTGAAACAGAACGTTCAGTAGCTGCTGGTAATCGATTACCATTTGTGTGTAATCGATTACACAATGTTATATGTTGCTGGTAATCGATTACCATTTCTGTGTAATCGATTACATAGTGTTAATTTTAAGTTCTAATGTGCAATGGCTGTTGTAATTCATTTTTGGGCACTAGTAATCGATTACATACTTTGGTAATCGATTACTAGAGAGGAAATCTCTTGAAAAAGACATTTTGACTGTGCGAAGCCGTTATGGGACGCATTGTATTGTTACCTGTGTAGTTAGATTTCTTGTGAAAGAGTCTACCCCTTTTCTTTTATCTCTTGTAGATTGCGATGGTAGCGTAGTTGATCCATGATCGCGTCGTGATGGAGTGCCTAGAAGGTGTTTGGGAGACCCTCAAAGGCAATGAGAGGTGCCGATTCCGTGGCACAGTTTGACTCACTGCTACTTTGCTAGTACATCCGGAGCAACCCGCACGCACACTTCAGCAGCCTGTGGAGTGGATACTACCTACGCCTACTCCATATCGACTAGTTGAGTCTGTTCAATTGATAGAGGTGTCATCCTCTGAAGAAGATCTTGAAGAGGACCCAGAGGAGTTATCTCCTGAACCTGCTATGGATGCCAGCATCTGAGGCAGACTCTACAAAGCAGAGTGGCCCTGGAGGGACAGCGAATAGTGACGACTCTTCATCATAGCAGACGACTCCTTAGATTAAGCATACATACTTTTGTGGGTGGATGTATCTAGTTCAGACTGTTAGGTTTACTCTTTTGATTTTTGGGTGGGTAGACCTTTTGTATAGAAATTTTGATGGTTGTATATATATTGTGGTTGAAGCCACCACAGTTGTTACCTTTGCTCTGGATGTCACTGTGCTATTTTGCAAACTCCCATGTTTTGGACAGTTTTTGATGATGAAAACAATTATGTTTTATCTTGTTATTAGAAAAAGAAATGTTAACGAACTTTATTTGAAAAGAGTTTACCGACCGCACCTTATTATTACTCACGTGACGACCCAAAATGATGGCTGGTATTTTTTTTTTCTGAAAAAGAAAAATAGTTTGGAGGTTATAAGTGATCAGAAAGAAATGAATCCGAATAGAGTTGTGAACTGGCCACTCAGGACTCTATAGTGATAATTCTCTTTCTGAAATTAATTACCGTGAAATAAATAATAGTGCAAAAAAAAGAAAAAAAAATTCCCATGGTTTCTGCTATTTAATTTATTACTATTAAACCAATCATTATTTAGGGACACCACAATTGGTGGCCAAATCTTCTCTCTCTTTCTCCAGAAACTTCCAGCACAGCTCTCTCTTTCTTCCTCCACGTTTCTTTTTCATTTTCTTTTTAAAAGCAATTTCACATGTCATTTTTTAATTGGAGCAAAAAGGGCCCACCTTTACCTTTGACTTGACCACATACTCAGCCATAAAAGAAGAAAAAAACTGGACCTTATTGGATGCTGAAATCTTGCCTCGATTTGCGTGCTGCCTCTCCGGTTCCAGTTCTTCGCGTTTCTCTGCACCCGTCGGGGCTCGTTTTCAAAGGTAGACAATATATATATATATATATATATATATATATATATATATATATATATATATATATATATCAAAACGCTCAGAATGAGACCCTGAGCGTGGTTTAGAGGTTGGTTTTGTTTAATTATAAGTTGCACGCAAAACGATAATTTTTAGACTAATTAATTGCGAGTTAATCTATAACTGTCCAGTTATGAGTTACTCTTCGTTAATTAGTCTAACCCGCGTATTTCTCCCCCAATGTACATACTTCTACCAAGAATATATATATATATATATATATATATATATATATATATATATATATATATATATATATATATATATATATATATATATATATATATAATCATTTATATGTAATACTTACAAAATTCCAGGTAGAAATTCCAGGATGTCACAATACTCCCACCCTTTAAGGAATTTCATCCCCGAAATTAACTACTCTAGGAACAAACTTGGGTACAACTCTCTCACCCTATCCTCGAACTCCCAGGTTGAATCACCCTCTTTGGGTCCCCACTGCACTTTCACCAACGCGATCTCTTTACCTCTCAGCGACTTCATTCTTCGATCAGCAATCTTCTGAGGTTGTGCTTTATAGGTGAGGTTATCATTCACTTGTATTTCGTCCAGTGCTAGTACATCTGATGGATCCGGGTTGTATCGTCTCAGTTGAGAGACATGAAACACAGGCTGCAGATTCGATAAGCTCGGAGGTAGAGCGATTTGATAGGCTACAGGCCCAACCTTCTTTAAAATTTGATACGGACCCAGATACTTGGGCGTCAGCTTCCTAGATTTGAGAGCTCTCCCGACTCCAGTTACAGGAGAAACCTTCAAAAACACATGTTCTCCTTCTTGAAAATCTAATGGCTTTCTCCTTCTTGAAAACCTTTACCTTTGACTTGACCACATACTCAGCCATAAAAGAAGAAAAAAACTGGACCTTATTGGATGTAGCATTTCAGGCCCAAGAAGTACTGCTTCCCCATCATCGTACCAACAAAGAGGAGTTTTGCACTTCCGCCCATATAGAGCTTCAAAAGGAGCCATACCAATGCTGGCTTGGTAGCTGTTGTTGTAAGTAAATTCAATCAATGGCAAACATTCCATCCAACTGCCTTGTTGCTCTATAATACATGCCCGGAGTAGTTCTTCTAGAGTCTGAATGGTTCGCTCAGTCTGACCATCTGTTTGGGGATGATAAGCTGAACTGAGCTTCAGCTTTGTCCCCAATGCTTCATGCAGACTTGTCCAAAATCGCGAGGTAAACCTCGGGTCCCTGTCTGATACGATATTGGAAAGAATTCCATGTAACCTTACTACTTCTTTGATGTACAACTCTACTAACTTCTCCATTTTATATTTCATATTTACCGAAATAAAATGAGCAAATTTGGTGAGTCGATCTACTATGACCCACACAGCATTGTGTCCATGACTCGTCTTGGGTAAACTAGATACAAAATCCATAGATATGCTCTCCCATTTCCATTCCGGAATTTCTAGCGGCTTTAATTCTCCTGATGGTCGATGGTGCTCAGCTTTGGCCTTTTGACATGTCAAACATGTTGCTACATATTCAGCTACATCTTTCTTCATGCCATGCCACCAAAAACTTCTCTTCAAATCTTGGTACATCTTAGTCATCCCTGGATGGAAACTAAGACGGCTTTTATGTGCTTCTTCCAAGATCTTAACTTTCAAATCATCTAATGGCGGTACACATATCCTCCCCTTGAATCTAATTAACCCGGTTGTATCCTTTTTAAACTCCACATCCTTATCTCTCATTGCATCTAACACTTTGTCTTGCAGAAACTGGTCATCCTTTTGAGCCTCGTGTATGTGATTTACGAATTCATTGGTGATTTGCAACGCTCCCACAAATAAGCTCTTGGGTAACATCTCGATTGCTAGATTTAGATCTCTGAATTCCTCTATCAATCTCTATTCCAGAATCATCATGGTCGCAACATATAAGGACTTCTGGCTCAGCACGTCAGCTACTACATTAGCCTTTCCTGGATGGTAGGAAAGACCAAAGTCATAATCCTTGAGGAACTCCATCCATCTTCGTTACCTCATATTGAGTTCCTTCTGATCGAACAAGTATATGAGGCTCTTGTGATCGCTGAAAACTTCAAAACGAGTGCCATATAAATAGTGCCTCCAAATCTTTAAGGCAAAGACCACAGCTGCTAGTTCCAAGTCATGGGTCTGATAGTTAACTTCATGAGGACGCAATTAGCGTGAAGCATAAGCCACTACCTTTCCCTTATGCATCAATACGCACCCTAAGCCTTGCCCGCTCGCATCGTAATACACTTCAAATGGTCTCTTAGGGTCGGGCAAAATCAACACTGGAGCTGTTGTCAATCGCCTCTTCAACTCTTGGAAGCTTTGCTCACATTTCTCATTCTAGACAAACTTCTCATTCTTACAAGTTAGTTAGTTAGGGGTAGTGCTAATTTAGAAAATCCCTCAATGAATTTCCTATAATAGCCGGCCAACCCCAAGAAACTTCAAACTTCTGTTGGAGTTGTTGGTTGTTACCACTCCATAACGGATTCCACTTTAACCGGGTCCACCGCAACCCCATCTTTAGAAATCACGTGCCCTAGGAACTGCACTTTCTCTAACCAAAATTCACATTTCGATAATTTGGCGAACAATTTCCTATCCCTCAGGATATGCAACACAATTCTCAAGTGCTTTTCATGCTCCTTCTTATTCTTCGAATACACTAGGATATCATCAATGAACACAACCACGAACTGATCTAAGTAATCATGGAATATACGGTTCATATAGTCCATGAAGATAGTCAGAGCATTAGTCACTCCAAATGGCATGACTAAATAATCATAATGTCCATACCGAGTCCGAAATGCAGTCTTTGGAATATCTTCCTTCTTAACTCGGATTTGATGATACCCCGATCGCAAATCAATCTTCGAAAATACCGTCGCTCCTCTGAATTGATCAATCAAATCATCTATCCTTAGTAGGGGATATTTGTTCTTGATAGTGACTTTGTTCAGCTGCCGGTAGTCTATGCACATCCTCATGCCTTCATCATTCTTTTTAACCAATAAGACCAGCGCTCCCCACGGTGATACGCTTCGGCGAACAAATTGTTTACTTAAGAGATCCTGCACTTGTGCCTTCACTTCTGCTAGTTCTACTGGAGACATCCTATAGGGCACGATCGACACTGGATTCGCCCCAGGCACCAAGTCAATAATGAATTCCACTTCTCTCTCAGGTGGTAATTCACAAATGTCATCAGGAAAGACCTCTGGGAATTCTGACACCACCGGTATACTGCTAACTTTAGAGACCTCCTCCACATTCATGGAGAAAAACACCATGTAGGTTCGAACGTCCCCCACTCCATCGTTGGCAGCATTCTCCTTCAATGGTTCATTTGAAATTACATTTCCACCAAATACTAGCATCTTCTCTTTGCAGTTTAGAAAGATAAGGTTAGTAGATAACCAGTCCATTCCCAAGATCTCATCTAAATGAGCTAAAGGTAGGCAAATCAAATCCGTCATAAAAGATCGACCCTCAACAGTTATAGGACACTTCAAACACATCAGAGAGGTGGTTACAGGCTCATTAGTCGGAGTAGACACCACAATATCATATGGTAACTCCATCGTACATAACCCCAACCTCTCCACACATGCATGAGATATGAACGAATGCGTGGCACCCGAATCATAGTGTACATCTAGCAGTTTATCAGCAATTAAACACTTACCCTGTATCATATCGTTGGAGGCAGCAGCTTCTGATCCACTCATAGCAAATACCCAGGAGGGTACCTTCTGTCTTCCACCACTAGTGTTATTGTTGTTGCTAACATTACCGCTCCTCATGGGATTAGTAGATCCACGGTTGACTGTGTTAGAATTGGCAGTTACCGTCGGTCTCCCAGCCATTCTACACTCCCGAGCATAATGGCCTACCTTGCGACAAATATAGCAACGATCTTCCTGTGTCTGTTGGAGTTGTGGGCAATTTCTCCTAAGATGCGGTCCTCCGCATTGAAAGCACTGTACCCCAGTCCCCTTTGACTGGCTCATGTTGGACGTAGCCATAGGTTGTTTCCCCTTGTTGCTGGAATATGACTTCATCCTCTTATTACTGTTTTCTCAAAAAGGGTGACTTCTTTGTGGTCCTCCAAAGCCTCTGGTTTGCCTCTCTTTCATCTTGTCCTCAAATATTCGGCACTTTGTCACCAGTTGATTGAAATCTGTAATCTGCATGTAGCTAACTGCCTGTTGAATTTCCAGTCGAAGCCCATTCTCAAATTGAGCACATAAGCCCTCTTCGTTCCAAGCATCTTGGTATTGAGGCCAGTACTGTAGAAGTTCATTAAATTTGGCCGTGTATTCTCCAACGGACATGTTTCCCTGCTTCAAATCCAGGAATTCCCTCGCCTTTCGCTTTCTGAGATCTCGTGGAAAATAGTTGTCTAGGAATTTGTCCTTGAAGGAATTCCAAGGAATAACGCCTCTAGGTGCTGCTAATGTAGGTTTCACGAACTTCCACCAGTTCTCAGCTTCTCCCTGGAGCATGAACGTCGCATAAGGGACCTTATGCTCCTCGAGGCAACCCATCGCCTCGAAAATCTTCTCAGTCTCAGCTAACCATAACCTATCACCCTCTGGATCATAGTCCCCACTGAACTTCGGCGGGTGGTTCTTACGGAAAGTCATGAGTCCCCGATACTCTGATGACTCCACATCACGTTCCTGCACTAGAGTTTCCAGCACAACTCTGATGCGGTCGAGAACATCACGGTTATGATCCCTACCACGTCCTGCCATACCTAACATGTAAGGAAGCTATTAGTATCCAAGAAATTCTACTGAGAGAGTGTACCATATAGGCTATGACAGTTATAACAATATCTCTCTCTCTTTCTCTCTCTATATATATACACACAATAATTCTACTAAATCAATTGCACTTTCCTGCTTAAAACAAGAGGGTAGAATTACACACAATTTGTGACTTAACGTCACTCCCCGAAACCTACTTCCAAGTTTCAGAGATACACAACATTCACTCAGTAAGACCATGGACAGGTTCACTAGAATCCAACTTTTGCTCTGATACCACCAATTGTGGCATCCCTAAATAATGACTGGTTTAATAGTAATAAATTAAATAGCAGAAACCATGGGAAAATTTTTTTTCTCTTTTTTTTTCGCACTGTTATTTATTTCACGGTACTTAATTTCAGAAGGAAAATTATCACTATAGAATCCTGAGTGGCCAGTTCACAACTCTATTCGGATTCATTTCTTTCAGATCACTTATAACCTCCAAACTATTTTTCTTTTTCAGAAAAAAAATACCAGCCATCATTTTGGGTCGTCACGTGAGAAATAATAAGGTGCGGTTGGTAAACTCTTTTCAAATAAAGTTCGTTAACATTTCTTTTTCAAATAACAAGATAAAACATAATTGTTTTCATCATAAAAAACTGTCCAAAACATGGGAGTTTGCAAAATAGCACAGTGACATCCAGAGCAAAGGTAACAATTGTGGTGGCTTCAGCCACAATATATATACAATCATCAAAATTTCTATACAAGAGGTTTACTCACCCAAAAATCAAAAGAGTAAACCTAGCAGTCTGAACTAGATACACCCACCCACAAAAGTATCTAAGGAGCCGTCTGCTATGATGAAGAGTCGTCACTATTCGCTGTCCCTCCAGGGCCACTCTCCTCTGTAGAGTCTGCCTCAGATGTTGGCATAATATCCTCTGGAGAATCAACATCAGGGAGCGGGTCCTAATCATCCTCTGATAAGTCAGGGGCATCCATAGCAGGTTCAGGAGATAACTCCTCTGGGTCCTCTTCAAGATCCTCTTCAGAGGATGACACCTTTATCAATTGAACAGGCTCAACTAGTCGATATGGAGTTGGCGTAGGTAGTATCCACTCCACAGGCTGCTGAAGTGTGCGTGCGGGTTGCTCTGGATGTACTAGCGAAGTAGCAGTGAGTCAAATTATGCCACGGAATCGGCACCTCTCATTGCCTTCGAGGGTCTCCCAAACACCCTCTAGGCACTCCATCATGACGCGATCATGGATCAACTATGCTGTCATCGCGATCTACAAGAGATAAAAGAAAAGGGGTAGACTCTTTCACAAAAAATCTAACTACACAGGTAACAATACAATGCGTTCCATAACGGCTACGCACAGTCAAAATGTCTTTTTCAAGAGATTTCCTCTCTGGTAATTGATTACCAAAGTATGCAATCGATTACCAGTGCCCAAAAGTGAATTACAACAGCCATTGCACATTGGAACTTAAAATTTACATTGTGTAATCGATTACACATAAATGGTAATCGATTACCAGCAGCATATAACACTGTGTAATCGATTACACACAAATGGTAATCAATTACCAGTAGCTATTGAACGTTTTGTTTCAATTTTTAAACCCTGTAATCGATTACACAATGTCTTGTAATTGATTATCAGAGGGAATTTTTCAGATAAAAACACAAGATAGATAGCTGGCCAACTGCCACACAAGCCTCCCTGCTTCGTGGACTTTTGTTCCTTTATTGGTTGACTGCCAGGAGCTCGCCTGCTGAGGTACATCATAGGTTCTCACTGGCTAACTATGCCCGGGTTGGGTCGAGATTGGCCAAGCTTGGTTTTGGCCAATAGCTCCCCATCTGACGTCCCCAAGGTCTCCTGACCCCTGCGACATATCCTCATGTACCACTCTGTGGTTAACTAATAAAAGTTGGAAGACTGACTCTTCCACGCTTTCTCACATAGGGCTTATTGGGTTATGGGGCACCCGTCATATGTGGTACTAGGTGGAGATCGGGCGATGGCGCGAAACAAATATCCCATTTCCACATGCCCAGGCATAATCACACCATCCCTAGTTGCCCACCTTTAAATTGAGCTCATGTACCGTACGTAGCCCTTTTCCTCATTCCTCTCAGCACCGGGTCCCCATCAACCCCTCCAAGCCTTCACATTGTCAAATCAATTCAATTCCATTTGACATGAAACTACCTTGGAAAAAAAATAGAGTGGGGGCAGAAATCTTTACACAAGATTCATTCGAATTCCAGAGTTTTTCCTACCAACATACCTCAGTAAAGTCCTCATCCCCGATTCGTTAACCATTGGATGGCCTTGAAAATTTAACTGGGGGTTCCTAATACAGAAATCTACGTTTTGACGGTTGGGATCTGCTAAAGAATGTCTAGAACACGAGATATACTACCTTTCCCGTGACAGCATAAACTAGCACTGTACAACCAGCTTTTTTTTCCTGCATAATTGGCAGATTTACTGCATAATTGGGCAGCTTTTCTGCATAATTTTGCAGATTTTCAAAATCTAGCTTACATGTAACATCCTGGAAATTTCTACCCGGAGTTTACGGAAACGATGTATTTTGAATGATTATATACATATATATATAAGTATTGTTCCGTGTATATGTATAGATATGTTCTTGGTAGAAATAGGAATAGTGGGGGCAAGATATGCGGGTTGGACTAATTAAGGGAGAGAAATCCATAACTGGGAGGTTATGGGTTAATTCCTAATTAATTAGTTAAAAATCATCGTTTTGCGTGCGACTTAAAATTTAACGAAACCAACCTCTGAACCACGCTCGGGGTTTTATTCTGAGCGTTTTGATATATATATTGCTTGCTTTCGAAAACTGGCCCCGACGGACGCAGAGAAACGCGAGAAATTGGAATCAGAGAAACGGCACGCAAACCGAGGCAGGATTTTAGCGTTTCAAAGGTCAGATTTTTCTCTCTTTTGTGACTGAGTATGGGTCACAGTCAAAAAGAGAAAGTGGGCCCTTTTTGCTCCAATCAAATCGGGACATGTGGCAGAGCTTGAATAAAATAATAGAAAAAAAGGAAAACCTTTTATTTAAGACCAAAAAGCTTTTCTCTCTCCTCACTTAGCAAAACAGAAATTTCAGACAGCCCTCTCTCTCCCTCACGTTGTCATTCTCTTCTTCTTCATTCTCCATTGAAGCTCCACACAAAGCTTCAACCTTTGGTGCTCATTTCTGCCCCAAATCGTGAAAGGAGAGCATTTTCGGGGTCGTGAAGTGCGTGGCTACGAGTGGGACTTCGAAAATTCAGGTTTGGGTGGACTTCTTTCTCTCTTAAATTTCGTGGGTATGGGGTTTTTGGGAGATATGATGGGTAATCTTGCTAGGGTTCTGCTGTGTGATGATTATTTGTGAAGACATGTGTTGAAAACTTGTTGAAATTGCCATGTTTGGATGAGTTAAACATACCCATTCTGTTTTAGGGTTTTTGTGATGATGTTTGTGATGTTTATATGCTGAAATTGCTGATGGAAATCTGTTAGAGACGAAGGGTAGAACTAACCTAAGGTTAGAAAGTGAGAATGTGATGTTATGAGTGGAAAAAGAGTGAGACTTTGAGAGTTGGAAGGCTAAGTCTGAATTCTGTGGTGAATGGAGGTTAAAGTGAGTTAATACTAGCTTGAAATGTCATTTAGGACATGTGAGAAAGGTTAGGCTGAGCTAGAGAGAAAAACAAATGACCAAAGTGAACCAAGAGCCATTTCTAGGGCAAAATTGGGTGTTGAAGAGTCAAATTTTGATTTGGTGGAATTTTAGGTGTAAATCTAGTTTGGGCAAGTTTAGATTGACGTTATGGACTGGTGTGAGGTGAGAGTTTGCCTCAAATTTACCTCATTCTAAATTTCACCTTTCAAACCTAGAAAAGCCATTGAATGGAGGGGTGTTGGACACCTAGATTCTGTGTTGCTGTGCTTTAAAGCTTGAATTTGGTTTAGACATGATTGATACATGATTTGGGACTTGTAGGAATTGATTTGGGCAAGATTGGATGAGAGGAAGTGTGATTTTCGAAATCTGCACTTATGCAGAATTTTTGCTGTGAAATTGTGCAGCAGAATTTTGCACAAGTGCAGAAAAATGCTTGTGTGTGGTTGGCTGTGGAAAGTCTAGTGCAGAACGAGTTCTGGATGTTTGCTAGTAGATCCCAACGGTCAAAATGTAGGCTTATGCACTATAGACTTCCAGTAAAATTTTGGAGTCGATCCAACGGTACACGAATTGGATCGAAGGAATTGTTACTGTGGTCTTTAAGTGAGAAAAGCTGTGATTTTGGTTGATGTGTTGAGCAGAGTTTTCTGCCTTTGCTCTATTTTGCTTGGCTGTGATAGCTTGTGCTGTTTGAATGTTGTTTTGCTTGGATGTTGTGGAAGCTTGGGAGGATTGATGGGGACCCGGTGTTGAGAGAAACGAGGATATGGGCTACGTGGGAGTACGTGAGCTCAGTTGGAGGTGGGCAACAGGGGATGGTGGGTTTATGCGCGCATTGTGGATGTGGAAAAACTTGTTGTGAACCATCGCCCGACCGACACCTAGTACCACATGTGATGGGTACCCCATAATCCTACAAGCTTGAGATGAGGAAGTGTTGAAGGGTGGAACTTCTTGCTTTTATTGTTGACCACAGAGTGGTACCTGGAGATATGTCGCGGGGGTCAGGAGACCTTGGGGACGTCAAGTGGGGTGCTATTGCCCAAAACCAAGCTTGACCAATCCCGACCCAACCCGGGCATAGTCGGTCAGTGAGAACCTGTGATGTACCTAAGCAGGCGAGCTCCTGGCAGTCAACAGATAAAAGGAACAAAGACCACAAAGCAAGGAGGCTTGTGGTGGCTGGCCAGCTGTGAAACTTTATTGATATGTGAGATATGGTCTCTGGTAATCGATTACCAAGGGTGGGTAATCGATTACAAGGCTTAAAAATGAAGACAGGGGGCTAAGATGGTCTCTGGTAATCGATTACCAGGGGATGTAATCGATTACCAGGCTTGAAAACGAAGTCAGGAAGCTAAGGGAGCCTCTGGTAATCGATTACCAGCCTGTGTAATCGATTACACAGAGGGATGGGTCACTGGTAATCGATTACCAGGTATGTGTAATTGATTACACAGTGCATTTTTGCATATTTCATGTCCTGAGGCTGTGTAATTCAAGTTTAGCCTCTGGTAATCGATTACCAAGGCTGTGTAATCGATTACCAGAGATGGAAAGCCTTAAAATACCCCTTTTTATTGCATGTAGTGTTTATGAGACGCATCGTGTGCAGCACAGTTAGTGATGCAATCCTACCCCGCAAGGGCATTGGCTAGAAGACTCCAAGTAGATTGGGCTAGAGATCCAAGGAAAGGCCCTAGGGTTCTCATGAGCCTTAGGGTAGATTTCGAGCCCATGGGCTAAGTATGAGCCCGCTTATCTTTGTAAATATTAGAATAGGTTTTTCCTTCGTCTAGGCCTTGTATTTTGGCCATTCTAGTAGTATAGGGTTTTAGCCTTGTATTTCGGGGAATTTTGAGTTGTCTTTGTAATAAGGACTTTTTTTGTTATTTTCATGTTTTTTGTCATGGGGGTGAGCTTAGCTATTATAGGGGGTGTGTAGCTAAGCTCTAGCTTCTCATCTCAAGGAGGTGAGCTTAGCTATTAGAGAGGTATGTGTAGCTAAGCTCTAGCTTCTTTAGGAATCTTCTTAAGGAAGCTTCTCAAGGAGGTGAGCTTAGTTATGAGAGGGGTGTGTGTAGCTAAGCTCTAGCTTCTCAAGGAAGTTTTCTCAAAGAAGCTTCTCAAGGAAGTTTTCTCAAGAAAGCTTCTCAAGGAAGCTACCTAGTCTATAAATAGAAGCATGTGTAACACTTGTTGTAACTTTGATGAATGAGAGTCTTGTGAGACATACTTCAAAGTTCCACTTCTATACCTCTTTTATTCCTTCAATTTCGTGCTCCCCCCCTCTCTCTTTCTCTCCCTCTTTCTTTTCCTCCATTGAAGCATCCTCTCCAAGCTTCTTATCCAAGGCTCATCTTGGTGGTGAAGCTCCTTCTTCCATGGCTTATTCCTTAATGGATGGCGCCTCCTCTCACCTATTTTCCTTTGTCTTCCGCTGCATCTCCATGGTGGAAAATCACCATTAAAGGACCCCATTGAAGCTCAAAGATCCAGCCTCCATAGAAGCCCCACAAGCAAGCTTCCATCAAGTGGTAATCAGAGCACAAGAAGAGCTTCAAGTAGGTGCTCCTTAAACCTCCATTAATTTTTTTTCTTTACCTTCTCTTCCATTGTTGTTTCTTCATTTTTCTCCATGTATCTCCTCACATGTCTTGTTCTAAATGTTGTTAACATGATTCTTTAGAGTTTCCACCAATTAAACTTGCTATAGAAGCAAGATTTGATTTTCTATGGTTCAAATTTCTTGTTCTTGTTCTTGAACCATGAATTGTGTTGAGTTTAGGTTCCTTTGAGTTTTGTCTTGTTATTTTTTGTGGCTGAAACCTAAACCATAAAATTCTTACAAAAACATTAAAGTAGAAGAAAACCTCAAAAATCTAGAGTGACTTGTTCACCTATTGTAGTTTTGTCATAGAAGTCATGTCTAGTCATGAAACTTGTCACATAAGATTTCTTATGTTGTGCTGAATTTTATTTTTCTTGTTTCTTTGTCTAACTCATTTGTTCATGAGTGTATGAAATTCTTTTAGCCTATTAGTTGATTTGAGTCAAATCTTTTATGTTAATTAGTCCTTAACATGTTCATGCAAAATTCTTAGAGAGTATTTGATTGTGAACCTTTTCTTGAACTTTTAGGTTTCCTTATGATTGTGTCTATTGTGAATTTGAGTTTTGGTGATTGAATTGCTGGCTGAAATGTTGATCCTAAGTGAATATTGAACTCCTAAAATTGTGGTAAACAATCCTAGTGAGTTCAACATACATAGGAAGGTTGAAAGTAAGCCCAAGGCAATCAATATATCATGCTTAAAGAAACAAATCGCTGGTGCTGGCAGCTTGGACATACAAACTTGTAAAAATTACTGAGAATTGGTTACTTCGAATTTTGAGCTGAAATTTTTACTGAATTTTATAGACATCTGAAAAAAAGTTATAAAAAAAGAAACAAGTGATTTGGATAAAAGGAAAAAAATACGAAAAATCACACAAGTTGGCAGGAAAATCAGTATCCAGAAAAAAAAAGGTGAAAGGGAAGTGTGCTTGTTGTTTTCGCTCAAAATTTATTCTATAATTGGAAATTTCAATTGAAAATTAGTGAGAAGACAAGTGCCAAAGCTAGAGGTTTGTTGAGTCTTTTTTTCAGTTTTTTTTACTCTACTCTAGAGCCATTCTAAGTTTCTCTTTGAGTCCTAGCTTGCTTCTATGTCCTTTTCATTGCTTTAATTGTTGAATAATCCTTGAAAAATTGTCTTGTTAAAACTCCATTGGTTTAGCTTTCATTTCATTTTTTTTGGTCTTTGGTTATTGCTTGTCTCTTTGTTTCCTTGTTTGTGGGTTGCCATATAGGGAATTGGAAGGAGGATTGGTGCCATCCCTTGAAGAATTTGAGTCCAGAAGCAAGAGGCCAACCACCTTAAGAGCTATTGGACGAAGAAGCACTCCAAATTGAGTGAATCACCAAAGAGAGAACAACCACCAAAATTGAGGACCGTTTTGTAATTTTGTAATTTGCAATTTACTTACCTTCATTGCTTTCAAGTTTTTGTAACAAAAAGGCCTTTCATTGGAAGTGTGTTGGGAGCCTCCAATAGGTTACCAAACTTCTATTTGTGTGTAATAATTTTAGGCAATTTTTACTTAGGATAGTGAGTGTTTTGTTGGGAACCTTGAATGTGGTCATCCAAACACTCTTAGGATTCACCTAGTTTACATTTCTTGCTTACTTTCATAGCTTATTTCTTTTACCTTCCATTGTCAAACCGCCTAGATAGCTTGCATTTTACCAATTAGTTTTTTTACCTTATCTTTCACACCTCTTTTAGTGTTTATTTGGCTAGTTTCAACCATATTTTCTTTTACCTTTTGTTTTCAAACCTCCAACAAGAAAGAACCACAACTTAGGAACCAACATGAGTCATCATTCATCTAGTGTTAATGGCGAGGGTACTAGTCATAAAGACCCTTTATCTAGAATCTTAGATGAGTTGAGTTCCCTCAAGTTATGGAAAGAAAAACAAGAGAGAAAAGAAAAAGGAAAAAAAAAGAGTGGAAGAAATAAGTCAAGATGAAAGAAAGAAAATAAGAGAGGAAGAAATAAGAAAAATAATGAAAGAAATGAAAAGAGAAAAACATGCCTCCTATAGTAGTCATAACTCTTGCAAATCATACTTAAAAAAATATATTAATAGTTTTAATATTTAAAAAAATCATTTTAGTTAGATAAATAACAATTTATTTAATGATTTTCATATATATATATACACACACACACTTTCACTTTTCTACCATATTTGAGATCATTTTACTTTTGAATATAATTCCTATGCTCATAACATTTCTAGATACTCATGTTTGATTAGTTTTTATAATATACATATAAGACTATTGATACTCTTATCTGTTCTTCATTCTTACACAATTCCCTCATATTTTCTATTTGAGACAATCATAGCTCTTTCACCTCAGTGTATTAAAACTCCACATATATATTTGTACTCTCTTTGGTTTTGCAAGTTAGGAACAAAGTCAATTGCAAGTTGCTTTACCGTTGAATCATGCAAACCGCTGGTAAACAACCAATTAAGGTGAGAGATGTGAACTTTAGTGATTACTAAAAAACTGAGTCCTACGAGCTAGCCCACTGCACCACTGTATTAAGATTAAAAAAAAATCATATTAAGGGCCCATAAACCTAATCTTAACCACCTAATGATGTCTAAAACATGAAAATATTATAATTAATTAACTAACTTGTTGAGTTAAGGGGAAGTTACTTATGAAGTCGCCATTAAAACGATCTGATTATGGTATTTAACCAAATTACTAAGTCACATCATAATTTCAAGGTGATATACTATATATGTTTGGATATCATGTTTTACACAAGGAAAAAAATACAATTTTTGTTATTATTATTATCATATTTTCCACTATAGTTGATAAATGACAAGTTGATACATATCAACTATCAAGTAAGCTCCTTGCTTCTTTAGTAGTCCAAAAGTGTCAAAAACCATTCTTCCAATGATTAAGGCAAAATACAAAGTTGTATCTAAGACCAATGACTAATGAACTTAATTTACTTGCCCAAAAGTGTCAACAATCCTTCTTCAAATGACTAAGGCAAAATACAAAGTTGCAATTAATAACTAATGAGCTTAATTTCAATAATAATTAAGATGACTGTATTGATAAGACGATTAAACACCCAAAGAAAATCTAAAATTCGGAGAGGGTAATATACATGACATAAGTATCTAGGATAAATAAATTGCAACACCCTTATATTCTAACAATAATAAGATCGTAATCACAAAAAGAACATGATTACTCCAAAGAACATTTTGTTATTTTATGTTCATCTATAATACTGTAAACCAAATTGGCACTCATGGGTGTGAATATTTTATCACGAGACATTGTTTTATTGTTAAGGAAAAATATATTAATCAATTTGGGCCACAAGGTTTAATAGAAATAATTTAAATAACAAAAACCATGGTAAATTTTTTTTTTCTTCTTTTTCTTTTTCATTTCTTTCTCTTTTCACCATAACTAGGTTTAGAAGGAAAATCCTCACTATAGAGTCCTGAATGGCCAGTTCACAACTCTATTCGGAGTCATTTCTTTCTTACCGCTCATAATTCTCTAAATTATTTTGCTGTTTCAAAAGGAAGAATATACCAGCCATTACTTTAGGTCGTCACGTGAAAATAAAAGGGTAAAATACAGTCAATAAACTCTTTTACAAATAAAGTTGCTAATGATTTCTTTTCAAATAACAAGATCGATCATAAATGCATTCATCATTTAAAGTTGTCCAAAATATGGGAGTTTTACAAAATACATAGTGTCATCCAGAGCAAAGGTGTCCATAGTGGTGGCTTCAGCCACAAGTGTACAATCATCAAACTCCTATACATCAGGTCTACCCATACAAAAACAAAAGAGTAAACCTAACAGTCAGTCCTAGATACACCCACCCTCAAAAAGTATACAAAACTAATCCAAAAAGCCGTCCACTAGGATGAAGAGCCTCCGCTGATCGCCATCTCCCTCGGGCCACTATCCTCCGTAGAGTCTGCCTCAGATGCCGACATGACTTCCTCGGGAGAATCCACCTCAAGAAGTGGATCCTCATCACCCTCTAGAAAGTCAAGGGCATCCACAGCAGGCTCAGGAGGTAGCTCCTCCAGGTCCTCCTCAGGGTCTTCCTCGGATGACGTTACCTCGATCACTTGAACGGGCTCCACTAGACGATATGGTGTAGGCGTGGGTAGTATCCACTCCACAGTGCGCTGAAGCGTCCGTGCAGGTTCATCTGGATGCACCAAAGAAGTAGCCGTGAATCGAATGGTGCCCCGAAATCGACACCTCGTGTTGCCTTCGAGGGTCTCCCAAGCTCCCTCTAGGCACTCCATCTCTACTCGATCACGGATTAGCTGCGCCGCCATCACGATCTACAAGAAAGAAGAGAAAGGGGTAGACTCTTTCACAAGAATCTAACTGCGCTACACACGATTTGTCTCATAACCACTACATGCAAGTAAAAGGGGTATTTTAAGACTTTCCATCTCTGGTAATCGATTACACAGCCTTGGTAATCGATTACCAGAGGCTAAACTTGAATTACACAGCCTCAGAACATGAAATATGCAATAATGCACTGTGTAATCGATTACACATGCCTGGTAATCGATTACCAGTGACCCATTCCTCTGTGTAATCGATTACACAGGCTGGTAATCGATTACCAGAGGCTTCCACCATCTCCCAGTTCCCTTTTTAAGCCTGGTAATCGATTACACCCCTTGGTAATCGATTACCAGAGGCTTCCTTAGCTTCCTGACCTCGTTTTCAAGCCTGGTAATCGATTACACCCCGTGGTAATCGATTACCAGAGACCATCTTAGCCTCGTGTCTTCATTTTTAAGCCTTGTAATCGATTACCCACCCTTTGTAATCGATTACCAGAGGCCATATCTCACATATTACACAAAATTCACAGCTGGCCAGCCACCACAAGCCTCCTTGCTTTGTGGTCTTGTTTTCCTTTTATCTGTTGACTGCCAGGAGCTCGCCTACTTAGGTACATCACAGGTTCTCACTGACCGACTATGCCCGGGTTGGGTCGGGATTGGTCAAGCTTGGTTTTGGGCAATAGCACCCCACCTGACGTCCCCAAGGTCTCCTGACCCCCGCGACATATCTCCAGGTACCACTCTGTGGTCAACAATAAAAGCAGGAAGTTTCACCCTTCAACACTTCCTCATCTCAAGCTTGTAGGATTATGGGGTACCCATCACATGTGGTACTAGGTGGCGGTCGGGCGATGGTGCACAACAAGTTTTCCACATCCACAATGCGCGCATAAACCCACCATCCCCTGTTGCCCACCTCCAACTGAGCTCACGTACTCCCACGTAGCCCATATCCTCGTTTCTCTCAACACCGGGTCCCCATCAATCCTCCTAAGCTTCCACAACATCCAAGCAAAACAACATTCAAACAGCACAAGCTATCACAGCCAAGCAAAACAGAGCAAAGGCAGAAAACTCTGCTCAACACATCAACCAAAATCACAGCTTTTCTCACGTAAAGACCACAGTAACAATTCCTTCGATCCAATTCGTTAACCGTTGGATCGACTCCAAAATTTTACTGGAAGTCTATAGTGCATAAGCCTACATTTTGACCGTTGGGATCTACTAGCAAACATCCAGAACACATTCTGCACTAGACTTTCCACAGCCAACCACACACAAGCATTTTTCTGCACTTGTGCAAAATTCTGCTGCACAATTTCACAGCAAAAATTCTGCATAAGTGCAGATTTCGAAAATCACACTTCCTCTCATCCAATCTTGCCCAAATCAATTCCTACAAGTCCCAAATCATGTATCAATCATGTCTAAACCAAATTCAAGCTTTAAAGCACAGCAACACAGAATCTAGGTGTCCAACACCCCTCCATTCAATGGCTTTTCTAGGTTTGAAAGGTGAAATTTAGAATGAGGTAAATTTGAGGCAAACTCTCACCTCACACCAGTCCATAACGTCAATCTAAACTTGCCCAAACTGGATTTACACCTAAAATTCCACCAAATCAAAATTTGACTCTTCAACACCCAATTTTGCCCTAGAAATGGCTCTTGGTTCACTTTGGTCATTTGTTTTTCTCTCCAGCTCAGCCTAACCTTTCTCACATGTCCTAAATGACATTTCAAGCTAGTATTAACTCACTTTAACCTCCATTTACCACAGAATTCAGACTTAGCCTTCCAACTCTCAAAGTCTCACTCTTTTTCCACTCATAACATCACATTCTCACTTTCTAACCTTAGGTTAGTTCTACCCTTCGTCTAACAGATTTCCATCAGCAATTTCAGCATATAAACATCACAAACATCATCACAAAAACCCTAAAACAGAATGGGTATGTTTAACTCATCCAAACATGGCAATTTCAACAAGCTTTCAACAAATGTCTTCACAAATAATCATCACACAGTAGAACCCTAGCAAGATTACCCATCATATCTCCCCAAAACCCCATACCCACGAAATTTAAGAGAGAAAGAAGTCCACCCAAACCTGGATTTTCGAAGTCCCACTCGTAGCCACGCACTTCACGACCCCGAAAATGCTCTCCTTTCACGATTTGGGGCAGAAATGAGCACCAAAGGTTGAAGCTTTGTGTGGAGCTTCAATGGTGAATGAGGAAGAAGAAAGCTACGTGAGAGAGGGAGAGAAAAGGCTTCTGAATTTCTGCTTTGGCTGAGTGAGGAGAGAGAAAAGCTTTTTTGGTCTTAAATAAAAAGGGTTTTCCCTTTTTCCATTATTTTATTCAAGCTCTGCCACATGTCCCTATTTGATTGGAGCAAAAAGGGCCCACTTTCTCTTTTTGACTGTGACCCATACCCAGTCACAAAAGTGAGGAAAATCTGACCTTTGAAACGCTAAAAATCCTGCCTCGGTTTGCGTGCCATTTCTCTGGTTCCAGTTTCTCGCGTTTCTCTGCGTCCGTCGGGGCCAGTTTTCGAAAGCAAGCAATATATATATCAAAACGCTCAGAATAAAACCCCGAGCGTGGTTCAGAGGTTGGTTTCGTTAAATTCTAAGTCGCACGCAAAACGATGATTTTTAACTAATTAATTAGGAATTAACTCATAACCTTCCAGTTATGGATTTCTCTTCCTTAATTAGCCTAACCCGCATATCTTGCCCCCACTATTCCTACTTCTACCAAGAACATATAGGCATAGACACTGAATAATACTTATATATATAATCATTCAAAATACATCGTTTCCGTAAACTCCGGGTAAAAATTTCCAGGATGTTACAACTGTATTGATAAGACGATTAAACACCCAAAGAAAATCTAAAATTCGGAGAGGGTAATATACATGACATAAGTATCTAGGATAAATAAATTGCAACACCCTTATATTCTAACAAGTAATAAGATCGTAATCACAAAAAGAACATGATTACTCCAAAGAACATTTTGTTATTTTATGTTCATCTATAATACTGTAAACCAAATTGGCACTCATGGGTGTGAATATTTTATCACGAGACATTGTTTTATTGTTAAGGAAAAATATATTAATCAATTTGGGCCACAAGATGTGGTCCAAAAATAATAGAACAAATCAAGTATAGCTATCCATCTAGTGTGGAAATAAACAACCTTAGCCCATTGTAATCAACACACATAAAAAACCACACGCTTATGCTTCAAGCAAGAATACACTCCACCAAGATATCCCCTCTAGTAATCAAACACCACAAAATCTAATCTTGGCCATAGAAAAACACAAGAGGTTGTTGTAGTGTGTATGAAACAAGGTCTAAAATGTGGTATATATAAGGTCTGAGGGGAGTATGAAAATAAAAAAAATGAATCAGAGAATTAAACCAGCAATAAAACACATTTATGCAAAATGGTAATATAATTTGAAATTAATGCGGTAATTGATTTGATAATAATATCACAAATTAAAACAGTAAGATCCCATGATATTTGCACTAGAGTCAAATCAATTTCTATCTCATTGAAATCAATATATTTCGGGTAAGCTCACAATATTTTCTCAAAAAAATTTAATTAAATAATAGCATAAAACTTGCCCATTAACGCACGCGTGGGGGGGGGGGGGGGGTGAGTGTAAAGCCCATATTACAAATGGTATATAGACACATGAACCAAAGTTATCCCAAGTAATGTGGAACATGGCTTTTTGTGATATATTTCAAACTACAACAATACAAAAGGCTAAATAAAACATTTGAGAAAACATTTTAAGAATAGAAGAAATATAATGCATTGAACCTGATGTAGCAGGCTATTGAACTTGGTGTAGTAGGCTATCGACCAGGCCTAGACTAGTAAGACATTACACACACTGTAGTAGGTGTAGCAAGCTATTGAACCTAAAACACTTGGCGTGTTTTAGTGGTTTACCAATTACATTATACCCCCCACAATTCTTGTCGTTGTCATTGTGTTGCATTACTAGATCATGCGTGTGTTTGATATTCATTAGTGCTCTAGAGATCTTACGATGATCTCATGCAAATAGTCCCACTTGACACTCATATAGGTGATTTCATCATCAAGTGTTTGATGCAAATCACACACCACCCACAAGGGATAAGAAAATCATTAAAAGTTTTACAGGTTGTTAAGTTTCCTAATAACCTCATAAAACTTAACTATAACGCTTAGCCTCTCAATAATGCAACATCTAGCACTTTCTTGCAGCATAGGAAGAGAATAAAATTGAAATTTGATTGAATCAATCTTAGTGCTAGCAGAACTAACAAATGATTTGTTTTTCCCATTGAACCTTCTTCATGTGACCTCCAATCATAAAGGTCGGATTATCATCATTGTTTATTTTCAATTAGCTTAAGTCACATTCCCCACAATGTTTCTAATATCATATTTCTCATCAAGGGTTTTGTTAGAGGATATGCTAAGTTTTCTTTTGACTTCACATAATCTATGGAAATTGTTCCATTCTTTAGCAGTTGCTTTACCATATTATATCTCAATTGTATATGTCTATTTTTCCCATTGTAGGTTTTGTTCTTAGTCACAACTATTGCTGATTGAGAATCACAATGTATAGACACTGATGGTGTTGGTTTCATTCCCAAAGGAATGTTAGCCAATAAGTTTTTCAACCACTCAACCATATCTGGAGCAACAAATTCTGACTCCATTGTTGATCCAGCTATAAAAGTTTTTCTGGCTGACCTCCATGCAACTGTATGACCACCAAGTGTAAGTACATAATAGGTACTAGATTTTGTCTTGTTTGAATTAGAGATTCAATTAGCATCGTTATACCCTTCTAGTACAGAGGGAAATCCACTGTATTTGATACCATAATCCACGGTACCCCTCAAATGTCTCAAGAGTCTTGCAATTGCTTCCAATGGTCCTAATTAGGACTATGAGTGTATCTACTCAATTTACCTATTACATATGCAATATCAGGTTTAGAGAAATTCATTAAATGTAGAAGCTCCCAATGATTTGGCCATATTGAGTTTGATCAATTTGTTCTCGTCTATTTTTCTTTAATTGATTTTCAATAGCTTTATAAGACAAAAACATGTTAAACGCTTCATCTTTATGTTTAATCAAGTAAACTTTAGAATATTGAGAAAAGTCAACTATAAAGGTTACGGAATAACTCTTATCTCCTTTAAACATAGTTTGTTTTAAACCAGCAAGATCATAATGAATTAAGCCAAGAAATTTGGTTTCACATTGAACAAAAGGACAAATGGTTTAGTTAACTTTGATTCAACGCATACATCACATTCTTTAGTTTGATTATCATGCATGTTGATTAAGCCTAGTCGTTACAATTTAAAAACATAAGCGGAGTTCATATGTCCTAATCCAGCATGCCACATATCATAGGAATCAACCATATGAGCATAAGTAGATGCATTTCCATTAATTACTTCATAAACATTCACTACAAAATGTATTGATCATAATATCCCTTTCCCACAAACACATTATTCTTAGTCATAACAATTTTATCCAATTCAAAGGACACTTTCACCCCAACCTTTCTCAACAGTGCTATACAGACCAAGTTGACTCTGATGGTGCGAACATGTAGTACATCACTCAAAGCCAATGTTTTCCCAAATGTGAGCTTGAGAAGAACTTTTCCTTTTCCTAGAATTAGTGTAGTCTTTGAATCACCAACATAAACTTGTTCTTCTCCATCCCTCACACAGTGTAGGAGGTATACACATTTCTATCATCACAAATATGCCTAGTAGCCCCAGAGTCTACCACCCATTTGCTCACATTGGTCACAACATTGACTTGAGAAATGACTGCAACAATTATGTCGTCTCCTTCAGCCAGGTTTGCCCTGAAATAACACAAATCACACTAGAAGGGGGATTGAATAGTGTGTTAATCAACTATAAGAACTCTTTGTTAAATAAACAACTTTATCACAAGTTCAGAAAGATATATGCACTAGAGTCATCCATTGATAAGGAAAACCAAGTTTGATGAAAACAAAGGTTGTTTGTCTAGTAAATGTAAAACAATATTAAAAAAAAAACATTTTCAGATAAACACTTGGTGAGAAGAAGTGACAAAGCAAGCTAAGAGAATACTTGATAAAATTGCTTAAGAGAGGCATAAAACACTTTATTTATATTAGTTCACTTAAACAGAGCTATGTCCAGTTCTTCTTTATGCAATTCTAAAGGGTTCCACTAATCAAAATTTTGATTACAAAACAAGTATTTTGTCCTGCCACTCTTAACTATACAAGTATACTTCTAGAAACTTCTGACACACCCTTAGACTCCCTCTAAATCGAAGAACACCTAATGGCTTTTCTAGCCACAAGCAATTCCTGATGTGCCACCTGAGGCTCCAGCTAATTTGGTTTCCTATCTTCTATTCTAGCCTCTAGCATCCACTGCCATTGCCAAATGGAGACAAATAAACATGATTGACAAAATTGCAATTACAAATATCTTGTACCCTTGTAAATATAGGAGAAGTATCTAAAGAAAGGGCTTCTCATTTTGAGTTTAAAAACACAAATTCAGGAATTATGTGGACTTTGATTTTACATTACATCAAGAGGTATGTAGGATCAAGAGATCACAATTATTGAGTCGGTTCCCTTTAAAAATAAAAAATTCACCAAAATGTAAATAATAAAATAAATAAATTCTCACTTTGTGCTATAAATAATTCTTAATTGTGTTTAAGGGTGAGATAAATATTTTAAAAATTACTAATAAGTTGTTTAGTTAATTAGAGGTAATTGACTTAGGACAAATGCCATAGGATGCTAATACATTCATTACACATAATCGACTCCTGTACCCAAATTTGGTTTTCGAATACTATTTTTCTTTTAAATGGGTTTTCCTAGTAAACTTGCATTTTATTGCTTCACAACCTACTTCCAAAATCTCATTTTTTTTTATACAACAAATTCTAGTTTTTTACTTTTCTTGCTCAGAGTAGGTGTTGCTTTTGAATGTTAAAATTGTGTTACATAAAGTTTTGGATAAAATATCATAATTAAGCTTTTCAAAACAAGGTTTTTCAGAACATAAACTTTAACCACTCAACAGTTATACTAAATGATGAGTAGTAAGGAATGGAACACACCAAGGAATTATACTGATTCACCCTAACCTGAGCTACATCCAATACCTACACTTGTAGGGTTTCTCCACTAAGACCAAGCACTCAACCGTGATATTTTCTTTCCTGAAGCCTCAACAGGCTCCTGCAACCAGTATTCTAAACCTTTATAGGTTCCACTAAGTATTCTCTAAGCCTTTGTAGACTCATCTCAAGTATTCCTAGGAAAAGCCTCTCAGGCTTCAACCAAGTATTCTTTAAAAAAGCTTCTCTAGGCTTCACACAAGTATTCTTTCTAAAAGTCTATTAAGGCTTCACTATCAGTATTCTCTAAGCCTCTACAAACTTTACCCAAGTATTCTTTTAAAAAGCCTCTCAGGCTTCACACCCTCAATAACAACTTCTACTAGGCTCACACAACACCTGGTGTGTTCACTTTCAACTTTAAAAATAGTAATCCCCCTAATTACTCTTCTTCTTTCCCACTAACCTAGGGGATGAACACTGCACCTTTTGGGATACCTTCTACTAAGGCTTCTCATATGAAGGTGATTACAGACAGTTAGACACTCCTACAGATTTGGCTCTATTGGCTCCACCTAGATTGTTTTTGGCTAAGGAAGTTACTTTTGTTAAGGTATTATGCATAAACTTTCTACTGTTACCCTCTCATTTTGGCACTCCTTCCTTGCAAGTTGCTTCTTCAAATTTGATAAATATAGAGAGATCTATAGCTATCCATTTTGTGGAAGTTGGAGGTTGAATTCAACTTTCAAATTGTTGCATGAGTTGTCTAAGTCCCTGTAACCAATCATTTTGTATATCTTCAACCTCTATTTTCTACTGTCCTTGAGTTGTCTTCTTCATTTTTGCTCTTCTCCATTGTCTGCAAGCTTACACATTGATAGTTTCCTTTTAAATTTCATTTGAATGATTATTTTGGAAGCAATTATCTTAATATATCAATTCATTGGAGTCTTTAATTGCTCTTTTTGATAGTTTAGTTGTAAATAAATAAGTTTTTCTTAGGATAATTTTTTTTAATCAAGTTTCTACTAATTAAGGTTAAATTTGGATTATAGGATCATGGTGAAGTGATGATGGATGAAGGAGCATGAAGCAAAAGAGGCAAAAAGGACAAGATTTTAGCAAGTGGTTGCAAAGAAGCAAATGGCACTAAAGCTTGAAGTTGTTCATGCTTAAGCGCCAAAAGAAAGAATGCGGTAAATAGAAATAACAATTGGTCAGGAGGCATTCAACATTTTTGTTTGTGCGCTTAAGCGCCACTCTAGGTGCTCTTAAGCATCAGTCTGCATGTGATGACTTTTTTTTTTGGTACATGTTGAACCTTATTTAATGGATTTTTGTGCAATTGCTATGGGACTTTTCGATTATCACCATTCCCAAAATATTTTTTCTCTATAATAGCTTTGATAGCGACCTATAAAGCTCTGTCATGGCTTCTTCTTCTCAATTCTTCATTCCTATATGGATTTATTACAACTTAATGGCTAGGAGTAGCTAAATCTAGAGTTATTGGGGTTGGATCTAGTGAGACCTGCAAGTCTCTTGAGAGATGATATTCTCGAGATACTTTGATATTTGCACGATTGGTTGAAATGTTTCTAATGAAAGAATCATTGAGTGCTAGTTATTGATCTTTGTGGTTCCTCATGATTTTTTTATTTTGAATCATGGGAAGTTTTTTGTGTTTTGTAGATGTTTTCTAATTGCAGTGTAATATTCTTCAATCTTCATTCTACTACTGATTGTTTGTTCTTTGACTAGAACATGTTGTCTCTATTGCATTCCTTTGATTGAGAATCATCAACAATAATGAGGAACTCACAACTTCAGAATTAGTGCTTCCAAGCAGTGATGTATGTCTTCAACTAGTTTGTGCTTTTGGATGGTGAGACATGTTTGTCTTCATGAACCATCTTTGCAGCATAACTTTTGATGATCTTTAAGTCATGTGTAGCTTCTCATATCCATCCCTTGGCTTAAGTTACCCCTAACATCATACCTTTGGTCATACACAACTTCCAATACTTGCACATTGACCCAAAAAACAGGATTGTCTTTCCAACTTCTGAATAGTTCTCCTTTTGGTAGTCTCGCTTTTGATTACAAAATCTATGTTTTGAAAATCTTCTATTATAGGCCTATGCTTCTCAAATATTTCATGCTTATGAATTTGTCCAGTCTTATCTAAGAACACTCAAGACAATTATTAGTAGCTACCATCAGAGCACTTGAGATTGCTTCTTAGTGGTTTGTTATAATTAAAATCTTAGCTTTTGGAGGGACTTTGTCTTAACTCTTTTATCATCATTCATAATAGATGGGGGTAAAAATAGGCCAAAGGGTTTATCGAGGGCTTACGATCTAAATCTAACATTTTTAATAAACCAAACCAGGCTAGGCATTATGCAAGCCAAGTCATAGAACTAACAAGGCACATGGCCTATTTTCACCCCTATCTACTATGAATGATGATAAACAAAATGAGGGAGTGTGTAAAAAATGAATGTGTAAGTGTTGAGTGAGGAAAAAAAGAATAAGTGAAAAATTTATTATTCATGTGTGTGTTCATGTCGAAAAGGCCTTGAATGTTTTTTTTAGGAAGGCCAAAGAAATATTATTAAGTAAAAAGGTTAAAGTCACCAGAAGTGAAGAGAGCCCAACTAACAACATATACAAACATATGCCCAGATACATTGCTCTAGCCAACGAAACCAACAAAACACAAACCACCAGCCCATACTAGGGAACCAAAAACAATTCCACTTGGAGGGGAGGTGATATCCCTAACACAAAAACTCCACCTATGAGAGAAATCATCCCCAATACTACAATATAGATTTAAGACATAACAAAGGATTGGAATTCCAATAAAAAAGGAGATCAACACCCTAGGTGCCTTTGCCTTGATCCAACTCCATACTTTGGAGACAATTTCATCCCACTTGTTGTACCCCTAGATGTGTTCCCTTGAAGATTGCCTCCCTTTTGTTTAGCCAAAAGGACCACAACACTGTCGACCAGACAACTATCCAAAAATGTTTCCCTTTGGAGCATTTAATGAGCTCAAAATGTTACAAAATTTGATCATTACAACTCATAGGCAGTGAAAGATGAAAATCAAGCCAAGTGTAGCAACCTTTCCATAGAAAATATTAGAACCTACAAGAGAATAAAACATGCATAGAGGATTCCTGTTCCCAAATACAGAACAAACTTAAGAGATTGTCGTTCCCCAACAACATCCCTTTTCACCAAAGCCTCCTAAGTTTGAATTTGATCCAGCATAGCTCTTCAAGCAAAAGCAATAAACTTAGAAGGTCCCTTTGTTTTCCACAGAGATGAAAAAAAGAGGAAATTTTATGAGTTCCTCAACCCTTGCAAGAGTATGTATGTGTCATTGGCTGAATATCCCCTTTCCACCCATGCCTACATAATCACCCATTAGAAAAATCCTTCCTTGGCCTAGCCGATATAATTTTCAAATGTAGTTGCTCCAAGAGTTGCTTCTCCCACTCCATTAAAGACCTCCTCCATTGATGCAATCCTACCCCCCCAAGGGCATTGGATAGAAGACTCCAAGAAGATTGGGCCAAAGATGCAAGAGAAGGCCCTAGGGTTCTCATGAGCCTTAGGGTAGATTTCGGGCCCATGGGCTAAGTATGAGCCCACTTATCTTTGTACATATTAGATTAAGGTTTCATTAATTTTGGATCTTGTATTTAGGGCTTCATAATGTAGGTAGGGTACCCTAGAAATATATGATTTTTCAGCTCTTGTATTTTAGGGCACCTAGACTAGTTTTTGTATTAAGGGTAGTTTTGTAATTTCACATGCACAAAGTGAATATTTGATGTGTGTGGTTGGAAATAAATTTAATTGAATTGGTAGAAGCCCAATCCAATTAAATTTTAGAGGGGAGGTGAGCATTTGCTTACTACACCCCATTACCACATCATATAGTCACACTTTGTGCATGTCCTTCATGCTTTACATGCCTCATGACACCTAAGCATACTTAGTGGAAAATCTTGGAATTGATCTTGGATTAGTGGGTTCAACCATAACTAAAATTCACTAATCATAATTAGTGAAATTTTGACTCCACAAATTCAAGTAAAATTTGAATTGAAATTCAAATTTCCCTCCAATTTTGTGTGACACTTGGACTATAAATAGAGGTCATGTGTGTACATTTTTTTAACTTTGATCATTTGAATATTAAACTTCATATTTCAGAGCTCTTTTAGAGAACAAAATTTCGTGCTCCTCTCTTCCTCTTCCTTCATTCATCTCCTTCTTCCTCCAAGCTCTTATCCATGACCTCCTATGATGGTGAGCTTCTTCTAGACTCATCTTCTCCTTGAAGTGGTGTCTCCTCTCTCTCTTCCTTCTCCATTCTGCTGCCATTCATCTTCCAAGAAGCAAGGGAATCCATTGATGAAGAAGATCCTAGGTTTACAAGCTCAAATGGAGCTTACATCATGTGGTATCAAGAGCATCTTCATCTAGGTGATGTTCTTTTGCTACCTCTATCTTTTTGTTCAGTGAATTCTCTTTAATTCCTTGTTCTTCATCTTGTTCTCCATGTATATCCTCCATTGTCTTGTGGTTTGGTGCTGTTTAGAGTAGATTCAAAAAAAAAATAATCTGATTAAATCTTAGATCTATACTTGTTCTTGCATTTCTATGGTTCAAATTTTGTATATCTACTCTTGAATCATGTTTTTGTATTGATTTTAGGTTCTATCATTTTTCATTCATAATATTCTTGTGCTGAACCTTAGATCTAAATTTTCTTCCAAAATATTGATTAGAAAAAAAAACACAAAAATCTAAGTGTAAATCACTTAATCCATGTTGTCTTAGACTCATGTTTAGTCATAGTAATTGTCACATTATGTTCTAAGTTTGTGTTGAATTTTTATTTTGTTGATTGAATTCTAGATACATTTGTTCATGTATTCTTGCCATTCTTAGCCTATATTTTGAATTTTGAGTCTAATTCATGCATGTTATTTAGTTCATAACATGTTCTAAATCAATTCCTAGAAGTAGTCTTGTTGTTGAACTCTTTTTTTTTTTTTTGTTTTCTAAGTTTCCTACATGATGCCTATGATGAAGTTGAGTTGTGGTGCTGAGTTGTGGCTGGATTTGTGAATCAAATAAGTCTTAAGCTCTCTTGAATTGTGTTATTCAAGATAATTGAGCATAAGCAAACACAAATTGTAATTATCCAAGTCTTAAGCAACATAAACACTACTCTTGATTTCTAGGTTGAAATCGCTGGTGCTGGCAGCTTGAACATACGAACTTGTATGAACTACTGGGAATTGGTCACTATGGTTTTTGAGCTGAAAGTTTTACTGATTTTTCTAGACATCTGGACCAAAATTATAAAAAAAGAACCAAGCGATTTGGATTAAAGGAAAAAATAAGAAAAATCACACTAGTTGGCAGAAAAATCAGTGTCCAGGAAAAAAAAAGTGAAAGGAAAGTGTGCTTGTTGTTTTGGCTCAAAATTTGTTCTATAATTGGTGCCTATTTTATACCAATCCTAGTTCTGAAATTTCAATTGAAAATTATTGTGAAAACAAGTGTCAAAACTAGAGGTTTCTTGAGTCTTTTTTTTTTAGTTTTTCTACTCTACTCTAGAGTCATTCTAAGTTTCTCTTTGAGTCCTAGCTTGCTTTTTTTGTGCTTTTCATTGCTTTAATTGTTGAATAATCCTTGAAAATTTGTCTTGTTAAAAATCTATTGGTTTAGCTTTCATTTCATTTTTTTTGGTCTTTGGTTATTGCTTGTCTCTTTGTTTCCTTGTTTGTGAGTTGCCATATAGGGAATTGGGAAGGAGGATTGGTGCCATATATTGAAGAATTTTAGTCAAGAAGCAAGGGGCCAACCACCTTAAGAGCTATTGGAATAAGAAGCACTCCAAATTGAGTGAAACACTAAAGAGAGAATAGCCACCACAATTGAGGACTTTTTTGTCTTTGTAATTTTGTAATTGACAATTTGCTTTGCTTTCAAATTTTGTAACAAAAAGGCCTTTCATTGGAAGTAAGTTGGGAGCCTCCACTAGGTCACCCTACTTCCATTTGTGTGTAATAATTTTAGGCAATTTTCTCTTAGGATAGTGAGTGTTTTGTTGGGAAACTTAAATGAGGTCATCCAAACATTCTTAGGATCCGCCTAGTTTGCATTTCTTGCACTTTAATTTCTTGCTTACTTTCATAGCTTATTTCCTTTACCCTCCATTGTCAAACCGCCTAGATAGCTTGCCTTTTACCAATTAGTTTTTACCTTATCTTTCACACCTCTTTTGGTGTTTATTTTGGCTAGTTTCAACCATAGTTTCTTTTACCTTTTGTTTTCAAACCCCCAACAAGAAAGAACCATAACTTAGGAACCAACATGAGTCTTCATTCTTCATCTAGTGTTAATGGTGAGGGTTCTACTCCTAAGGACCCCCTGTATAAGATATTAGATGAGTTGAGATCCCTTAAGTTGTGGAAAGAAAAACAAGAGAGAAAAGAAAAAGGAAAAAAAAGAGTGGAAGAAATAAGTCACGATAAAAGAGAGAAAATAAGAGAGGAAGAAAAAAGAAAAATAATGAAAGAAATGAAAAGAGAAAAACATGCCTCTTATTGTAGTCATGACTCTTGCAAGAGTTTAAGTGAAGAACTTAGCGACTATTATAGAGGGCACCATAGTTCACATACTAAACATCACTCCCAAAGAAGAGAAAAGGATAGAAGGCTTCAAGAGGTTAGCATTAGCCTCCCATATTTCCATGGAAAAGATAATGTTGAGACCTATTTAGATTGGGAAATGAAGGTTGAACAACTCTTTGCTTGCCATCATATTAGCGAAGAGAGAAAAGTTCCATTGGCTACTCTTAGCTTTCAAGGGTATGCCCTCTATTGGTGGACTTCCCTTGTTAGGGAACAAATGATTCATGGGGATCCTCCAGTAGAGTATTGGAATGATCTTAAGAGTGCCCTTAGGAAGAGGCACATTCCCTCCTACTATGAAAGGGAGCTTATGGACAAGCTCCAAAGGCTTAAACAAGGGAGTATGAGTGTTGAAAAATATAGACAACAAATGGAACTACTCCTTTTAATAGTTGGAGTTAGGGAGGAGGAAAGAACAAGCATAGCTAGGTTCCTTAGTGGGCTTAATATGGAAGTAAGGGACAAGGTTGAACTCCTTCCATATAGGGACCTAGATGAGCTAATCCAACTTTGTATAAGAGTGGAGCAACAACTTGAAAGAAAGCCTTCTTCAAAATCTTATGGCTCTCACTCTTATCCAAGGAAGGACCAAGCCCATGGAATTTTGGGGGCTGCACTTTCAAAACCCAAGGAAGATAAGGGTAAGACCATAGAGAAATACACCCCTAAGACTAGTTCCCAAGAAAGGACTAGCAACATTAAATGCTTCAAAGGTCACATTGCCTCTCAATGCCCCACAAAGAAAACCATGATCATGAGGGGTCAAGACATTTATAGTAGTCAAGAGGAGACTACTTCTTGCCCTTCCTCTAGTGGAAGTGAAGATGAAGTAAGGGGTGAAGAGTCTAGTGAGGAAGTCTACCCCCATGAAGAAGGTGAACTCTTAATGGTTAGAAGACTCCTTGGAGGTCAATATTGTGATCTATCTCAATCCCAAAGAGAAAACATCTTTCATACAAGATGAAAAATTTTAGATAAAACTTGTTCTCTCATTGTGGATAGTGGATCTTGTTGCAATTGTTGTAGCACAAGATTAGTTTCCAAGTTGAACCTCACTATCATTCCCCACCCAAAACCTTATAAACTTCAATGGCTCAATGAGCAAGGGGAAATGATAGTTAACCAATAAGTGAAGGTACCTTTCTCCATTGGGACATATAAGGATGAAGTTAATTGTGATATAGTTCCCATGGAGGCAGTACATATTCTTTTAGGAAGGCCATGACAATTTGGTAGGAAGATCATTTACAATGGCCTAACTAATGAAATTACCCTCACCCATCTTGAAACTAAATTTGTGTTGCATCCTCAAACACCTTCACAGGTGGCCAAAGATCAACTAACTATGAAAGATAAGAGGGATGAGGAAGAAAAACTAGAAAAACAAAAGAAAAAGAAGGATAGTAAGGCCTTGTCTTCAAAGGCCAATGGGAAGGAAAAGGAGGAAAAGGATTCTTCCAAGAAGATTGTTAAGAAGGAAAATCATTTTGCAACAAAAGGTGATATTAAAATAGCACTCCTTCTTAAACAATCTTTCTACCTTCTCCTATCAAGGGAAACATCCCTTAGCACCGCCATACCTCTTGAGCTTGAGGTTATTCCTCAAGTAAAGGAGTTGTTGGATGAGGGTTTGGTTCGCAAGAGCTTAAATCCTTGTGCTTTTTTGGTGCCTAAAATAGGTATTATTAGGCACCAAATCCTTATGATAGGTGGTATGATGAATGTGTTGAGTGGTGCAACACTCTTTTGTAAAATCACTCATGCACCCAACATCTTCATGATTTGTGTACATAGGGACTCATTAGGTAGGTTTGTTCTTATTTTTTGTTTCAATGCAAACCTAGGTGCTCATGTGGGATACCTTAGGTTTGTCGTAATTTTTTGTTGGAATAATCAACATGAAAATAAAGAAAAAGGTATGTTTTATTCCATTACTTTCCTTAACTTTTTAAATAGTGATCAAAGGCTTCCCATAGACCCTAAGAGAATAAAGGTCATTCCTAAGTGGCTTACTCCACCAAGTATAAGGGAAATTTGGGGCTTCAATATCTTAACAAACTTTTACAAAAGGTTTGTCTCATATTTTTCTATACTTGTAGCACCACTCATTGAGTTGTTGAAGAACTATATTCTCTTATGGGAAGATGGCCAGGAAAGGGGTTTTCAGTCCTTATCGTACTCTAACGTACCCAACATCACTAATACATATGTTTTTATTCTTTTTACAGGTGTTGAGGAAAGAATTAATGAGTTTCAAGAACCTCTGAATTTGAGGTCAAATCCTTTTCAAGGGGGAAGGAATGATGCAATCCTACCCACCAAGGGAATTGGATAGAAGACTCCAAAAAGATTGGGCCAAAGATGCAAGAGAAGGCCCTAGGGTTCTCATGAGCCTTAGGATAGATTTCAGGACCATGGACTAAGTATGATTAATTTTGGGTCTTGTATTTAGGGCTCCATAATGTAGGTAGGGTACCCTAGAAATATATGATTTTTCAGCCCTTGTATTTTAGGGCACCTATACTAGTTTTTGTATTAGGGGTAGTTTTGTAATTTCACATGCACTAAGTGAATATTTGATGTGTGTGGTTGGAAATAAATTTAAATGAATTGGTAGAAGCCCAATCCAATTAACTTTTAGAGGGGGAGGTGAGCATTTGCTTACTACACCCCATTGTCACATCATATAGTCACACTTTGTGCATGTCCTTCATGCTTTACATGCCTCATGACACCTAAGCACACTTAGTGGAAAATATTGGTGTAACGACCCGCCTCGTCGCTACGGTATCCACACTCTAATATTTGATAATTTCAATTTTTATAAAAAGAACTCCCTTAATTTTTTTATTATGAAAATTGAAGTGATTTTGTCACAACATAAATTCATCCAACAACACGCCATTACTTAAGTGATTATGCATAATTACATAGAAACAATAATTCGGTACATGTCATACACATAACGAAAAATAAATATGTTCATATATATATATATATATAATTAAAATTTCAGTTTTACATCTTTAACTCAACAAAATAAAACTTAAAAACCAACTACGGAGGAGTTGATTACAAAACACAACTCTCTCCCAAAATAACGCCAACGTCATCACGTCGGCTCGGCGGCTCCTCACCAGAATCTTACTCCCTACACCCTGCCACTGCCATTCTGCTCCCATGAACAAGGTTCGTGATCATCACAGGTATCAACCACACGATACAAAATTGCAAGGGTGAGTTTATTATAAAAGAACCAATACCAATTCCAAATAACCACAATTAGCAAGGAACATAGGCAAACATGATAAGCATACACAACAATCATTATTCAACACTCATATCCAACAAATATTCATCATTCACATCCAACGATTACTCATCATCCATCCATGGACCCAATCAAGACTGCACAGAATGATGCATGCACCTAACTCAACACTCAGATGCAATGTGGTACGTACCAACAACAACCAAATATCAGGAAATAGCCTAAGCGTGTCCACACGACACTCTCACTTAGGGAACTGTGCTGAGTTTGTCGAGACCACCCGGTTGTGCACGTAACAGCCCCCCTCCCATAGGTGATCAGCCTGGGAGCCCAAAGGTGTTCCCTACCAGGTGACAGCCCCCTAGTACAAAGTACACTTGGCCACAATTACTCTATTTCCTGTGTCGTATGAGCTATGATCACGGCCAAAGGTAAATGCCAAAGACCATGGACCAATTAAAGCACCTAAGCATCCCCTCAGGAATGCTTAGATTCTCTAACCACGCTAGTTACCCACGTCTGGGCCATCCGACAAGGTCAGTGCACTCTACCCCCCCATGACATACACTTCATACGACGTATGATCGTGGCCAAAAGCTAGTGCCAAAGACCCTGGAAGGTCAGTGCACAGTGCCCCCACGATCATACACAACATCCAACGTATGAACGTGGCCAAAAGCTAGTGCCAAAGACCCTGAAAGGTCAGTGCACAGTGCCCCCCACGATCATACACAACATCCAATGTATGAACGTGGCCAAAAGCTAGTGCCAAAGACCCTGAAAGGTCAGTGCACAGTGCCCCCCACGAACATACACAACATGCACATGCCAATGCATTTCCAACATCAATCAACAAATCATATTTCCATGTCATTCACAACATAAATATCATCTCATCTCAATGACGTTATCAACAACAACGACAACCTCATTTCATATTCACATATTCATCAATAATAACAATTCATGTTTACATGGTCTTTATTAACAACATCATCTCAAATCAATATCATCATAATTATCATTATCATCACATATCAATTAAAATCCTCAATAGCAACATCAACAACAATTCAAACAAACACAACAATATCATTTCCACACGCACGGTCTTCAAACAACACATTTCAAACAATCAAAACAATATCATTCATCACAATACATATATATATATATATCGCATCCCATTAGTTAAAACGTAATTTTCTTTGAAGAAAAATCAGCATGCAACAGGGATAGGCAGATATCCTCATAGCTAGGTTCCCTGACCCTAACTATGGTGTTAAATCGGTAAATTTTATAATAAACTCCCCTTACCTATAGTGAGCTACCCCACGGATTCCTCGTCACGTTACTTGAAGATTCCTTTTTGTCCTTGCTTGTCGATTCCACACAAGCTTCTACCATGCCAAAACGAAGGAGACTTAGTATGGATTTAAGAAAACAAAGCTAGTAACAGTGCTCTGGGTCAAACACCCACATCACTACATGAAAGAGCTGAGAGTATTTCAGGTTTTACAAAGGAACGTAATTTGGAAATTCCGACCACGCCAATGTGACTGGGGTTCAGTGTAGGTTACGAAAATAACATGCATTTCATGAAAGGATAACGTTTACAAAGTCTCTTTCTCTAAGGTTTTTCAAAGGAAGCATAAGACATGCAATGGCGGTTGCAAAGTTAGAAAAGATGCAAAGACAAGATGAAACTAACAAGAAACAAGCATAGAACCATGGTTACCTCGAAAGAAAACGAAAGATCAGATTAGGGTTTTCGTTCTCTACCGAAACCGCAAGCCAAGTTGGAAATTCTGCTTCGGTTGAAGGGTTCCTCTCGGTGTGGGTTTTCAATGGAGAACAATGATGGTTTGTGGTGGCTAATGGTGGATGTGGGTGATGGAGAAAGTACTTGGAACTTTAGAAATGGATTTGGAAGAAAGAAAGAAGAACAAATGGCATTTTTCCTAAGCTACAAGAAAGTAAAGGCTGAAATGCTTAAATAAGAGATGCTCTCGGGAACGGAAGCTTCTAGCACACTCCAGATATTTTCTCAAAGATCCCAACGGTTAAATCATGGTAAAGTGTCTTGTGAAGTTGCAAACTAAATTTCGAGAAGATCCAACGGTTAACGAAGGCTGGGCAGCATTTCTACCGAGGCAGCTTCATGTAGTTTTCTCTAGAAGCTTCATTAAAAGGCTTCCTCTAGAAGCTTCATTAAGAGGCTTCTAGCACACTCCAGATATCTTCTCAAAGATCCCAACGGTCAGATCATGGAAAGGTGTTTTGTGAAGTTGCAGACCAAATTTCGAGAAGATCCAACGGTTAATGAAGGCTGGGAAGCGTTTTTACCGAAGCAGCTTCATGTAGCTTTCTCTAGAAGCTTCATTAAGAGGCTTCCTCGTGGCTTCTTTGAGAAGCTTTCTCAAGAGACTTCTTTGAGAAGCTAGATCCTTATCTATCCACACCCCTCTATTAACTAAATTAATTTCCTTAAAAATAATTACAGATGAAAATAACGCAACAAATAATCAAACATCAAACATAATTACTAATAATATATAGATATATATATATATCAGGGTGTTACAATTGGAATTGATCTTGGATTAGTGGGCTGAACCATAACTAAAATTCACTAATCATAATTACTGAAATTTTGGCTCCAAAGTTTGGCTCCACAAATTCAATTTCAAATTCAAGTAAAATTTGAATTGAAATTCAAATTTCCCTCTAATTTTGTGTGACACTTAGGCTATAAATAGAGGTCATATGTGCGCATTTTTTTAACTTTGATCATTTGAATATTAAACTTCAGATTTCAAAGCTCTTTTAGAGCACAAAATTCCGTGCTCCTCTCTTCGTCTCCCTTCATTCATCTCCTTCTTCCTCCAAGCTCTTATCCATGGCCTCCTATGGTGGTGAGCTTCTTCTAGAATCATCTTCTCCTTGAAGTGGCGTCTCCTCTCTCTCTTCCTTCTCCATTCCGCTGGCATTCATCTTTCAAGAAGCAAGAGAATCCATTGATGAAGAAGATCCTAGGCCTACAAGCTCAAATGGAGCTTACATCATCCATACTAAGCTCCACTCCCATGACTCCTTAACCCCACCTCGCTGACTTTCAAGAAGCAAAGAAGAGCCTTGGAAACCTATCCATCAATAGTGCATTCCCAACCACACCCCACTTCAGAATTTAACTGATATCCCCACACCAATAAAGCAACTAATACTGGATTCAAACCAACTAGTGGTCGCCCCTCCCTTTGTGAACTAAACAAGATCCTTCCACCAAGAGGCCCCCTGATCACACTGAGCCTTTGACAACCTCTCTCTCAATTGGCCATACTTAGCTTCAAGGTCCCTTACCCACAAAACTTCCTTCTAAATAAGACTCCTCAATGCAATTTGCTGATAAGTGATTATTAAAAGTGTAACCACATCCTTCTCTCTAAACATCCTAACTTCCTTGGCTGGCGAATGACATCCCATTTAACCCATGGTAGCTTCCACTCGTCGTGCTTCCCTCCCTACAAAGTGCCTAGAGTGTGTTTTGTTTTTTTTTATGTATGTGTGTTTTTGAGAGGGAAGGAATAATGTATATATGGTGAGTGAAAGAGTTTGGGATGTTTATGCAATGTTTGAGTGACTTTATAGTGTTGGCAAGGAAAAAAAAAGTAAATAAAAGTTTAGAAAAAGCATGATCACTAATTTTCAATTAAACACATTATATTTAAGAGTTAATTTTTTTAATCCTCCTAATATTTTTTTTCTTTTAGTATATATATATATATATATATATATATATATATATATATATATATATATATATATACATTTTTTTTCCATTTTTAGTCACTCAACTATAATCATGATAGCATTATAATCGATGTCACACTTGTATTGATATGACACATAATGATGTCATCAATTTAATATTTTTTAATAGAATTTGACGGTCAAGATTAAAAATAAAAGCTTTAAAATTTTTAGAAATAATTTTATAAAAATGAAAAAAAACACGAAAGACTAAAAATCTTACATTTGTTCAAGTGAAACATAATCCCTTATGAGAATAACATTTTTCATAGATATATATATATATATATATATATATATATATATATCCGTCTAGCCAACTGTCGGCTGTTGGCCGGACACAACTTATATGTTTTTTTTTCGTGTTTAATTTTTACTGTCTCTCTCGGCCAGTCTTTCTCTTTCTTTCTGATTTTTTTTTAAACCGCGCAACACTAGCTAGTATGATTCTCATAACAGCAAACGAGCATTTTGAAAATGGTGAACTTACAATCCTGGCTAAATTTGAAACTTGTCAAGACTAGAGGCATTTGCTTGTCAATGATATAACATGCATGCACCTATCAATCAAATACCTAGCTAAAAGGATCAATATTTCCCGGGCAAGCAGCAAAGCTACTTAGAATAAATAAAGGTGAAAAAAAGTATTCGTCCTTGGCCATCTTTTAAATCTTGCACCATTAGATTCCTACATTTTCATATTGACCCATACCTAGGAAGTACGCCCTAATTTTGTCATTTCAATGTTCAGATTTTAATATTCCTAATTACAATAGCCTATTATTTATTACCTTTTGAAACGAATAAATAATTATTTAACTATCACAAAATTCGGAACGTTTTTTGCGATCATTATTATTTATTTTTACTAATTCTTCAGGTGATACAAAAATCCCAAGCCTGAACTAAAATGAAGAAATTACGCTTATGTCTATCATGAATTAGAGCAAACCACTTGCAAATTAATTAACCTTTTAATTCTCATCATCTAGCAAAACTGTTGAGAAGGTAAAATCTCATATTCACATAACCTTTAGGGTCAATTTAGAGGCAGAGGATTTAAATATTCTATATGAAATTTTAAGTTAAAACTTTATTATCACTAATATAAAAAAAAAAAACACTTATTCACATGAGAGCATGTCTAAGTGACAAATCTCAAATTTATCTTACAAATAAATGCAAGCATTTTAACATCAAAATAAGCAAATGCATATCATGTAAATCAACTGTTATGGTACCACTGGTAAGTTTATATTAATATACTTCTTTTTGCCGCTAAAAAAAGAAACTATGAAATTTACAATGGCTCACGTTGCGTCCCACTCAATCAGACTCTCTTGGTAACCAATTGAATGCATAAAAAAGAAAAATACTTTTCTAACGTTAAATTAAATCCAAGAAAGAAATGAACCTTTTTTGTATAGATGCTCTATTCTTCTCTCTCTAATGGTCTATATATGGATATGTATAAAAAAGTGAACACCACAAAAGAAACGGAGAGTGCATGGTACGGAGGAGGACTCGATTTAACGGCTGCACATTTCTGTGCCAACCATTTATCACTTGCAATGCCCAATTGCATGCACCAACCAAAACAAGAAGCCTCATTTCAAAGGATAATAATATCAGTGTAACATGAAATAATGTTTGTTTTCTGAGTGGGTCCAATTGTTCACGAGCAAAGCAAAGCAAGCGTGGGTGCTGGCTGTGTGCCTAGCTAGTGCCCCAGCACCACCCCAACATCCAATTGCACAGCCCGTCAACTCAAACCCTAAAGAGTACCCACTTCATTTTTCTTCAAGTTTCTCTCTTCCTTTACACACGCACGTCCATACGTGCCATATACAAACATTTTTATACCATTTTTCCGTATGTGAATGTGACAATAAAAGTATACTTACAATTGTTCCCTCGTGAGGTGAAGTGTAGGTTAGGTTAGGGTGTCCTAAAAATTAGTGCCTTAGTGGCCAGGGTTCCCCATCAATTTGATAATTGGATGATTTCCAACATATATATCTAAACTGAAAAATTCATATCGATTCGTATCATTGGTTTGAATTACATTAAAAAAATTATAAATCTAATGAGTTTGGATTATATTTCAAATTTTACGTTTGAAAATTTGATCTAATTCACCTAATTAATTATTATGTTTAATTTTATATATATATATATATATATATATATATATATATATATATATATATATATATATATATTTTAAGAGTTTTGGTCTTTTAGTCTAACAGAATTTTATTGTATTTTTCATTTTAAAGCTGTTAATCAATGATTACTACGGTTATTGAAAGTTGGTAATAATTTGTTGAGTAAATGATTACTTTAGTCTTTGAATTCGTATCTCATTGTTATTTTATTTCTAAAATTGAAAAGAAATTTTACTAAAAATAAATAAAAACATTAAAAAAATCCTTGGAATTTTTAAGGATTTCATTGAAATCTATGAAATTAACCTCTTTTGCTCATTTTGGTTCCTAACTTATATTATTATTATTATTATTATAATATTGTTGTTGTTGGACCATAATATAAAAAAAAAGATTAATTTCAGGGACTTAAATGAAATTTTAAAAAATAGCAATACAAATGACTGAAAGATACAAAATATTTGATGTTTGAACCTATGACCTCATGCATTCTATCTCAACTCGTCATCACTAGGTCGACCCTACTAGATATTTTTACTGCATTCAACTATTAGTTAAAAAATATTTTTTGAATTAAATGTATAAAATTGCATAATATCATAATCACATTTCTAATATGTTCATTTTTCATTTTTTTTATTATATTAATGATAATTCTGATGATTCAATCCAATCTAATTTGATTATAACTAGATTATTTTGGGTCAGATTTCAAACTTAAACTAGGCAAAATTCAATTTAAACATACCAATAAAAATTGATCAGATCAAATAAAAACAATTCATGATAAAAAAATTTCCTGGATATAATTAACTTGACTTGACCCATGCTCATCCTTAATAACGATATTTAGACTTGCCCCTCTCCTATCCCAACACGATTTAAATTAAATTGGGCCTAGATGAGTAGGCTTTGAGTGATGGGAAATGAGTGTTGAGCTTAGTGAAGTGTGGGGTCTGAAAATAAGGAAGTTAAAGAGTCATAAAATCCTCACAAACCCTTTAGAAATCTGAACCTAAATAAAAAAATATCATTTTTTACTCTTTTCTCCTTGTCCAAGAGAACCATTCTCTTGGGAGCTTGAGTTTTGGCCCACCTTATGCAAAAGGAAGCTCCTTTGTCCTCTCCTTGTTGGTGTTAGTGTGGTAAGAACCTTTCTTCTTCCTCCTTTACTTCCATTTTCCTCATGGGAGCTAATGAGAAATCTTGTTTTGGGTTCTTACATGAGGTTTCTATGCGTTTTCAGGTCATGGGTCACCTCCTTGTGTTGTATTTGATGTGGAATGGTGGAAAAGATCTCATCTTGGACCTGAAGTTCATCATTTTCTCCTCTTTCTTCACTAATCTCTATTTTTGCTTCTACAGAGGTAAGGGAAGATTTACCTTTTTTCTATGCTTAGGTCGTTTTGGATTGGTTTAAAATGTTGCTCGAGAATGTATCATGTTTGTTAAAAATGGAAGTTTGGGCCTTTAAGGTTTTGAATTTTGAAATTGGGGATTTTGATTATTTGATGAATATTGATGAAAATTTCCGATTTGTAAAGGGTTTTGATATTGTTTATGTATTGGAATTGATAGAAAATGGTTTAGGTTTGTTTGAGATGATTTGGAAGCCATGAAAAACAATTCTACATAATTTCAAAATTATGTAGAATTTTCGTCCAATGCTGAGCATCCAATGTTAAGCGCCAAGTGTTGTGTGTTTAGTGACTTGCATCTAACTAGTTGGGTCCAGTGACTTGCATCCAACGAGTTACATTGAGTGACTTACGTCCTGTGAATTGGGTCTTGTGACATATCTCTAACTAGTTGCGTCCAATGACTTGTGTCCAACGAGTTACATCTAGTGACTTGTGTCCAGCTAGTTGCTTCCAACTAGTTGTGTCCAGTGACTGCGTCTGATGAGAACCGTCCAATTTAAAAATCAGTTTTTATGTGGATGTGATTAAAGTTCATTTTCCTTGCGTAAATTATTCGTTTTAAGATCTTAATGAATTGATGATGATATGAGATGTAGTTGAGATGATCGTGTTTTATGATTAGAGTTAACTTTATGTTTAGATAACTAGATATACATTCATATGAGTTTTTGGTGAGTTGTTTGTAAGAATTCAAGGTGTTGGAATGTCTTGCTATGCTTATTGAACTATAGGTGGATTCATAAGTTTGATGAACATATGAATGGTGAATCTATGATATTATAACCTCTTATGGTGTTGAGATTGGTGAATGAATTTGTGATGATGTATGATATTGATTTGAATGATCATAACATGTATGCATTGATGAATGACATTGCATGTGAGTAGGCACATAAGTTGGGGGTGCTATGAAGGCCCTCAACATAGTGTTGTAGTATTGGGGGTTGGTGGTGGTGGCTAACGATGAAAGGGCCTATAGAATGGATGGGTGGAAGAATCCCTAACTAGGTTAAGGTCATTGCAAGCCTTACTAGAGGTAAGCCATTATCAATTCTCATTCATTTTTGATAAAATCACACTTCCTCCATAGGGTTAATTCGAGCCTTTTTGAATGGTCAAAGTGTAACTATGTTAAGGGATGTACTTGGATTAATCACTCAAGGTGAAATCTTTCAGGGGTAAAGAGTCAGCATGACATAACATGATAGTTAGACATGTGCGTTAATAATTGTGACTTGAGAATGATGTGTTACTTGATGTCTCATGGAGATAGTTTAATGTCTGATGATTGATGGACTAATGATAATGATGGTCACTACTAAAAATTATACATTTAACATCACTAGGTTAAAATTGGTTTTTGACAAAATCGATGTTAACACAAACGCGGTGGCATACTTGTAATTAAGACCAGTTTATTAAAAACCGATGTTAACATTGGTTTTTAGAGAACTGATGTTAACATAGCCTCATTAACATCGGTTTTTAAAGAACCGATGTTAACATGATGTAGCTAACATCGGTTTTATGAAAATCGATGTTAACAGGTCTATGTTAATATCGATTTTTTAAAAAACCGATGTTAATGAGGATATGTTAACATCGTTTTTTTTAAAAACCGATGTTGTAGTTTTAATTAAACTTACAAACTAAAAAGCCTTTCATTTTGCGCTCAGTCTCTCGCAAACCCTCCCTCACAAACCCCCCTCGCTGAGTCTCGTAAAGCCACCCTTAGGCCGTCATCGCCACCGTCGTCACTGCCATTGCAGGTAAAACCCCAAAACCTTTTCTCCCTTTGTTCTTCATCGCTCAGTACCCCCCGGCTCGTCATCTCCTCCTCACCGTGCCACTCAACTTGCCATTAAGTGCCGCAAATTGCTCCACGAGTTCATGTGACTGCCGCAAATGGCAAACCTGCAACTACATTACTCCATGAGTTCGTGTTTGTCACTTCCACGATTTAAGTACGTGGGTGCTTAAACCTTCATCTTGCTCAAACCTTTCTCCCTTTAGAATGTTAAAATCGGCTTCGTGAGTTCGTTTTTTTGCTGGATTGGTGAGTTCGTAGGGAGGGAAATGCTGTGAACATAAAAGTCAACTTATTCCTGATAGGATCATGTTAATTATAATTTGAAATGTTATTTGCCTTATTCCTAATATGTATACTTGTGATTACAACTTGATTTCTGCAAATGATTTTTTGAATCTCTTTTATAATCAATGCACCTTATACTAGTTATGAAACCAAATCAAGTTTAGAATCTTTAGATGCTGACCTTAGTTGCCTCAACAAGCTCGACTGGTATGCCACCTGTTGTTTGATATCTTCACCTGTTGTTACATATATATATATATCAGCGGAAAGGATATAGACGGACAGATAGGAAGTAAGAGTAATGCAATATGACAAATAAAAATATATGTAAAACAATTATCAAGGGCACACCGGAATCCGGCTTACAAACCCAGGTTTTTGAAAACAAAGAAATCGAAGCGGCGACAGAGCTGCACAGGATCAGTGAAGGGAGAAGGGAGATGTGCAAAATGGAACTTTGAATTTATTGAAATCGAAATAAAAGCTTACAAAGAGGTTTTCCCTAGGCAGAGCTTCTATCTCTAAAACCTGGTTTTGAGACTATCTGAAAGGGTGTCTCACAAAGGGAACAAGGACTCTTTTAAATAGACCCAATATTTTACTGTTTCAATAGTGTCGGTAATGTTTATCAGAACTGTTACAAAAGCTTTTACAAATTACATTATTAGCGGGAACCGAAAAATTAGTTAATAATTCATGATTATTACAACTAACTAATCATCGTCTAACGATATACCAAAAGAGTCATCCTCATTCTGGTAGAATGGATCATCTTCTTGGTCATCATTATTCTCGGATGATTCGGCTTCCTTCTTGGGGGATTCTTCTTCTTCTTCCTGTTGAAGTAGTTGGAGAACTTCCTTAAGATTCTGAGCAAGACTCTCTTTAGATTTTGAGCTTGCTAAGAATGCTGCAAGTTGTGACTTTTGATTCAGAAACAAAGATGTCTCTGGATCAGTAGGCTTGAGAAACTCAGGGTTGCTCTGAAACCAGTTCTTGACTTGTTCTGGAGCAGCCTTTGAGGTATCGAATTGTGACCACCACTTTACAAAGGCATGTCTCTGCAATGGTGGATACTGTTTGCTGTTTTCGGTTTTTCCATATCTGTATTGCCATGAAAAGATCCATGACAAGGCAAAACTGGAAAAGTACTTTAAATCTGCCAGAATTCTTGATTCCTTGCTATTGAAGAGCTTGCTGAATTGTTGGAATCCCTGTTGGACTTCTTCTGGAAATATCTGCGGAATTGGTCCGAAGTAGTTCCACCATTGGAGGAACCAATTTGGAAAATTATACACAGTGTTATTCTTGAAGTAAATTAGCCATGAATTCTTAAATTTACTATTTTGATGCCAGAACACATTGGTCCAGGCGTCAATGTAGTCCCAATAATTATATCCTGCAAGATCAAAAGCTGCAGAAATTTTTTTGGGTTGGTTTAAGTTTGAGCCATAATGTCGTGGCTGCATAACTTTGAGGATTTGGATTGTGGAATGGGTATTTAGATTTGGATCTTTGGGGTCTTTAAAGTGTTTAATAGATACTGAGTTTGTATCTATTAGAATGAATTCTTAGAATTTTCTGGTTTTATTTGTGGCTGTTGGCCTATAATGGAATCCCGGGGGGAATACTTTGGCGGTTGCCTTGAAAGGATTCTTGTCCCAGTATTCTGGTTCCATTTGTAAAACATTGAAGAATTTTTTTTTTGAAATATAGCTATTGCTGGGTTGTGGTGTTGATTCTTGTTGAGTCAACGGTTGGCTTGGTTTTTGGTTACAGACAGTTTTGGTCTATTTGGATCTTTGGATTTGTTTTTGCAGGTCTGTTTCAGAATCATCGTCTGATTCTGAGGCCATTTCTGCCCAGGTCTTTTTGGCCAATTTTGGTACTCTGGTGAGGCCAATGTCTTCTAAGGCCAAGAGAGTTTGTATTAACCAGGCATAGTCAGCCACGGTCTGTTTTGTTGTTGTTGGTTTTGGGGATTCCTGAGTTGATGACTCAGGTTTAACGGTAGTTATATGGGTCAATGACCCTTCAAGCTTTCCTTTCTGGGTTGATGACCCAATCTGAGTAGGTGACCCAGAAGATGATGATGTAGTTGCCTTCTTGGTTATTGGCTCTGGTAGAGCCAATATAACATCTTTTCCTTTAGTATCGGATTTTCCTCCTCTGCCAGAGGAGCTAGACACCTTAGGAGGCATCGGGAATTTTCTGTAAAAATTCACGGGTGAGGTAGTCAGGTAGAGAGTTTGAAGAGCCCTTGATATTTTCTATGTTAAAATCAAAGACGCTTAAAATTTCTTGCCATCCTGCAAAAATTTGTTTTGAGGCAAGGTTTTTTACATCCTTTTATAAAATGTCTTTGGCTGATTTGCAGTCAACCTTTACTAAAAATTTTGATTCAATAAATCAGATTGAAATTTGGAAATGCACAAAACAATTGCTAAAACTTCCTTTTTAACAGTTGAATATTTTAATTGTGCAGGATTCCAATGTTTTGAAGTATATGCAATGACATGTTCCTGACCATGTATTTGTTGTTTGAGGATACCACCGTAACCGATGTCTGATGCATCAGTTTCGACAATTTTGAATGCCTGTGGAATGGGAATATACAGACATTTTATGGATTGGACTTTGACTTTGATTTCTTTGACTGTTTGAGTATGGAGGTCAGACCAAGGAGGCGGATTCTTTTTCAGCCTATCATGTAATGGTTTGACAATATTGTTTAGATAGGGGACAAATTCTCCTACATAATTTAGGCACCCCAGAAATCGTTGTAACTGGGTCTTGTCTAAGATTTGGTTAGGGAATTTGCTGGCAAACTCTATTGATCTTTCTATTGGGATGATTGTGCCTTGGTATATATTGTGCCCAAGGAATCGTATCCGTGTCTGGAAAAGATTGATCTTTGATTTGGAGACTGCCAAACCATTCTGTTTAATGATATGGATAAAAGTCTGGAGGTGTTTGAAATGTTGATCAATATCTTGGGAGAAGATTAAAACATCATCAATGTAAACAATGACGAATTTTGAATAAGGATTGAAAATATCATTCATGATTTTTTGGAATTCTGAAGGGGCATTCTTCAGTCCAAATGGCATTACATTCCACTCATATTGCCCGAAAGGTACAGTAAACGCCGTTTTGTACCTATCTGATTCTTGGATTTGGATTTGCCAGAATCCGGATTTCATGTCAAATTTTGAAAATACCTTTGCAGAATTTAATCTGTTAAGTAGGTCTTTTTTATTTGGAATAGGATACCTGATCCATTGTAATGCTTGATTTAACGGTTTGTAATTTATGACTAAGCGGGGTGTTCCTCGCTCAATCTCGGATTGTTTGTTGACGTAAAAAACCGCACAATACCATGGACTTTTACTTTTCCGAATTAAACCTTTATCAAGTAAATCTTTAATTTCTTTTTGGCAATATTGAAGGAGTTCTTCATTCATTTGGATTGGTCTAGCTTTTGTGGGAATTTGTTTTTCCCTAAAATCTTTCTCATAAGGAAGATCAACAATATGTTTCTTTCTGCCCCAAAATGCATGTGGCAATTCAGAACAAACAGTTGATTCTATATGACTTAATAAAGATTGGATTTTCTCCTTTATTTGGGGTTTTCCTAGTTGTATTTGGATATTATTAAATGATACTTATTCTTTTAAGAAGTTAATTTGATTAATCTTATTTTCTATAAAATTTATATTTCTGGAGATTGGTTTAGTAGAAAAATTAAATATAATTTTCCTTCCTAAATAACTTGTAGTTATTCCTTCATTAGATATTTGGATGGGAAATAAAGCTCTTATGAAGGGAGTTCCTAGGATTACTTCGTTCTTAAGGTTTTTTACCAGAAGAAAGTTTGTGTTAATCCTAAGACCTTGGTTTTCAATAATTGCATTTGATAACTTAAAGTTAATTTTTAATTTTGAGCCGTTTGTTGTACTAAGTTTCTCCGAGGTTTTCTCAAAGAATTTTATAGGAATTAATCCTTCTAAAATACAGTTTGAGTCAGCCCCTGTGTCGAATAGGGCCATTGTTTCTAGAACAAAATCATTAATAATTATTTTTATGTTTATGTAAAATTTTTGGATTTTAATCTTGTTGATTAATCCCATAAACATATCGTCTTCTAGATTTTCTGGTTGATTTTCTTCACTGTTGGTGTTTTCAGAATCACTTTCTTCCTCAAGTTGAGAAAGAATGATCTGATGAATTTCTTGTTGTTGACGAAGTTCTTATACTTCTCTTTTTAGATTATTTATTTCTGTTTGGAGATCTTCGATAGTCGTTGGTTTGGTTGAAGAGTTTTCCAATCTCTTGAGTATGTTACTTACATCAAACTTGTTGTTTGTAATAAAATCTTTTTGTCTAGGTTAGACTTCTAAGGTCTTTTTGAGTTTTTCCAGAAAAACCTTCTTTTCCTGGGGGTCAGGGATGGAATTAATTGCTTCAAACAAGAGATCTTGTTCTCTTGTTAGAGTATTGATTTGCTTATCATCATCATCCGTTGATGATAATTGATCATCTTGTTGGATTAAGTTTAGATTTTCGTCAGAAAGTACGGAGGATGAAGTTTCAGTTTCTGTTTCTTCCTCCGAAGTTTCTATGAGTAAATTGTTTATTTGTTCTTCGATTGTGGGTTCTAGGTTAAGATTTCTTAATTTTTTATTTAATCTACAATACTTACTAATGTGGCCTTGTTTTCCACAATTGTAGCATGTTATTTTTTATTTTGTTTTTTGCCTAGGATTTTCTATTTCCTTACTAGTCGAGGGTTTTTGAGAGTATCTTCTTTTTGAAAATCTTCTTTTATTGGCTGGTTTATGATCCTGGATTTCTTTCCTAGAGGTTTGTTTCTTCTTTTGTTTTGGGTAGGCTGGTAAGCCAAATTGTTCACAGAAGGAACCTAAATCCCTCTTTGTTTGAGCCTTTTCTTTGGCTAATTGCCTCTGAATTTTGTCATCTTGGCAGATTTTTAAGGCTACTTTTTGGACATAGAAAATTAATGGACCATAGCTTAAGTTTTCATATGAAATGTCTCCATTGGCAGATTGATTACGAATTTTATCCCTAACCTTGTCTCCTAATGATCTGGGAAGACCAGCTAGAAAATTTTCTTTCCAGAATGGTTGTTGACTATCCTCTCTGGTGTAAACCCTAGTTAGGAAAGTATCTCTGTACCACCTAAAATCTGCTAAGGTTCTACACTTAAGGTTTGATAATAATTCTGCAGACCTATCTTTCCATAAGGATGGGTCTCCAATAAAATGTTGAGCTATTGTAAAAATTAAGGTATTGACAGCGTCAGGAATCTCTTTATCATCGTCATTAGTAATGACTTTTCCGTTGAGATCCATTTTGACTGCGCTGTAAATTTTTGATTTCTCCTCATTAGTGAGATAATTATCCCACCATCATTTCAGCTGTCCAGAAAATCCTACCACTAAGATGTCTATAATGGTCTCTTCTGAACATTCGTGGGAGGTTTGGTAAGCTGTAGCCACCATGGTCATATGTTGGAGTGTATTCATGATATTATACTCCGTTTGTGCATCTATGTTCCATTCATAGATGTTGTTTGCACTAAAACTCTTGAAATTGTTTTCTCCTCTTTCTTCTAATAGAAGGTCAGGGGCAGTTGGACGTTGATAATATAATTTGGAAGGTATTTTCCAATGTTTGGAATTAATTGGATTTATATTCTTTTCTGACACTGATCCTATCTCAGTTGTGTTATCTGAGTTTTGGTCACTATCTTCATTAATAACATTAATTAATTTGGAGGTACTTCTTGTTACCATTTTGGAAGTATTTTCCGAGGTTTGGGGAGTTTCCGGAATGACCTTAAGTAAACTACCAATCTTGTTTAGTAATTGACTATGATTGTCACCTACTCCTTCAAATAAGGATTTAGTTTTCCTAAGTTCTCTAATTTTTCGCTTAGCTTTCTCACTAACTTTGAAAGGTTTGAACAGTGGTTTTTCAATGGGAATACTTGGAGAGGCTTCTTCAACCGATTTTTGCTTAGGAACTACCTTAGTTTTAATGGTTTCTCCTAAAATTTGTAAATATTTATTGGTGTAGTTTGCCTGTTCCATTAGGCTTCTAATATCTTCAGAGGTTACTTCCTTATTAATATCTTTTGTTTTGAATGGGGTTGCCATTACAAGTTTGTTGTTACTATCTTTGATATTCGGGAGTTGATATTTGGTCGTGGGAGGTAATTCCGATTGGATTATCTCACCATCTCTTACTTGCCAGTTGGTTATAACGTTTGTCGATGGATCACCTATGATGTCTTGCTTCCATTGGTAATCTATATCTTTTTTGATGGTGTAAGCATGGAACCAATCAAAGAAAAGGACATTAACTTTGACCCTTTCGACAAATTCGTAGAACTTGTCTTGGATCTGTTTTCTGTTTATACCCTTGTAATTCTGGAAAAACCATCTCCTTTGAGGCTCATTCGCCGGAGAATAAAAATCTTTCCTAAGGGTTTCCTTATCAATGCAAAAGTTGTCAGATAATATCATAAGGTTCCATAGAAGAGTATGTTAGGGATTGGATCGACTTTTGGTCGTCCTCCTGATCTTGGTTGTAGGTCGTTCTTGGTATGCTAGAAGTGGTATCTAGTCCTTGGAGGTTTACAGTAGGGAACTGGTTATGTAACTCAGATCTGGTTAGTCCTACTGGGATTGAACGGGTTCTAACCGAAAAAGACCTTCTGGCTAACTCATATTCAGACCTAGAGGCTTCTATCCTTGATGAGAAGGAATTTCTCCTATTGAAGGTTATTTCTACCTTTCCGGAGTTATCCTGTTTAATATCTTCAATAATTGGAGCGGGTCGGGGATCAGACGGTGTGGCCTTCTCCATGACCCATTTTTCGGGGAGAGTTACTTCATCCCATTTTATTATTCTTTTTAAAGAGACGTTGGCTTTTGTCATATCTGTAATAAATAAGGTTGTTTCTCCCTTTTGTGGTTGCAACAGGACTCTAGAGGCACAAGTGTTCATGACCTTATATTGGATCCTATAGATCAAAGCCGCTGGGATTGATCCTTCTTTCATGTCAAGGTCATGAAAGTGGATGTTTAAGAACATAGAGTCGAGAATGTTTCTGTCCATCAGACTCACTGTTTTATTTGGATAACAATTAAAATATACTAGACCTTGTCCTAGGCTGGTTTCGACTGTTCCAATTAAGGAGTCTTCAAATTTATTATGCCTAATATCTCTTAGACACATTAACACTGCTGCATCTATGCCCATGTCTATTAGGGGCTTGATGGCTACTTGTACACAGCCGATGTGTAAATATTTATATTTTCGACTATGTTCATAAATTGAATTTTTTGAAAGTAAATGGAATTCTTCCCCTTTGTCTTGCCCTAGAGGAATATTGTTTTCTATCGTTTTGATTATATAATCAAAGTTGTGCTTATCTTTCATTGTTTCAGGAACGTATAGTTGATCCTGAGGGATTTCTGGGATGTTCCAGTCATCCATGTTTTGATTGATATCTTCGAATCGGACTTCCTCATCGAAGAGATTGTGTTTAGGGGCGACCTCTTGGGTTTGGTTATCTTGATCACTTAATAAGTTTGAATTTCTAGAAGAAGTTGATGAAGAGGAATTAGACCGAAAGGAAATACGCAAAAAAGAACGTAGGAGTCTAGACATGATTATAAAATCCTCTAATATCTTCGCCCTCATTTGGTTCCATAGAAATATCTCCGTAAGTAAATATGTAACAAAATTTTTCGGATCTGAATTATTTTTAAGAAAAACTCTTTTTTTTTTAAATGGTTTGAATGGCAATCCTATAGCTACCAGTATATTATGTCTTGATATTTTGGTTAAACAGTACACCTTAGCCTTACTGCCCTTTATCCATCACGGGTCTTACTGCTACAGTACCATTCAACTAAAATATCAGACTGCTGTACTTCCAGGAAGTATTGTTCAAGTATCTACTGTACAAATTAAAATAAAATATGACTCATACTATACAAGGTGTCAGATCCATAAAATTTGTTAACATACGTCCTTACGGACAGTATTCCTACTTCCCCATCAGGCTCTGATACCAGACATAGGATACAAACGGACAAATAGTGTCGGAAATATAAATATTTACACACACACATATATATATATATAGTAGCAGTGTTGCTGTTCTTAATATTCCCAAGTTGTGGCAGGAATAATGTTCTTATTAATATTTTCATGCTTGGATCTGATTCGGATCTTCTTTCTTGATCTGGTTAGTCAAACAATTTATATGTACACTTGCTAATCATAATTTTATAATGAGTTTTTTATGCACCGATTGTAATCTTATGGTATGATTAGGAATATTTTTTATCTTTATCTTTATAATAATAATAAAAGTAAATAAGTTTGAGAGGGAAAACTTATGCAATTAAATTGTTCATTTTTAGAGATTTTATTCTTTATTTGTTAATTCATAGAATTATATTAATATAGTAAATAAGGTAATCAGAATCATCTTATAATTTGAAATAATTTAATCAATTATTAGTAACTCAGGTATATGTTTTAGTTAACGTTATTAAGATGGTTTTAAATTTTTTATATAAATATAGTAATTAAGGTAATTAGAATTAGTATATTTTCTAATTGGAAATAATTAAAGTCATTATTGGTATATGTTTTAATTAAGGTAATTAAGATTATTTTAAATTTCTTGTTATAATAAAATTATAGGGACATTTTATGCACTTGAGCAAGAAAATTTTAGAGAAACTTGTTATATTTTTAATTCATAGAATTATATAAATATAATAATTGAGGTAATTTGAATAATTATATATTCTGATTTGAAATAATGAAATTAATTATTATCCACACATATATATGTCTTAATTAAGATAATTTAGTTATAAAAAAATATTACTATTTCTTTTTAATTTCTTAATTAAATTATTTTTTTTCTTAATTAAATTAATTATTATCCACACACCTCTTAATTAGTATTTTATTTCTTTTTAAAAAATATAACTTGCATTTAAAATTAATCACCCCATATATGATTTTGTTATATTTTTGTCAAAATGACATTTTAGGGATTTTGTCAAACTCGGGCCATGTATAGGCCCAAAACGTAAGCCGTAACTCATTGGGAGGTTCATTATAAAATGGGAAAAAAGTAGAATTAGGGTTTTATATCACGCGGTGTGGTAGCAGCAACTGAGCTTGTTTTCGTTGCCGCTTCACCCACCGTAGCAACCATGGTGGAATCAACTTATGCTTGCCCTAATTTGATTTGTTTTGTGCAGATCATTCTCGAGAAGAACCGTAAAGAGATCTGCAAATACATCTTCCAAGGTTCGTTAGTTAACGTTGTTGTCTCCTGTTGTGCTTTACGGTTTTGTTAAAATTGTAAGGTGTGTTTGTTTGATTTAGAGGGAGTTTGCTTTGCGAAGAAGGACTTCAATGTGGCAAAGCACCCAGAGATTGATGTGCCGAATCTGCACTGACCGTGAGAGGAGATTCAAATCCAGAGAGTAGGCCCATCTCGCTTTGACGGAGAGAGGAGATTCGGCAGTGACCGTGATGGATACCGTGGAGATCCACGCAAAAGACTCATTTTTATTTAATGAATACAGTATTATTTAATTTTCCTTGTTTTTCTATTGTAATAGGAAATAAGAAAGGCAGTGGAAATGACTATTTTTATATTTATAAATAATTCAATGTTTGAAATTGAATGTTTATTTTTGTATTTATAAATATTTGTTCTATGTTTTCTGAGAGAAAATTCCTTTCATAAAATTTGGAAAGTAAAATTACACTCTTAATTTTAGTTGTATAAATTGTCAGATATTTTCTAATAAACATATTATATTAACTTATGTACTATATTTTATCTATAAGATTTCCGATGAATCATATGCGTAATTTTTCTTCCTAACACCTTGTATAAAGACTTAGAACAATAAAGAATCTAATTATTTATTCTTTATATTTACATTTATGTTCTTGATAATTTCAATTTGACATATATAATAGTTGTTTGTTAGAGATCATTATCATTTTTAATTATTTCCCATATTTTATATCATAAATCTGTCAAAATTAGTGTCACATGTCAAATCCTTCATATTTATTACCGTCAAGCTACTTTTTATTAAAAAAGTCCTATATAAAAATGAATTACATTTTTTATTGCCCCGTTCAAATTCTTACATTTTATATATAACTCAATAGTTTATAACAATGACGAAGAGACGATTTTTTAAAATTGAATATGGGCTAAATACCCGATAGAATGATTGATTACATACTAAAAGAAATACTAACCCATTCTTCTAAAACGTGTGTTTTTTGGTCCACATCACCGAATGATTACTATACTATACATAGCATTCATGCCTCCTTTCATTTAATTTTATGGGCCCTCTCTTTCTTTTATTGCCGATAATTAAAAAAGTTTACATTATTGTTTTAGATATTTGAACATATTTTTTTGAACATATTTTTTATTATTGGTTATAATTTATGGAAAATTATGAACTCTTGTGGGTTCTAGTTTGTCTTTAACTAGTTTCTCTTTTAATAATATAATATCTAATAATTTTTAACTAATAATAAAATTTGTGTTTTGAAAAATATGTTGTTGGCACTTCCTGAAGAGTAAAACATAATGTTTACATTTTAATATTATTTATGCATTGCTCGATTCAAATCGAAATTACATTAACCACTTTATATGCATTTTTTATTCTTGAAAAAAAAAATCTGACTTCTGTTGGATAATTTGTTAATATAATTTTTGTATCAATATTGTAGAAAGAATGAAACTTCCTTCACAAAAGAAAGCGAAATTTTCAAACAGAACCCAAAAACACAATTTAAAATAGGTTTAAATGTTTAATTATTTTTTTATCTCTAACTTTTTATTTTTTGAGAAATTTACCTCAAAAAGATGAATTTGACGTAAAATTTTTAACAAATTTATAAATTTTATTCTGATTATTTTAGTAATAACATAATTGTCCTTTTTATTCTTAATTTTTTGGGTAAATTTTACAACATTTTTTTTTAATTTTTAACGAATTTTATTCCTATTCTTTTAAACAAAATTTACCTCAAACTTTTGTAATTGTTAATAAATAAATGATCGAAGGTAAAATTCATAATTTTTTTATAAATTAAAAATAAAATGTAGTAAATTAATTTGTTGAAAATAAAATTTATAAAAAAATTAAAATAAAAAATACAACTAAGCCTTTAAAATACCTCCATCATCACACTAATAAAAAAATAATACCTACTCCATCATCACAAGCCTCTAACGTCTTGAGAATCTTCTTTGGGGAACAAAGAGAATATGCTATCTATACCAAACAATTTCATATTTTATTTTGGGGGTAGGGTCAGGGGATGCCATTTTCTGGAACCATTATACCCGTTGCCTTGAGATGTGGTTTAATTGAATTTAATAATTAATAATAAAAAATGTTTTCCAATGCCTACAGGTGAAGGATTGAACTTTTATCACATAGTTAAGGTATAAGATTATTTATAAATCATGTTATATTTTATAAGTTTGTTCAGTTCTTATGGTTTTCTTGTTCAGTTTGTTGTTCAGTTCTTATGGTTTTCTTAGAGTTTTAGACTATAGTCATGCCCTATGCATTCAACAATGAACCAAAACTTGTCTCTAAATTCACTGCAGTAATTGGAAACTCTTACTCACCATTATGGCTTTTTAATTAAATTTGTGGCAAATTGGTTAGTGTCCTTGTTATCCTTCAGAGTTTTAGACTATAGTCTTTATGTAGAAGCTTCTTCCTTTGCTCTCTGGACAACATTTTGGCCCTCTTATCATTTTCGATCCTCATACTTAAACTAGGTATATTATTTGCTTTTACCAGTGCAAAAATCAAATCATACTAAAAGTTTTGGCTAGAGTTGGGCATGATGACTTCAAGTTGAGAGAAAATGTGTTGTTATTTTTATCAATTTTTATTATTTTGATATTTCTCTAATCTCTAGTTAGGAAAACCCATATTCTTTTTTATCTGTGAAGTAGCATTGTCCTGATTTTGATAAAGAATTTGTAGAAGTTCTTGTGATGGCCTACTTTGACATGTCAAGTTTTCCTTATATGTATATGTTTTAACTCTGTTTGCAGGGTGGTCCTGGTGGAGGGCTTGATTTTGGTCGTGGTTCCGGTGGTTATGGTGCACCAATTAGTCCAAACATTCCTTAAATATAATGTTATGTGCTCTAGTTTTTGCAATTTTGGCTGTCATTGGAGTTAATAGTAGTTGTTCCCCTCTCCCAATAGTTGCTCGATATGTCAGACAATTTACTTATTATTCGGTTATTTATGCAATAAAGATTTTGATTGAGTGTATGTTATAATAGGTTGACAATATTGTTTCTGTTGGATGATTGATGGTTTATAAAGTGAAAATTGGCTGGAAAAAGCCTTAATTTTTATTTCAAAAAGTAACTTATGCCTGATGGTTTATAAATTGTTGCAAATTTTTAAGATAGTAAATTTAACACGTGACAATATTCCCAGGGTGATTATTTAATAACAAAAAAAGCCAAAATCAAAAATCGAAAAAAAGCAAAAGAAAAACTATCTAAGACGGTTATTTAATAACTGTCTTAGAATAATCGAGAAACTAAGACCGTCATAAGAATAATCGTCGTAGAAGATTAAGTTCAAAAAAGGTATTCTAAGACGGTTATTAAAAATAGCCGACTTAGAATCTCAAATATATTACGATGATTATTTAATAATTGTCTTAGATTTTACATGTTGTGGACTCCATTTTAAGACGGGTGTCCTGAAAACCGTCTTAGAAAGTAATAGTCACTAAGACGGTTGACTGTGAGGACTGCCTTTGTAAGGTTAACATTCTAAGATGGTTATTGAATAACCGTCTTAGAAAAGATTACTATCTACGACAGTTCATAAACCGATGTAGAAAGTGTAGTACCAATTTACGACACTATGTTCTAAGTCGGTTCAAAACCGTCTTAGAAGGCCTTCTAGAACCGACTTAGAAGACACAATTTGCAAGAGTGGTTGTCCAGTGGGTTCGGGAGTTTGTTGTTCCATTTGCCACTTTTGATTTTGTAAGTTTTTTTTTATCATTTTATCTTCAAATTTTGATAGCTGTAACAATTCAAAGAATGTAAGATTGTAACTCCCAGAGATACCTGTTATTGTTAGTAACTTCTAGTGATTTACTGAATCTGTTGTTGACTCGAATCCATGATTTAAAGGCTTTTAATTGAGTATTCAGTGATTCCTTCAGCCTTTTTGTTTAGTGAAAATATATATAAGTATGATAGTGTAGTGATTCTAGTAGAGAATGATGGAAGAAGACATGAGATGTAAATGTAATTACATGCAAAATCCACCATACTTCGTGCTTCCCTTTTTTCTACCCATTTATAAAAAATACCCTACTCAGTTCTTCAAAATTTTGTTCATGATTCTATTCTCTTGGGATATTATTTTTCTTAATGAATTATTATGATAGATAGGCTTACCAGGCCAAGTAGTTTTTGTTTATAGTTTGTGTATACCAACCATGGCTTGAAATTGAGTTGTGACAAGGGAATGTAAGGGGAAAAATTACGGGCATCAAAATTTAGAAATATGTCTGTGTTGTTTTGTACAAAATATAGTCAGCTAAGGAACTACTTGCTATATTAAATGAAACATATTTGATAGAAACATCGAGGTACAATTGCTCAAAAGTTGTAGTTGCAGCATGTTGGGAACGACCTTTTTTTAATATTGAGTGAAACATATTTTGTAGAAAAAAGATATTTGGTGGAAGCAACAAGCAAGGTATAATTGGTCAAAGTTGCAAAATGTAAGGAATATCCCTTAATTTTATAGGCTGAACTACCAGGTTAAGTGGAGGGTACAGTGCCCCTAGCTTAGAAGGCCATATAATGGGATTTTCTAATTAAGCTAAGTTGAACGCACGAAAGACATAATTAACATATGTTGTGTGTATTAGCTATTAAAATTTTAACTTGACTATTATAAAATTTCATAACTAATTAAAACTTGTATATGCATGATTCTAACTCTTTTAGCCAGTTCTAGATCCACGTACCACCCTTCCAGTTTCTCAGTCAAGGAATTCAGTGAACTTGGTAGCTTATTATTCATTAAAATTCCAACTTGACCCGAGTCCTGTGAAGCTGGCTGGGGTGGATGTACTTCGGTGGATGAAGTGGAAGAGATAACACCATCATCATCTTCTTTCTCTAGATTCTCAGACTCATAATTCTCATTTTGAAAATTGTTGAGTGCTTCCAGAACTTCATCCATAGAAGGACTTAATTCATTGTCTCTTTGCACACACCGAAAGGCCAACCCTGCTACTGAAGTTAGTATCCTTTTAACTACTTGGTCTGACTCAAACCCAAAGGATTGGTCTACAAGCTCACTAAGCTTTACATTTTGCATCTTTTTCATGGCAAGATTTGCCAAGTTAGCTTCATCTCTTTCCTTGGCTGCATCAACTGTTGCCATGGATGATATCAGCTCAATAAGTACAACCCCAAAGCTATACACATCACTCTTGTCCTTGAGCCTGTACAATTGGAAATATTGAGGGTCAAGATACCCTAGAGACCCTTGTGGAGCTGTGGAGACATGGCTTACATCATTGGGGAGCAATCTTGAAAACCCAAAACCTGGTACCTTAATCGAAACACTAATGTCAAGTAAAATGTTGTTGGTTTTGACATCACGGTAGATGATATTAGAAGTATGGAGATAAAGAACAAAACTAATGATTTGTGCTCCAAAACTAACAAATCTCCGCCAATTGTTTCTACACTCCTACTATTTAGGCAAATATTTTATGGAAAAGCATAGATAATAAATAGTGACATTAACCATACATGAGAAGCATAAAGGTAAAAAGTACTAGACCTTATTGGTGTGAAATGCATGAATGATAAGAAGATGCACCTCCTATGTTAATATATTATTATTATTTTGATATATAAGGTTTGCTCCACTTACACACTTATTTTGTTCTATCTATTAATACACTTTATATATTATGTATCTAAGTATAGATTGGGTATTATTATTAATTAAGAATATGAATGCTAAACAAATGTATTGCTTTTTCTTTCATGTTTTCTTGTTTTGAGCTACATAGCCAAATGCTAGTTGCTTCCCTTACTGGAGGATTAGTAGAAGAATATTTCTTCCCCTAAAAACACCACATACACACAACAACAGTCTGTTGTTCCTTCTTTAAAATGGAGCATCGAAACCCAACAGCTAATCTGGTCTTAGTCTGACTCACAATAACTCAGCAAAAATCCATTCTGTCATACCTCTAAGCTTTAAGACATTTAGCATCTGCAAGTTACCATTGATAAGAAAGCCTTGCTACACTTATACATTTATTGTCTGCCTACAAAATTCAATATTCATTCTAAAATTGAAAATTCAATATTCAGTATTCATACCTTTCTACTCTAACAAATCTATTGTTTATCTAATAGCAATCATCGGAGAAAGAACACTATATCTGCTTGGTGAATCTTAATCATGAATAGAAACAAGAATTATCCTCTTACAACTCTCTTTGCCTATCACATGAATAAGTAACACTTTTTATAGCCAACAAGTAGTTTCACATACTTTGGTTGAGCATAAGCTGAATTAGTTTGTTGTAGTTGAACTTGGTTTGGCTTTGAGTTCTTCTAATGCCATTACTCATTATATCAACTCCAGGTAAAGCTGAATTAGTTTGTTGTAGTTGAACTTGGTTTGTCCATTGGCCTTGTTGTGGAAGTTGTTTCATTATATCAACTCCAGGTAAAGCATATTGTTACTACTTCTTATGATGTGAACCTTACGGGGAAAATCGCTTAATACAGGCTGTAGAGTTTTTGGATGAATCAAATTAGACACACAAGGTATATAACAGGAAAGACAGTTTAATTATCATAGACTGTATAGAAGATTTAATTTGGATAACAAATCATATTTGATTTTGGTTAACAAATTAGACTTGATTTGGATTTAGATTTGATTTGGATAACAAATTAGACTTGATTTGGATAACAGATTGGATTTGATTTGGATAACAAATTAGATTTGATTTGATTTGGATAACAAATTTTGATTTGATTTGGATAATAGATCAGATTTGGATAACGAATTAGATTTAATTTGGATAACAGATATGATAACAAATAAGATAAACAGATAAGATAACAGATATGACAAGTAAACTTCAAATGCTCATAACTTTTGCTACGATTGTCCATTTGAGGCCCACTATATATCAAAACGCTCAGAATTCAAAGGAGAATCTAGATAAGGGGATTTGATCCACGATTTTCTTTTAAAAAAAAAACCTCTAAATGCCTCAATTTCGTGTTCAAAGATCAAACACCCACTTTTTTTATTTTTCAAAATTTCTGCAACTTTTTTTTTGACACAAAGTGTGAAAGACACAAGAAACAAAAACAATAACAAAAAACGTGACAAGAATAAGAACAAGAACGAAACAAAGATAAACAAGAACGCAACAAGACACAAACAAGAAAACAAATAACAGAACAAGGACAAAACACAAACCTGGACAAATTACAAAGAAAAGAAAAAAAATAGGATAGGATAAAACCTGTATCAAGAGCCGAAGCTCTGATACTAGATGATGTGAACCTGAGTAGGAGTGGATTGTTTGATACAGGCTATGGAGGTTTGGATGACGCCACTTTCGATGAAGGAAGATAAGTCAGGGTAGACGCCACAAGGATTACCTTGATAAGTCTAAGATTGGTTCAACAAGGAACTCAGAGAGAAACTCTCACCAAATTTTATCAAATGCCAAAATTTTCTTTATTGAAAATAAAAACCAATACTTATAGTGTATCTGAACAAAAAGATAAAAATAGACATGGACCTTCTAAACAGTTTGGACCAAAATTACAATAAATAAAAATTATAACTAAAAACATATTTAGTTTGGGCCTTTAAATTAGTTTGGGCCTTCAGTAACAATTAATAGTCTTGATAGTGTCTCTGCCTCTAGGCCTTCATCCTTCTCCACTCGGGAGCTTTATCCTTCTCCACTTGGGCCTTCGTCCTTCTCCACTTGGGCCTTTAGCCTGTATTTGGCCAGTTTCAGGATTCTCATCATCTTATATATACATGTATATGTGTAAAGCATGTATTAAAACCTGTATTAAAACACTACAGCCAAATACAGCTGCTGAGCAGGTGTTAAAGTCCTAGAAGCTTCAAGCTGATAGAGAATTGAGGAGTTTGGATAATCTCACTTGAAGTTGTGAGTTTTCATTGATAATTTTTACATTCGTTCAAGCTTCCTTACTCGAGAATGTCTCTGAAATTGCTGATTTTTTTTACCATATACTCGATCTAAAATTTCTGCTTAAATGTATGTTTTTATGAAAATTTGTTAAGGTGTTAATTACAAGGATTAAGCCATATATAGTTTAAGTGCAAGGTTCTAAGACCGGAGTATTATTTTGAAACAATAATTGTTTTCTCAAGACTGCCTTTTAAATAGTGTAGTACCCTATATGTAGCCTAGAGATGAAATTGTCAGAAATTATGCACAAATTGGCTGATCACTTACACTGATCAATGTACTATATCTGGCTTTATGTGAGCAAGATATCTGCCTCAGCTCTCTATCTGCAGCATCTCTCCTAACCTTGCTTCGTTTCAGAATCTAGTTTTCATCAATAACTACCCTTTCGACACCTCCAATGGAATGTTCATAAACAGTGAATATAGGGCCAGACCCTACACCCCAATGAAAACCCTCAAAGTGGACTTAACCCTGGGTGCTTTCCCTAAACAAGGCCCCCCAAAACAGCATCATAGAGAAACTATGTATGCATGATTATCTATATCTTAATATGCACACAGGCATTAGTGTATCCTAACCCCAAAACCTTAAGGACTGAAAATGATGAGAAATACATTACCTTAAGCAAGTTAGTAATAAAATTAAAGCAATTGACCAGACAAATACAATTAAAAAAATATACCTTAACTTTGACTAGCTTGCAGCAAGTCCATTGGTGTTACTTCATGATATACCTACTTACCAATGAAATATTTAAATTGTAGGCACTATTTATCTAGTTTTTTGCATCTTCATCATGACATTCGTTCCTCGACACTATACTGATTATCATCACAGGTATGAAAATTTGCAATCAATTTTGATGCTTACTTTTGTTATGATTGTTTTTGTATGTTGTTGTATGTGATTAATGTACTTTGCTTTAGATACAACTTTTGTTCATAATGAGTGAACCTTAGATTCCCATTTGAGACTGAATGCAATGATTTTTGCGGACAGTTTGCATTAATCATTGTATTCAATCTTGAATTGTTCGTTTGGACAGTTTGGGGAGACTCATATTTTTATGGTAGATTCATGCGTTAAGGTTAACAATATTTTGTTGAATTTGATGAAATTTCAGTACAATGCATTTCTAGTTGTTCTCTAAGTGCATACTTGATTATCGACAAATTAATTTCATTGATTTCATGTCGTGTACTTGGAGACCAATGCAAAATGTTTTCGAAATTTTGTCAAATTTAACAAAATAGAATTAACCTTCACGTATGAAGCTACCATAAAAAAAAGGTCTTCCTGAATGGGATAGGGCCACACCTATAATAAAAAAGTTAGATTTTCATGCATCGAATAACTTTGTGAGTATCACAAAGTTATTATTTAGATGGATCGAAGTTGGATGAATGAAATTTTCATGAGCTTTGCATATGAGGAAGGCGTCGAACAGTTCTTGCAATATGCCTCCGAAAGAAGTTGACCGGATGAGGACAGAAAATATTATTGTCCTTGCATCAATTGTTTGAACGGAAGATGACAAATACTAGACGACATACGGGAGCATTTATTGTGTGATGGAATTATGAAGAATTACACCACGTGGATATGGCATGGAGAATTGACAAACATGGAGAGTGGGTCCCAATTCGAACCGTTTGATGTAGAAATGGGAGATTGCTTGAAGGATATGATTTGTGACCTTGGACAAGAGTCTTTTCAGCAAGCACATGCCCTTGTGTATGAAGGATTGCAAAGTGATTCAAAAAGCCTTTGTATACGGGGTGCAAGAATTCCTTGATGCTGTTGTCGGTGGTGTTAAGTCTGGTTAATGTCAAGGCCAGACATGGGTGGAGTGATAAAATCTTTACTTCACTGCTTCAAGTAGTGCACGATCTGCTTCCAGAGGAAAACACGTTGCCTAAAAGTTACTATCAGGCCAAGAAGATACTATGTCTAATGGGTATGGAGTATCAGAAGATTCATGCTTGCCCGAATGATTGCATACTGTACAGGCATGAATTCGAACAAATGTCCAAATGCCTTAGGTGTGGGGCACCACGGTACAAAGTGAAGGATGATGATGACTGCAGTTCTGATGAAAACTCAAAGAAGGGCCCTCCAGCGAAGGTGTTGTGGTATCTTCCCATCATTCCAAGGTTTAAGCGTCTTTTTGCTAATGGAGATGACGCAAAAAACCTCACCTGGCATGTAAATGGGAGAAACTCTGATGGAATGGTCTGTCATCCGGCTGATTGCTCCCAGTGGAAGAAGATTGATGTTTGTATTCGGATTTCGGCAAAGAGGCAAGAAATCTTAGGCTTGGAGTAGCCAGTGATGGAATGAATCCATATGACAATTTAAGCACTCAACACAGTTCATGGTCAGTTCTACTAGCAATTTATAATTTGCCTCCTTGGTTGTGCATGAAGCGAAAATACATGATGTTGTTTATGATGATATCGGGCCCAAGACAGCCAGGAAATGACATTGATGTTTATCTAAGTCCGTCGATTGAAGACCTGACAAAGTTGTGGGACGAGGGGGTTTTAGTGTTTGATGGCTTTCGCAAGGAGACTTTTCAAATGCGTGCAATGCTTTTTTGTACCATTAATGACTTTCCAGCATATAGGAATATGTGCGGTTACAGTGTTAAGGGTCCTCATGCATGCCCCATCTGTGAAGAAGACACAAGCTATATACAACTCAAACATGGTAGAAAAACATTATACACTAGGTATCGCCGTTTTCTAAAAGCTCATCACCCTTACAGGTGATTGAAAAAGGCACGAAACTGCGCCAATAACATTGACTGGTGAGTAGGTCTTTCAGCGGGTTCAACACCTAAATACTATATTTGGAAAGACCCAAAAGAAGGATAAAAGTAAGACTTGCATATGGAAGAAGAGGTCCATTTTCTTTGATCTTCTGTACTGGTCTGATCTAGATATTAGGCATTGTATTGATGTTATGCATGTGGAGAAAAATGTATGTGATAGTATCATTGGGACGGTCCTTAACATTCAAGGCAAGACGAAAGATGGTCTGAATACCCGTCAAGATCTAGCTGACATGGGTATACGATCGCAGTTGCATCCAAGGTCTGATGGTAAAAAAATATACTTGCCTCTAGCTTGTCATACTTTGTCCTGAAAGGAGAAGATCGGTTTTTGTTAGTGTCTGCGCCGGGTCAAAGTCCCACAAGGATACTCTTCAAATATTAAGAGCCTTGTGTGAAGGAGCTTAAGCTGGTAGGGTTAAAATCTCACGATTATCACGTGTTGATGCAACAATTGTTAGCCATGGCCATACGAGACATTTTGCCTAACAAAGTCAGGTTAGCCATAACTCGCCTGCGCTTTTTCTTCAATGCCATATGTAGCAAAGTCCTTGATCCTGTCAAGTTTGATGACCTGGAAAATGAGGCCATAATTATACTGTTCCAGTTAGAGATGTATTTTCCTCCTGCTTTCTTTGACATCATGGTTCACTTAATTGTTCATCTGGTAAGAGAAATCAAATGTTGTAGTCCTATTTATTTGCGGTGGATGTACCCGATTGAGCGATACATGAAGATCTTAAAAGGGTATACCAAGAATCTACATCGCCCAGAAGCATCTATTGTTGAAAGGTACATTGCAGAAGAAGCCATTGAATTTTGTTCAGAGTACATTAAAAAGGCTAGACCACTTGGCCTTCCTGAGTCTCGCCATGACGATAGAGTGGGCGGTAAGGGTTCAAGAGGACTGCATGTTATCACTCTAAGTGTAGAAGATTTGTTACAAGCTCACTTGTATGTGTTGAATAAACGTAATGAATTTTTGCCATACATACTTCAGCATGAAGGTTTAGTCAAACAAAGTAATCCAAAAATGTCAAAGAACTGGGTCTTGAAAAAGCATAACAAGACTTTCTTTGATTGGTTTAAAGATACATTCTTTGCTGATGAAAATGCTTCTAACACATTAAAAAAGTTAGCATATGGGCCTAAAAGAAATATTATAACTTGGCAAGGATACAACATAAACAAGTATTCCTTTTACACAAAAGTACAAGATGAGAAAAGTACAATGCAAAACAACGGGGTCACCCTAAGGACCGAATCTCAACACTTCGCAAGTGTACATGATGACAATCCCTGTGTAGCTTCCATCCCTTACTTTGGGTTCATTGATGAAATTTGGGAGCTTAACTATGTCAAATTTACTGTATGTGTTTTCAAATGTAAATGGGTTGACAACACCGGTGTGCGGACCGATGATGTAAGATTTACGTTGGTAGACCTAAAGAAACTAGCTTACCACAATGACCCTTTCATCATGGCAAAACAAGCTAAACAGGTATTTTATGTGCAAGACCCTTGTGATGAAAGGTGGTTTGTGGTTCTACACGGGAAAAAAATTGGTGTTAATGTAGAAGATGATGATTCATACATGGGCACTTATGTTAGTCCTTTGTCCACAAAAATGACTCCTAACATTGTCAGAGAAGAAGCTGACAACGTTCATGCTAATCGTAATGATCATGATGCAGGAGAACTAATTAACATTGTCTAATGTAATTTTCTAATTATGTATTTCATTTCGGTATATTCATTTACATAACTGATTCAGTTTTTTCATAATGTTAACTAACACAAGTTGTTTTCTTTATAGGCCCATGGCTACTCCACCTGCCTCGCCTCCTCCTCTTTCTCCTCCTTCTCCTTCTCCTGCAACAGCATTAGCGTCTCCGTCTACCTTAAAGCGGACACGCAAAGCCACACAGCTACGATCCTTGGCCACTAGACCACCTGGGGCAGAGAGACCAATGGTCCACGTCAATCCTGCGACCGGGAAGGCCGACGGTCCCCACAAGAAGAAATTAAGAACATATTTGGGGATTGTCGCTCATGATAAGGTCAACGTGACAAACGAGACTTAGAAGGAAGTCCCTGCTGCTCAAAAGGATTTGATATGGGAGGATATTTAGGTATTTTAGTTTTCATCTTTGATTTTCTTTATTAGCCAAAATTTATAATTTACTAACAATAAAACCTAATTTATTGTTTGTCAGGCAAAATTTGATATCCCGGAAGCTTATGACTGTAGGACAAACAAGAAAGTACTTCAGACTATCGGCGAGCAGTGAAGATAGTTTAAATCTGACTTGACGAGGAAATGGACACTTGCAGCCGACAAGGACAGTGTGGATGACACTGTTTGTGAAAAATACGACATTAGCAAGGAGAAATAGGCCCAGTTTTGTCAGACCCGCAGAGACCCCTCGTGGGAGGTATGTACTTTGCCATTTTAATTGTTTTCCACTAAAAATTCAGTTCTTATAATACATTGTAGTAATCATTTTCATTACTGTTCGATTTTTGCAGGATGTGCGGGAAAAGGCACAGGCCATCCAGAAGCAAAACACCGACCCCCATGTGTTGTCTCATGGGGGTTATGAATATTTAGAACAGAAGCTGATGGCTGAGAAGATAAAGAAAAAACTTGAGGAAGCTGCTCAGTCTGGAAGCATTGAGGGCGTCATTGACCCTCCATCTCCCATCAGACGACACGTGAAGTGGAAGATGGGACGACACCGAGAAAATTGGGCAGATGACGTCTGAGGCAGCAAAGGAAATTGCTGAGAAGATTGTAAGTCATTTTCAATTAAGAATTGTAATTATCTTTTTTTATTTTGTGAATGACTAAACAAATATATGTGTTCTGTATAGGATTCTTTGGAGGAGCAGGCGTCACAGGGTTCATTTGTCCCCTATGGACGTCAGGATCTCCTGACTGCTGCCATTGGGCAACCAGAACACCCTGGTCGTGTGCGTGCTGAGCCAGTGTCACCATAAAGCAATACTTTGGATCGGCTCCACGAACCTCCCGCAGTTCTTCCTCCATGGATCCCAAAGAACTGGAGCAGCTGACTCAACAAATAAAGGACTAGCTAGAGGAGTTGATCACATAAAAAGTGACTCGGCAGCTGATGTTATCCTTCAACCAGATGTAGTCCCAATTACAATCACAGATCCAATCACAGGGACTTGCACTACCTCTGGAGCCTGAGGTTGGTCCCTCAGCTGCTCGTGTCAGCACAAAGGGGAGTTATGTTGATCCCTCACTGACCGATCCAGACACGGGTGACTCAGACAAATGCGGATTGTACATCAAAGAAAATCTTTCCTGCCTGGTTGCCCTAGGAAGATTTTATGAGGGATCCACAGCGGTTCACAACATCCCTTTGTTGCATGGCCAAGTGAAGGTTGGTGTTGAGGAGGTTAAAGATGCAGAGGCTCTCGTTCCTGTACCCATTGATGAGGTTATTTTAGTGGGACAGACACTTAACACCTTCCTTGCTTGGCTGACACATCTCGTGAAGCGTTTATCAGATCAGGTATTTTACTCTCATTATATGATTTTTTTACAATTGAATTGTTTACTGTAATTAAATTATGTTAATTAAATTGTTTACTGTAGTTTATCATTATAGTGTGGTTTATATGCATGCTCTGAGGAAATTTGGATTATTATGATGTTGTGTGTGTCATGTGACTTTTTATTTTGGAGTTGTGTGTTTTAGCCTTTCGCCTTTGAAACACAAAAAGCTTACAAGTATATTAATAATCAAATTAATTAAAGAATTTTAAATGAATTAAAATAAAATCTTCTACTTGAAATAGTTTCTGGTTCCATGTAATGACAGTGGATCGTTACACAACTCACCATGTATGATAAGCTAGTTGACTTTTATGATAACTATCCTAAAAGTCATATCTACAATGATTTGTGATTGAATGATAGTGTAAAACTATTTTACAGTGTCAGTGCATGACCATTAAATTCATTATTTGATTACCTTTTAATCATTTTTGAAATTTGACATAAACAATCAAAGTAATACAAAGTTATAATTCAATGAATGAGTTGACAAAATTCACCTTTTATGTAAAGTCATTGATGATACAATTCATAGTTGGTAAAATTTACATGGTGTAATTTGATCTCTCTCCATGTATATAATTTTAAAATAACACATGAACATGAGAAAGGTGAGAAAAAACTTTTTTTTAAAAAAAGAAATATTTAATTACCATAATAGACATTAAAAAATGAATGGAAAGAAGAGATAGTTGTATATTTTTTTGTCCTGAAATTTTGGTGGAGCTTGTTAATACACACCAACTAGGGTGGATATTAATTGCCCCATATATATATATATAGAAGGCCTAAATTTATATACTTAAAATTCAATTAAAAACTAATATAACCAAAATCTCTAAAAGATTTATAAAAACAATTAATTTCTAAAACATTTCAATTAACATTAACTCGTCACCATCAGCACCTTGACCACCGCTATGACCACTGTCATGGTTGTCGTTGCATCCACCAAAATGTTTGGTAGCCCCGCCATTGTCGTGACCACCACCCGTGCCACCTCCATGACTATCGCTGTGGATAGTATAGAAGAGTATAGAAGGTTTTTGTGGAATATTCTCTTAAAGGTCGCTTTCGCTATGGACAAGAAAAAACATGGCACTATCTGTGCTATGATTCATTCCTCTCCAACCAGAGCATGACATGTCGCCTTATCCATCAATGTAAGACAACAGTCTTTTCAAGGAATCAATGTTGATCCCGTAATGGATCCCTCACTGAAGTCTATAAATGGCCATCTCCATCCAGGAAGCTTTTAATGAAAAATTTGATAGAGAAAGCAAGAAAATATTTGAAGCAAAACTCTATTGAAATCACCAAATGACTAATATGCAGTTATCATTAGTTTACGTTTTGCTAATCAAAGTTATTTTGTATTTGAGCTTAATTATTTATTCACTCGTTGAGTGTCAGGAATACTTGTATTCACCCAAACTTTTGTTTGTGAAAGCCAGGAGTGACTTAGTATTAAATAATACTTGGGTTTCTTAGATTTAAGGGGAGTCTAAGAAGGTACCAAAAGTGGTATTAAGAATACTTGTAAAGCCAGGAATAACAAGTTAGAATACTTGTTTTGTAATCAAATTTTGATTAGTTGAACCCCTTACTAGTGAGTAAAGGAGAATTGGATGTAACTCAGGTTGAGTGAATCAATATAAACCAAGTGTTTTTACTTCTTTCCATAACAATTTATTGAGTATTCTTATAACACTTTCTGTCACCTTTTTAACACCAAGTGTTTATTTGAAACACTATTTTAAGAACTCTCTTTTATCTATTCACTGGACGATTATATTGATCTTCATTAAATATCAGTTTTGTCTTCAGTGGACAACTTGCCACATATATATATATTGCTATGTATATTCGCTTTTATATTGCAAAAAATCATATCTTTGATATACACACTATTCACCCCCCCCCCCTTTAAGTGTGTTTATTTCTATTTCACACTATAGGCAACAAAGCTCTCCCTCCAAGTATTTAATACAACTGTGTACCCAGAACTCGAAGAGACTTCTGGTTAAGCTAGAACAACCCCATGCTAACATGTTTTTAAGTAGTTCTTTATATATATATATATATATATATATATATAGGAGGATGTTTGTTTCACATACTATTTTATTCCTAGGAATGTAGGATCAAAAAAAATTATCCAACATTTGTTATGAAGTCATAAAAAAAATTAATCCTGGGTATATTTTATTCTCAAGAAAGACATAATCCCACGTTCTACCAATATTTAGTCCCAGTAAAGGAAGCGGGGAAAAATTATTCCCATGGGACAGGAATACCTCTTCATGAGTAAAATTCATATATGCCCTCTTATTAACCCCTATCACATTATTCTTGCATTGTTCCTTCTTGAAATGTGTTTAAATTTTTCCAATCCCACAAATTTTATTTCGGCCCAATTAATGTTCTCGGAATTCGATGTACTATCAATTTCATTCTAGCATTTTATGATAATTTTGGCTATCCCTCCAATGCTCTTTTTTAATATGTAATTCTTGCTCCTCTTTCAATTATTGTAATTGTCGAACACATGGGGAGGGGACGAGGCGTGTAAAGAGAGTTTATGTAATGAGGATATTTTAGTAATTATAATATATATTCCCAGGAAAAAATAACTCAACCAAACACATGTTTTAATCATTCCTAGGAATACAAAAAAATTAATCCCAGCCAATTTTAATAGTTAACCAAACATATTTTTTAATAATACCCAGAAATAATATTCTCATGTTATATTCCCAAGAAAAAATATTCCTCCATATAATATGATTCTTGTGAGAACACTTTCTTATATAAGAACATGAGAGCAACTAATAACAATCCTTAAATTAAAATTTAAAATAATAGATGGTTGATATTAAAATATTTAAAAATTTAAATTAATATCTAATATAACCATCAAATCTCTAAAGATTTTTCACACAAAAAATAAATCTATAATAAATCTCAATTATCACATAACTTTTCTTCTTCAAGATTATCATCAACTCATCAGCGTCGCCACAACTAAGATGACAACATGCTACCACATCCACTACCATGACCATTGTCACTACCACCACCACTATCACAACAAATAGAGAGAAGAGAGACACAGGATAAAGAAGATAGAGCAAAAAGAGGGAGAAAAGAGTATGAAAAATGGGGGAGAGAGGACACAAAGGTGAAAAAGGGAGAAGAGAGATAAAACAAGAAACTTAAGAGACAAAGAGAGGGGCAAGAGAGAAAGAACAAAGAGTTGAAGTAAAGAGGGGGAAGAAGGATAGATAAATGAGAGAGAGAGAGAGAGAGAGAAAGTAGAAAATGAGAAGAGAAAAAAGAGGGTGAAAAAAGGAAATAATGGAGAAAATGCAAAGAAAGAGAGAGATAAGACAAAAAGGAGAAAGAAGGCAATGTGAGAAGAAAAAAACATAAATAATTTTAAATTCTTTCTTTTTTATGGAATTCAAAATTCTACAATTTTTAGTAATCGAAACACATTTATAAATTCCTAGACTTCTAATTTTTTTTCCCAAAATTTCTTATCCAAACAACATATTTCACCACCAAACATTTTAATTGTTTTAAAAAAAGTCAGTTAATTCTTCAAATTACTTATCCAAACACAACTTAAATATTTTTTCTTTCTAAAGACAATGAAAGCAAGCAATCAGTTGAAATTCCTATTTCGCATGATAAAGAAAGAAAAACATAAAGAACTTTCATCAACTCATAAAATAGGTACCTACATAGGGGTAGATAGGTAACTTTTGGCCTTATGTCTTCTTCTTGAGGATCTCTTTCTATGGCGATATAGTACTCGACAGTTCAAGGGGTGGGGTACCTGCAAAAGGCACTCCAACGCTCAAGTAAGATCTCGGTTGAGAATAATAAATAAGGGTATTAAATGAGAATGAACATGCCTTACTTCGATATTTCCATAACTTTTTATACCTACCTTAGTGGGCCATGGATCTACAGGTCCTTGTACATCATTACCTAATTAGGTAATGTTCCTTTAATCATTAGAGGGCTAAGACAACCTCTAATGGTGGTTATCAAGACAATCTTTGGTGATAATGCAAGAATGCTCAACTATCCAACTAGGCCAAGTTCTCGAGTACTTCTATAGGGATTATCTTTGATGTCAAGGTGAAGGAAGTATTCAATTATTCGGCCAGGTCGAGTACCCGAGTACTTCTAGTGGGATTACCTTTGATGTCAAGTTGAGGGAAATATTCAGGTTTTCGGTTAGGCTGAGTACTCGAGTACTTTTATAGTGATTACCTTTGGTGTTAAGTTAAGGGAGTTCAAGTATTTGGCAAGGGCAAGTACCTTGGTACTTTTATAAGGATCACTTATCGCGTCAAGGTCAGGGAAGTACACAGGTATTTGGCTAGGTTAGGTACCCGAATACTTCAATAGGGAGCATCTATGGTGTTAAGGTGAGGGAAATGTTCAAGTACTCAGCTAGAATACTTCTCTAATGATCACCTACAGTGTCAAGGTGAGGGAAGTAACCAGGTACTTGCCTAGACCGAGTACCCGAGTACTTCTATAGGCAACACATATGGTGTTATAATAAAGGAAGTGTTCAAGTACTCAACTAGGTCGAGTATCTGAGTACTTCTATAAGGATCACCTATGGTGTCAAGGTGAGGGAAATACTTAGGTATTCGGCTAAGCCAAGTACCCGAGTACTTCTAAATGGTTTTCCATTGGTGTTAAGGTGAAGGAAGTACATGGACATTCAACTAGGATGAGTACCTAAGTACTTAGAAGAATCATGTTATATGATTCAATATTTTAAAGGAAAAATGAAGGGTATTACCTGGTATTCGACCTAGCCGGATACCCATACTCTATACAAGCCCCACAAGCCTCGAGGAGTGTAGTAAACAAGAAAGCCTTTTAGTTCATGTTGGTAGTTTGATTTTGTGGGATTTGGTCATGAGACATTACATCTTCTTGTGATTATGTTTTTGAAAGTAGCTATTGGGGTTTATGGAACGAAGCATCATCTTGCTCTCTTTTGATTTGAGGAGATCTAACAATTATAAGGGTTTTAGGCCTTATCAACCATTATGGGCTTTCTTATAAAAAGGAGACTCGCCCTTGTCATTTTCACATTGTTACTTGGATTAAAATTGTCTCTGTGCCACAGACTGTGTTGAGCTAAACAACCAATAACTATTTTAAGGTACATTTTGATTCTAAGTTATGCGTTTGTATTCGAATGCCGACAACTCCAAGGATTCCAAGGGGTCAGGTTTCCATCAATTTCTATTGCAAACATTCAGGTATGATGACGAGTCAATGTAACATCTTTGATTCATGATTTCTCAATGGCTCTCACACTATGGAACTTCATACAGTGACACTTCACTCAACATTCTTGTAGGTTAGAACACTTCACCGTTCATACCCTTTATAGGTAGCCTTTTCCGAGACCTTGAAAATCAGCTCTGCCTGCTTCTTGGATCAATAGTTGATCTCACAAACCAACACAAGAATTTTTTAGTATGTTTTGCCCTCACTCACATCGTTTGGGGGAAACTTCCCAGAAAATCACTCATCCCATAACTAATCTAAGCCAAACATGCTTAACCATGAAGTTCTTAAGTGATGAGATACAAAAAAATAAATGCATCTTGTTGGTATAGATAATACCAATTAATTCCTTTAAGTCATCCTCGACTGTACAGTTCCATACCTATACAGCCTTTGGATCCCTCTCATTCTGGTGTGATTCAATTGAGGTGTTACAGTCAGTGTCCACAGGTTCATATTTTGACACGAGGACTTCTTCCACTGACAGCTCAATGTCTTTGGGAAATAACAATTTTGATCTCCAAACTGTGCATCAAGAGGTTGTGGATGAATCTGTTTAGGTGGTGTCTGACTAAAGGATGGATGGTGAGGCTTTATGTAATGATAATGGGAGGGAAGCCAAAATAGAATGCAACTGGGCCGTGTGGGGGACTGCTAGTAAAGTAGTGCAAGAAAGGGACTTTTTCTAAGTGTTCGATTTCATATTACGTGATCTTCAGATTGAAATTCCCTTTGATGAATTCACTGTGAGTGTGTATTCCCTTTGACGACTTCACTGTGAGTGTGTTGTGGATCTTGAATCTTCATCTAAATGGTTAGGCGCCTTGTGATAACTTTTTTGAATAGGGTTGATTGGCAAATTGTTTTTTCATCACTTTCGTACTAGACAAGCGGATAAATCTAGAATGATGTCATTGATTCAACATCAAGAAAGGCCAATATTTTCGCCTTTTACTACATATAAAAATTTAAGTTAGGTTCTTTTAATGTTCTAATTCTTCCCGGTCTCAACTATGTCAATTTTTTTACAACAAGGGTAAACCTCTATTTCCTTTCGATGGGAAACACGTACTAAGGCGGTACAACTACTTTCCTCTTGAATATCTGACTAAAGGCGAGAAGTATAATTTGGCCCTTCTTAATAGAGTCCCTCAGAGGTTGTTGGCCAAGTTGATTGTTTCTATGTTTAAGTCTTCTACATAGGTAAAGGACTTAGAAGGTACCTCTTATTTCTTTTTGGCATTAGTTGAGTTATTTGTGTTGGTTTTTTGACTAAGAATTTTTGTTTCAACAATCCTTAAATTTGCTAAGATGGACACGTTAGACTTCTCCAACGTAAGCTAAGAAGCAGGAGTTAATGGAAGAAATGTATCTATGGCTAGTCTTATGCATAAAATTCCTTCTCCACGCCCTTCTCCAACCAACACTTGTCCTCCTCCTCAAAAGAAAAAAGACAAGAGAAAAAGAGGCAAGGGAAAAAAACCTGAGGAGGGTCATCCTCAATAGAAGCTACAACAACAGACTCTTGTGAAGGAATTTTGAATGCGACCTTCCATCCTGGTTCAATTGATGTACATCAGTTTAACACATTGATGCTTTTTCCTTTCTTCTGGGGAAGGAAATTTTAATGTGACCTCAACTTGTAATGTCGAGTAGTGTTGTATCAAACTATGGCAAAGACATACTATAGAATGCTAACGCTGCCTCCAACTAGGCCTTGCATTGCGAGTTGGAGTCTAAGGCTAGTGCAATTGCGCAGTAGATGATCTTTTGGAGCTCTTCAGTGGTATTCAAATTGAAGAAGGCTTTAGAGGAAACAAATAAAGAAAAGAATCATGCTCTAGAGGCTAACGCTCAATCGGTCACCAAAAAAACCAATCTTAAGGTTGATGTTAAGAAGTACAAGAATAAAGATGTTTCTTAGGATTGGAAGCTGAAGAGGTAGAAAGATGTCATGAACTCCCTAAAAGCCAAGGTAGAGACTTGTTGAAAGACTCGACGGCTAAGGCTGAAGCAAAGATAGAGAAACACAAAGCTGACTACTAGACCCTTATAAGGGGTGCTCGTGACATGGTGATAAAGGAGAACATGGTTGGTTTTGAGAAGGGTCTTTGTCAAGTGAGATTTAAGTTTGAAATCCTAGATGAGTTCGAATTTGACCTCTCTAAAGACGTGCATGAAGGAGTTTTGATGTCTATAAATGACATTCCAAAGAAAAATCGTCACTCTAGCCGTCCACCTACCCCGCCTACTGAGACCTTCATGACTAATATTGCTTCTGCCAAAGAGGAAAAGAGGCATCCTGATGATGAAAAGGTTAACAACCATGGGTCTAGTCAGTAGTGACCGCTTCTTTTGTAATAGATAGTCGATAATGCCATTTTATTTTTAATTTTGGTGTCACCGTCTTATAATTCCATTTCCATTATTAATGAAGTGTTTGCTTTATGTTTGTTATGATCAAGTTCCGCCATTCAGATAGTGTAGTTGATTTGTATGATTATAATCGAACTTGCCTAATCAGTATGACAACAATAATTTTAGCTAAGAATTATGTTTTGTAATTAGTTTTGCGCATAAGTATGGCCATAACCGAGCAAGGGTGTTTAAAAACATTGCAAATAAATAGGTGTGTCCTTAGTTGAATGGTGTTTGGAAGGGAAGCTTTGTAAACGAGTTGAAGGTACATCCTTGGCCGAGTAGGAATACTCAGGAGGGAAACCTTTGAAAGAATTTGAAGGTATGCCCTTGGCCTAGTGAGTGTACTCAGGAGGGAAACCTTATAAAGAAATTGAAGGTGCATCTGTGGCTAAGGAGGTGTACTTGGGAAGGATACCTTGTAAAGAGAGTAAAGGTGAATCCTTGGTCGAGTAGGTGTACTCGGGAGGGAAACCTTGTAGATTCTACTTGAAAGTAAATAACCAACATATGATTGAACTGGTTTTTGTATTCATTAACTTGAAAAGAGGTGCCTCGTCAAAACATTCTCAACAAAAGCCCTCACACATTTTTTATATGGAAAAAATCCAGGTAAGGAAAAAGAGTGCACCATTGAATACATAATTTTAACTATAGTAAAACTTAAGATGTGTGGAGTTCCTGGTGCACGGTATGGGCTTTCTAGAAATTTCTTCTAACTTTTAAGCTCCACTTTGAGGTTTTGCCGAATCCAAAAGGGTTCAACCCAGTTGGCTGCTAATTTTGCTTCTCAGGAATTCTTCCTTGCATATCCCTATGCCCTCAAACCAAGTCATCTTCCAAGAACTCCCTTGGTTTTAGTTTTGTGTTCAATATTTTGATCATTCTTTACTTGCATGCTTCGATTGTTATCCTTATTGGATCTCTAGTTTCTTCCACAAGGTCGAGTTCGGCCTTTAGGGTGTCAATGTTTCCAACTTCGTCATGTCGCAACTGTCAGAATCAAGGTTATCCTATCTTTACCAAGATCAGGGTGTCAGTTCATTAAGCAAACTGAAATGATGTTTCCTTAGTGGTTGACTGTGGGGTGCATTGGATTCCCCACAGGACTTCTAATAACACTTTGGCACATTTTCCTTTAGCCAAGCTAATTTTCTTTTTCAATTCAGCTAGGATGACTTTGTTGGCTACCTTTGCTTGTCCATTAGTTTGGGGATGCTAGACTGATGTTATCTAATGTGTGATTCCTAACCCTTTCATAAACTCATTCAACTTCTTGTATGTAAATTGTAATCAATTGTTTGTTATCACTGTATTGGAAATCTCGAATCTAGTGACTGTGTTCTTCCACAAAAAAGTTTGCACATTGTGAGCCGAGATTATGGTTAAGGGTTTAGCTTGCACCCATTATGTGCAGTCATCGATCACCACTAGTAGGTACTTGCATTGCCTTTTGGAAAACGAAAAAGGCCCGAGTAAATCCATGCCCACATGGCGAAAGGCTAGGGGATTGTAAAAATGTGCAACTCATTGGCAGGTTGATGAATGAGGTTACCATGTTTCTAGCATTGAATGTGTCATTTTACAAATTCAACAAAATATATCCTCAATGTTGGCCTGTAATGTCCAAGCTTGAGCACCCGATTTGCCATTGTTTGACTTCCTAAGTCCACTCCACAAATACCTTCATGCAACCTCCTCATCACGTACTTAACCTAGTTTTGAGTTAGGCATTTGAGTATTGGTGTTGAGAACCCTCGTCTGTAAAGGTATTCCACTATTATGACATATCTTGCTTCTTTAGTTCTTAAGACTTTGGCTTCCAAGGCATTTTCTGGGAGGTTACTTTAGTAAGGTAATCGAATATGTCGACCATCCACTCCTTCTTTTTAGATGAGACATTCATGAATTGGTTTGAGTGAGTACTTGGTTTCAGTAATGTTTCATGTATCTATGTTCTCAACTGACCAAGCTTTCGATCACTTGCTAAACTAGCCGACTCGTCAGCCCTTCCTCAGTAATCTCTACCAATGTGCCTTACTTGTACTTCTACAAAATAATCTTTCAAACTCATGAAATCATGATACTATATCAAAAGTTGAGGCTTATTGACTTGATACTCTCCATTAATTTTTCCAGATGCAACTTTTGAGTCACTCCAACACTTTACCTTTTTTGGCTAACCTCAATCTGACTAGGAGTCCCTCGTATGCAACCTTATTATTGGAAGCTTTGAAGCCAAATATGAGAGAATTTTCATAGGTCATTTGAGTTGGTCCTTCTAACAAGAACTCAACTCTGCATCCTTTCTAGTTGCAGGATCCATCCACGTGTAGTGTCCACCACTAGTCTTCAAAGTGGCCAATTGGATGTAACTCACCAATGAAATCTGCCAAGTGATGAGCTTTTATGGGTCCCTTTGGTTCATAGTGAATGTCAAATTCTGAAAACTTAATTGACCATGCCATCATTCTTCCAACCAATTCAGGATTTCTCAACACTTTTGCTATTAGGCAATCAATCCTAAATACCACCTAGTGACTTTGGAAGTACTATCGAAGACGTCTTGTTGCATGAACTAGTGCTAAAGCTACCTTCTCAATCAATTGATATCACATTTCAACATCATGCAATACTCGACTAACAAAGTAGATAAGATGTTTCCTTCTTCTTGTTCTTGAATCGTTGTTGCACTTACGACCTCACGAGAAATTGAAAGATAAGTGATTAACTTCCTCTGTGTGTCCAGCTTGGATAGCAGTGGTGGTTTGGCTGGTGTTAGATTCAAGTCTTGAAAGTCCTCTTCACATTCTTGATCCCATCGAAACCTTTTTTTCCTTTTCAATAGGTTCATGATAGGCTTGGCCTTTTCATCTTTTCTAGGAAGGAATCTCGTTAAAGAGGTTATCCGACCAATAAGTCTTTGGATTTCTTTGAGTTTCTTCAAACCTCTCATTTCAATGATGGTCTAGAACTTGTTCAAGTTGTCTTGTATTCCCTTATGTGAGAGCACGAATCCTAAGAATTCCTTCTTCTCACTCCTAACACACACTTCTTTGGATTGAGTTGCATGCTATGTTTTCAGATTTGAGCAAATAGTTCTTCAAGATCTTGAGCATAGGAATCAGGTTTATTGGACTTGACCACCATATCATCAACATATACCTCCATGTTTCTTTTAATTTGATATTTGAAAACCTTGTCCATTAAACACTAGTATGTGGTTCCTACATTTTTTAGGTCGAAAGGTATAACCTAGAAGCAATAATTGGCGGATTTGACTATAAAAGTTGTTTTCCTTCATCTCTAGGATGCATTTGGATTTGATTGAATCCTGAGTACGTACCTAGAAAACTAAGTAAGCAATGTCATGTCGCCTCGTCCTCTATTCGATCTATAGTGGGTAAAGGGTAAGCATCTTTTGGGCATGCTTTATTGATGTTGGTGTATCAATACATATCATCCATTTACCATTTGATTTCTTAACCATCACATCATTCGATAGCTACAAGCAAGTTTGCAACCTCTTCTTGAATGGCTTTTCGCCTTTCTCCATCCATTTTTCTCTTCTTTTGTGTTATTAGTTCGACATCTTGGCATATCGATAGCTAGTGACAATGGTAATTGGGATCTATGTCAAGAATATCGGTCTTTGACCATGCAAACAAATCAACATTTATATCTAAACTTGAATTATAAGCAACTTCTCTTTTTCCTTCCAATGAGTTCCAAGATAGGTCACTTGTCCAACTGGTGGGGTTGGGATTCCTCATTTAGCTTCACCCTCCCATCTTCTTTGATTCACGGATCTAGGTCCAAGGTTTCTTCATCATTTGTAACATCCCTAATTTATGGAAATTAGTACTTTATGATACAAAGACATTTTTACAGAATAGTTTTTATATTTAATGGTTAAAAGAGACCCTTAAGCATTATTAATGATAATTTCCCAATATTAGGATTTGATGAAAATAGGATAACAAGATCCAAATATAGAGTCAAGGCCACACACACACATACCTTGAGTAGAGGAAGGAAGGGAGAGTTAGAAAGAATTAAAGAAAGAGAAAGGTAGAGAGAAGGAATAAGAGAAGAAGAAGAGATGAGATCTGGAGGTTCTAAAGCCTAAAGGTTGATTCCATAAATACCCTGAGGTGAGTGCTTCCCCTTGTCCTTCCTACCCATTTGTCTTGCTTATTTTTCCCATTTTCCCCTTTGAACCCTAAGTTAAGAGGTTAGGGAATTTTTCATGATTTAGTTTGATGGAGGAGTTAATTGAGTAGATTAATCAATTAGAAAGATAATAAAAGTGTTTAGGAGTGTTTAGATATGCTTGGGTTTGATTAGAAAGCCATTGATGGTCATGGAACTTGCAAATTCACAACTTCCTTTTGTTTTGGCCAGCTAAAGTTTGTTTTGGTTGGGTCAAAGTGTGACAGTATGGAGCTTTCAGCTTTAAAGGGTTCCAACCAACCAAAGTTTGTTTCAATTAGACCAAACTGTGACAAAATTGACTTTTAACTCTGGGGGGTTTTACCCATGCTAGAGTTTGTTTGGCTTCGCTAGAAAAGTGATAGAGGTGTTTCGGCCGAGTGACATTGTGGGCCAAAATGTGACGAAATGGGTGATTTAGCTTCAAGGGAGTCCTAATTGGGCTAGAATTTGGTTATTATGAGATTCACTTGAAATATTTTTCTTTTTGATGATTTATATGATTTTAAAATATTTATACAAATGTAGCATGTTTAATTATAAAATGATTATGTTAAGCTAAGGTATTTATATGTATGTGAAGAAGCATATTTGTTATTTGTCGAATGAAATATTAGGAAGATTGTGATGTTTTGAGAAATTAAAATGAACTATTGATAAAATGTTGATGATGATTGATATCTTTTATGAGAACCTTTTCTATGTGTGGAAAGAGTTGCTATAGCCTTTGGGATGATTTTTAGTTGCTGAAAATGGTATACTTTGGAGGGTGAGTTCCATGCTACGACTTCATCCCACTAAAGTGACTGAGGGTCTTGACTAGTGGGGTGTCTTCCCATGTACTGCCCCTACATTTTGACTTTGAATGGTATGTCGAAGTGATGGAAACTACTTCCCAAGAGGTTTAGTTGACACTTTTTGTATATGAGGAATGGGTTGTTCTTGCGGTTGATGTTGTTGTTGGTACACAGTGTGTGCATAGGAATGTATTGTTGTTGTCATTGGTACACGGTGGGTGCACAGTTGATACACAAAAAGGTATTGTTGTTGTCACTAGTACACGGTGGGTGCACAGTTGATGTACAAAAAGGTATTGTTGTTGCCGCTAGTACATGGTGAGTGCATAGAAATGTACTTTTCTCGTTGGTAGACGATGGATCCACAAACATATGAGTAGCCACGTGAGTTGAGGGTGCTAGGTGGGCTCTCAACCTAGTGTTTGAGGTTTTTGTGGTGGCTAATGAGAATGTACCTATAGAATAAACTAGTGGGTGAAAAATGTTTATTTCTTTTATAAAACCACACGTCCTCCATAAGGTCAGCCCAAGAGACTCCTTGAATGGTCAAAGGGTGCGACTATGTTAGGGGATGAGGCTTAGGAGGGATCACTCATATTGAGTTGAAACTCTGGGGAGTAGAGTCAATGTTGATGTTTGAGTTGAGGTGGCCTAGTTGGCTGCTAGTGTATGTCAATTGTGATGCCTGTGACCTAGTTGGTTGTTGGCGTGTGACAATTGTGGTGATTGAGTCTAATGAGAAATTGTGAGGATCGATTATTATATATGTGATTATGTTTATAAGAGTATGTTAGTTGTTGATGATGTTGTTTAAGTAAGATGTTATGATGAATTCTTATGATTGTATGATTATGAGAACTTTTGATAGTTGTTGTTTGAATTTGCATGGTGATGTTATGGTCTACTGGTATATATTGATGTGCATGTATAAGATAACTTTTTATGAAATGAGTTAGGTTATAAATTGTTGGTTATTAGATGCCTTGTTTTTTTAAGTACATAAAACCTAGCTTTATTTCCTTTTTTCATTGATTAGAATTTGCTAATGTTATGTGAATGGTAGATCTAACTTCAGGTTACTATGCAATTGACTTGTAGAAAAGAAATATGTTTAATAGAGAAGTGATGTGAGCCCTAATTGGATAGTTAGAAAAATAAAGATGTTGTGCATATTTTCCATAGGACACTATTGGCCTTAGAGTTAGCCAAGGTTGATTAACTCCAGGTGCCCAAGAGAAGTTTAAGGTATGGTCCAATGAGAATGATATCATAATGATTGATGGGATAATAGTTGTGAGATTGAGTGCTTAAGAAAAGAAAAAGAGAAGTCATGAGAGTTGAGAAAAGGATCTCTAGAATGGAGAGTCAACATAGAGTCCTTTGAGCACTCAATGAGACATTATCTCTAGTCCCTTTTAGTTTTCAGGTTAGTAGATGGATACCTCATGGGAGAAGCTTGGAGCTTGGAGCTATTTTCTTAGAGGAAGATTAAGGTAGTTTTGTAACTCCAATGTATGGGAACTTGGTTCATCTTGCATGTACCTTGGTTCTGTTTTGTAAGGCACATAAGCGCCAAGAGCTTTGTTTCAAAAAAATTTAAGTTATGCATGTTTCAGTTTTTAGTTTATGCATAATTAACTTTGATACTCTTATGTTTTAAGTTTACAAAATTTAGTACTATAAGAAGGTGAATGGTAACATTCTTTAGGATGTTACATCGTCCATGTTGGCCATAGTTACCATGTTGACTACTTGGGATTCAAGGATGGGAATGAGCTTTAGACTAGCCATGTAGCATTCGCGAGTGACCTTTTGGTTAGCATGAATGGTTATCATCGACCCCTGCTCTGATGGGAATTTCATTGCAAGATGTCGGGTAAATACTATAGTCCCAAGGGCATTGAGTGACGTCCAACCATGTAATATATTGCAGGAAGTACTAACATCAACTACCACATAATGTATCATGATATCTTTGTACCCGTACTTCCTAGTACCAAACGTTATTCATAACTCTATGCATCCCATTGTTCCTACCTTTCACAAGCGAACCCAAAAAGTGATTCATCATAACGTTGTAGCGCTGACTCAGGTATGTCTAATTGCTTGAAGGTATTCCAAAACAAGATGTTGGTCAAGTTCCCAAGATCTATGAGCGTCTTTCATACTAAAAAATTGTCTAACTCAATGGAAATCACCATGGGATTATCTTGTTTGGGATCTAAACCTTTAAAATCTGCACTTATGAATGTTATATCTAGCATATCAACTTTGTTTCAAACTGCCACCATATTCATGAATCAAACATTGCCCAAGTGCTTCTTCCTTGTCGAAGAGGTACATCCTTCACTTGCAAGCCTTTGGCGATGGTGTTTATCACTCTTCTTGGTTGATCGGTGTTTTCTTCTCTCTCTAGAGCGACTTCTTGGTCGATCTTCTCTTCTCGTCCTATCTTGGTCTGTGTCATGACCTTTGTCATGGTCTCAATACTTGGAGCTTTTATGTTGAGAAGATTGTTGTTTGTAAACAAAGTCTTTAAAGAAACCCTTATTGATGAGTTCTTTGATCTTGTCTTTAAGTGTTGTGCATTCTTTAGTTGAGTGGCCTAGGTTTCTGTGGTATTGACAGTGCTTTGAGGGGTCAACTCTCAGTGGTGTGTTAGCACGTTTTGGCATTACCATAACCTTAGAGAGAGGGCTTGCTCAAGGATCCTCGCCCTACTAGTATTAAAGGGAGTGTAGTAATTGTGTCGAGGTCCACGAGCTTCGTGTAGGACACTTTTTTTCTTTTTGAACATCTCTCTCTGATTTCTTCTTTAGGCTAGACGCTTCATCTCTTAACTGTTGGTTGTATTCAGTGAGCTCATCTAGTTGCATATATTTGGTTGCTTGAAAACGAAGATTATCCAGGTTGGTTGTTGGGTTTTTGCATAAACTATTGACAAAAGGACTTGATCATAATGTTGTGACCAAATGGTGCATGGCCACGACAAGGCTAAGGTTTCAAATGTCTAATGCGACCTTCCCAAACCTTTCCGTGAATGATTGCAATGTTTCCTTCTTTTCTTATCGTACGCTGACCAAAGCTATCGTCAAATATGAAGCTGACTAGTTGCAAATTGAATTTTGAACTTCATAGTGAGAGTTTCGAAATAATCTATAGAATTTGGTGGGACCTGAGTGAACCAACTCAATGCCTGCCCTTTGAGCAGAGTCAGGAACACCTTGCATAAGACGATGTCATCCATTATGAAGAGCCCTTCTTGCACAACATTGTTGTCGATGTGCTCATCTAGATTAGTAGTGACATCATACTTGTCCAACGTCACCCCCTTCCAAGTGGGGGGTAGCAGTGTATCTATAATATCAGCCAGGAAGGGATTCCGAAGGCTGGCAGCAAGAGAGATGCTTTTAGTGTGTGATGGACAAGCAGTTCCTCCCATGTGGCTGGCTTGCGGTATGCTGGATACTTCTATTTGAAATAATCGTCAAACTTCAAGTTGAGAAGGGTGTGGGAGCTGATTTTGCACCCTTAAGTTGTTGTTATCTTGCTGCAACGCCACTATGTCCTCGACATGTTTTCATTACATGTTCACTATCTCTTCGCGGAGTACTCAAATGGCTTCCACCATTGACTTGGTAGCAACCATGCTCTTCTTGGGGTACATGATAGTTTTCTTGGGCCCCATAGTGGGCACCAAAATGTACCTGCATAGGGGTAAACAGGTAATTCTCTTCCTTATGTCTTCTTCTTGAAGATCTACTTCTTCCACAATATAGTACTCGATAGTCTGTGGGGTGTGGTACTTACAAAAGGAACACTAACACTTAAGTAAGGTCTCGGTCAAGAGCAATCATGCAAGTACTAAATGAGAATGAACAATGTATTACCACGATATTCCATTAGCTATTTACACATGCCTTAATGGGCCTTGGATCCATGGGAGCTTGTACATTATTACCTAATTAGGTAATATTCCTTTAATCATCATTAAAAGGCTAAGACAACCTCTAATGGTGGTTATCAAGACAATCTTTGATGATAATGTAAGAGTGCTCAGGTATCCAGCTTGATCGAGTATCCATGTACTTTTATAGGGGTTACCTTTGATGTCAAGGTAAGGGAAGTATTTAGGTATTCGACCAGGTCAAATACATGAGTGCTTCTAGAGGGATTACCTTTGATATCTAGGTGAGGGAAGTATTCAAGTATTTGGCCAAGTTGGGTACCCGAGTACTTCTATAAGGATTACCTTTGGTGTCAGGTGAGGGAAGTGTTCAGGTATTTGGCTAGGCCGAGTACCTAAGTACTTCTATAAGGATCACTTATGGTGTCAAGGTGAGGGAAGTACTCAGGTATTCAGCTAGTCGGGTACCTGAGTACTTCTATAGGGAGCCTCTATGGTGTTAAGGTAAGGGAAATGTTTAGATATTCGGTTAGGTCAAGTACCCAAGCACTTCTATAGGGAGCACCTATGGTGTTACGTCGAGGGAAGTGTTCAAGTACTCGACTAGGCCAAGTACTCGAGTACTTCTGTAAGGATCACCTATGGTGTTGAGGTGAGAGAAGTACTTGGGTATTTGGCTAGGCCAAGTTCCCGAGTACTTCTATAAGGTTTACCTTTGCTGTTAAGGTAAGGAAAGTACTTGGGCATTCAACTAGGCCAAGTACTCGAGTATTTAGAAGAATCATGTTCTATGCTTCAAGTTTTTAAAGGCATAATGAAGCGTATTATCGAATAATCAGTCTAATCGGATACTCGTGCTATATCAAACATATAATGTTATTTAAATTGAATTTCTCAATATATTTGTACTATTTATTCTTAAAATAATTTAAAAATATAAGTTTAATTTATTAAAATAATTCTAAATTAAGCTGGACAATGTTAATTAATTTTAAATATTTTTAATAAGTTATTTATAAAAAAAAATAAATAAGTTTATAAATTAAATTAAATTGATATACTTTTTCACCAATTAACATATATATTTTTTTAATGTTTGTTGATAATATAATATAATTTTATATTGTTATTCAATCATAATTCATAATATATAATAATTTTATTAATTTTTAGTATTTTTAATTGATTTATAGTTTAAAATTTTTTACATTGTCAACACATAGTTATTAATTCTATTTCTTTCTCAAAAAAGAGAAAAAATGATATATTAACAAACTCCTATTTAAATATTTATAGCTTAGAACATCTACAATGCATGTTGTTCAAATGAGTTACTTATCTTAAGTTTATGAGTCTTATACAAAATCATATATATTAAAGAACTTTGCACAAAAATTCATTTTAATATTAAATTTACTAAAATGAGTATTTAACTTATTTCTGTGAGTCTTGCTTAAAATATATATTTTCTATTATTGAATAAATTTGGTTAAGCAACATTACTTATATAAATAATGAACTTTTCATGTGCTTCAATAGAAAAAAAGTTATGCGAATTTAGCAACTCATATTTGTGCTCAGAATGCATATGCTTCAAGCGGGCTTTTTTTTTATACATCTGAAATTAAAAGACAGAAACAGAAACCAAATAAAGAGCAAAAGATCAGGAGCTAAGTCTTGAAGTGAACCACTCCTATCCTATCAGCTAAAACAAGGGTGTCAAGCTGAGGAGAACAAGCGTGCCAAATGGTGAGATTGTCTTCATGGGTAGCTCCATGTTTTGCTAACCAGTCCGCGCATGCATTTCCCTCTCTCAAAGTGTGCATGAAAGTCACATTCCAAGGTTGGTTAATGCAGTTGCGGATGAGAGATATCAGAGCATTGTATGGATGCGAAGCATTGCCATTATGAAGAATCAAATTTAAAGCTAATTGGGAATCCGATTCACATTGAACAAATCTGAACCCATCGTTCCAAGCTTTCCTAAGACCGTGGAGAATAACAAACAGCTCCGCCTTTAGGCTGGTGGTGACTCAAGATCCTGAGAAAGCATAAATCCATTGACCTTCGTGGTCCCTGAGAATGCCTCCAAATTCTGATGCACCTGGGTTGCCAAGACTTGAACCATCTACGTTCAACTTCACAAATGGGGAAGGTGACATGTGACTTGTCTAACAGAAGCCAATTTAGATGACTGATGAAACGTGTTGCAGATGTCCGAGCAAAGAATCTGCGCCTTGTTGATGGTGCTCCATAATGTCCATTGAGTGTTCTGAAAAATGAGGGAGTTCCTGCTCTTCTAGAGAATCCAATATGTGGCAACAAACATAGTACCTCTGGAGGAGTTGATGTTGGTCACGAACCAATCAACACAGTTGACAAGGTAGAAGTCTGGTTAGGAATCCAATTGAAGAGCTTTCCACGCTATCCTTGAATGGTGGCAGTTGCGAAGAAGATGAAGAATTGTCTCCTGCTGCGAACACTTGTCACACAATGAAACAAACGATATGTGTCTAAAGACACGAAAGTGGTAATTGGGAGGCCACCATGGAAGGTGAGCCAACAAAAGTATTTGATATTTTTTGGTAATTTTAATTTTCAGATTTTATGTGAACAAAATTGTGTATGTGTGCGGGTACAATTTTTCAATCAAATGAATAACCTCTATTAATATGTTAAGCCCCGTTGGGGTACGTGTAAAATCAATTTTAGTTTTCAATTTTGAGTTTTGATTTATTTTTTTATTTAATTTTTAAAAAGATGTTACAAATTGAAGATAAATAAAATAAGTCAATCATTTTATCTTATTTCGTTCTACTATGAAATAATGGTGGTGGCAAATGTAACATGTTGAGAGTGACCACAATGATGGTGGTGGCAATAGTGGTGGAGCCCGTGGCGGTGACGATGGTGATATGGGGGTGGAATAGTGGCAGCGAAGATGGTAGTGGAATGGTAATGGTGATAGTGATGGTAGTAGCAATGGAATGGTGATGTATAGGTGTTTTAAAATCCGAATTAACCTGGCTGATCGAATCGATTCAAGCCCAACCCGAAGGTCTGACTGGGTCAAGTTGCCTATCAGATCGACCATGCATTGAACCTGGTGTAACCTAGTACGGTGAGACCAGGTTTGTAGTTAAACCAATGACCCATTGACCGAACTGGATCTCGTCCAAGGAAGGAAACACGTTGGATCATGCGGGTCAATTAAGGTTGGATATAAAGTTTTAATTTTATATAATAAAGACTAGGTCATGTGAGTTAATTAGTGTCCAACTGGTTTGACCATTGACCTAGTGCCTTGACAAAGTCAATCATCAGTTCAATTTTAAAAATTATTGATGGTGGTGGAAAGAAATATCGACAACAATGATGACAATGACAATAGAATAGTGACAACGATGATGGTGGTGAAATGGTAATGGTGATGGTAGTAGTAATGGAATGGTGATGGTAGTAACAATGAAATAGTGATGTATAGGTGTTTTAAAATCCGAATCGACCCGACTGATTAAATCGATTCAAGCCCAACATGGAGGGTTGACGAGGTCAAGTTGCCTATCAGATCAACAACCATCCATTGAACCTGGTGCAACCTAGTAGGCAGGATCGGGTTTGCAATTAAACTGATGACCCATTGATCAGACTGGGTCATGCCCACGGGAGGAAACACGTTGGGTCATGCGCATCAATTAAGGTTGGACATAAAATTTTAATTTTATATAATAAAGATAAGGTCATGCAAGTCAATTAGTATCTCACTGGTTCAACCATTGATCCAATGCCTTGACCGGGACAATCAGCGGTTCAATTTTTAAAATTATTGATAGTAATGGGATGAAATAATGACAATGACGACGACAATAACAATGAAGGCGAAAGAATGATGGTGACGACGACGACAACATTGGTGGGGTGGAATAGTGATAGTAACAGCAACAACGATGATATAAACTACGAAATAGTGATAGTGACAGTGGTGGTGATAATGGTGACGGTGGCAACAACGGGATGTGGTAATGGTGGAATAGGGGTAGTGATTGTGGTGGAATAGTGGCGGTGGAGACGGCAATAGCGGTGTGATGGTGACAGCGGGAATAATGACAAGAATAGGGCGAGAAACTTATATTTAAAAACTGAAAACTACAAACTTGCCATTATCCCGAACAAGGCCTTAGATAGCATGATTACAGGTTAAGCTTCTATCAATGTCAGTAATAAACTAATACGTAATATCTGTAGATTATTGCCATTAGCTTAATTTGTTTATTCCTCTAAAAAAAAGCTTAATTTCTTAGTTACATATATTGTTTAGTTACTATATGTTTATCAAAACATTTACCCCTGTTTTTTCTTACTCTTTTTGAAATGTTCGTGCCCTCTCCATAGAATTAAGTATCATTTGCAATAAGTTAAAATTAAGTTCTCATGCAAGTAGTTCTACGGCATATTGTGCATGTGAATATTATTTTGTTATTTATATAAAAGCAGAATAATAAGTTACTGTAAAAAAAAAAACAGAATATCAAATTATTGTAATAATTTAATTGTTATTATTATATTAGTAAGTTAAGTAGGTGATGAAAAATATATTCATTCGAACTAATTTTTGTCAAGTAAAAAAATGGTATTTATCCGTACGTACACGTATGTCTACTTCAATAATGAATTTAATATGATTGATGAAGAGTGACACATGACTTATACATAATAAACAACTTTTGTGATTAACGTGAATATTTATTTATGTAATCACTGGATTTTCTTATGATAATTGAGAATTTGCAATTTTTCATGAAATGGTAAATTTTAGGGTTATATATATATATATATATATATATATATATATATATATATATATATATATATATATATATATATATATATATGCTTTTAATTATTGTATAATAAGTAAATGTTAAATTAGATCTTTTTATTTTTATTTTTCTAAAATATGATATAATTGTTCTAGACTTTATAAAGTGACAAAATATGGATTTTGATTCATGTAAAAAATTATCTCTTTCCAAAATCTGAAATTACTACTTTTTAATAATGTTAATTTTAAGGTAGTCTAGAAGGAAGAAAAAAAAACATGTCACAGGCTATCATATTATAATAGCAACTCGAGTCTAGAGGGCATTTATTTCACATCATGTCGAATTCTCTTTTATATTTGGAAATATGGTGGGAAAAGGATATCCTTAGGAAAATGTAGGTATTTATTTTCTATCACATTTGTAACTGTTATTTTTACTTATTTTTATTTAAACTGTTTTCAATTTTAGAAAATATTAAAATGTAATGAACCACTAAAATATACTTACAAATAGCATTCTTAGTTATAATATTCCAAGAAATGTAACATGATACGGGAAACAAATGCCCCTTGACAGGTGTTGTCTAAGATACTCAATTTCTATTAAATATATAAACAGTTAAGAGCGTTAGATGACAATACAAACTAAAACAATGATTTTCATATGTTTTTAGGGATGAAGATGAAAGGATTTTTTTTACAAGGACTATAATCGAAATTTGCTCATTTTACTTAGACTAAAAATATATTTAATCCTAAAGAACGTTTGTTTCATAAAATCTTGTTAGCTTCTCAGAAATGTTATTTTGAGGAATATTAGATGAGAATTACATTCTTAGATATTTCAAGAAAAATGTATTTGTTGAGAATCATTTTTATAATTCACTGAATATTTAAAATATATGTTTGGTTCACATGAATTTTTCCTAGAAATATGTTATATTACTAAAATATCCTTTTAGAATTAAGAAAATTATTATATTTTATATCAACAACCAAGCAGCATGATTGATCCTACATGAGGCCAACGTCATGCATATCATTCAAACATACGTATGTGAAATTAAATTCAAACTTTAAACACAATTGAAGATGCTTTAATTTTCACCTAAAGGATAGGAAACAAATGGAGAAGAATCATAGAGAAAGATGTATTTACACAATGAAAATATGTCGGGAATGATAGGAAAGTAGAGAAATAGTGGATAATGCATATTAGCAGCAAGGATATAATAGTATTTTGTACACAATAAATCATATTTCCACCACACAAGAATTCACATTCTCATCCTCTTTCATTGAAATTAAATCAATATAACATAAAATGAGCATGAGAATCTCATTTTCCTGTAAATAAAACATGCTTGAGAAAAAAAAATTATTACCTTCTAACAAACATGAAAAATATATTTCTGAAAATCCAATAAGATTATTTGAAATAAATGTTACCTAAATTTTATTTATAATTAAAACACATTATTGTAACAAAAGAGGTGGCATACGAAAGTTTTAAAATGCAAGATAATAACATACAATATTAGAAAATAAGATCCTAATAAAAATGCTAACTTAAATCTTCAAGACCAGAGGAATTGAGTTGAATGGACGAGAATTTAGATTCAATACTCATTACCATCATTATAAAATAAATAAATAAACTAAATTTAAAAAATTAATTGTAATATGTTTTTGTCGCTGTGATATTGGTACAGAATATTATTAGTTTTATTGATATTTTTTATTTATAATTCTCAAATTCAAAATCTTATTTAAAAAAATCAAATTAAAATCAACTAATGTCTCATAGTTAACTAAATGTAAAATTTGACATCGTAACAGTAAAATCGAAGTATCAAATTTAACATATAATATTTTTAGGGTATATAATTCGATAAATGTGAATAATTTTCTTTTGATTATTTGGTAAAGGTGATCACACGCATGAATTGACTCTTAACACCACCAATTGTAATATGTTAAAACGAAAATTTAAATATATTTTTTAAAACAAACAATGAAAGAGTGAATAAACAAATTAGTTAAAAGAAAATTCCTCAGGCCACTTGTCACAATCCCATACCATTTCACTGAAATTTCCATCATACATACATATTTGAAGGTCTTCTTTTAGCTTTACATACACATCAATCATGACCTAATAGGCCTATATTTATTTGGTACCATAACCTGTACAATATGTTAGTTGTCTCCACTTTATCCCCCACTATAGCAACCCATCTTTTTCTCCTTTTTTAATTTTTCTCTTTTCAAATTCTTGGCTGAGGTCATCGAAATTTGTTGTGATTGGATCGATTAGGATAAGCTCCATCTCCACATGACTCAGTCATCATCATTTTCTTCCCCTGTAATACTAATTTTCTTGAACACCTAAGAGTCCGACCCAGGTTTCATAAGAAACCCATTTGTTTATTTAATTGGGTTTTAATATTTAATAATCTCCAAATCTTCTTACGTTCCTTGTCAAATGCATAGTGCTGTTTGTTTGTTCTTTTATAAGTCTATATGCTGCCTTGTCTTTACAATTGTAGAAAAATTAACACTTCAACAAATAAAATTATTCACACTAAAAAATAATCGTGATAATACAATAAATATTACACCATAAAAAAATAATAACAAACATAAAAATTTAACATGATTTGATACCTCTTATCTATGTTCATGGGTCATCTTAAAAAATATTTCATCATCACAAAAATAATTATAAAATTGTAATTCATCCCAAATAATAGAATGATACACTATTAACTCATAATTATTTCATTTCGTTTATTTTTATTTTTTTCTCTTTTCCAGTTTACCTTTTGGAAACCGAAAAAAAACAAGAAAGAATCTCATCGTTGAGGTGCTATTCATCTCGAGTTCTTATTTAGCACAGATAATAAATAATATACTCTATTTGAAAATAATATTGAAAAAGATCGTTCAATGTACGTACATATAAATAATAAAAGAATAAAATTTGTAAGTGATGTGTAAATTTCATAAAAATAAAATTAGTGTATTTTTCTATGCTTTAGAAATAGAACAACACGAAAAGACTAGTTATGGCATCCGAATCCGAAATCAGTACACGCCTTATAACAGGAAGGCAATGATCCCAAATAATAAAGGAAAAACTATTTTGTGAACCACTTTGGCCAACGCGTCAACACTATCAGGTGACAAATCAGGTGTATATTAATGTCAAAAGGTCACTGACCAATAATAATGTTATGTAAGAAAAATGAGATGGAATAAATGTGGATATATATAAAATTAAAATAGATATACTGTGGTTAGTTATAGTTCTATTGCACAAGTCTTATATTGACTAATATTTTTGTTATTTTACCAAATACTGCACCATTCTACTGTAGAGGATTTGCTCTCCCGAATTAATTAACTTATGCATTCTCATTTCTCAATAAGCAAAATCATCATGGGCATGGATCATTGGCGACGGATCCCAAGGGGATTACTAGACTAAACTAAACACAAATGAACGATTTCACGTACGCATATTATATATATGGGATTTGCTTTAGCGTAAACAATAAAAAATAAAGAATAAGAATTAAAGATTAAATATTAAATTCTGTGGTATCAGAACAGATTTTCATTATTTGATTATTAGATTCACATTTTTCTTAATTATTTGATATCTGGATATAATTTTTGTTTTCTTGAATTAATCCCGCGCTAGTATACGGTTTTGTTCTCGAAAGTTTTTCACAGTTGGATACAGAGTTATAAGGGACTAATATTGGCCCAGGAGTTTACGAATGAGAAAAGTTTCTATGAAATCTATATATTGATGATTGGTGAATGTCTGATGGTTTATAGCCATTTGAAATTGATATGGATAATATCACATTGCTTTTGGATTCTTTCCATAAAGACTTTGGATTTTAGATATCATGATATATTCAGTTCGACATATATTTTAAATATTGCATTCAATAAGGTGGGTTGATTATATATAATTGATATGTGGTTTTATTATGACAATTTGGAATTAACGAATTATGATTATATATAAACTCGTGTAAAATTGAAAATTGAATTAACTAAGGCATGCTGAACGGTTACGTGGTTGTTAAGGAATGATGTAGACATAAAGTTTTTTGGGTTTGTATTAATGTGTGAAATTTGTAAAAATTTAATATCTTCCATCTTAATTAATGTTTGGTATTTTTTGTTGAATTAGTTGAAACATGTTGATAAAGTAATTTCTACTGTACGTGTTAATTTGATTGAAATTATATAAATGGTTGTAAAATTATTCATGTGAATTGTATTCGATCCAAAAGAAAATATAATTTGGACTAATAATTACATGTTTGTGATGATAGATGTGTAGTGATTATAATGATTGAATTTTTCATGTGAATAATATAGTATCCAAAGATAATAATTATTTGACAAGAGTTATCATTAGATTAATTTTTCATATGAACAATGGAATACCCAAAGACAACTATTGTTTGATAGAACTTATCACTAATGTTTGATCATTGCATTGAGAGTATCACTTGCATTTTAGTCTTTTCAATCCAAAGATTGAGGATTAATGATACCCTAGGTATTATGTTTGGGTCTTTAATTTTACCATAAAGATTAATTGTTATTGTTCTCTCATTAGTAGTTGTTGCTATCACTCTTATTTTTATTACTATTTTTTTGGAATCCTAAACCTACTTTTTTTTAAGGAGTCAATTGAGTTTTGTTTTTCAATTACATGGAATTGGACGAATTGGTATTTTTTAAACTACGAATAAATGTAATAGGACATAAAATCATGATGCTAGATCAAATTAGGTTGTTCTTTATCATGATCTTGGATCAAACCAAGTCATTCTTAGAATATGAAAAGGAAGAGAGTTGAGGATATATATTGCATAAACTTGTTCTCAATTAGGAAAGAAACAAAAGAATAAGATTAGGATTTTACCTAATACTTTTGTAAGAAGGTGGAACATATGAAGTAAAATTGTCCCAAGTACAATATTTGGTGTGCGAAGAAGGGTAAACTTTTTATTTTGTGTTTTTTTTAAAGTTAATTTAGTTTTCATATCTAAATATAAGATGATGGGTAGATTTTGGTGCTATTATTCATATAAGTATGATTTTGCAAGGTTGCTTGTGGAGTTATTTGCAAAGTACTATTAGTGGGTATTTCATTGGATAAGCTGAAAGGTCTAAAGGTTATAGGTTTTATTGTCCATATCATATTACTAGGATTGTGGAATCAATAAATGTCAAGTTTCTTGAAAATGACTTGATCAATGAGAGTGATTAATTGGGAGACTTAGATTCTGAAATTGATCATATAAAGTCTCAATCTTCCACATCAAGTGAAAGATTGGTTGTAATTCATACCCCTCTAGTTCAAAGGGATGATGAACAACAAATGACTAGCATTCCACAACCTATTGTTGATAATCTAGTAGATCAAGTTGATCATCAAATTCCTGAAAATGATGAACAACCAGTTGAACAACATGATTCACAAGAATATATTGATGCAACATTAAGGAGGTCTACTAAAGTAAGAAAATCAGTTATTCTTGGTGATTATATTGTATATTTGCAAGAATCTAACTATAATATTGGAGCTGAAAATGATCTTGAAACTTTTGATCAAGCCATGAGTTGTAAAAATTCAAATTTATGGTATGATGCCATGAAGGATGAAATGAACTCCATGCAGAGTAACAGAGTTTGGAACCTTGTAGAGTTGCCTAATGGGGCAAAGGCCATTGGTTGTAAATAGGTCTTTAAGACCAAAAGGGATTCATTAGGCAACATTGATAGATACAAGACAAGACTTGTTGCTAAGAGATTTACTCAAAAAGAAGGAATAGATTACACAAAGACTTTTTCTCCTGTATCTAAGAAATATTCTCTTCGTATTATCTTGACATTAGTTGCTCATTTTGACCTTGAGTTGCAAAAAATTGATGTGAAAACAACCTTTCTTAATGGTGATTTAGAGGAGGAGGTTTATATGAAACAACCTGAAGGTTTTTCATGGGATAATTTCTTCATTTGGTTTTGATGAAAACCCCATGGTTCAATGCATGCAAGTGGGAGTATAATATGTTTTCTTGTTTTATATGTAGTTGATATTTTACATGCAGTCAATGATCAAGGTTTGCTACATGAAGTGAAACAATTTCTCTCTAAGAATTTTGACATGAAGGATATGGGTGATGCATCTTATGTCATTGGCATTAAGATTCATATAGATAGACCTCGAGGTATTTTAGGTCTATCACAAGAAACCTATATTAACAAAATTTTAAAGAGATTTTGGATGAAAGATTGTTCACCAAGTGTCTCTCCTATTGTGAATGGTGATAGGTTTAATTTGAACCAATGCCCAAAGAATGACTTTGAGAGGGAGCAGATAAAAAACATTATGTATGCTTCATTTGTTGGAAGCCTCGTCTATGCTCAAGTATGCACAAGGCCTAACATTGCTTTTGTAGTTGGAATGCTAGGAAGATATCAGAGTAATCCAAGTATTGACCACTGGAGAGCTGCAAAGAAAGTGATGAGGTACCTTCAAGGGACCAAAGATTACATACTTATGACAGACAATCTAGATGTGATTGGTTATTCATACTCAAACTTTGGTGGTTGTGTTGATTCTCGAAAATCAACATCTGGGTACATTTTCATGATGGCTAGTAGAGCTATTTCGTGGAGGAGTGTTAAGCAGGCTTTGACTACTACTTCTACCATGGAAGTTGAGTTTATCTCTTGCTTTAAGGTACATCACATGGTGTATGGCTTAAGAGATTCATTTTTGGGCTAAAGATAGTTGATACGATTTCAAGGCCTTTGAGAATTTTCTGCGATAACTCAATTGATATCTTTATGACTAAGAATAACAAAAGTGGAAGTTGAAATAAGCACATAGACATTAAGTACTTAGCCGTTAGAGGAAGAGTAAAAGACAAGAAAGTGATCATTGAGCATATAAGCATTGAGTTGATGATCGCTGATCCTTTGACTAAGGGCATGCCACCGTTTAAATTCAAGGATCATGTAGAGAGAATGAGACTTTGTTCCACTTTATGATTGTACACATATAGATTAGAGTTGAAACTTTTATATTGTGATATTTTCTTATATTTAGGTGCATATTTATTTATTTGAGAAAAATTATGTTTTGGACCAAGAATAAATATTGGGTATTCATTAAGTTTTATTACCACCTTGAGTATACTACTCATAAGATAAATTCAACCTAAAAAGAAAAAAAAATGATTTGCAACTAATTAAAAAGACTTTATTTCTTTTTCCATCGGTGGTCGTGGGTGGTGGACGAGGAGTTTTTAGGGTGGTTTGGACGGAGTTTTGAGAGAGAAGGGTGTGAAATCGTGTTTCTCACACTGAAAAACGTATTTATAATCTACATATCTCGCTTAGCGAGACAAGCGAACTTGTCTTGCTAAGCGGGAGTCCACTTTTGGCGTTAAGCACGACTTTTCATGCTTAACGCAATTCCTCTTGGGCTGGGATTCACACTAAGCACGACAATTCTTGCTGAGCGCAATTCCTCTTGCGCTAAACACAATAATTCTCTCTCAGTGCAATTCCCTCTAGGGTTGGAATTGCACTTAGCACACTTCTAGCGCTAAGAGAGAGGCCAATATTTTTTATTTGAAAAATCCCAACAGTCAAACCTTGGGAAAATGTCTTAGTAACCTCTAGTCAAAATTTGAAGATAATCCAACGGTTAACGAATTCAGGATCACGATTTTACCGGGATAAGTTTAGGTAAAATTTCAAATCTCATAATTTCAACTTAGGTCAATAAAACTCCAAATAACTCAACATCCACATTAAGAAAATCACACATGACTAATTCACACCATACCTAAACTCATTCAAGTCAATCATATAATCAAATAACACGATAAATACAATTAAATATCTATTTATAATTAGCGATATTTCAGGGTGTTACAACAACCACCTAAACCTATTCCCTCAAACAATTGATGGAAACAGAGTGCATCAATGAGAACGCTAATCATGCATGCACTACTATCTAAACGAGCTTTTACGTTAGTTTTATCGAGAAATTGTCTTAGAATACGTCACATTCGAAGACAATCATGTTTCGAAAACCGTCTAAGAATGTGAGATCGTGTTTCGAAAACGGTCTAAGAATGTGGTATATTCAAAGACGATTTTCGAACAAGACTGTCTTGGAATGTTGCACTTTCAAAGACAGTTCTGTCAAAAAACCATATTCAAATGACCCACATTCTATGACGGTTTCTTGATAAAACCATCATAGAAAGTGTTTTTTTTTATAAAAAAAGGTCATTTCTTTTCATTGTCATCTATATTACAAATTTAGACCAATACTTACATTAATTGACAGGTAATAATTTCTAAAATGTTTAGACTTTTTAGTCATGTGTAACAAAAGAAAGCCCTATATATACAAGCTAGAGCTAAAAGGGAAATCAACATGGATATTTCAACACATCATAATACCATTTTCCTTATTTTCTCCTCCAAGGAAGGCAAAAATAAAAAATAAACATAGTATATACACCATACCCTGGCAAGAGTGAATTTATCAATACAACTAATGAAAAAGTAACATGCTTCACCCTTTGGGTAATCATAGAGTTGTAAGCTTTTAAAATAGTCACAATACCCTCAATGTTGAGTCTTTTACATCTCAGAACACTCAACTGCATAATTTTGTCATAAAAAATACTTAGTAGTAAAATATGGACACAAAATAAAATCTGAATCTGTGTTGAGCACTAAAGTATTCAATGCTCAGAGAAGTTAATGCAATAAAAGTATACACAAGCCAGGAATTATGAATCAGACCAACAATAATTCACATGATACATGAAATAATAATAACTAACATCATCAAAATTACTTTAACGATCCAAGATTTATAAAATTCATATGAATTATTTAACCTGAATGGCATCAACGTAGTCAAAGAAGCTTGCAAGAAGAATTCTAATTAACAGTTGAAGAGTTATATTTTTTATACAAGTTGAAGAATTAATTTGCCCCAACTAGATGAAGGATTAATTTTAATTTCATGAATACCCTTCAAATAATGGGTTTACTTCCTATGCATGCCACAAAAATGTATAGCATGTTTTCTACCAATGCATTAGTTGATACAAAAAGCCAACCAATAGAATATTAGAATAGTTAGGAGGCAAATTACCAACATATTCATACAGTTGGACTCAAACATATGCTGCTTAATTGTTTTTTACAAAAATCAGGCATTCCATATACCTACATGCCTCTAAAATAACCCTAAATTGATTTTCTGTAACGGAAGATAGAAAAAGAAATCCAAAAATAAATACTTATGAATGGCGATGGTGTAAATGTCAAATATTATGGGCATAATCTACAAACGTTCTAAACTATATAAAAAAAGAGTCGAGCAAACAAGTGCCCTAAGGGTAAAAAAAATGAATAAATAAAAAATTACTATCAACAACCACATTGAAAATTGTTTCAACAAGTGCCCCAAATGTATTGAAAATAACAGTCAAGATGCACTAATAATACTCGTAAAAAGTTTTAACGATTGATTCCTTAAGTTATGCCCTAAAGACAGTTTCATCCTACTATAAAAAAAAAAAAAAAGCATTCGACATTTAATCAAAATAAAACAACAGCACCAGCTAACGTGATCCAAATTAATTGCTCATATAACCATATTTGCGTACTTTAGATTAACTAAGTTTCAATTTGAAATTCACCAACAGATACATATTGCTAATGCATGCTCACCTTGGTTAACTTGGGATTGCCTTCAAGAATCTGCTTCAAACCATCAAGTCTAACTAAAAGAACATCACAATATGCTAATAATGTTGCATGCTTACTGAGTTGGTGATTTGATGAATAAAGCTATGAAAACAATAAAGAATGTTAGAGTGAACTGTGAAGATTTAAGATAATTTATTAATTAAAATATTCATTATGCAGTTTGGAAAAACTTAACTTCTACTGATTACTTATCATGACAATTTAACATACTGCAAAATCTATCTTTCCAAAAGAAAACAGTGGGTGTAAAACTGACCTTAGTGATATGCATGCAAACACCTTGATTGATATTCCACAGTCGAATTACATGATTGGTATCACATGAGCAAAGAAGGTCCACTTTTCTTGGGTGGAAGTCCAATGACATTAGTTGTTTGGCATGCCCAATAAGTTTGAGCAGAGAACTGGTTGGCTATATCATGAAACAAAAAAACAGTATTAAATTGACTACAAAAAACAAAAGAAGGAGAAAATGTAAACAAGAAATAAAAATTGAAAGCAAGTAGAGGGTAGGATGAAGATGATCCATACTCGAAACAATATTAAACATTTGAAGTTATCAAATATACATAAAGACAACCAAGACAAATGTGACAAGTGACAACTTACTCTGACTGCATCCTATAGTCTCACAGATCTATCAAAGGAAGAAGTTGCAAAGATAGTTGAGCCTAGTCTAAACCAAACATCTGTAACAAGAAGTGAATGTGTTTTTTTAGTAGTTGCACAATCAAAATTTTCCATGTTCCAAATGAAAACTTGTCATCATAAACTATTTCCTTATTATCATTTCACAATCTTGGTAATTTTCGTCCATAAAAAAAAGTTTTTGTAGTGACTTCAAATTTACTATTTTATTGGGGGCCTTAAAACCATGTTTGGAGTAGAATTGTGCATAGCCTTTGACTTTAAATTTATACACAAGGAGATGGCGAAACTTTTGAAGCTTTAGTATATCTAAAGGCAATTCTCTAACAGAAGTTTTCTTAAGATCTAGTGTTTCTAGATTATGCAACTTGGAACCATTGACACCTTTGTGTTCCTTAAGCTTAGATATCTTAAATGATATAGATCAACAACTGCTACTGGAAACTTATTCAAAGGTGCATCTTCATAATCTAAAACACCTAGTAGTTTACAACCACCTGGAAATAGTTTGCCAAGAGATAAATTTTGTCCAACACCAAACATTAAGAGAGAAAGGAGTTGAGAGCCTAATCTATGAATATGTTGTTGCCGATGACATGGTAATGTGTCATGCATCGAAAGCCTTCAAATGTTTTCTGGCCATGCCATGCTTTGTTCTTTGACAAAAAAATACAAAGTTTTTGTCCTTGGACTTCAAAATGATAATCTCCCTTAGAAGATCATGGATTCATAAAGTTTTCACCCTTCCATTAGATGTTATCTCTGCTACATGTATCAAGTTTTTGTTTAGGAGCTCCTTGAGGTAATCATCTACAACATGTTCCTTTGTTTTTCCTTCTTTGGCTTTAATGAATCCTTCTGCTATCCACAAGCTAGCAAATGAATCTTATGCACTGAATCCGATAGTCCTCAGGAAAGAGGCTCAAGTACAAGAAACAATATTTCAAATGGTAAGGTAAATCATACCATACCATGATCAACTAAAACATAATCCATGAATGTTCAATTTACAGTTAAGGAATCAATCGTTAAGAAAATCCACTAAGAATGAAACACATTTTGGAGGTGCACAACCAATCACTTTGAAATGGTATGTTTCTTAATCTTAGCTTCTTTAGTCTCCAAGAGAAACTACTAAATTTGTCATGAATGACATCTAGAAAGGGAAGCCATAAAATTTGCTTGGTGTAATTAAGGAGTAAGAGCTTGTCTAAGAGCTTTTTTTTTTATTTTGCATCTCCTAAATGTGGGGTGCTCTCCAGCACTAGAAGCAAATATTTTCTTGCAAGAGTTATATATGGTATTGAAAACTATCACATCGAAAGAGCAAAATATACGATAAAATTTGAACAAACAAATGTAATTCAATTTATTTTTGAAGCTTAAGTACAACAACAAAGCTAAATTTTTCTCCTTCCTCAAAAGTAGTTTCAAGATCTTCAAAGCTTTGCTCAACTCTAAGGTCCTTGCTAATTATCAAACACTTTTGCAATGAATTTTTTCCCGAAAATATAGTATTAATAGAAAAAGCAAAGGTTGGAAATTCCTATCAGCTGCAGAGATATTAGAAAGAGAACATGAGATATAATTTACAAATTTCAAATGTAAAAATCATGGCATTGTAGATTTGGGATAAATTACATTACATACTACCAAACCAAACACTACTTTGAAGTTATACTATGATAAACGAGTAATAGTGAAGTACAAATTTTGAAATTAGTGTCTTAAACACTTTCATAATCAATTGCAAATTAGAAGCCACTATAACTACTTAGATTTACATGTATTATTCAATTAGTTGACCTTTCAAGCAGTACATCAAAGAGTATGATACTAGGGACATAATCACTGTCAAACTAACTATTCCCGAGTACATTGTCTCTTATGATGCATAACTTGTGGTATGCTTCTTGTTGGGCTTGATATTAATATTTTAGTTGATCTTTGTTTAAAGGAATGAAAGAATATAGACAGGTTTATTCAGAGTAGTTGAGGATTCCATTGATGTAGATGGATCTTTCTCACTCTCCACTCTAAAATATGCATTATTTATGCCCCCTTTCTTTTTATCTATTAGCTACATAATTTGCTAGAAGGAACAAAATTAGGAAATACTAGATTTAGCATATGGAAAATATACCTTCTCCACGTATTCAACTACAATTGAGTTGATTATTTTCTTGATAACTTCCTTGAAAACTTTGGAAGGTCCAAGCACCTCTAATAAAATGTTTTTTGGTATCTGTTGAAAACACATAATACAACCATATATTGATTTAATCTTATCTCCTTTATATCAAAAGACTTTTGCATTTGAATTTGCATATATTGAACTAAATTGCATATTACACACATAAGTTGTTCGATACTAGCAAGTACTATTTGGCTTGGAGTTGACATTTCCCTAATCCCATAGTAAACTATGGTGTGCAACATATGATTTACGTATCTGCTAAAGCTTTAAGAGCAACAATGTGATTCCAAATGGGAGTAGAAAATGGAGAGCACCACTTTATGGAGAATGATAAAAGTATAACTTAAGCATTCCATAAAAGCAACAATTATGGATAAAAGTAACCAAGAAATATGGGGAAAAAGCATCAAAATACCATGAAACATATGCAGAAACCAGGAGAATGACTATTATAGCCAATTTTATAGCCTCTACAATTAAGTTTCCAAGAGAAGAATATATTCTAGATATACTTTAGCCAGAATTTAAACATAAGAATCCTAAAATAGTAGTTTGGAGAAACAAAAAAGGAAAAACATGAATTCCCAAAGAGTTTTATATATCACCAAAGAGAATGCATGAGTGTTGTTACATTATTTAGTACCCATCCCACTCCTTTAATGACTAAAGGATATACTTCATGATTTAGTACCCAATGAATGATAGTTTTTAAACATCAGATTAATGTGGTATAAATGTCTAAAGTTAATATAAAACCCAAGTGAGAGATTGTTAGAAATTTTATAATTCCTAATTAATTAATGTGGACTACATATTAAATTATAATATTTATATTATCTATTTACATTTTTTATGGGCCCAATATAAATGATTTAATTTGGTAAACATATTAGACTATTAACAGAAAATTGATATGGGCTTAATGAGCGAAAACCAGTTTAGTCCATTATAATAGGAACCCTAATAGGTAAAGAAAATTGATATGGGCTTAATGAACGAAAATCAGTTTGGTCCATTATAATAGGAACCCTAATAGGTAAAACTTGAGGTATGGTTATGGTCCTCTATATATCAAATCAGAAACGGTTTTCTCCTCTCCCCACCTGAAGAGAAAACGAAGGTATCATAAGGAGTAAGGAGATTTGATTGAGAAAAATCACTGAACCAATAGTTCTTAATCACTACTTCTTCCGTTGCGTCTCAATTAGAATTATTTTATGGATCCAGGTATTCATAAAATTCTTCTTAATAATCTAACATAATATGTTCATTGTGATTATTAATATTTTATAAGGATCCCTTAAAATTACAACATTAGACTCACACTTAAGTTTATGTTACTACTCCAAAGAAAATTTTAGAGAAATATAGAGATAAGTATAAGTAATTGAAAGAAGTATATAGAACTTTCTCCTCAAGTATGTGAAATTTTATCTTGATATATTTAGAACTCTTTTTTAAAGCCTATAAAAATGGGAGATATTGCAATTTGTAAATTAAGTCAAAAATCAAAGTATTTCAAAAATAGTAAAAATTAGTCTTCTTTTAAATATCCTCTCCTCCATTTCTCTCATATTTTCTATAATCTTCTCCTTTCCAAGAGTAACACACTCCCTCGTACTTCATCTCGCATTGCCGAGGCCCGTTGTGTTAGCGTCCTCCATATAATAATGAGAACGACGAGGTGCGTTATCATTGAAAAACGAGAATTAATAGTTATAATGAGATTAACCTTGAAGCGAAAAAAAAAATGATGAGATTAATCTCTAGAGACGTAAATATTAGTTAAGTATATATGTGCGTGAAAGAAGAGACTGATAAGACTAATTACTCGACGTAGAGGTGAACGAAGTGGTGGTTGTGTGAGAGAAGGAGTGAAGGTTGCTTTATAGCGTTGCCAGGGACGAGGAGGACCATCATAGGTGCGAATTAATAAATTGCGGAAATTACTGATTTGCTCTTTCGGGGGAGTTGTGAGATTGCGGGAGAATGGGTAATTGTTGGGAAGTTTAAGGGGTATTTTTGGAAGAGTGTGGATGCTTGTGCTTCGCGTGTGTTGGGTGTGGTCCCAAAACACTTTGACATGTTTCTGATCCATGGTGGCGCCAGTGCTGCACACGGTGCAACTTTTTCGTATATAGTAATACTTGTGCTATGTGCTTGCGCAGATGCATTTTTAAGCCATTACTGTATAAAAAATAAACTCTACTTAAGAAAACAATATTAATGTAATATTTATATAGATATGTAAATAAATATAGGATATGAGAAAAAGAATTTTGCAAAAAGAAAATTAAACTTGAAAAGAAATATATATGTATATATATATATATATATCATTTAATGTTATTAATATAATATTTATATAAATATATAAATAAATAAATTTTTGAATAAATAAATAGTTAGTTCGATGTTAAGAAATTATTTTTTGTTAATTGTGGGAAATCTTAATTCTCTTCCCATTAAGCAAATAAAATTATTTGATGTATTGTAAGAATATCTAATTATGTTATAAATTAAAATACATAATTTAAAAAGTGAAATTTTTATCTCAATATCGTGTCACTCTTTTGTAAATTAGAATTATATCAATTTTAATATTATTTTTGCTTGGTTTTCTCCATGCCTAGCATGTCTAATATAATAGCATAATGCTTAGGTGATTCTTTATTTTTATTATTTTTTGGTAGGTGATTTGTATTGCTTAATTTCACTAGCACGTGTTATTTATATTTGCCATCTATTATTATGATGTACTGGTGTTTCGAATTGGACATACCTTATGTCTAATGTGAGTATTTTTTAAAACTTAAATATGATTTTGATCTTAAAAAATATATAGGATCATTTTGAGTCTGATGCTTTTTTTTATTATTATTTTAGTACTTGAGTTTGTCTTGATAGTGTGTTTTATGGGCATTCCTATTGGTTAACTGGATTGGCATGATGTACCGACCAGTTGTTTACCATTTTAATTTCTCTTGATGCACATGGTATCGTGTTATCATATTTTGGATGATTGCTCTCACAGTATACTTCTGTCATTTTGGTATTGGATTGACCAACAACCACTTTTAACTTCAAGGGTTCGAGTATCTTTTATAAGAATTGAAACCAAGTGCTGAACACAAAATAATCCACCACCCCCCAATCTCCCATGTGATCCTTCTCCTTTCCTTTGGTTTGGGGCGCCAAACACTGTACATGCACTTTGCCAAACTTATTTTGTGGTCCACCAGCTATTTGGACTGCTTACAGTGTGTGGTTGTTAACATGTTAATTGTTACCTTTTTATCCTGTGGTTGTTAACATGCGATAATATGAACCGCATGGTATTCTAACAATACTTATACCCCTTAGTTTGGACATATCTTAAATACTAGGTAGGTGAGTTAATTTTGCATGAACGTAACAGAAGCCGGTGGTCATATGTTTCTTAACTCATTCAAAGAATATAGAGTTAAAACTTAAAAGTTCCAAAGTTTTCTCATTAAATCTCGTGATTTAACTCTTGCTATTGAGACAAGACAACAAAACTAGCCATTGCACAAGCGTAATGCTTCATGGTGAAACAAGGCTATTATTGCCTTACTGGTGTGGATTTTTATGTTGGTCTACAAGCAATCCACATGTACTTTCCCAGTAGCTGAAAATTTGGTTACTTGACTGGTGAAACTAAGGCACCAGCCAAGTCTAAACTCCATTATGCTGTTCAGGATGCTGAACACTCCATGAGTATGACATGGCTAGTAAACTCTATGAATGAAGACATCAACAAAAAGTAATGAGATGCACTCGGATATGGATAAGAAATTTAAATCTATGAACTAATCCTGAAGAATGGAGAAATCTGACAAGATGGCATGCAGTATTTAAATACCTATAAGATAACTGGAGCTATTTATTGATTATCAAAGGAAAATACCTATATATGCCAAGCATTGTAATAAGATAGTCAGAGAAGGAAAATTCTTCATAATTCCTGGTCCAGACGAGTGATAAGCAAGAGTCATTTGGTGGTGCGTTTATAGATGAGTTGTATCTTTTAGGGATTATGAAGTAACACAGGAGTTCTCTTTTACCTTTTTAACTATATTTTTTTTCCTTTGGTAAAATATAGTTATAGATTATGAAACTAAAGTAAGGCTTATAATTAATCTCAGACATGAAGCAGAGGTTTTGCTTGTTCCATTTTTCTATCCTTGGTTCCTTTCTTTATCTTCATATATTCATTTTGGTTAGCTATTTTGTGGTCGGTAAGCATAGTAATAGTAAATTCCATCGTTCATTTATTAGTATCTCTTGTCTCTGCCATACTCAAATGTTCCTGACTGTAATGGGTCAATTGCAAGAACTTCAAATTAAGAAGTCTGAAGTCTGAACATACCACATGATTGATGAAACAAAGGAACCAAAAGTACATAAATCCAAGGAACAAAGCTTAAGAGTTAAGACTTTTATGCAACTATGTAACAATAATCAATTTTAATATGTTTTACCATTAAAATTATAATTATTAATCCAATAAATTACCAATCAATAATTACTTAATTCAAATTTTGATCAAAAGTTTTATCATACTGGCTCTCACAAACCAATAGTTTCCTAAGAGGTTGAAGCCAAAAATCTTCAAGATACAACACAGGACTGTTTAATCTTTATAAAGCTATAGCAGTTCCAGAATCAAAGTCCAGCCTTTCTAATTGATACATGTGCAGCACAATGCCCACAAGAGAATTGCCAAAGCCGAAGCCATAGAAGCCATTGCATAATACCCACAAAGCCTAGAAAATCTTGACTTATTGAATGCCACAAGTGCATTGGTGGCACCCGAGAAGGCGAAGATTATGCATATTATGAAGGCATGGAATGTTCTCGGGCGACCCTTGAAGACTATGGTGGGAACTGGATTGTTGTCTATGTACTCATAAGGAAGCTGAAGGAGGATGGTGATCACTGTGAAGCAAATCCCCAAGACACACTCTAGAAGGGTGTAGTGGGGAATTGAGGCTAAAGTGGTTTGATAAATTGTTTTCTCTTCGAAAGTCATTGTTGTAAAGAAAGAAAGAATGCAAGGAGTTTGAGGAGACCAATTAAGCCATGTTGGATGGTGTGGATATTGTGAAGTAGTATATGTATATATATAGTATAGTATACAACTAGCACCTTTCACACTTAATTCATGGAAATTTGTGAGACACTTCTTGGAAACTTGTGGGAAGGTTTTGAAATACACGGTGGAAGAGGGTGAATATGGTGTCTCTTTCACATGAAACTTCAAGGAATTTGGTGCCAAAGAAAAAAAAAAAAAAAGATGTGAGGATATTAGAAAGTTGAGATGGGGTCCAAAGTAAGGAGCATGAAGGAGTGTCGTGGACTTTTTGGCATAGAGGAAGTTTCCTCTCTAATTACTACAACATAGAAATTGGGTGTGAAATGTGATTGTGATTGTGACTGTGACATCTCTTTTGTTAATGGGAGCTAGATGAAAAGATATTCCTGAAGACTAGGTTCATCAAATAGGTAGGGGTCATCTATGTGATTAATCAATTATATTGGTTGTGCTAAATCTTAAATACTTTCTAAACCACCACTTGTGTATCGACATTTACCTATTTCATTTGTACCATAAAGTGAACAAGTTGAGCCCTTACCCGGGGTTCACGTTCACGTTCTCTCTCTTCTTCTTTTTTTGTCCCCTTCTTTTCCTTTAAAGTAGAAGGAATATGTCTATGAATAAGGAACAAGGTTGGAGCATTTACTTGAAGTCAAGATAATTACTTAAGGTTGTGAAAATCGATTGTCTCATACATTTGGATAAACATGTTGGACAAAATATTTTTGATACCAGGTTAAAACTTTACAAGTCCAACCCAGCCTTTATATGCCATTGGGCGAAGTTGCTAGATCACTGGCCTACGTTTTACTAAAAAAATGAATGTTTAGCCTAATTTAATAATTTTAAGTTAAAATAATAGTTAATACTATTTTGTTTATAAAAAATCAAGCCAATGAACTCACTTCTTCTAATATAAGAAAAATTTATTAGATAGTTCGAATCCATCATGTATCTATTGTATATGATTCTGATCAATTTATATGTGATATATATTTAAGTTTTTTTAATTTGTAGACTAGTCAACTTTAAACATGTTAAATTTTCAGGCCAAATTTGATTGAGCCCAAATTCAACTGGATTTATATTTCAAACTTAGTCCACAAACTTTAGCTGGCTAAAGGCTAGGTGCATCAAGCAATGGGTGTTGCTAGGTGCACCAACATTATTGTTTGTGCATCCAGAAATTTTAAATAATTCTGTAAATGCCCTTGCACTTTCTTCTTCCTTTATAACTTGCTTTTTAACGTTTTTTTTAATTTATGCTCCACTTTCTTGTTTGCTTTCTTTGTTTGGTGTAGGTTTTTTATTGTTGAGAGAGGTGTCGCTTCGGAGATGAAAGTGTTATGGAGGTTCGTTGGTGGTAGTTTGATTGTTAACTGACGCTGTTGGAGGTATGCCGTAAAATGTGTGTTTGCATGATATACGGATTAAGTAATTTGTAAGTTTTAATATAACTTACGGATTATATAATCCGTATGTTTTATACGGATTATGTAATCCGTATGGTTTATATGGATTAGATAATATATATGCTTCATACGGATTAGATAATCCGTATAAAATCATATGGATTACATAATCCGTATGTTTTATACAGATTTTTAAATATATTAAAATTTTAAATTTTTTTAAATTATAAATATGTTAGTATTTATTGTTTTAAATAAAAATTATTTGTTTATATGTTTATTTGAAATATTTTCTGTGTGTAAATTGATAATTAATTTGTAATTATTTTTTATATTTTTAAAATGGTAAGACTTGTAAGATAATTTATAGTTGTAATTTATAGATAATTTATTTGAGTTTATGTGGTCTAATATTGATTGTTTTGTGTAGTAATAATTTGATGAATTAGAATTAAGTTGAATAAAATAATTTATTTGACTACATATGTTGTGGTTATAACTTTTTATGTATTATATGGTTATGAATTGTAAGTAAAAAAAAGTTGATGTTATTGGTTTTTAATATATAGGGTTATCAATTTTAATGTTTATAAAATGGTATGCAGTAAAAAATTACGTAGAGTTTTGTGTGATAGTATATGTACAGGTGCGGTTAGGTGTCGTTTGTTTCTGATGTTGAAAATTTTGAATGTGTTGTTAAGATGAACAAAAATCAATGGATATATGACAGTATAATGTCTGAAGAAGTTAATATGAATGATGAAAATAAAGACGAAGCTGGTGTGAATGAAGAAGAACATGTTGATTGTTTTGAGGCGTTCAATACTTATCAGGTAATAATGTGATTTATTGTTATTAAATTAATAAAAGGAATGTCCCTTTGAAGACTAAAATTGTGTGGCTTGCATTGTAGGTGTTTGCTACCCAAGATGATGTTTTGTAGAGGGTTCGATTAGTCGCTTATGAAATTGGATTTGTGGCGGTAATTATGAGGTCAGACACAAACACTGGTATGAGAGGAAGAACTTCATTTGTATTAATTGGTTGTGAAAGGAGTGGTCAGTATAGGTCTAGGAAGAAAGATTTTGTTAGAAGAGATACTGGCAGTAGGAAATGGGGGTGTCCCTTCAAGCTTCGTGGGAAACCAGTGGTTGGAGGGCAAGGTTGGATGGTGAAATTAATATGTGGGAGTCACAATCATGAATTGGCCAAGTCATTAGTTGGAGATCCGTACATTGGTCAATTGACTAAGAATGAGAAGATAATTATTGTTGATATGACAAGCACTGATGTGTATAACTCATACGAATCAGATGATCCGTATGCGTTATAGGATCATATAATGCATACGGATCGTTTGGAACCAAAAACAAACAAGCAGCCATTAACGAAGAGCACGAAGCTTACCTCGATGGCGGAAGTGGCAAAGATCAGTGGAGACGTCCTCAATGCCGACAACAAAAGCACTCAACGACGAACGACGCGGAGGAAACCAAGGAAGACGAAGCAAGAAGAAGAACGCGATGAGTGAAGAAGAAGAATGCGCAACGTGAGGGGAAAAGGAGATGACGACGTACGGATATGGAAATGAATAGTAGCACGCCGCGATAGGGTTTTTAAACTTTAAGTGAAGGGCATTTTTGCCACTTCACTTAAATTGTTGGGTGCACCTAGCAACACCCCAAAGCAATTAAACTTGACCCATTTTAATATACATATTTCCTATAATTACTAAAAAATAGAGATATTCTAGACCTCACTGCAAAGAATAAATAGTATTTTTTATTAAAGGATAAATAGTATGGATATGATTTATGAATTCTATTGCATGTGGTTCTTTTTAGATAGGACTCTCATTCGCTTCCCTTTTTAATCCCCAGTCATTCGTATCCCATTTCAATGACCTTATGGAACGAAAAAGTATGCAAGTGGAATATTGCCTTATGTATGGACTTGCTAGGCAACTTCGTTAGAGACATTTGAAAGAGAATTGTGGGCTATGGACGAGACAAGCCAAACCAAGGTATCCACTTTGTATTAATTTCTTTATTTAGTTTTCCTTAACCATATGCAAAGGTCGACTTTGAGATTGTTGGTGTCATGAGTGAATAGAGAAAATTATACCTCATAATTATTTATTTTTTTTGTCAGCTATCGAGATATCGTGGGTATCTCTTAATACATTGATTGAATCATAAACTAATTTCGCTTGCATCATGTGACTGTTGTTGGTTTAAGAGAATTATTCATATAAAAAAATCAAATACAAGTTCTTCCATTAAATAGATTCTTTTTGCATATGTAAATGCAATGGTGTCACTGTGTCAACCTTATGGGTTTCATAATCATTTAAATGTTGTCATTCTTTCATTTTTTATGCAAAAATAATTAATAATATCCATTTATAATAAAAAAAAATTTAAAAAAATTATTTTCGATAAAAATTATAGCAAAATTATGTATTCTACCCTGTGACAAATTAGGTATATCGAAAATAAGATTTTAACATTTCAACTTTGATAAACATCTTAGTAAATTCAATAATAGCATGGATAGTTAATGTAATTTATAAGTTGTACATGAGTTAGAAAAAAATAATTAAATGATTTCAAAGAATTCAATATCATAAAATTTGATTTTTATTCAATTATTAAAAACCTCTCTCATGACTTTTAAATCTTCAAATAAAATTTCACAAACAAGATCATAGGAATTATCATATTTTTTTAAAAAAAAAATCAGTTTTTATTATTTTCTTTATGTTCCCACCTTATCTCTCAATATATTTTGTTACTCACACTACTAGAAAAGCGTTTTTCTATGACGCAGGTTTTACGACGGTTGTATAAAAACAGATGTTGTAAGTAAAGCGGTGACATTTTTGTAAATAATTGAAAAATTTTAAAGACGATTTTGATAAACCCATCTTTGAAAACGCATTACGACATCGGTTCTTGTAGAACCGATGTTGAATGCGAAAGGGAATGTGAACCGCGCACCTCTCTTAGTCCTAGCCTTATTTTAATCACTCTTCCTTAGTTTTGCAAATTAAAACCCTAAAGTTCTAATGCGAACCAGCACCATTTCTCTGTTCACCAAAATCCAACAATGGGACCGCCTGATTCCGGTGACTTCGGCCCTCACCTTCATGAGCACCTTCGGGTGCAATTCGAGCAACGCCACCGCCCACAGAAGTGACGAAGTGGACGCATCCTGCGCCGCGAAAAGGAAGTCGAAGAGACAGCCACCGATCTCGGCGTCAATGGAGAACGGCGATAGCCACCAAATAGAATCTTTTTAAAACTTGGGGTCCAAATTGAATCTTTTGAAATAATTTGGGAACCAAATTGATAATTAAGTTTTTTTTCTTAAATATGCTTTAGGTCCCTTATAAATGACCGATTTTTGTTTTAGGTCCCTAATAAAAAAATTTGTTGCATTGGATTCCTGATATATCAAAAAAATTGTTTTTGAGTCTCTATCATCAATTAAGTGATGATGTTGTTCCATTTGAATCACGGATTCTATTGGAAATATTTATTTACAATGTGTCACATCATCACTTAACTGACAATAGGGATTCAAAACAAAAGTTTTGATATATCAAGAATCCAATGCATCAAAAAAATTTATTAGAAACCTAAAACAAAAATCAGTCATCTATCAGAGGCATAAAACATATTTTAGCTTTTTTTCTATTTTACGTTGATTCCTTTATTCAACTTCAATTGGATACTTTAATTGAAAATTTTGACTGAAAATTTTGTGCTTTACCTTAAAATTTAAGACTTCTTCGAATTACTCTGCTCCTCGGCATAAAGGTAATGTTTAATAGAAAACTTCTAACACCCTAAAAAATATAACTCAATTGTGTGTTTGTGGGATTTAATTATGAAATAATTAAGATTCTTTGTTTTAACTAAGGAAATATATACTTTAAGTAATTAAATATAATTAGTAATTGATGCGTAAAATATGTTCGCTCAGGGCAAGCGTACCCTACGTGCAGTAACAATAGACTTAAGTCCGGATATCATACCCAAAGGACTAGTCGTGTTTCTGTAATAATTTAATTTGTAATAAACTAAACAATTTGGTTTTAACCAATAGTTGAGAAATGTGTTCAATTACTTTGTTGGAAAACAATACTCTAGAGCAATCAGAAACAGTGCAATGAACTTATCAGATAAGAAAGCCTATGGCTATGATTAAATCTTGCCATTGAATTCCCCAAATTATATGTTAATTGAATTTTCAATGTTTATCAATTCCTGACTCCTAAGGTTGTTAAAAGGTTTTGGCCAAACACTTCCAAAGGTTAATCGTCATTTAAGAAATAAATTACTAGAAAGCATAAGCGCATAGACAATGATAATTAGAAATAACTAAAATATGTTTGGTCAATAGTCATTCTAAAGGATTCGGTTGTTCTATAATTCCATTATTCATATGAAGCTAATCACAAATGCACAAATAACTAAAATATATATTGATCAATTCTAATGAGAAACTAAGCATGATAGAACAACATAACTGACTAAATAAAGATAATTTCAGTTGAGTAGACTGAGGTTCATCTGTAGATTACATCATAACCCTAGAAAATAGAGGTTTAGAAAGTCATGGGTACAAACAAGCAAAACAATAACCTCATATACATGAGAAAGATGACGGAATAAGAAAAATTACAACCAAAAGCCTTTGGAATCTTTTGTGCATTCTTCCCATCCAAAAGAGCTCTCGCACCATGCATTGGTCACTCACTGAGTAAATGGAGTGTTTGTGTGTGTGTGTGTGTGTGTGTGTGTGTATTAGTTTTTGTACCTATGTCATGCCCGGGATATTGTTTTGGTCATTATTATGTATATCTTATTCTATAAAGTAAAAGATTTTTTATTTTCTAAACACACACACAATCAAAAAAACTAAAACATAGAACATTACTAATTTTTAGAAATATAAATTTAAATATTCAGTTTTTATTAGGTTACAAAAATATGAAATTGTAATTGTAATAAATAAAATTTAAAGGCAAAAACAATTTAAATCATTAATGAAAAAGCTTCATGTCCACAATTGTAAGACAATGCAATCACTACAAGAAAAAATGGTTTTAACATCGCTTCGTTAACATCGATTTTTGATCAAACCGATGTTAACAAAAACACGGTGGCATATTCGTAAATAACATGAGTTTGTTAACATCATTTTTTACAAACCGATATTAACGAACTCATGCTAACATTGGTTTTTGAAAAACCGATGCTAACGAAGTCATGTTAGGCAAATTCTAATATTATATATATAACCACATCTGGTCACAACACCCACCACATATTAGGCAAATTCTATATTCCCCCAATTGATCCATGTCCTATTCCACCAATATAACAACATGCTAATTAAAGTAGTATTTAATTTTAGAAGTAGGCCCATATTACCCCCACACTAATCCTTCAATTGTCCTATAATAATATGTTTTAGCACTTATTCTCACAAGCCATGTACCTTCCAAACCTATACTTCAAATTTTTAGTGTATAAAAGAATAATTAATTAACTTCAGATCTGTGATAAGCCTAAGGTGAGGAAACAATGGAAACCAAAGCAAGTGAAACAACCTAAGGCTAATGTGGAATCTAAGAAGGAAGAGGTTGATGATAGAGGGTCTAATGCAGTGGGAAATGATAACAATGTTAAAGCAAAGACCAATATGGATATTGCAAGTACTTCTGCTGAGACTCCTTCTCCAGTGGTTGAGGATATCAGAAACAAGGATGTCGAAGCAGTTGTGGAAAAATGGATTGAGGTAATTAGAAGTGGTAGAGAAAGAAGAAAAAAGAAAGTTAATGATAGTTCTGCAGGTTCGGTCTTATGTGATAATGGGTTTGATGCTCTAGAGATTTTGAAGGATCTCATAGAGTTTCAAAACACTGGTCAATGATTATTTCTTGGAATCTTAGGGGGCTGAATAAAATGGGGAACTTAAGGGAGACTAGCTCCCGTCTCCATAACCTTCACCCCAAAATTTCAATTCTGTTAGAAACTAGAGTAAAGTGTGATAAAGCTAAGAAAGTTAGAGACTATCTTAACCTCAGAGGTAAGTACCTTGACAATTATCAAGCTCATTATAATGGCAGGATCTGGATTTTTTGGGATGACAGTTATAAGGACATCAGACTGGTGAAGTGTACATCTCAGATGATACACTGTGGAGTCTATGATGTTAATGGTAATTTCCAAAACTGGATGACAGCCATCTATGCTATGAATCAGTTGGACCAAAGAAGGAAGTTGTGGGAAGACTTGGAGCACATTCATAATAGCCAACAAGGGCCATGGTTCCTTATGGGTGATTTTAACAACGTGACAAAGTCCATGGATAGGGATGGGGGAAACTTGGTGACTGAGAGAGAGTATGTAGATCTCAGGAATTTGATGGATCATGCTGGGCTTTTTGAGAAGGATAGTACAGGGGAATATTTTACTTGGACAAATAAACATTCTATAGGTACTATCTACTCAAAAATTGATCATGTTCTTGGTAATATTGTTTGGCTACAGGATAATACAGATGTGAAACTAGAGATTCTCCCTCCTAGTATATCTGATCACTATTTACTTTGTTTGTCTGACCAGAAGAACAATAGAACTTTACACACTAAATTCAAGTTTACTAATAGTGTGGTAAAGGTGGCTGGTTATCAGGATATTGTTAGGCAGAGTTGGAATAAAGCTTATGTTGGCAGACCTATGGTTAGACTTTGGTACAAACTTATGAGATTGCAGGCTCCTCTTATCAAATTGAGTAAACAGTTCTCTCATCTTCATATGTCCATTGTTCAAGCTAGGACTGAGTTACTAAAAGCACAGAAGGAGCTAATTGTGGACAGAATGAATAGAGGGAATATTGAGAAGGTGAAGAAGTATACTGATGAAGTGATCTACCTGCAGGAACTTAATGATAATATGCTAAGACAGAGGACGAAACTGGATTGGCTTAGAGAAGGTGATACAAATTCAGCTTTTTTCTATGCCTACCTCAATTCTAGAAATGTAGCTACCCACATTAGTCAACTTCAAAAGGAGGATGGGACTTATATTCAGAATCCTGTTGATATAGAGAAGGAGGTTTGTGAATTTTATGGTAAGTTGTATGGAACTCGAGAACAAAGTGTGAGCATGATTGATATTAATGCTATGAGGGAGGGACCCCAGTTGACTATGGTGCAGAGAGCTGACCTAATTACCCTTGTAACTGTTGTTGAAATAAAGAATGCTATTAAAGGGATTGGTGATCTAAAGAGCCCTGGTATTGATGGGTATGGAGGTAAATTCTTCAAGGCAAGTTGGGACATCATTGAAAAGGATGTTGTAGAAGATGTCCAAGAATTCTTTGAGCATAATGTGCTTTACAAAAGATTTAATGAGACTGTTGTCACTTTGATCCCTAAACATCCTGCTGCTAAAATGATAAAAGAGTACAGGCCTATTGCAGGGTGTTCTACTTTCTATAAAATCATTTCCAAGATCCTCACTACAAGACTTGGGAGAGTTTTGGGAACTATTATTAGTAAAGCCCAGGTAGCCTTTTTTCCAGGCCAGAAAATTCATTCTCATATCTTATTGGCTATGGAGCTTTTAAAAGGGTATAATAGGAGCAATGGTACTCCAAGATGTATGGTACAACTTGATCTACAAAAGGCATATGACATGGTTGATTGGGGTGCTCTTGAAAATATTCTCAGTGAGATAGGTTTGCCAAAGAGGTTTGTTGATTGGATCATGACTACTGTTACCACAGTCTCATATAGATTCAACATTAATGGTATTTACACTGATAAGATAGAGGCTAGAAGGGGCATCAGACAAGGGGATCCCTTGTCCCCCCTTTTGTTTGTGATAACTATGGAGTACCTTAGTAGGCTGCTTTTCAGAATGCAAAAGAACCCGGATTTCAATCATCATACTAGATGTGAAAGGTTGCAGCTCACTCATCTCACATTTGCTGATGATCTTCTGTTGTTCTCTAGAGGAGATCAAGGTTCCATGGAGATTCTTCAGATCACTATCAAGAGCTTTTTGGATTCAACAGGTATGAAGATTAATCCTTCAAAGAGTAGGTGTATTTTGGTAGTGTGTCAGATTTTGTCAAGAACTCAATTCTGCAGCTAACTTCTTATAAGGAGGGGACTTTCCCCTTTAGATATCTTGGAGTCCCAGTGACTAGCAAGAAGCTATCTGTTATTCATTATATGCCTTTGGTGGATAAATTAGTGAGTAGGATAACTCACTGGAGTTCCAGGCTTCTTAGTTATGCTGGAAGATTACAGTTAATTAAAAGTGTGTTGTATGCTATTACTTCATACTGGATGCAGTGTATTTGGTTCCCTAAAACTGTGCTTAGCAAAATCAATGCCATTTGTAGATCGTTTCTCTGGACAGGTGGAAGCACTATCAGTAGAAAGAGTCCAATTGCCTGGGAAAAAGTTTGCAAACCTATTGGTAAAGGGGGTCTGAATGTGCTAGATTTAGAGATTTGGAATAGCATGTTTATGATGAAATTACTTTGGAATATTTGTGCGAAAACTGATGATTTATGGGTTCGTTGGATACACGCCTACTATTTGAAAAATGAGGATATGATGCATAGAATTGTCAAGGGATCAGACTCGGGTATATTTAAAACAATTCTTCTGCAAAGGGATAACATTGGGAACATGCAGAATGTTTGGAATGAGATGTTGCAATCAGGGAGATTCATTGGGAGTAAAGTGTATGGTAACCTGTTGCCTGCCACACCAAATGTAGTTTCGGCCAAGTTAATTCTCCACAATAGAGCAAGACCTCGTGCAATCTTTACATTATGGATGATCTGTCATGGGAATTTAGCCACAAAGGCCAGATTGCATCGGTTTGGAATGTTGAATAATAATCAATGTGTCTTTTGTACTGAGGTTGAAACCATTGATCATTTATTCTTTGATTGTTTTATGTTGAAGAAGTTCTGGGTTGGAATACTTCATTGGCTTGGTATCCATCATACTCCAAGAATTTGGAATGAGGAGATAAATTGGTTTTTGAATTGCTATGGAGGTAAAGGCTGGAAATCTGAACTTGTTAGATTAGCTTTGACAGAAACTGTGCATGAGCTTTGGCTCTTTAGAAATGACTCTTGTTTCAATCAAAGAGATGACAATAGGAATTGTATAGAAAGAATCATTAACAACATAGTGTATAGAGGGTGGTCTAGTCCTAAGCTTAGACCACATATAGCTTTATTGATGTTACAGTAAGGTAGGTTGTTTCTTGGTTGTGGGCTGGATCATTTGATCGCCTTGTTTTGTCTTGATTTTGGATTAATGAAAATTTCTTTGATTAAAAAAAAAAGAATAATTAATTTAAATTTAATAATTCATACAAATTATTTTAACTCTTTATCATTATCAAAATAATTATATAAAAATCAGTTCACCTTATGAAAATATTTTTAATTTTTTAATTTATTTTAGGCTTAAATAACATTTTTGTCCCTATAAAATAGGAGTTTTATTTTTATTTTAGTCCTTTAAATAACATTTTGTAGTGGTAATTGTAATTTGTTGGCACTTTTCCCTTCTTTTTTTTGCATCATCATTACAGCATTGATTGTTATTGCAAGTGACCATCTTCATAGGTACAAATGTCTTTCATAAACTTTTGATGCCTTTTTTTTGTTACAGATGCTTTTATAACTTGTTTTATGTGACTATTACTTTATATAAAATTAATGTTCACCATGAGTGAACCTTCTCGTTTGAAATTTAATACAATGATTCTTCTAGACAGTTTGGATTAATCATTGTATTGAATCTTGAATTGTTTGTTTGGACAATTTAGGAAGAGTCATTTTTTTTAGTAGATTCATACATATAGGTTAACTTTCTTTTCTTAAATTTGATGAAATTTCGGTATAGTGCATTTTACTTTGTTCTCCGAGTGCATACTTGATTGTGGTGGAATTCATGTCACCGCTTTCATGTCATGTACTTAGAGATCAATGCTGCTGAAATTTCGTCAAATCTAAGAAAAGAAAATTAACTTTTACGTATGAATCTACTATAAAAAGATGTCTTCTTAAATGAGATAGGGTCACACCTTCAATGAAAAAGGTGAGGTTTTCATGCATGGAATAAATTTGTGAGTATCATAGAGTTATTAATTAGATGGGTCAAAGTTGAATGAATGCAAGTCCTAAGAACCTTGTGTATAAGGAAGGTGTTGAATAGTTCTTGGAATTTGCCTCCGAAAGAAGTCGACCGGGTGAGGATGGAAAATATTTATGTCCTTGTATAAACTGTTTGAGTAGGAGACAACAAGTACTAGATGACATACGAGAACTCTTTCTGTGTGATGGGATTAAGAAGAATTATACGACATAGGTATGACATAGTGAATTGACAGATATGTAGAGGGGTCCCAAACTAAACCAATTGATGTAGAAATGTGAGATCGATTAGAGGACATGATTTGTGATCTTGGACAAGAGTATTTTCATCAAGCTCATGCCCCTATGTTTGATACATTGGAAAGTGATTCGAAGAAGCCTTTGTATCTAGGGTGCAAGAAGTCATTGACATTGTTTTCAGCGGTGTTAAGTCTGGTTAATGTGAAGGCCAGATATGGATGGAGTGACAAAAGTTTTACTTCACTACTTAAGGTAGTGTATGATATGCTTCCAGAAGAAAACAAGTTGCCAAAAAGTTACTATGAGGTGAAGATTTTGTGTCCAATGGGTATGGAGTATCAGAAAATTCGTGCATGCCCTAATGATTGCATACTGTACAAATATGAGTACAAAGAAATGCATAAATTCCCCAGGTGTAAGGTGTCACGGTACAAAGTGAATGATGATGACGAGTGTAGCTGTGACGAAAACACAAAGAAAGGCCCCCTAGCAAAGGTGTTATGATATCTTCCTATTACTCCAAGGTTTAAGCATTTATTTGTTAATGGAAATAACCCAAAAGACCTTACATGGAATGCAGATGGCAGAAACTACGATGGAATGCTCTGCCATCCTGTTGATTCTTCCTAATGGAAGAAGATTAATTATTTGTATCTGAATTTTGGCAAAGAAGCAATAAATGTTAGGCTTGGATTTTCCACTAATGGATTGAATCTCTATGGAAGTTTAAGCATTCAGCACAGTTTGTGGCCTATTTTGCTAGTAATTTATAACTTGCCTCCTTAGTTGTGCATGAAACAAAAATACATGATGTTGTCTATGATGATATTTGTCCCAAGACAACCAGGAAATGATATCAATATTTATCTCAATCCCTTGATTGAAGACTTAACAAAGTTGTGGGACGAGGGGGTTACCGTGTTTGATGGGTATTGAAATGAGACATTCAAGTTGTGTGCAATGCTATTTTGTACCATTAATGACTTTCTAGCATACAGAAATTTAAGTGGATACAATGTTATGGGCCATCATGCATGTCTTATCTATGAAGAAGAGACAAGCTACGTACAAGTAAAACATGGAAGAAAAATAGTATACACTCGACATCGACATTTTCTAAAACTTATCACTCTTACCGACGATTGAAAAAAGCTTTTAATGGAGGTTAAGAGCATGAAAGTGAGTCGCTACTGTTAACTAGTCAGCAAGTTCTTGAGCGGATTGAGGACATCAATACTATATTTGGAAACACCCAAAAAAAGCTGACAAGTAAAACTTGCATATGGAACAAGAGGTTGATTTTGTTTGATCTTCCATAATGGTCTGATCTAGATGTTAGACATTGTATCGATGTTATGCATGTGGACAAAAATGGGTGTGATAGTGTCATTGGCACGCTTCTTAACATTCAAGGCAAGACAAACGATGGTTTGAATACTCGTCAAGATCTAGCTGAGATGGGTATACGTGACTAGTTACATCCAATGTGTGATGGTAAGAAAATATACTTGCTTTTAGCATGTCATACTTTTTCAAGAAAGGAGAAGACAAGTTTCTGTCAATGTCTGTGTCATGTCAAAGTGCCACAAGAATACTCTTCAAATATTAAGAGCTTTGTGCAGTTGAAAGATTTGAAATTAGTTGGTTTAAAGTCTCATGATTGTCACGTCTTAATGCAACAATTATTAGTTGTGGCTATTCGAGACATTTTGCCTAATAAAGTGAGGCATGTCATAACTCGCCTGTACTTTTTATTCAATGTCATTTGTAGCAAAATCATTGACCTGTAAAGTTAAATGACTTGGAAAATGAAGTTGTTATTATTCTTGTGCCAATTGGAGATGTATTCTTCTAAAAACCGATGTTGTGGTGCATACGAAAACATCAATTTTTAGGAAAAATAATGTTGTTAAGTGTATCACAACATCGTTTTTTAGAAAAATCGATATTATTTTTTATATATTTTACATTTTTTTATTTATTGTTTGTTATACGACATCGATTTTCTTAAAAACCAATGTTGTGTAGTGTATGTTAACATTGATTTAATTAACGTTAGTGGTTTTAACATCGGTTAAAAATCAATGTTGAAAGTTTAAAATAACTGATGTTAAAAGCCTATTATCTAGTAGTGAATATTTTACAATAAATCTTACATTAAGTTCATGCTGTCATAAATTTCCCTACTTCATTTTATAAGAAAATAGTAATATCATATTAGATAAAAATAACATATTCAATAAGTTAGTGAAATAGTCTTATGTAAGCAAGAAGATTTCTTTTATGTTAAATTATAATAACAATAAATTAAAAAAATGCTCTAATAATTTAAATGTTAACATAGTTTTATGTAAATTATTTTTTCATGTGGGTTAAGTGTAAATTCCCTGACTTAATTTAATAATTGTTCATCCCAAGAGTTTGATTTAAAAATTAAGGTTTTCATTAGGCTAAAAAAATATAAATTGTAATTGTAATAAAAAATTATTTTTAAATGCATAAAAAATTTATATACTTGATAAAAAAAAGTTTGTTGTCCAAATTTATAAGATAATGTAAAATTTTAATAAATCATGCAAGATGCTCATGCCTTCATAAATTTTCCTGCTTCATTTCTTTAAAAAAATATTAATCCCATAGCATATTCAATAGATTAAATTTCTATTTATATTAATTATGATAATGATAAGTTAAAAAAATAATTTCACTCTCATAATTTAAATGATAATATAGTTTTAGGTAAATTGTTTCTTTTTTAAGTTAAGTGTAAATTTTTCAACATAATTTCATATATAACTTATGAAATAATAATAATAATATTAATGAAAAATGTTCAGGCAACATTTATATAAATGATCCAATGGAAAAATGTATACCGTTTCAGATATTTTTAAAAAATATTTTAAAAGAAGTAAATATTTTTAAGAGATAATAGCCAATAAATAAGGAGCAGATTTAAAATGGGCAGTTTTTCATTCATAAATAAAGGGTGATTTTAAGATCAAAATGACTTTTAAAATTAATAAAATAACAAACATCTAACATCAAAATGAGTTCCATAAAAAAAATTTAAATGAGTTTAAAATTAAAAAAATGAGCAATTTTAATTAACAAAACTCAAATCATATTACAATCATTCTTAGAAATTGGTTTATTGTTCATTGGTAGGTTTAAAATTTCAAAACGATGGACAGTTTTAAAAATTTGTTAATCAAAGATTAAAATAGATATTAACGCGGGTTGAAAATTGAATAAAAGAAAAAGAGAGGAGTCTGAAAAAAAATGGGAAAGTGGGATAAATAACTGCTGGTATTTAAAGAACAATTTCAAATTGGGTGGTATTAGGTTTCAAAACTTGTTTTAAAAAAAGACAGTTTTAACTTCTAATTAGAAATTGGTAAAACAAAATAAGAAGAAAAAGAAAAGGAGGAAATATGAAGGAAAAAAGTTGCAGGAGAAGGAAAAAAACTAATGTGTACTTTGGTTCTAATTCTTGGCTTTTGTGTGATGCAGGTTAACTAATTAGACATCAAAACATACTATTAAACAAAAAATACGAAAAGAAAAAAAAATCACAAATATAAATCATGCTAAATAATTGTCTACAACTATAGAACAGTTTTAAAATGGACGACTTTTTATTCATAAATAAAATGGTGACCAAGAAGCAAGAGCTGAGCGGCTAGTGGATGTAGATTTTTGTTCTCGTCCCCACATAAAAGAGAAACAAAGTTTAAGATTTAAATAAGTCTTAAAATTAATAAAAAAAATTAATTAAAATTTTCATATATGTAAAATCGTTTTCAAATTATTATCCTAACATTTATTTTCTTTTCTTTCAACCAAGTAACTGAAAAAAAAAAATATTTTGCTACATGTAGTTAGCACAATAAAATGTCAGATCAACACTTGACAAGAAACATCTAATAAGAGATAATAAAAAATGAAACCAAATTATTTTTAAATATTAGATTAAAAAAAAATGTTAGATAGTAATATAAAAACAGTTTATATTATAAATAATATAGGCAATTTAATTAAACCTAAATAAAATAACAATACAAAATCAAAATGAGTCATTTAAACAAATCAAAATGAGTTTTAAAATTAGAAAAGATGGACAGTTTTAATCAACAAAACTCAAATCGTATTACACTTATTCTTAAAAATTATTTTATTGTTAATTGGTAAATTTAAATATTCAAAAACAATAGACAATTTTAAAAATTTGTTAATCAAAGTTTAAAATAGAGATTATCACTAATTGGAGATAAGTATAAAAAAATAAAAAGAGACCAATAAAAAATGGGCAAATACGATAAATGACTACAGACATTTAAAGAAAAATTTCAAAATGGACCGTATTAAATTTTTAATTTTTTTTTAAAATGGACAGTTTTATCTTTTAAGAAAAGAATAAGAGATAATCGATTTTCTAAAATGTACCTGATTCCAATTCTTAGCTTTAGTGTGGTGACAAATGATTTTCTAAAATAATCATTTCTAGGCATAGCACTAGGGCGGGGTATTCCTCCGCTCTCTGTCCCCCGAACCTTATCTTGTTTCCCGTCCCCGCTTCTCGTGGTAGGGGTATTTTTCACCGGCTCCCCGCAGGGACCTGCAAGGATCCCGTTTTACACTAAACAATGTCAAAAATTATAAAAAAATATAATTTTTTGTTTTATCTTAATTTTTCAACAATAATAAATTTAAAGTTTAATTCTAAGTTTAAAACATGACTAAAAATACCAAAATAAATCAATAATAATAGTAATAAAATCACACAAGCATAGAAGCATCCAAGAAATATCCAAGTACACATTAATGTTACAGTATTACACAATAAAAACAATAAAACTAACATAACATTACAAGTCTTCATACAATAAATTAGCATCATCATACTGAATCATGTCTTCATACTTCCATCCAAGTGCAATAAAACATCTTCAACATCAAATCTACACAATGAAAAATACCTTTGCAAAGTAGGATACTTGACTCCAATGTTTATCCTATATCCCAAAATGTCAAGTTACTAATATTTGATTGATTAAACGATACAAGTTCCTCTAAGTATAAATCCAATTCAGATTTAACACAATCACCTTATTCTTGAACATATTTTAAAAAGTCAGAACTCCAATCAACCTTTCCATCATTATTATCCAAACCAGGCACTATTGAAGATGAAGTGGAAATAGAAGTAGTCCTCTTTTTCCTAGATTGATATTTAGAAACCAATCTTCTAATAATTTTGTCACCTTATTCAATTGATTTGTGTTTTCACTACTATACATGAGTGGGAAAAAATAATTTGGCAACTTCATTTTCAACCTAGGGTCCAAAATAATCTCCATTCATCCTAAGTTTCTTTTAACAAGGAATTCCATCTTCAATTTTCATGCCCTAATACTTCTCAAACTTGGGAATCATACTATTAGCCATACCTTGAATGGTGCTATTAGAAGAAAAAATCCATTCATTCAAAGCCAATCAAATTTCACACACTTTTGGAAAATAAACATTTGAAGTTGGATATTGTATACTAAAAAATAACTCAGTAACTTTATAAAAGATTTCCAACTTCTCACAAATTCCAGTTGCTATTTTCCAATCATCATCACTTGACAATGACTTATATTAAGACTCTCGTTGAGTCAAACGCTTGAAAACTTCAAGATATGACAATGCAGAAACAAACATTAAATAAGTTGAATTCCATCAAGTTCTACAATCCATCCTAAGTTTCTTTTAATAAGGAATTTCCAATTGTTCCCGTCTCAATAAATTTTTCTTCCCTCTTAGTGTTCCAACCCAAAAGGAAACATTATCCCTAATCTTCTCAATGGAATCATGGATAATTGACATTTCATCCTTCACAATCAAGTTTAAAATATGGGCACAACACCGCATATGGAAGTAAGTCCCTCCCAAAATAAATGAACTACGTCCAAACTTGAGAATTTTAGGATCAGTGCATCATTAGTACTACACTTATCAACAGTTATTGTAAATACCGTTCTATCTAGATTCCATTCAAAAAAATGTTCAATTATAATCTCTGCAAGAACTTTAGCAGTATGCGGTGCAGGAACATACATAAACTTAAAATAAAATAATTATTCATCTTAAAACCAAGTTCTATGAATACATGTTACTATAACTACACATATTACCAATTATATAAAATTAAAATCATAAAACTTTCAAGTGAATGATTATTTACCTCATAAATCGACTTTGTAAATTCCAATTGTTATCAATGAAATGGGTTATAATAGTCATATAACCTTTGTTTTGATTCGACGTAGTCCACATGTTTGTTGTTATAGCTATGCGACTTGAATTTTTTTGAATTAACTTCATAGTTTTGGTCCTTTCACTCTCATAGAACTTTAGTATATCTAGCTTCAATGTATTATGCGATATTACTTTGAACAAAGGTTGGACAACATTACAAAACCTTCGAAACCCAAATCATCTTTGTCAATTCCATCCTAACAACATCTTGATTAAAGGTATACTTTTCAACTAAAATAGATTCACCTCTATCTCCTACTGAAGATGATGATTGTTGAAGAGTTTTTAGTATTAAACTCAATGAATAAGTCAAACCAAAACATCACAATAACCTAACGACAAAACAAAGAATTAAAAATGAAACAGAAATAAATAAATAGATAAATAAAATAAAGGGAGAACATACAATAGAGGAAGAACAATTCAAAGTTGCAAAACCCAAAAATACACAATACAACTCGAAGAAGAAAAAGGTGCAACGAAGACTTCCACGAGTTCACGACTGAAACGTACAATGTAAAAGACGATGAAACAAACGATGAAAAAGGAACGGTGAAACGAACGGTGAAGAAGCGAAGAAGTGAAGACGGTGTGAAACGATGAAATGAACAATGAAGAATGAACAGTGAAAAGAACAGCGAAGAAATGAAGAGGATGAAAACGGTGTGAATCAGTTAAACGAACAATGAAGAATGAACAATGAAACGAATAGTGAAAAAGCAAAAGAGTGAAGAGGGTGAAGACGATAAAGAAGTGAAGTAAATAAGGAACGAAGGCCAAACAGTGAAAAAAAAAATCAAGAAACGAAATCTGAATATTTGATGCAACATTTTAAGATTTGAATAATATTTATGTTTTTATGACTTGTGAGATATTACTTATATATATATATATATATATATATATATATATATATATATATGATAATTTTATTTTATATTTTTTTACTAATAAAGAATTGCAGAGAAAATTGCCATGCCTAATGATACGAACTAACAGAACAATAATCAATGTAGCAGTAAAACGATTATGAAAATATGAGGAAAGATAGCTTTATTGATGAAAAATGGAAACATGTACAGAGAATGGAATGTGTCAATCCCAAAATGGGCCCAGAGCTACGCTCCTATAGGATACTAGAATATCCTCTTCATTCCCTCTAGATCTAACTGCCAAATTCCCCCCATATTCTCTCTACTGACTGTTCCTTATATTGTGGAAACATACTGCCCCCCTCTTTCGTGCCACCTCATGATTGCTAACTAACTGAGCCTTAAATCCCTTTTTTACCCCTTTTGGAGTATACTTTCCAAACTCTGGAACCACTAGAGGTATGATGAATTAACTGTCCTGGTAATGATGAATTATTATCATTGTTTCTATCAATACTCCCCTCTTCAGCTGCAACCTTGTCCTCAAGGTTGAATTGAGGAAATTGACTTTTGAACATGACATAGTCCTCCCAAGTAGCTTCCTCTACTGTCTTCCCCTTCCCATGGATAAGTAATTGTTTCACCTCTTCACCCTGCTTCTGTACCCTCCTCACAGCCAGCACCGCTTCAGGTTCAAACTCCTCTTCCTGCTCTCCTGCCATAAGGTCTGGCAGCTCTTCATTCTCATGGTACTATCCCACGGCTCTTTTTAATAATGAAACATGAAACACAGGATGAACTCTGGAACTTGTTGGTAATCTCAATTTGTAGGCGACAGCTCCAATTCTCTCTGTAATAGGGTAAGGTCCATAGTATCTAGCAGCAAGTTTAGCATTAATTCGGGTAACCACAGAATTTTGCCTATGTGTTCTCAACTTAAGAAAGACCCATTCTCCTATTTCAAAACTCCTATCACTTCTCTTCTTATCAGCCTGAGCTTTCATTCTATCTTGTGCTCTGAGCAAATGGCTTCTCAACTGTCTGATTGCCTCATCCCGTTCTATTAAGTCCCTCTGTACTGCTTCAACCCTTGTTTCCCCTTGAACCCATCTACTCATCACAGGAGGAGGTCTACCATAGACTAGTTCAAAAGGGGTATACTCTGTAGTAGTATGAAATGACGTATTGAACCAGTATTCAGCCCAATGTAGCCATGACATCCAAGTCTTGGGCTGATCAGAGATGAAGCATCTAAGGTACGTCTCTAAACACCGGTTAACTACCTCTGTTTGGTCATCGGATTCCGGGTGATAGGACGAGCTCATCTTGAGTTGAGTTCCCTGGGCCTTAAACAATTCTCTCCAAAAATTACTCATGAAAATGGGATCTCTATCACTCACTATAGACATGGGTATCCCATGCAACTTGACTACTTCCTTACTAAAAATCTCAGCCAAACTTCTAGCAGTATACGGATGTTTAAGAGGAATGAAGTGACAATATTTAGACAACCTATCTACTACTACAAAAATGGCTTCATACCCCTTGGATTTCGGCAAGCCGATGATGAAATCCATAGAAATGTCTTCCCAAATGCGTTCAGGTATGGGCAAAGGCTGCAGCAAGCCCCCTGGTGAAGACGCTAAATATTTTTGCCTTTGGCACACATCACAACTTCTAACAAATTCCTGCACTACTCCCTTCATTCCCACCCAATAAACATTTGCCGCCAGCCTTCTATATGTCTTGTAGAAACACGAATGCGCTCCTTGTGGAGTACTATGGAACTCTTTCAATAATGTAGGAATCATGGCTGAATGTCTTGAAAGGACTAGTCTCCCATCATACAGTAAAACTCCCTGTTTGTAGACATATCCAAGTCGGGAAACTGGATCATGTGATAGTTCAGCTATTACTTTATGTAATTACTCATCATTCTGCACCTCCTCCTTCATTAATTGTGTCTGATCCCACTGCAGAAAAGAGGTAATACTCCTCAACTCCATTCCTTCGTGCATTCTGGACAAGGCATCCGCTCCTCTATTCAGTTTGCCTTGCTTATAAACAACCTCAAAGTCATAACCAAGTAGTTTTGCAGCCCAGTTTTGCTGCTCTGCAGTGGATATTCTCTGCTGCAACAGTTGCTTCAAGCTTTTTTGGTCAATGGACACAATAAATTTCCTGCCAATGAGGTAAGGTCTCCAATGTTGTATAGCCAAGCCCAATGCCATAAGCTCTTTCTCATATGCCGACTTGGACAGATTTCGTACTCCCAACGCCTTACTAAAGTAAGCTATCGATCGTTTGTCTTGCAATAAAATTGCCCCTATACCACTCCCAGAGGCATCACACTCAATTACAAATGTCTTACTAAAGTCAGGTAGAGCCAGGACAGGTGCTGTAGTGCGCTTCTCTTTCAATTCTTCAAAAGCTCTTTGAGTTTCATTCCCCCACTTAAACCCGTCTTTCTTTGTTAACTTCGTTAACGGTTTAGCTATCCTCCCATAGTCTTTGATAAATTTTCTGTAGTACCCAGTCAGCCCTAAGAAACCTCTAACTCCCTTCACATTCTTAGGTGTAGGCCATTGGGTCACACTGACTACCTTATTAGGATCCACAGCGACTCCCTCTTGGGATATGACATGCCCCAAATATTCAATGGTTTTCTGAGCAAATAAGCATTTTTTCTTGTTTGCTACTAATACATTGTCCTCTAAAACTTGCAACACAGTTTGTAAATGTTGCAAATGGGACTCCCAATCAGCACTGTATACTAAGATATCATCGAAGAACACCAACACGTATTTTCTAAGCATGGGTTTAAACACTTCGTTCATGAGGCTTTTGAATGTGGAGGGTGCATTCATAAGGCCAAAAGGCATTACTAGGAATTCATAGTGCCCCTCATGAGTACGAAAGGCTGTCTTGTATACATCTTCTTCTTTGACACTTACTTGATGATATCCCGATTTCAAGTCTAATTTGGAAAAGAATCTAGCACCGTGCAACTCGTCTAACAACTCTTCTATAACAGGTATTGGGAACTTATTCAGGATGGTTACCTTGTTTAAGGCCCTGTAATCTATGCACATTCACCACGAACTATCCTTCTTCTTCACCAATATTACCGGACTAGAGAAAGAGCTGGTGTTGTTCCTGATTATTCCTGTAGCCAGCATCTCTTTGATTTGTTTCTCAATCTCATCTTTGTGATGATGAGGATACCTATAGGGCCTTACATTCACCGGACTTGCTCCTTCGACTAGCTTAATGGTATGTTCCTTGTCTCTGATTGGAGGTAGCCCCTTAGGCTCTGCAAACACCGAAACAGAATTGTGTAATAATTGACCCAACCTTTCCTTCTGTAGTTGAGACAAATGGCTCTCTTTTGCTCCACTCTCCTGTTTCTCTATACTCCCTAACTTCTTCTCTCTCCACTGCTTAGGCTTCACCAAAATACTCTGCAGAGCCACCATGGTTTCTTTGGTGCTCCCTAAGCCCTGTAATGTAACCCACTCTTTATTACTCCAAAAACTCATGAGTTGCTTCTTCCAATTCATAATCATATATCCAAGAGTGTTCAGCCACTCTATTCCCAACACAACATCAATTCCCCCTAACTCAAACAGATGCATATCTGCTTGAATTCCGAATCCTCCAATCTTCAATTCCACCCCTCTGCAAACTCCTCGAGTCATGGTTTGAAACCCATCACCCAACCTGATTCGCATTTGTGAAGTCTCCTCCATGGGCCAATCCATCTTGCTTACCAACTTCTGAGAGATGAAGTTATGCGTCGCCCAGCTGTCTACCAACACCAGCACCGGAACTCCTTTGATCTCACCTTGGAAACGTATAACTTGGGGAGCGTGATTAGCCATCTGATCCAAATGCATCAGACTCATCTCTCCCATCTCATCGTCCTCCGCCTCATTCACTTCGATCGCCAGAACTTGGCCCTCTAACTCCTTTGTATCACTGTCATCAACAAGAAGGATCCGAAGGTGTTTATCGGGACATTGATGTGTAGGAGAGAAAGGCCCCTTACATTTGAAGCAAAGCCCCTTTTGTTTCCTATCTATCAATTCCTGATAAGATAAGTGTTGAAACCCACAATCACGAGGCCCATACCTTCTCTTATCGCCATGGGCCGCTCTTTCATCTCTAGGCCCAATAGGATTACTTTTAGAAACCCCATTCATTCCACCTTCTCTATTCTTCACTAAAACCCAATCTGAAAGTCCTCGACCCTCTCCATGAGTTCCGGGTCGGTGTGACCCGCTTCCAAATCTGAGCCCTCTCCTACTAGACGACCCATTTTCTCCACAGACCTCCTTCTCTACCGCACGCGTCACCTATAACAACCTTGCGCGACTCATTTCCCCCATAGCTATGAAACTGCGAACTCATCCTCTAATCTCCGCCTTCAACCCATGAAGAAAATACCCCAAAAATTGCTTATCAGGCAATTTCAGAATCTGAGCCACGATATACTCAAATTCGGTGATATATTCTTCCACCGTCCCACTCTGTTTAAGCCCTGTTAATTGTTCATATATGTCACTGTCGCCATGACCCCCATATCTGGCCAACAGTGATTCCTTCAACTTCTCCCACGACAAGCCTTCATCTTCTCCGACCAGAGAATTGAAGAAATGAATCGTAGCTCCCTCCATACATAACTGAGCTAGACTCACTTTCAACTCCGGTAGCGTCCCCTGAACACGAAAATACACCTCCGCACGTGAAATCCACCCAGCGGGATCTTCGCCGTTGAAGGACGGTAGCTCTACCTTTTTATGGATTGACAAAAATCTGACAATGCATCACGACTAAGGTTGTGAAGCCCGGATCCGGAGGAATTCCCCTTCCCACTCACACTACCTTCTCCTTCCAGCATCGCCTTCCCTAGACACCGCTCAAACATGGCCATGAGACTTTCATGGCTAGTCTTCACCGCATTCTGAACGTCTTTTAACGTCGACTTTACCTCCGACATCTCTCCTAACACCACTACCTTCGCATCCATCTTAACCTTCTTCGGGGGCATTCACTGGCTCCGATAATGATGAATCCGACAGGTCGGACCAGTTTGATACGAACTAACAGAACAATAATCAATGTAGCAGTAAAACAATTATGAAAATATGAGGAAAGATAGCTTTATTGTTGAAAAATGGAAACGTGTACAGAGAATGGAATGTGTCAATCCCAAAATGGGCCCAGAGCTACGCTCCTATAGGATACTAGAATATCCTCTTCATTCCCTCTAGATCTAACTGCCAAATTTCCCCCCTATGCCAAATTTCCCCCCTATTCTCTCTAATGATTGTTCCTTATATTGTGAAAACATACTGCCCCCCTCTTTCGTGCCATCTCATGATTGCTAACTAAATGAGTCTTAAATCCCATTTTTACCCCTTCTGGAGTATACTTTCCAAACTCTGGGACCACTAGAGGTATGATGAATTAACTGTCCTGGTAATGATGAATTATTATCATTGTTTCGATCACCTAATCATTTCTTTCAACAAATGAAAGAGAAATATGAATTGAAGGTTAAAGCGAATTGAAGTAATTATTTTTAATTATATTGGTAATTCTTTATAATTTCTTCAATTCAGTTACATATAATTATAATTTCACAAATTGCAGGTTAGAGCGGATTTGCTCTAACTTGATTAAAACGAGGCACACAACAAAAACGAATTGCAATTTCACATAACAGGTTCAAACAAAAATGGTCAAACTTGTTTTAAAAATATCACATTTCCGGCAATAGAACATTTAAATAAAATGTACATGAACTTTGAGAGGTGGTGCCTCAGACAAATATGAACAAATCTATTCCCAGACCTTGCAATGGTGAAGATCTCATAGAGCTGGGATTATATTTATCATCATTGACCACAAAATAAAAAGGCACAAGACAAGTAATTTGACGGACTTTAACTAACCCCAAGAACTTGAGATAGCCTCTCTCTCAAAACAGTGTCAAGCTTTCAAAAGAGAAAGTCACGGTAAATCAGGACAAAGTCATTGGAAGATGGCATCTTAAATTCTCAGAGTGCAAGATGTCATGAAAAAACAATTGTTGAACAAAAATTACTTGAGCACACTACTTCAATCATTGCAATAAAATTAACAACCATGCAGCTTCCTACATGTCCTGCCCTAATTCTATTTCACCTGCCAATTTATAAAGACAAATAAAGCAAGAAAAAACCAGGGAAGAAAGAATTTTTTTGTTGCACCATGCTCGTATAATCTGACAGATTGATGCAAATCAGATTAAAAAATTTGGTGTGCTTGTGTTCAGTTAATTCCTTTATTTCTTCAGTAGTAAGAGTCTCAACTGCCAGGAGATGAAAGACATTTATGCCCACATGAAATCACAAACTTTTTACATAAATTTCTTTTTAAAAAGATGAAAGTTTTAAAGCAACTTGTTCTTTGCTGTGGGTGTAAAGTGGCACTAACATAACTCTATCCTAAATCATTTATCAAAACAGGGTGCAAATGTAAATTTTAATAGATGAACATCTAACACAATCAATTAAATTTCCCAAGAACATCATGTTGATTGAAGTAATCTAAAACAAACTTAGGCTAATGTACACTATATACAAATCTGTTTGGAGAAGGACCCTAACGTAAACAATCAAAAGGGAAGTCAAATTCAAATGGAGAAAAGGGGAACGTAGTAACTGGTGATACATAACCGATTACTCCCATTAGAATTTGATTCCTCTTCATATCATGAAAAATAAAACCTCGGTGGAAAAAAAAACACAATTGATAATGGCAAATCCAGCAAAGCAATCCGAGAATTTTGAAGACCATTTGAAATTAGGAATCCACATCATATTCAGATATTAAGACCTCATCACTTTGCTCGTCATTCTATCAATTCCTTTCCTTGGTTTTTCCCCTTGTCTATAGAAACATTATAGCTGAAACAAAACCAGAATATTCACAGCATCAAAAGCTATATCTACCAAAAATAAATATTTTTTTGAACCAACATAATGCAGCAAACTCGGTACTAACCATCTAATACAAACAATAACACTTGAAACCCCCATAATCACACAAGCACAAAGGGAATAAAAAAGAACAAATAAATGAATCATTGAACCAACCCTAATTACAACAACAAAAGCAAAGCAATCAGAGAACTTTGAAGACCATATGAAACACAAGATATCCTCATCAGTTTCAGAAAAGTTTTGGCTTCATCATTTTGCTTTACTTATTCACTGGTATCAATCATTTTAACCACCCAGTACTGCGTAACAAAACAATTTCGCGGCAAAAAAATTGCAAATTGGGCGAATAAAACACACCCAAAAACATGAATTTTATTTGCCGTGGCTAGATTTAGCACCTGGACAACCTTAACTCGTGATTTCCTTGCAACTAAAACTAGAAGATGCAAGGGGCTACATGGTGCATCATATTAACAATCATTTGCTGAAAGACCTAATAAAAATTGAAAGAAAACAACATAGAAAAAAGGTAGAGAAAGGTCACCGCTGCAGCACAATTGGTTTTCATTTGCAAAGGCAGCGTCCTCATCTTTATACACGACGAGAGTACACATGGCCATTTAGGATTTAGGGTTAGGGTTTTAATTTTTGGTAGTGCTTTTGGGCTTTTTTTGGGCTAAACAAAAACAACTTTAGGCTTTTGCTTTCCGCACCACCTTTTTTTTCTTCCTGCACCCACAAACGACAAAAATACCCTTCTGTAACCCTAACTTCTCTTTCTCACTAACATCCTTCAAAGCCCCAGAAGAAATTAACTCAAATTTTGAAATTATCAGTATACATTATGATAAAAAATAAAAAAGTGACTTTGTTTTGTCTCTGCATACATCTTCATGCTTCATGCGATTTACTATTCTATCTTTGGTAGGGCATTTGAGAGGGAGAGAATAGATAAGTTTCATCGTGAGGGACCAGGGTTGAGTGTAAAGGGTAGTTAGGCCCCAACATATTTTAAATTCTGAATTCATTTTTTTATCATTATCTTTATCTTTTATTTTTATTATCTTATCTATTTTATCTTCTACATTTCTTATTTTTTACTTTAATCTCTTATCTCTTTAGTTTTTATATTATCTCCTAATCTTCTATTTTAAATTTCTTATCCTTCCTCTCTCTTACTTTCTTCAAATTTTACATTTAAATTTCTTATCTCTTGCTTGTAAATTGGGTTTGCATCAATCCAAGTACAAAGAAATTCAATGTGGATTCAATACTCGGACTTTCGAGTACTTTACTACTTTAGACAAATTGGTGCACTTACCAACGAGTTAACAAGTTTTTGGTGTCGTTGCCTTCGTACTTGGTTGTTTGCATATTCCAATTTTAAAGCAATCAAATTTATCTTTTAACTTTTTATTTTTATTTTTAAAAAAAAACTATTTTTCAATTTTTCTTTCTTCACTCTTATATTCATTTTTACAAAACAAAAAAATATATATTTTTTCTTGTGAGTCTATGCTTGTAGAGTGGAATCTCAGAAGAACTTGATCCATGGAAGATATTTTAAAGAGGTGGACTGAGCATCTTGAAAGCACATGATTAGGGGTTAGAGTCATCTATCATCTGTAAATTGTGATTTTTGTGGAGGAGAGCACTCAAAGAAAAATTCTTGGTGGGGACAAGAGTTACACCCTTACAATCAACATGAAGAAAAAAGACTTTCTAATCTAAAGAATGTGTTTATGCAATTCATGGAAACATCCAAAGCTAGCTTCAAATCCAATCAAAACTCAATTCAAAATCTCGAAAGTCAGGTTGGCAAGAGTTACTCCATGAAAAATTATAGGTGGGAGCAAGAGTTATAACCCTATAATCAATATGAAGAAGAAAGAATTTTTAATCTTGATAATTTGTTGATGCAACTCAAGGAAACATATGAATCTACTCAACACATAATTAAAAATCTAGAAATTCAAGTTGGTAAGCTAGCAAAAGAAGTGGCTAAATTTATGATCACAAGGGAAGAAAACTTTGTAGAGGTTGAAGCTCATGAGGAAAGTCTTGTAGAAGAGCATGATTCAAGATAAAAAAGATGAAGAAAAAAGTGAGGAGAGAACACAACAACAATGGGAGAAGTGCTCACAAGTAGAAATTCAACAAGAAAGTATTCTCCAAGTCAATATCCCTTCTCATCAATTGATTGTCAAGGAAGAAAGGCATGGAGAACATGACAAATCTCTAAGTGTCATTCTCTCCTTGATCACTAGCACTTCTCTTGCAATGATATGGAAGGCATTTTCAGGATACATGAGTTTCATGGAGTCTCTAGCTAAGAGGAAAAAAATGCAAGGAAGATGTGTTCTATGTGACCTTCATGCCACCTTGAAGGCATTGGACTCGTCAAGCTAATAACATTAAAGAAGTGCTTATTGGGAGGAAACCCATGATTTCTTACCTTATCTCTCTTTTAGTTAATTGCATTGTGTGTTTTTTAGGATAGTTGTGTTATTTCTTTTCTTTATTTTATTTTCATTTTATGCAGTTTAAATTCAACAATTTAATTCCAATAATTTTATTTCAGACATTGAATAAAAAAATTGCATGATAAAAACATAGGAAATCAGTAATTTTATGACTTGTTCTGGATGAATTGATAAATGAGATATACTATATACTGATAAGATGATTGTGAAAATTATGATTCTTGTGTGAGCAGGCATTATTGTGAGTGATGAAGTATGAATTGAAAGCATAAGAGTGAAGAGGTTAGCACGTCTAAACAAAAATCATGATATGTAAGCCGAGCACTTCATAAATGTCCGGTGAGATGTGCGAGCTTATAACTGTGAGAGAACGATTGTCCTTAATTTCCTGATTTTGCATGATTCTTAAACTGTTAAGTACATACATAAGGTGGAAATAATCAAGGGCTTGTTTTGATTTTCTTAGCCACTGAGCCAAATAGCCAACCTATTACTAGAATAAATCCCTTGCACCCTATTGAGCCTAATCTGAATAAATTGTCTTTGAAACCCAACTTGAATGAAATTAATAACTACCTTATCTTAGATTGTAGGAAAGCATGGGTTAAGACAAATTTACCCCTAATTTGGGGGAGGAGGATTCTTGGATGAAAATTTTTGTTTCAAGAACACTAATAACAACATACATCCAGAGTAAATTGCATTATGTGATCAGTTACTACAATACCAATGTAATTCAGTTTTTATAGTTTCTATTGCAAAAGAGAGAGAGAGAGGGAGAGAGAGAGAGTATGGTTCAAATAAAAAGCTGATAGCAACTATGTACCAAAGAAATTTTGTGTGTTGTTAAGAATTAAATACATGAAAGTTGGGGCTGTGAAATATAAAGCCATAGGTTATAAAAAAAATATGAGGTAGGTGCTCTCTTAGAACCTAACTTTGAATCTAAAGAAAAACCATAAGTTTCTTGTTAGCCTAGTCACGTTACAAGCCTAAAAAGCCCTTAGTGATCCACAATATAATGTATGATTACCTTAACTGAGAAGAAGTGCAAAGTTGGGAATATTAGTTCAGTTGGGGAAATTAAAAACACTCTTAGCCGAGACACTTGTACGCTGAGAGAAACACTAGCCTTGTGAGGAATGAAGTGTGGTAATTCTGCCTTGATGAAAGTTTTATTTGCTAACATTTTTCATCTCCATGTGCATTCCTTCATACTTCCATCACAAGAGCAAGACAAATGTGTAGAAGCAAAGTTTCATGGTGAATCAAAGGTGATTCAAAGGTGTTTTGATGATAACAATGATGATAACAAAAGATGATGACAAAAAGCTCAAAGATCAATCAAAGAACAACTCAAGCGAATCAAAGATCAATCAAAGAACAACTAGAGTGAATCAAGAACAATTCAAGAGTTCAAGATAAGAATAAAGAAGAATTCAAGACTCAAGAAGAAAGTTTAGAGTCAAGAATCAAGATTCAAGGTTCAAGATCTCAAGAATAAGATCAAGATTCAAGATTCAAGAATCAAGATAAGGCTTAATAGAGATAAGTATGAAAAGTTTTTCTCAAAAATTGAGTAGCACATGATTTTTTTCAAAACATGTTTACCAAAGAGTTTTTACTCTCTGGTAATCAATTACCAGATTGTTGTAATCGATTACCAGTAGCAAAATTGTTTTGAAAAAGTTTTTAAATTGAATTTAAAACGTTCCAATTAATTTCAAAAAGTTGTAATCGATTACAATGTTTTGGTAATCGATTACCAGTGCCTTTTGAATGTTGAAATTCAAATTCAAATGTGAAGAGTCACATCCTTTCACATAAAAGCCTTGTGTAATCAATTACACTGATTTGGTAATCGATTACCAGTGATTGTTTCTAAATAAATCAAAAGATGTAACTCTTCAAAAGGTTTTTGACTTTTTCAAATTGGTTTTAAGTTTTTCTAAAAGTTATAACTCTTCTAAATTGTCTTCTTGACCAGACATGAAGAGTCTATAAAAGCAAGGCTTTGTTTTGCATTTTCATTCATTCATTCAATCTTGAACACTTGTTTCATACAATCCTTTACATGCCTTGAATCTCTTTGAACTTCTTCTTCTTCTTTGTACCAAAAGCTTTCTAAAGTTTTTTGGTTTTCTAAACCTTGAAAACTTGTGTTATTCATCTTTTCATTCTCTTCTCCCTTTGCCAAAAAGAATTCGCCAAGGACTAACTGCCTGAATTCTTTTTGTGTCTCTCTTCTCCCTTTTCCAAAAGAACAAAGGACTAACCGCCTGAATTCTTTTGTGTCTCCCTTCTCCCTTGTCAAAGAATTCAAAACGACACAGTCTGAGAATTCTTTTGATTCTTCCCATTCCCTTATACAAAAGTGTTCAAAGGACTAACCACCTGAGAATTCTTTTGTATCCCCATTCACAAAGTATCAAAGGTTTAACAGCCTGAGATCTTTGTCTTAACACATTGGAGGGTACATCCTTTGTGGTACAAGTAGAGGGTACATCTACTTGAGTTTGACTGAGAACAAGAGAGGGTACATCTCTTGTGGATTAGTTGTAGTGGAGGGTACATCCACTTGGTTCAAAGAGAACAAAGGAGGGTACATCCCTTGTGGATCTTTGCTTGTAAAAGTATTTTTACAAGGTTGAAAGAAATCTCAAGGACCGCAGGTCACTTGGGGACTGGATGTAGGCACGGGTTGTTGCCGAACCAGTATAAAAACTCTTGTGTGTTTGTTTCCTTCTTCCCTACTCTTTTAATTTTCGCTGTGCATTTAATTTCTGCTTTTACTTTATGTTAAGTTTCTCTTCTACTCCTTATTCTCTTAACAACATAAGTAAAAGCCTTAGAAGATTAAATTTTTAATTAGTAAAGGTTTAGGAATAATTAATTCAACCCCCCTTTCTTAATTATTCTGAGGCCACTTGATCCAACAAGTGGTATCAGAGCAGGTTTCTTGTAGAAAGTTTAACCACTTCAAGATTAATGGCCTCTTTAGATTCTTTGTCTTTCAAAAGTATTTTCAGGAACAAGTTATTCCAAGATTATGATGAAGACCAAGTCAACTTGTGTCTCATGACAAAATATGACGAGAATAACAAAGAAGATTTTGTAAGGAAGAAATGGTACATAGACGATGGATGTTCCAAGCACATGATGGGTGATGTATCCAAATTCACAACTATTTCCCTTAAGAAAAGTGGACATGTTACATACGGAGACAACAACAAGGGAAAAATTATTGGAGTCGGTAAAATAGGTACGAGTTCTTCTACTCCTATTGAAAATGTGTTGCTTGTAGAAGGTTTGAAGCATAGTTTATTAAGTGTTAGTCAATTATGTGATTGAGGATATAAAGTATCTTTTGATTCTGAAAAATGTGTTATTAAGCATGAGCATGATAAAGATATTGAACATATAGGTTTTAGAGAAAATAATGTTTACATGATTGATCTAAAACAAAAATCTGAAAATGATAGATGCTTTTTAAGTAAAGATTGTGATCCATGGTTATGGCATAAAAGAATTGCTCATATTAACATGGATCATCTAAATAGACTAATTTCAAAAGATCTAGTTATTGGTTTGCCTAAATTAAAATTTGAAAAAGATAAGTTATGTGATGCATGCCAAAAAGGTAAACAAACAAAAGTATCTTTTAAATCTAAAAATATTGTTTCCACCACTCAACCATTGCAATTGTTACACATGGATTTGTTTGGACCATCTAGGGTTATGAGTTTTGGTGGAAGTTACTATGCATTAGTAATTGTTGATGATTATTCTAGGTATACTTGGACTTTATTTCTTACTCAAAAATGATGCATTTCATGCATTTAGAAGACTTGCCAAAGTTATTCAAAACAAAAAGAATCTCAAAATTATCTCCATCAGAAGTGATCATGGAGGTGAGTTTGAAAACAATGATTTTGAAATATTTTGTGATGAATATGGCATAGAACACTATTTTTCTGCACCTAGGACACCCCAACAAAATGGAGTAGTAGAAAGGAAAAATAGAGCCCTAGAAGAAATTGCTAGAACTCTTTTAAATGACACACCTCTTCCAAAATACTTTTGGGCAGAAGCGGTTAACACTGCATGTTATATTATGAACAGAGCCTTAATCAGACCCATTCTTAAGAAAACCCCATATGAACTTTTCAATAATAGAAAACCAAACATTGCACATTTACATGTTTTTGGATGTAAATGTTTTGTTCTAAACAATGGTAAAGAAAGCCTAGGAAAGTTTGATGCCAAGGCAGATGAAGGTATCTTCCTTGGGTATTCCTTACATAGTAAAGCATTTAGAATATACAACAAAAGAACCATGACAATTGAGGAATCAATACATGTTACTTTTGATGAAACTAATATCACTTCCTCGAGAAAGGAGTTTGTTGATGATATTGCAGATACTTTGGAAGATACTCAAAATGAAGAAAGAAATCTGAAAAGAAAGAGAGATGATGAAGACAAGAATGATCAAGATGACACAACACAAAAAAACAATGATCTTCCCAAAGAATGGAAAACTTCAAGAAATCATCCTCTTGACAACATCATCGGTGATATCTCAAAAGGGGTAACAACTAGACACTCTCTTAAAGATTTATGCAATAATATGGCATTTGTTTCATTAATAGAACCTAAAAACTTTAAAGAAGCTATTATAGATGACCATTGGATAGTAGCTATGCAAGAAGAATTAAATCAATTTGAAAGAAATGATGTATGGGAATTAGTAGAAAAACCTTCAGATTATCCAATCATAGGAACTAAGTGGGTATTTAGAAATAAATTGGATGAAAATGGTATAGTAATTAGAAATAAAGCTAGACTTGTAGCAAAAGGATATAACCAAGAAGAGGGTATAGACTATGAAGAAACTTTTGCACCTGTAGCTAGATTAGAAGCCATTAGAATGTTATTAGCATATGCATCCGTTATGAATTTTAAATTATATCAAATGGATGTCAAGAGTGCTTTCTTAAATGGTCTAATTCAGGAGGAGGTATATGTGGAACAACCTCCTGGGTTTGAAGACTCACAAAAACTAGACCATGTCTATAGATTAAAGAAGGCACTTTATGGCTTAAAACAAGCACCTAGGACTTGGTACAAAAGATTAAGTAAATTCCTATTAGAAAAGAATTTTAATAAAGGGAAGGTAGATACCACCTTATTCATAAAAAAGAAGGATAATGATATCTTGTTGGTACAAATTTATGTTGATGATATAATTTTTGGATCTACTAATGAATCTTTGTGCAAGGAGTTTTTTATTGATATGCAAAGTGAGTTTGAAATGTCCATGATGGGTGAGTTAAATTACTTTCTTGGACTACAAATCAAACAAACAAATGATGGGATCTTTGTCAATCAAGCAAAGTATTGCAAAGAACTCATTAAGAGATTTGGAATGGAAAACTCAAAACACTTGGCTACTCCTATGAATACAAGTTGTTATCTTGACAAAGATGAATCCGGTCAACCTGTTGATCCAAAGCAATATAGAGGTATGATTGGATCTCTACTTTACTTATCTGCAAGTAGGCCAGATATTATGTTTAGTGTATGCATGTGTGCAAGATTTCAATCAGATCCAAAGTTTTCACATTTAATGGCAATAAAAAGAATCATAAGATATCTATTAGGAACAGTTAGTTTAGGATTATTGTACCCTAAGAATTCTTTATGCAATCTAGTAGGATACTCAGATTCAGATTTTGCTGGATCAAAAACAGATAGGAAAAGTACTAGTGATACATGTCAATTCATAGGGTTTGCACTTGTTTCTTGGAATAGCAAGAAACAAAATAGTGTGGCATTATCCACAGCAGAAGCAGAATACATTTCTGCCGGTAGTTGTTGTGCACAAATTTTGTGGATGAAGCAACAACTATCTGACTATGGAATAATATTAGATCACATTCCCATAAAATGTGACAACACAAATGCTATAAACATATCTAAAAATCCAGTTCTTCAATCTAGAACCAAGCATATAGAAATTAGGCATCATTTTATTAGAGATCATGTGTCAAAAGGTGATGTTGTTTTAGAGTTTGTAGATACTAAAAATCAACTTGCAGACATCTTTACAAAACCACTAAGTAAAGATACCTTCTATAACATTAGAAGAGAATTAGGACTAATAGATGTTAGTGACTTATCAAAATAAATCTCTATATTATTATGGTATTTGAACAATTTACTATTTCCTTATTTGCATGGTATGTTTGGACCAATATTAAGTATGTTATTTGACTATGCGGAGTTTATAATTAATCTATTCATGGTTGTTGCTTCATGGTTTTCATGGTTCTTGCTTCTTGCTTCATGATTTGGTTGATGGTTTTTCATAAATGTTGTTTGAATGTTTAGTTATTTTGCATACTTAAATTTTGATACGCACTTTGGCTTTTTGTTGATGCCAAAGGGGGAGAGAAATGGGATTAAATCAAGAACTCATTTAAGCCTATAGTAATCCCATATGATTGGAGCATTCTCGCAAAACACAGTGACCTTAACTGGTCACCATATGATTTTATTTAGTGAGAGTGACCTGACATCCCATTGTGTGGCATGTCTTGTTATGTACTCCTAAGCGCCTCACTGTGGTTTTTCATTGACATGGTGTGGCGTCCCTAAATAATGACTGGTTTAATAGTAATGATTTAAATAACAAAAACCATGGGATTTTTTTTTTTCTTTTTCTCTTTCGTTTCTTTCACTTTTTCACAGTAATTAAGTTCAGAAGGAAAATCATCACTATAGAGTCTTGAATGGCCAGTTCACAACTCTATTCGGAGCCATTTCTTTCTGATCACGCATAACCTCTAAAATATGTTGCAATTTCAAAAATAAAAGTATACCAGCCATCATTTTAGGTCGTCACATGTAAAATAATAAAATAAAATGCGGTCGATGAATTCTCTTTCAAATAAAGTTTATTAACACTTTCTTTTCAAATAACAAGATTAAACACAAGTACATTCATTATCTAAAGCTTTCCAAAATATGGGAGTTTTGCAAAATACATAGTGTCATCCAGAGCAAAGGTATCCAATGTGGTGGCTTCAGCCACATGTATACATTCATCAAATTCCTATACAATAGGTCTACCCATACAAAAAAAAAAAACAAAAGAGTAAACCTAACTGTTTGTACTAGATACACCCACCCCCAAAAAGTATATAATCCTAGTCTAAGGGGCCGTCTGCTATAATGAAGAACCTCCACTAGTCGCTATCCCTCCAGGACCGCTCTCCTCCGTAGAGTCTGCCTCAGATGCCGACATGACGTCTTTGGGAGAATCCACCTCAGGGAGTGGGTCCTCATCACCCTCTAGAAAGTCAAGATCATCCACAGCAGGCTCAGGAGGTAGCTCCTCTGGGTCCTCCTCGGGGTCTTCCTCAGATGACGTCGCCTCAATCACTTGGACTGGCTCCACTAGTAGATATGGAGTAGGTGTAGGTAATATCCACTCCACAGTGCGCTGAAGCGTGCGTGCTGGTTCCTCTGGATGTACCAACGAAGTAGCCGTGAGTTGGATCATGCCACGAAATCGGCACCTCACATTGCCTTCGAGGGTCTCCCAAACTCCCTCTAGGCACTCCATCTCCACTCGGTCATGGATGAACTGCGCTGCCATCACGATCTACAAGAAATAAAAGAAAGGGGTAGACTCTTTCACGAGAGATCTAACTACAGTAGCAACACAATGCTTCCCATAACCACATCATGCAATTAAAAGGTGTGCCTCAAGGCTTTTCTTCCCTGGTAATCGATTACACAGCATTGGTAATCGATTACCAGAGGCCAAACTCGAGTTACACAGCTTCAGAACATTAAAACCTACAATATGCACTGTGTAATCGATTACACATAACTGGTAATCGATTACCAGTGGCCTGTTACTCTGTGTAATTGATTACACAGTATTGGTAATCGATTACCAGAGGCCTCCACAACATACTGTCTCCATTTCTAAGCCTAGTAATCGATTACCAGAAGCCCTCTCACGTTCCTGATCCCATTTTAAAGCCTGGTAATCGATTACACATCCTTGGTAATCGATTACCATAGGCCATCTTAACTTCCTGTCTTCATTTTTAAGCCTTGTAATCGATTACCCACCCTTGGTAATCGATTACTAGAGGCCATATTCCAAATATTACTCAAGATCCATAGCTGGCCAGCCACCACACAAGCCTCCTTGCTTTGTGGTCTTTGCTCTTTTATCGGTTGACTTCCAGGAGCTCGCCTGTTTAGGTACATCACAGGTTTTCACTGACTGACTATGCCCGGGTTGGGTCGGGATTGGTCAAGCTTGGTTTTGGGAAATAGCACCCCCACCTGACGTCCCCAAGGTCTTCTGACCCCCGCGGCATATCTCCTGGTACCACTCTGTGGTCAACGAATAAAAGTAGGAAGTCTCTCCCTTCCACACTTCCTCACTTCAAGCATGTAAGATTATGGGGTACCCGTCACATGTGGTACTAGGTGGCGGTCGGGCGATGGTGCAAGTCGATTATCCACATCCACAAATCACACATAAATCCACCACCCCCAGTTGCCCACCTTCAACTGAGCTCACGTACTCCCACGTAGCCCTTATCCTTGTTCCTCTCAATACCGGATTCCCATCAATCCCCCCAAGCTTCCACAACATCCAAGCAATTTCAACATCCAAACATCATGAACTATCAAAACCCAAGAAAACAGAGCAGGGGCAGAGAACTCTGCCCAAAACACAAACCAATACCACAATTTTTCTTACTCAAATACCCCAGTAACATTCTCTTCGTTCCAATTCATTCACCGTTGGATCGACTCGAATATTTTACTGGAGGTCCCTAGTACATAAGTCTACATTTTGACCGTTGGGATCTGCTAGAAAACGTCCAGAACCCAATATGTACAACCCTTTCCACAACCAGCCATGCATAAGCATTTTATGCACAAACACAAAATTCTGCTGCACACTTGAACAGCAAAATTCTGCATAGAAGTGCAGATTTTCGAAATCACTCTTGCCCTCATCCAAAATCGCCCAAATTGGATCCTACAAGTCCTAAATCAAGTATAAATCATATCTAAACCAAAGACAAGCTTCAGGCCAAAGCAACTCAAAATCTAGGTATCTAAAACCCCTCAATTAAGTGGATTTTCAAGGTTTGAGAAGTGAAAATGAGACTGGGAAATTTTGGAGCAAACTCTCATCTCACACAAGTCTATAACATTAATCTAAACTCGCTCAAACTAGTTTTACGAGGAAAACTCTACCAAATCAAAATTTGACTCCTCAACACCCAATTTACCCTAGAAATGACTCTTGCCTTCACTTTGGTCACTCATTTTCCTCCTTTGCACAGCCCAAGCTTTCTCACAGTCCTAAATGACATTTCAAACTAGGATTAACTCACTCTAACCTCCAATTACCACTAAATCCAGATTTGGCTTTTCAAATCCTCAAAGCATCACACTTTTCCACTCATATCACTACATTCTCACTTTTTAACCCTAGGTCAACTCTACCCTTCATCTCTATCAGTTTTCCATCAGCCATTTCAGCACACAAGCATCATCATAAAAACCCTAAAACAGAATGGGTAAGCTTGACTCATCCTAAACATGACACATTTAGCATGCTTTCATCAAATTTCTTCACAAATAACTATCATAAGGCATAAACCTAGTAAAACTACCCATCATATCTCCCAAAACCCAATACCCACGAAAATTTATGTGAGAAGAAGTCTACCCAAACCTGAAATTTGAAGTCCCGCAATGTAGAGGTGCGCTTCACAACTCCGAAAATGGCTTCCTTTCGCGATTTGGAGCAGAAATGATGAGCAAAGGTTGGAGCTTTGATGGAGCTTCAATGGTGAGGAAGAAGAAAGGAATAGCAACGTGAGAAAGAGAGGGAGAAAAGCTTCTGCACTTTTGGCTGAGTGAGTGAGGAGAGAGAGAACGTGGTTTTTAGTTTAAAAAGGCTTCCTCATTTCTTTTTCTTTTTTTAAAAAGGTATGCCACATGTCTCCTTTTGAGTGGAGCTAAAAGGGGCCCACTTTTTCTCTTGATGTGACTCATACTCAGTCATAAGAAGAGAAAAATCTGACCTTCTGAAATGCTAAAATCCTACCTCGGTTTGCGTGCCATTTCTCTAGTTCCAGTCCCTCGCGTTTCTCTGCAGCCGTCAGGGCCAGTTTTCAAAAGTAAGCAATATATATATCAAAACGCTCAGAATGAAACCCCGAGCGTGGTTCAAAGGTTGGTTTTGTTAAATTTTAAGTTGCACGCAAAATGATAATTTTTAGACTAATTAATTGATAATTAATCTATAACTATCCCAGTTATGGATTTCTCTTCGTTAATCAGCCTAACCCGCGTATCTTTCCCCCAATATACCTACTTCTACCAGAAGTGTATATATATATATATATATATATATATATATATATATATATATATATATATATATATATATATATATATATATATATACACACACACAGAATAATACTTATATATAATCATTCAAAATGCATCGTTTACAAAATTCCGGGTAGAAATTTCCAGGATGTCACAATACTCCCACCCTTTAAGGAATTTCGTCCCCGAAATTAACTACTCTATGAACAAACTTGGGTACAATTCTCTCACCCTATTCTCTAACTCCAGGTTGAATCACCCTCGTTGGGTCCCCACTGCACCTTCACCAACTCGATCTCCTTCCCTCTCAGCGACTTCATTCTTCGATCAGTAATCTTCTGAGGTTGTGCTTTATAGGTGAGGTTATCCTTTACCTGTACCTCATCCACTGCAAGTATATGGGATGGATCCGGGTTGTATCGTCTCAGTTGAGAGACATGAAACACAGGGTGCAAGTTCGATAAACTCGGGGGTAAGGCGATTTGATAAGCTACATGCCCAACCTTCTTCAAAATCTGATACGGACCTAGATACTTGGGCGTCAACTTCCTAGATTTGAGAGCTCTTTCGACTCCGGTTACAAGAGAAACCTTCAAAAACACATGTTCTCCTTCCTGAAAATCTAATGGCTTCCTCCTTCTGTCATAATAGCTCTTCTGCCTATCTTGAGATGCTTTTATCTTCGCTCGAATCAATTTCACTTGTTCGGTAATCTGTTGTAGCATTTCAGGCCCAAGGAGTACTGCTTCTCCATCATCGTACCAACAAATAGGAGTCTTGCACTTTCGTCCATATAGAGCTTCAAAAGGAGCCATACCAATACTCGCTTGGTAGCTATTATTGTAAGTAAATTCGATCAATGGCAAACAATTCATCCAGCTACCTTGTTGCTCTATAATACACGCCCGAAGTAGATCTTCTAGAGTCTAAATGGTTCGTTCGGTCTGACCATCTGTTTGAGGATGATAAGCTGAACTGAGCTTCAGCTTTCTCCCCAATGCTTCATGTAGACTTGTCCAAAATCGCGAAGTAAACCTCGGATCCCTGTCTGATACAATACTGGAAGGAATTCCATGCCCTTCTTTGATATACAACTCTACTAGCTTCTCCATCTTATACTTCATATTCACCGGAATAAAATGAGCAGATTTGGTGAGTCGATCTACTATGACCCAGACAACATCATGTCCACGACTAGTCTTGGGTAAACTAGATACAAATCCATAGATATGCTCTCCCATTTCCATTCCGGAATTCTAGGGGCTTCCATTCTCCTGAGGGCCGCGGGGGCTCGCCCTAGTCCTTTTGAAAGGTCAAACATCTTGCTACATATTCAGCTACATCTTTCTTCAGGTCATGCCACCAAAAACTTCTCTTCAAATCTTGGTACATCTTAGTCATTCCTGGATGGAAGCTAAGACGACTTTTATGTGCTTCATCCAAGATCTTAACCTTCAAATCATCTAAAGATGGCACACATATCCTCCCCTTGAATCTAATTAACCTGGTTGTGTCCTTCTTAAACTCCACATCCTTATCTCCCATCGCATCTAACACTTTGCCTTGCAGAAACGGGTCATCCTCTTGAGCCTCGCGTGTGTGATCTACGAATTCATTGGTGATCTGCAGCGCTCCCAAAAATAAGCTCTTGGGTCGCATCTTGATTGCTAGATTCAAATCTCGAAATTCCTCTATCAATCTCTGTTCCAAACTCATCATAGTCGCAACATGTAAGGACTTCCGGCTCAGCGCATCGGCTACTACATTAGCCTTTCCTGGATGGTAGAAAAGACCAAAATCATAATCCTTGAGGAACTCCATCCATCTTCGTTGCCTCATATTGAGTTCCTTCTGATCGAACAAGTATTTGAGACTCTTGTGGTCACTGAAAACTTCAAAACGAGTACCGTATAAATAATGCCTCCAAATCTTTAAGGCAAAGACCACATCTGCCAGTTCCAAATCATGGGTCAGATAGTTAACTTTATGAGGACGCAATTGGCGTGAAGCATAAGCCACTACTCTTCCCTCTTGCATTAACACACACCCCAAGCCTTGCCCGCTTGCATCGCAATACACTTCAAATGGTCTCTTAGGGTCGGGCAAAATTAACACTGGAGATGTTGTCAACCGCCTCTTCAACTCTTGGAAGCTTTGATCACATTTCTCATTCCAGACAAACTTCTCATTCTTACGAGTCAGTTTAGTTAGGGGTAGCACTAACTTAGAAAATCCCTCAATGAATTTTCTATAATAGCCAGCCAACCCCAAGAAACTTCGAACTTCCGTTGGATTTGTCGGTTGTTGCCACTCCATAACCGACTCCACCTTAATCGGATCCACCGCAACCCCATCCTTCGAAATCACATGTCCCAAGAACTGCACCTTCTCCAACCAAAATTCACATTTTGACAATTTGGCGAACAATTTCCTATCCCTCAGGATATGCAAGACAATTCTCAAGTGCTTCTCATGCTCCTCCTTATTCCTTGAATACACTAGGATATCATCAATGAACACAACCATGAACTGATCTAAGTAATCATGGAATATACGGTTCATATAGTCCATGAAGATAGCCGGAGCATTAGTCACTCCAAATGGCATGACTAAATACTCGTAATGCCCATACCGAGTCTGAAACACAGTCTTTGGGATATCTTCCTTCTTAACTCGGATTTGATGATACCCCGATCGCAAATCTATTTTCGAAAATACCGTCGCTCCCCTCAATTGGTCAATCAAATCATCTATCCTTGGTAGAGGATATTTGTTCTTTATAGTGACCTTGTTTAGCTGCCGGTAGTCTACGCACATCCTCATACTTCCATCCTTCTTTTTAACCAATAAGACCGGCGCTCCCCACGGTGATGCGCTTGGGCGAACAAATTTTTTGCTTAAAAGATCTTGCACTTGTGCCTTCACCTCTGCCAATTCTACTGGAGACATCCTATAAGGCGCGATCGACACTGGATTCGCCCCAGGCACCAAGTCAATAATGAATTCCACTTCTCTCTCAAGTGGTAATTCACAAATATCATCAGGAAAAACTTCTAGAAATTTTGATACCACCGGTATACTACTAACTTCAGCGACCTCCTCCACATTCATGGAGAACAACACCATGTAAGTTCGAACATCCCCCGCTCTATCGTTGGCCGCATTCTCTTTCAATGGTTCATTTGGAACTACATTTCCACCAAATACCAGCATCTTCTCTTTGCAGTCTAGAAAGATATGGTTAGCAGATAACCAATCCATCCCCAAGATCACATCTAGATGAGCTAAAGGTAGGCAAATCAAATCCGCCATAAAAGATTGACCCTCAACAATTATAGGACACTTCAAACACACCCGAGAGGTGGTTACAGGCTCGTTAGTCAGAGTAGACACCACCATATCATATGGTAACTCCGTCACACATAACCCCAACCTCTCCACACATGCATGAGATATGAACGAATGCGTGGCACCCGAATCATAGAGTACATCTAGTAGTTTATCAGCAATCAAACACTTACCCTGTATCAAATCGTCGGAGGCAGCAGCTTCTGATCCACTCATAGCAAATACCCGGGAGGGTACCTTTTGTCTTCCACCACTAGTGTTGTTGTTGTTGCTAACATTACCGCTCCTTGAGGAATTAGTGGGTCCACGATTGACGGTGTTGGAATTGGCAGTTACCGTTGGTCTCCCAGTCACCCTACATTCTCGAGCATAATGGCCTACCTTGCCACAAACATAACAACGGTTCTCCTATGTCTGTTGGAGTTGTGGGCAATTCCTCCTAAGATGTGGTCCCCCACACTAAAAACATTATAACCCAGTCCCCCTTGATTGGCTCATGTTGGACGTAGACATAGGTTGTTTTCCCTTGTTTCTAGAATATGGCTTCATCCTCTTACTACTGTTTCCTCTAAAAGGATGGCTTCTCTGTGGTCCTCCAAAGCCTCAAGCTTGCCTCTCCTTCATCTTGTCCTAAAAAATCCTGCACTTTGTCACCAGCTGATTAAAATCCGTGATCTGCATATAGCTAACCGCCTGTTGAATCTCCAATCAGAGCCCATTCTCAAACTGAGCACATAAATCTTCCTCATTCCGAGCATCTTGGTATTGAGGCCAATACTGTAGAAGTTCATTAAATTTGGCCGTGTATTCCCCAACGGACATGTTCCCCTGCTTTAAATCCAGAAATTCCCTCGCCTTCCGCTTCCTGAGATCTCGTGGAAAATAATTTTCTAGAAATTTGTCCTTGAAGGCATTCCAAGGAATCACGCCTCCAGGTGCAGCAAATGAAGGCTTCATAAACTTCCACCAATTCTCGGCTTCTCCTTGGAGCATGAATGTCGCATAAGGGACCTTATGCTCCTCGAGGCAACCCATCGCCTCAAAAATCTTCTCAATCTCCGCTAACCACAACCTAGCACCTTCTGGATCATAATCCCCACTGAACTTCGGCGGGTGGTTCTTACGGAAAGCCATGAGTCCCCGATACTCCGCCGGCTCCACATCACGTTCCTGCACTAGAGTTTCCACCACAGCTGGGATGCAATCCAGGACATCACGGTTCTGATCCCTACCACGTCCTGCCATACCTAATCATGTAGGGAAGCTATTAGTATTCCAAGAAATTCTACTGAGAAAGTGTACCACACAGGCTATGACAGTTACAACAATATCCTTCTCTCTATACATACATATAAACACAACAATTCAACTTAATCAATTGAACATTCCTGCTTAAGATAAGAAAGTAGAAATACGCACAATGTGTGACTTAACGTCACTCCCCGAAACCTACTCCCAAGTTTCAGAGATACACAGCATTCACACAATAAGACCATAAATAGGTTCACTAGAATCCAACTTTTGCTCCGATACCACCAATTGTGGCATCCCTAAATAATGACTGGTTTAATAGTAATGATTTAAATAACAAAAACCATGGGATTTTCTTTTTCTTTTTCTCTTTCGTTTCTTTCACTTTTTCACAGTAATTAAGTTCAGAAGGAAAATCATCACTATAGAGTCCTGAATGGCCAGTTCACAACTCTATTCAGAGTCATTTCTTTCTGATCACGCATAACCTCTAAAATATGTTGCTCTTTCAAAAATAAAAGTATACCAGCCATCATTTTAGGTTGTCACGTGTAAAATAATAAAATAAAATGCGGTCGATGAATTCTCTTTCAAATAAAGTTTATTAACACTTTCTTTTCAAATAACAAGATTAAACACAAGTACATTCATCATCTAAAGCTGTCCAAAATATGGGAGTTTTGCAAAATACATAGTGTCATCCAAGCAAAGGTATCCAATGTGGTGGCTTCAGCCACATGTATACATTCATCAAATTCCTATACAATAGGTCTACCCATACAAAAAAAAAACAAAAGAGTAAACCTAACTGTCTGTACTAGATACACCCACCCCCAAAAAGTATATAATCCTAGTCTAAGGGGCCGTCTGCTATGATGAAGAACCTCCACTAGTCGCTATCCCTCCGGGACCGCTCTCCTCCGTAGAGTCTGCCTCAGATGCCGACATGACGTCCTCGGGAGAATCCACCTCAGGGAGTGGGTCCTCATCACCCTCTAGAAAGTCAAGAGCATCCACAGCAGGCTCAGGAGGTAGCTCCTCTGGGTCCTCCTCGGGGTCTTCCTCAGATGACGTCACCTCAATCACTTGGACTGGCTCCACTAGTAGATATGGAGTAGGTGTAGGTAATATCCACTCCACAGTGCGCTGAAGCGTGCTTGCTGGTTCCTCTAGATGTACCAACAAAGTAGCCATGAGTCAGATCGTGCCACGGAATCGGCACCTCACATTGCCTTCGAGGGTCTCCCAAACTCCCTCTAGGCACTCCATCTCCACTCGGTCATGGATGAACTGCGCTGCCATCACGATCTACAAGAAATAAAAGAAAAGGGTAGACTCTTTCACGAGAGATCTAACTACATTAGCAACACAATGCTTCCCATAACCACTACATGCAATTAAAAGGTGTGCCTCAAGGCTTTTCTTCCCTGGTAATCGATTACACAGCATTGGTAATCGATTACCAGAGGCCAAACTCGAGTTACATAGCTTCAGAACATGAAAACCTACAATATGCACTGTGTAATCGATTACACATAACTGGTAATCGATTACCAGTGGTTTGTTACTCTGTGTAATCGATTACACATTATTGGTAATCGATTACCAGTGGCCTCCACAACATACTGTCTCCATTTCTAAGCCTAGTAATCCATTACAAGAAGCCCTCTCACGTTCCTGATCCCATTTTTAAGCCTGGTAATCGATTACACATCCTTGGTAATCGATTACCAGAGGCCATCTTAACTTCCTGTCTTCATTTTTAAGCCTTGTAATCGATTACCCACCCTTGGTAATCGATTACTAGAGGCCATATTCCAAATATTACTCAAGATCCATAGCTGGCCAGCCACCACACAAGCCTCCTTGCTTTGTGGTCTTTGCTCTTTTATCGGTTGACTGCCAGGAGCTCGCCTGTTTAGGTACGTCACAGGTTCTCACTGACTGACTATGCCCGGGTTGGGTCGGGATTGGTCAAGCTTGGTTTTGGGCAATAGCACCTCACCTGACGTCCCCAAGGTCTCCTGACCCCCACGGCATATCTCCTGGTACCACTCTGTGGTCAACGAATAAAAGTAGGAAGTCTCTCCCTTCCACACTTCCTCACTTCAAGCATGTAAGATTATGGGGTACCCGTCACATGTGGTACTAGGTGGCGGTCGGGCGATGGTGCAAGTCGATTATCCACATCCACAAATCACACATAAATCCACCACCCCCAGTTGCCCACCTTCAACTGAGCTCACGTACTCCCACGTAGCCCTTATCCTCGTTCCTCTCAACACCGGGTCCCCATCAATCCCCCCAAGCTTCCACAACATCCAAGCAATTTCAACATCCAAACATCATGAACTATCAAAACCCAAGAAAACAGAGCAGGGGCAGAGAACTCTGCCCAAAACACAAACCAATACCACAGCTTTTCTTACTCAAATACCCCAGTAACATTCTCTTCGTTCCAATTCCTTCACCGTTGGATCGACTTGAAAATTTTACTGGAGGTCCCTGGTACATAATTATACATTTTGACCGTTGGGATCTGCTAGAAAACGTCCAGAACCCAATATGTACAACCCTTTCCACAACCAGCCATGCATAAGCATTTTCTGCACAAACACAAAATTCTGCTGCACACTTGAATAACAAAATTCTGCTTAGAAGTGCAGATTTTCGAAATCACTCTTGCCCTCATCCAAAATCGCCCAAATTGGATCCTACAAGTCCTAAATCAAGTATAAATCATATCTAAACCAAAGACAAGCTTCAGGCCAAAGCAACTCAAAATCTAGGTATCTAAAACCCCTCAATTTAGTGGATTTTCAAGGTTTGAGAAGTGAAAATGAGAATGGAGAAATTTTGGAGCAAACTCTCATCTCACACAAGTCTATAACATTAATCTAAACTCGCTCAAACTAGTTTTACGACGAAAACTCTACCGAATCAAAATTTGACTCCTCAACACCCAATTTACCCTAGAAATGGCTCTTGCCTTCACTTTGGTCACTCATTTTCCTCCTTTGCACAGCCCAAGCTTTCTCACAGTCCTAAATGACATTTCAAACTAGGATTAACTCACTCTAACCTCCAATTACCACTAAATCCAGATTTGGCTTTTCAAATCCTCAAAGCATCACACTTTTCCACTCATATCACTACATTCTCACTTTTCAACCCTAGGTCAACTCTACCCTTCATCTCTATCAGTTTTCCATCAGCCATTTCAGCACACAAGCATCATCATAAAAACCCTAAAACAGAATGGGTAAGCTTGACTCATCCTAAACATGACACATTTAGCATGCTTTCATCAAATTTCTTCACAAATAACTATCATAAGGCATAAACCTAGTAAAACTACCCATCATATCTCCCAAAACCCAATACCCACGAAAATTTATGTGAGAAGAAGTCTACCCAAACCTGAAATTTGAAGTCCCGCAATGTAGAGGTGCGCTTCACGACTCTGAAAATGGCTTCCTTTCGCGATTTGGAGTAGAAATGGTGAGCAAAGGTTGGAGCTTTGATGGAGCTTCAATGGTGAGGAAGAAGAAAGGAATAGCAACGTGAGAAAGAGAAGGAGAAAAGCTTCTGCACTTTTGGCTGAGTGAGTGAGGAGAGAGAGAACGTGGTTTTTAGTTTAAAAAGGCTTCCTCATTTCTTTTTTTTTTTTTAAAAAGGTATGCCACATGTCTCCTTTTGAGTGGAGCTAAAAGGGGCCCACTTTTTCTCTTGATGTGACTCATACTCAGTCATAAGAAGAGAAAAATTTGACCTTCTGAAATGCTAAAATCATGCCTCGGTTTGCGTGTCGTTTCTCTGGTTCCAGTCCCTCACGTTTCTCTACACCCGTCGGGGCTAGTTTTCGAAAGTAAGCAATATATATATCAAAACGCTCAGAATGAAATTTCGAGCGTGGTTCAGAGGTTGGTTTTGTTAAATTTTAAGTTGCACGCAAAATGATAATTTTTAGACTAATTAATTGAGAATTAATCTATAACTATCCCAGTTATGGATTTCTCTTCGTTAATCAGCCTAACCCGCGTATCTTTCCCCCAATATATCTACTTCTACCAGAAGTGTATATATATATATATATATACACACACACTGAATAATACTTATATATAATCATTCAAAATGCATCGTTTACAAAATTCTGGGTAGAAATTTCCAGGATGTCACACATGGTACCACATTGCATATAGACTTGAGTCTTAGTATAATTGTTGCATAATGCCCGTGAATTGTTTAGTATGAAATTGGTGAGTATTGTTATGTCTTGACTCGAGTGTGTGATTCATGTGTAATGTTGGTAATTAAAAGATGAATTTTAAATGATAAAATGGTGAAGTGACGTGGATTGTATTAAGTTGAGTTATGTTATAAATAATTGTATAATTTATTTTGCTTATGTTTTTGTTTATCCGTATTTTATTTAGAAATGTGATAACTCACTTCCGGTGTGTGTTTGTGTTTGGGCTGATTGTCATTTTGTTTCAAGTGAGTCAGCATGTGATGAGTTTCATGTTGGAGATGGAGAGGCTTAGCCTGTACCAGGAAAATGCTCTAATAAATGTGACATTGGGACATAGGATTTTATTTCATATGTTATAATTCCATGAATAATATAATTGTTTTATATTTTTCGCTTTAGTGTGATTTCTCTTCATTCAGAATGGGCGACATTGTTTTGAGCCGAGATAATTTTATCATTTATTTGAACAAGTTCTATTATGATTCACTAAGTGATGTGAATCTTCTACCCTTTGAAATGTGTTTTTAAAAATTTTAATTAATTCCACATTCTTATTCCTTTTATTATTAGTATATGTGTGTGTGGGGTAGAGGATGTCACATTAGAGATTATGGACAAACCATCTTTGACAATTAAATTCAGTATATGAGCACAAGAACACATGTGAAACTGTTGACCACCCAAAATAAGAGACCTAGGCAGAATTTTCTTTCTATAATGCATTCAATCATAGCATCATTTGTACTATAGTTATCAACAGTCAAAGTAGAAAGCTTCCAATCAAGATCCCAATCCATCAAACATTGAACCAAGACTTCAACAAGAGCTATGCTAGTATGAGGAGCAGACACATAAATGAACCTAAATTTTAAATAAAAATTTCAACCATCTAACCACCAACAACAAAATATAATATAATATAATACAATAATAGTTGCATTTTATATAGTTTAGTGATATTACCTCACAAGTTGACTTTGCAATGTCATGGAATCATCAATAAAGTAAGTTGTGACAGTCATGTAGCCTTTATTTTGATTACTAGCAATTCACATATCAGTAGTAATTGCAACTAGACTTTGAATCTTTGCAAACATGTTCATTGTAATCTCTTTGATTTCATGATAATCCTTCATAATGTCACTTTTTAGTGTTTTTTGACAAAACCCCATGAATAAAGGTTGCAAAGTAGCACAAAATTCCTTAAAGCCAATGTGATCGACAATTGACAATGGATACTCATGAAGAACTATCATGTGATGACAGTGCACGCCTAGCTATTTCTTGATTAAATAACTAATTTCCAACAACTACTATTTCATTTCCTTCTCTTTTAGTTTTCAGAAGTGCTTGTCTGATGTCTCGTGTTGTTTGAAGTTTGCAAGACTTCCAATGGTCACGCAAGTATGTCGTCCAAAAGTTTACCTCTACAATATTTGCAAACAACTTTCCATTCTCCACCTATTAATTTTCTATCAAAGTGATTCCAAACAACTGAAGTTAACTTTCTTGAGTGGTCGTTCGAGTTGAGTTGTCAGTTCCATCATCAACTTCATTAATAGGAATATCATTTGATTCGTCCGAATTTGATTCACCTATATTAGGTGACACAATTTTTTCTGGTTCATCACCCTTGGGAGCCAAAGTTTGTTCGATGGACATTCTGTTAAAAAAATAATTAAAGTTAGTGTTAATTACACAAGCAAATCTACAACAATTAAAACCAATAATTAGAGCATGGCAGTAAGTTAACATATCATTCAACACTTAAATTAAAACACAAAATTCCTTGGCTCCATGACAAATAATGTTAATAATGTACCCTCTAAAACATTAATCGGGACAAAATATTTTTATAGACCAAAGTCAAAATTCAATCATCATTAAATTTGACCCATTTCCATGAATGAAACCATTAGCCTAAGGTCATGGACTACTTCATTTCAATAGTATAATAATTCCTAAGAGGGAAAGATAAAAATGAAAGTTATATAGGAGAAACATCAAAATTTAACATTTGTGTACATAGCAAATCACGCATAATCTTATTATAAGGACGGAAGAAAATAATATGGTAAATGCTGCAATTTCATATATATAATGATAAATGATAAATACCACATGGAATACTACTTTTGATCCTTAGAAAGATAATAGAAATAGAGACTAGGAAGTGGCAATGGGGAATTAACAAACAAAAGTGAGGTTGAAGCTTTGAATTAGTCCAAACAACAGCAAACTCTATGTTCACTTAATTGAATTGATCTTTAGTTTATTACAAAATTAATTTCTTTTCATGCAAAGAGCAATTACTATTTCAATACTCTACCCTTGTAGTGGTAATTAACATTTATTTTTTATAAGATAGTGCATATTCCTGTCAACAATTCCACAAAATTAATCATGATGAGTACTTTCAAATGGAGGTTGATGCACTGTGTCGAAAAGGCTTATCTTCATTGCAGAAGTGTGCAACTACTCTTCATATATTGGCTTATGGCTCACTTGCTGACAGTGTGGATGAATATGTTCGAATTAGTGAAACCAATACAGTGGAATGCTTGGAGCAATTTGTATCAAGCATCTGCACCATATTTGGGAATGAGTACTTGAGGAGACCAAATAGCAAAGACACTGAATGACTACTACAAATGGGAGTGCTATGTGGATTTGTAGTCATGTTAGGTTCCATTGATTGTATGCACTGAAAATGGAAAAATTATCCAGTTGCATGGAAAGGTCAATTTTGTTGAGGTGATCATTGCAACCCAACAATCATTTTTGAAGTCGTGGCATCGCAAGACTTGTGGATTTAACATACATATTTTGGCAATGTGGGTTCAAATAATGACATTACTGTGTTATATGAATCCAATGTGTTTAATGAAGTTTTGTCAGGACGTGCACTCGCAATACAATACATAGTGAATAGAAACCAATATAATATGGGATACTATTTAGTGGATGACATTTATCCAGACTTTGCTATATTTGTGAAGACCATCTCAATGCCACAAGGAGAAAAGCAAAATTATTTGCACAACGACAAGAATCAACAAGAAAGGATGTAGAACGGGCGCTCAGGGTGCTTTAATCTTGACTCACAATTATATGTGGTCCGACACTTTTTTGAAATGTTGTTATTATGAAGAATATCATCTATGCATTTATCATATTGCATAACATGATTTTTGAGGACAAACGTGACACATCAAAATAATATTGATTATAATAGTGTAGGTAATAGCGTGTCGACATTCAAAGTATCTTTAGATGCTTACCCTAGCATTAGATCAACATACCTCTAAAGGAGATTTGAGGTTCATGACAAACAAAAACATCACCAACTTCAAGCAGATTTGGTTAAACATATTTGGGAATGTTTCGAAAAAGAAAATAACAATAATTAATTTTATGTAATATTTTCTATTTTTCATCAGTTTTTTCATTTCAATGTCATTGCGGTTTCTTAGCATTAGGGTAAAATTGTGTATGGATTTCTTAAGAGTGACATAACACTATAAGGACCACAAAAAAATATTGTGGGGATCACAAAAAGATGATTAAAAAACCCATATAAAAAACTTGTATTAAAGATGCCCTAACCTATTTAGTTAATGATAACTATCCTAACTAATCGCCTTGAGTTCAGTGGTTCTTTTTCCTAGAAAGGAAGAGTTCAATGGTTAATGAAACTGAGTTTCTTCCCTTTTATTTTCCTGTTATCAAAATATCTTCTCCAGAATTCTATTAACGTCGTTCTTACTTCATTTAATCACATGATTATTGGACCGTTAAGGATAAAACCAAAAAATTTAAATCATTAAAGAACTTAAACAAAAAAACTTTAAAAGGACTAAAAAATCCTATTTTATAGGAACTAAAAGGTTATTTAAGCCTAAACAAATTTAGAAGAAAAAAAATGAAATAACTTTCTTCATAACTTATGCATAAACTAATTTTTTAGAAACTCTTTCATATTAACTTCTTCAAAAGCTTATTTTAAATTTATGCATAAGCTAATTTTAATTTATAAAAGAAAATAGTTTTCTTATTATTTTCCCCTCCTATGCATAATACATGTTTATGGAAAAATTTATCCAAACAAACCCAAGTCATCTTAAAGTGGAATAAGTAACTGCCAAACAACTCCTAGATAATAAGAGAAAATACTTCCTGTGTTGAACGTTTTATTCTTTTTTTTGTTCTTGACTATGAATATTGGTATAAAATAGTCACCATTTTTGTTGGAGACCATAAATACACACAAAATAAGTATTTTTCTCTCAATATAATTTATTTCATACACTAGTATACTGTTAGCGGCACATAGTTTTTCTCAATGTTTTAGTATATATATTTTCTATTCATTGCATCTATGCACTATGATTAGTATGCATCAAAAGATTCGGCATTACACTATTCAATAGTTCGACATTTTATAATTTTAAAAAAAGTGCACAAGGCTTAAATAAACTATCAAAAATTAAACACATCGTTACTTAGTTTTTTTTTTGGGGGGTGGGGTACAGATACACATGCAATAGCCAAATTCAAATCAAGGTTGCAAATGTCAAAATCTTGTCAAATAACTTGGTTTTATGCTGTTAAAAACCAAACACCTTATCCAACTTCCCTTGAACCATTTAACTCTTTCCATTATTTTTGCACCTCTCAACAATGTATGTTCTCCATGATTATTGCACCTCTCAAGCATATATCTTCATCATTTGCACCTTTATCAAACACAAACTCTACATCTGTTAAGCACTCATGATAGAAACACCTACAATTCAATTGTAATATTAGCTTACACCCACCTATTATCACATGAATATACAATAACAATAAAGAAGCTAGAGGACTTGAGGGAAGCAACACTGCACAAACAGCAAATTTTTCTATATGCCAGGTCATAACTTAGCAATCAAAAGCTTTTGGAAAGGAAAATGTTTCGTTTGTCAAACCACCAGAAGGCTGACACAGAAATCAGTGGAACAAAAATTGCTACTAAAAGAAATGTCAAGTTTCTCCAATTTGCAGGCTTATCTGCTGAAATAGATGATGTTACTTGAGTTTCAGAGCTTGCACCTTCTTCATCCACCTAATAATAGAAACCAAGAAAGGGGAATCTTTTAGGATCTCAGGAAAAGTAAGTTTGGACCTCTAAATTAGCTTTTTGCTCTATCAGCGCAAGGTTAAATTCTCCACTTTGTGATGTTACTACAACAATATATAAAAATCTATCCAGGATAGCTATTACAATGACGGTAGAAAGTAAATTATTGAAAGAAACTGACAGGTTATTGATTCATGAGGGGCATTTTGCTCAACTCTGTGAATTACCATTGTAGCATCATTATTTAATGAACGAACATGCAATCATAATAAGAATTGTTACACTTTTCAGTTTTCACATGTAATGTCGAATTCTAAATAAGCTTTCTTATCTTTATATTCTGACTATAGAATGGGAGGCAGAAAATGGTTTGAGAAGGGAGAACCAATGTTTGTACTTGTAGACTTGTCATGCTACTAGTGTATTCGGGCAGAGAGGTTATTAATATTATAGAGGCAAACTGGCAAAGAAAGATGAATGACAAGAAATAAAGAAATAGATGAAATCCAAAATAGTAAAGCTAGTTGTTGAATAGAATGAAACACTAAATGAGAGACAAAATCTACAACAGCAGGAAGATTAGAGGGTTGTGTTTGCTTCATTGATTTGTCTATTCTTTGAAGTTCTTTCTTAAACAAACTTTACTGAAAGCCATAGAAACCATAGACACTTTATATGTATTCATCAATTCTACCTGTGTTTGGTAAATCTGGTGTTAGCCAAGAACTATTTAGCTTTAAGTTACTTCGGAGTGGTTAAACAAGGGTCAATTATTTCTATATTCTCATCAAGCATCACACAGATAAAAGAATATTCCTTTTATCATTTAGCATAAGTTTCATATTTGGGTACCAACTACCAAGAGATTCCAATATGCATGCAATAGAATAATGAACAAGTAGAAGAACCCTGGAAGGCTCAACGTACATTTATGTATCACCTTTATAGTTCTAAATAATCATGTCTTTCATATATGGCTAACCAGAGTGCATCATGCTTACTAGCACTTAGAAAAAAGAAAAAAGTGAAGTGTAATAATGATATGTTAAGTATCACATTTTCTTGTTTTGTAAGCTTCAGTTGATATACCAAAACTTGGGTATGGTCTGTAGTTTCCCCCTACCTATAAAATGCAAAAGCATACCCAAAAGAGTGGAAAGTTAGTGGAGTAATTATTTGATGTTTTATTACTTGTTTTGTTTCCAATTTTTACTCTCAATAAAATAAAAACATGGATTGAGATGATAGGCGTGTATGTAAATGCTTGTCAAGGCACTAATTACGTAATTATAAAAGCATTTGTCCTACATGCAGTGTCATTAAAAGAACAATTAAATTAACACCCAACTTTTACCTATCAGCATCATATAAGCATATCAAGTATCAACTAAAGAGATTAGGATGACCAAAAAAGTACCTGCCTGAAAGGTCTTATTAAAGAGATCTATTCCTTCTTCATCTGATGATTTAGCACAGCTATCATTGCTTGAGTCATTGTTGGAAGCTTGATCTTCATTTCTGTTATTTAGTCCATTGTTGCATGCATCAAAAGAGGCATCAATTTTAGTATTGTTTAACTTTTCTACCAAATGTTTATTTTCCTGTTTTAAAGCATGTAACTGCAGGATGAACATAGTGATAAGAATGTTAATATCCCTGTTAGTGTATCATAGCTCAGCAAAAGTTGAATACTAAATCCATACTATTTTGAAGAAAAATTAAAACTTGTACTACATACACAATGGTAACTTGAAAATGATCATGCTACTTTTTGGGTATCCTTCTTTCTTTCGAGGAAAAAAAATACTTATTTATTCCCTATATTAATTATGAAAAATATAGAGATTATAACTGATGGCTACCAAAAAGTTAACAATCTCCACTTGTTCCTTTCTGTATAACTACCCATAAACCGTTGCAGACCTGGATTGGAAATTCTGATTCAGGTATACTGAAGATAATATGCATAGATACATTTTAATATGCTTAGAAAACTATAAAAGAAGGAGAGAAACTATTTTGGTCCTTACAATATACTGATAGAAACTGGTTCAGGTTGAGCATACAAAGAACATACTGTTATTGATGAACAGAAAAAAATGCACAATTTCCCTGGATAAATTGCACGAAATAAGCACAGAATTGGATAAATTAAGGCATTGAATGTTTCATTTTATAAAATCAATCTCTAGGGAACCCAATTGAGTACACACATATCCTTAAAGGCCCAAAATACTAGTATTTTTTGTTAAGAGAAACATAGAAGCTGGAGTTCAAAATTAGAAATTTATTAAGTCATTACCTGGTTATTGATGCGCTCCCTTTCAGAGGCTAGTTGCATTACCATATCCATGATAAGTTTGGTTTTAGTATCAATTTCTTTTGCCCTTGATGATTTTGCATTGCTAGCTTGATCCAAAGATGTTTTCAAGCTTACTGTTCTGGACCTAAGGATATCCAGTTCTTTATTAAGTTCCAAGTTAGTTTCAGATAGCACAAAGTATTGCTCTGCAGCACTTTCTTTATTAGTTTCAGCTTTTGCAACCTTTGATTTTAGCTCTTCAATCAATATTTCCATATCCCATATAGCTGTATATAACATGTTCTGCTGTTCTTGACTTGCTTCAGAAGACGCCTTTGCATTTTGTAGTTGGATATCTAGTTCCCTTAGTTGCTTCTCAAGTGAACCAACCTTTTTCTCTGCAGTACTGGCACTCCCTTTAAGAAAATTCACCTCTTCAGTAAGTTCCAAGTTGGTCTCAGTTAACTGTGTAACCTTCGCTTCTGCGCTCTCAGCCCGATTTTCTGCTATGTCAATGCTTTCTTTCAAAGACTCAACAAAATTTTCCATTTCAATTAGGTGCTCGTGACATGCTTCATTCTCTGCCATCACATTATTTATCCGAAGCTCAAAATCTTTTTGTTCTTCTTCAAGCAATTTCACCTTTTCCCTCAATGCCAACACCTCAGACTTTTCCTTAGCACTCTCAACATTACATGCCTCAAGCTTCTCTAAAGAAGCATCTTTAGCCTTGAGCTGCTCTATCAAAATCTGAACTTTTGATCTCAGCTCATTTTCTCGTTGTATATAACCATTGAGGTTGAACTCAGTTACTTGAAGGTGTCCCATTATACCTTTAGAAATCCCCATTAACACCTCTGCAGTATTGTCTGCCTCTAGAAATCTTCCCCAAACTACTTCTGCAGCCTCTTCCATATAAAATGCCACTTGTTCTGTGTAGCAGAGTTTCAAGTTTAGGTCTTCATTGTTTTTTGACTCTGCTAACTTCCTTTCAAGCTCGAGTTCCCTTGCTAGAGATTTCTCAAGCATTCGCAGAATATATCTTCGTTGTTCAACCATCTGATCATTGGATTTTGCTTTGACATCTGTCAGTTGACCATTTCCTGATAAATTCAAGGCCTTCCCTGTTTTGCCTGTTAACATGAATGACTAAGAAAAGTAAACAGTCATCCAAAACTTGGAAAAGGATTGCATCCTCAGAATAAATATGTTGAGCAAAAATATTCTGAGTAAAAATTTCAACTTACAATTCTCATGTCGAAAAGCCTCAATGGTTTTCTGTAGCTGGGATGACTGAATTTTCAACTCCAATAACTGCTGTTGAAACTGCTTCACAGACTCTTTAGAGCCATGCAATTTTTTGTCCATCATAAAGAAAACCTCAGTTAAATGTTTGCATGAAAATATTTTATGACGAGCATCAACAATTTCTTCTTGGAGAGTGTCCATGAAACTGTCCAGCTCTCTTACCTCAGAATCTAAAATGCCAGACAGTAGATCAAATGTCACTGCCTTCTCAAATAAGTTTTCCAGGATGCAGTTATTCGTTGAATCCATTGCTTCAAGATCACTTTCCTCGCCCAATAGATAAACATAAAGCACATGCAAGTTCACCAGTTTCTCAGAAAAATAGGCTAAGCGATGGTCTATATCTGTTAAAGCTTGCAGGGATATTTCTTGCACATCATTTTCTTTAGTTGAGAACCCCTGGAGTGAGTAGGGTTGTTCAAAAGCTTCATCTACAGCATAAAAGTCACCTGGAATTTTATTAGCAAGTTCATCCATTTCTAGTCTGTATCTTGTTGTTCAGCAACTAGCAGCCAGTCCTGAAATAAGATAGAAATGAGATATCTTATGGAAGAAACAAAACAAATATACTTTATGTATTAATACAAAGATAAAAAAGAGTGTACAATTCACTAGTTAATTAAGTGAATGCCTAACAAAATGAACGCTGCTGAAGGAAAACAACAATAGTTACTAGTTAGGAATTGGTAATTAGCAGGCCTATAGTTCATACAACTTATAGAAGGTTGAGGAAGAGGAAATTGATAAAGGAATAGTGAGGAATTTGCATGTTCTCTTTTCTTGGCACTGTTGGCAGTATTCACTGAAAACGTAAGATGAAAGCATAGATATGTATGCTTATGTTTTTCCCTTTAATTCCACACTGGAAAGACAAAAACAAATAGAGAAAATCCACGACATTTCCTCTTCACACTCTTCAAACATTCATAACTCACCACTAGAAAAGCTAAACTCATTAGCAGTTCATTTCAAAATGCATTTATTTTTTCTTTCAACAGAAAGCTAATTCCACAAATGAAACATCTACTCCAAATTTTAATCTTAACAACAGAAACCATAGGAGATCCCAACTTTTCTAACAAATTCAACACACAAAACACAGCCAACCCGTGGAAATCCTTGACAGATAACCCCCACAAAACTATCAATAACAGCAACACAGACATTACCACAATTTTACTGCACATTCAGCTTACATCAATCAGAATATAAAATTTCCAATACCAACCCCCACCCCAGTGAACATCCTCAACAAAGCTCCTAACTTTACCGTTCCAAAACATGAAACGCTACAATAAAGAACAAACACGACCTCCCCCATTTTCACCAAGGAACCACACACACAAAGAAAATTCCTCAACTCACATTAAAATCTCAAATGAGAACTCAGAAATTAAGTCATACCTTTCTCAAAACGCTTCTGGGTCTTCCTATCCCCTCACTCTGACTATGATCTTGAAGAAACTTGACTTAACCAAAACCCCACATGAAAAATTCTGCTGGATAGTCTTTCTGAGCCTCCTAACTACCACTCATTTCCAAATTACCGTTATATAAATATAAGGGTCACTTTTTCCCATCCCCCAACACAAAATAAATAAAAAAGGTAGCTTTTTTATTTTTATTTTTTTTCTGCTGCCACTCCGTGTCTCCAACCTGTGTGGATCGGTGAGGAACCAAAAGTGCAAACAGCGAAGTGGTCAAACTAGTGCGTGAGAGCGTTGTTGTGATCTGTGGAGAGACAAATCAGAGACTTAAATTGGGGTGCACGTTTACTTGATCCTGAACCGTTGTATTGACTTTGAATAATTGAGTTTGAGACAACACAAAAGAAAACAACACTGTACACAAAACTAGATAGATAAGACACAGATCAATGGCTTAGGACACTGTAAAGCTCAAGTGTCTATGTGGGTCCATAACAATCGATTCAGACAACTTGGTATTGTGAGAGAGAATCATTATCATTGTTGTTAATGCTAAAATGATGTTTCAATTTCATGTTGTATTTTTTTTTTTTTTTTGTGTGTGTTTATAGAATGGAAAGACTTTTCGTAATTGTTGTTAAAATATAATGTGTGATGATTTGGTTAATAAAAGCTTGACGACAAAAATAGTATAGTCTTGTTATCTATTAAGCGCTCCATCTCTTTTTTGAATTATTTGATTCTCATTCATTAATATTGAGTTCCATTTCTCGCTAGTAACTTAACGTAATTTTTGTAACCTGTTTAACAACTTCTTGGACCTTTCTATTCGCAGAATATTCTTTCCAGTTATGTTCTTTGTCTATTTATTGAATTGTAATGGACAAATTATTATAATTATCAAATAATTTAAATAATGATGTTTTTTTAGATTATTATAGTAAGAGACAAGTAAAGAAGTGAATAAATTTTATCTGGGAACCCAATATGTGATGATGAGCAAGTAGAGGCACTTCGGAGTTGTCGAGCAGATGTCAGGCTTGAGTCTAGGTGTTGAATACATTTGTCAGGTAGATTTTGGGTTTGTAGCAAGTGCCAAGTCGATTATGGGCTTGAATGTTGGTCCTGGGCTGTTTTCGGAATTGAATGATGGTGTCGAGTCGACTCCGACCTTGCCAGCTGGGGTCGAACTTGACTGTTGGTGCCAGGTTAGTTCCAAGCTTGATTGTTGGTGTTGGGTCGATTTCAGGCTTTGGCTGCTGGTGCCGGGTCAGCTTCGGGCTTTGAAGATGGAATGTTGATGTTAGACCGCTTGGTCATTGAAACTAAAATGATCGTAAGTTGTGCCAGGTGGTATTGGGCTTCAAGAAAAACAATGTAACTTGTGCCAACTAAGTACTAGGCATAAAAGGTGCCAGGTAAGTACTAGCTTGAAGAGAAAGGGCAAGGGGCTAGGTAACTTTGTAACTAAAGGAACCTATGCTACACCTTTGAAGGTCTAAGAAAAAATTAGAGGTTTCACAGACTAAGAAGTTCAAATGGGAATGAAGTAGATGAAATGTAATGCAATGCAAATGAGATATGATGCAATGATATGATGCAAAGATATCGTGAGACACCAACTATTGGACTGCACTTTCCTTTTTGCTTTATTTTCTCTAGAAAGTAAGGGATCCTTAATCATTATAATGTCACGCGCCCTAAGATTCATGGATGATGGAGGAATTATGATTCATCTTGCCTTTGGTCAAATAACATTCGAGTACTTCCTTAGGCTATTCTCAATCCACTACTAAAGTTTGTGAGTCGATAGTGAGGTTATTTCGCTAGTTGCATTGTCAGGATTCATCAAACCCACTGTAACTTTCAAAAACTTATTAAAGTAAATGCAATGCTTTGAAATTTAAAATACCATTTCCTTTCAGTATATCATTATTAAAAGCACGATGAACAACATAGAAAGAAAAAATGGCCATTTTATTCTAGAAAGAGAGAACGTATTTATAGAGATTTTCATTGCATAACAAAGAGAAAGGTATATACAATGAACTTGAAACCAAATGATAGCATAAACGACGCTTATCAGATAAACAATATCACATATCAGTGATCTTGATTGCCCTTTGAAGAGGCATGCTCCATATAAATCATCATGCCTTTTGCCCCACTTTAGACTCAATGCACCTGCTGCCCTAGTTGATAACCTTAAGACATCATTTACCCCCATTTTGATCCTAATTTTTTCTTGAGCCATTCTTTCGAGTTTTCAACTCAACGAGTCGCTCTAATTTTTTCCTAGATTTCCCTTTTGGGTTTTCAACCTAGCGAGCTTTCTTTCTTTCTTTCTTTTTTAAGCATAGTATTTCTTCACCGCGACAAACTTCACAAGGTATGGTAAGTCCTTGCCATCCATGTTTTTGAGGATCAAAGCTCTTCCAAAGAATGCTTTTTTTTAACCAAATAAGGTTCTTCATAATTTGGGGTCCACTTTCCCAGACAATCTTTTTGAGCTGGCAAGATCTCTTTTAGTACCAATTCTCCTTCTTGAAATTCTCTGAGGCGTACTTTCTATTCAAATGATTTCTTTAGTCTCCTCTGATATAATTGACCATGGCATATCTCATTCAACCTTTTCTCCTCAAGGAGATGTTGGACAAGTGGCCTCAATAACTTAAGAGAAGGGTGAATTAAGTTTCACAATTTTCCCACTAACAAGTTTTAACCCCCCCTTTTAAATGATAGGCTTAGAATGCAGAAGAAGAAGAAGAAGAAGAAGCAATCAATTTAACAATGTTCTTTTAAATGCGTAAGATAAAATTGATTGCAATAAAATAAATGAGATAAGGGAAGAGAGAAATGCAAATTCGATTTATACTGGTTCGACCACGCACTGTGCCTACGTCCAATCCTCATGCAACCCACTTGAGATTTTCCACTATTTTTATAAAAATCCTTTTTACAACTTCTGAATACCCAAGGAATCCTTTTCCCTTGTGTTCAGGAAACTCACAATTCAAGAGACAATCAGTCTCTTAATTACAATTGACTTTCTGAGAAGAACAGAAAAATTTCTCTCATTTAGAGTGGATAATACAATTCGAAGTTTCTGGATGAACTCTCAATAAATTTTCAAGTGTTTGCCCAAGAGTTGTTGAGAGAGCATTTAACAATGAAGTTCTCTTGGAATATCTCTCTCTTGCTTTTCAAAGTTAGACACACATGTATATAGGCCCTTCGTGCCTTTTCAAAATGGTTTAAAGAGTTGCGTCTTTTCAAAAAGTTTTTTCTGAAATTCTTCACAGTTATATTTTGAAGGGTCATGACTTTTGAATTTGAATTTCAAGAGTTCCGTTGCTGGTAATAAATTACAAACATCTGGTAACCGATTACAGGTTCAAAATTGAAATTCAAAACCCTTTTTAACAACTATTTTTCAAAATTGTCTTCTAGTAATCGATTACACTGCCTAGTAATCGATTACCAGAACCTTGAATGTCTTGGAAACACTTTGTTATGAGGCAAGGCTTGATCTTGAGTTAATCTTGAAGCAATGCTTTGTTTGTTGAAGCAACCTTGTATTAATCTTGAAGCAATGTTTATCCTTTGAAGCAACCTTGTTTGATTCTTCTTTGGCATCATCAAAATCATGTATTCATACATTCACAGGAGATTCAACGGATCAAATTGCATTTGGGCCCATTCTGCTTCTTGTAACTCGACCTTCATTAATACTCTTAAGGAAGGGGTTTCAACCTCAATTGGAAGGACTAACTCCATCCCATACACCAAGGAAAATAGGGTTGCACCAATTGAGGTACGGACAGATGTATGATATCCATGTAAGGCGAATGGAAGCATGTCATGCCAATCTTTGTATGTAACCATCATCTTCTAAATGATCTTTTTGATGTTCTTATTGGCCGCTTCAACTGCCTCATTCATCTTTGGATGATATAGGGTAGAATTATGATGTTGAATCTTAAAGTCAACACACAACTTTGTCATCATCTTATTGTTCAAATTAGTTGCATTGTCGGTGATGAGTTTTCTTGGTATGCCATAGTGACAAATAAATTCTCTCTTGATGAATTTCACTATCACATTTTGAGTTACACTGGCATATGAAGCGACTTCGACCCATTTAGTGAAATAATCCATTGTTACTAGAATGAAGCGATGTCCATTTGATGCTTTGGGTTTGATGGGCCTAATGACATCCATTCCCTACATAGAAAAAGGCCAAGGAAATTATAGTACATTCAACGACATTGGTGGAGCATTGATGTTATCAACATATGTCTGGCACTTGTGATATTTCCTCACATAATTATAACAGTTTGTCTCCATGGTTAATCAATAATATTCAGCCCTCAAGATCTTTCTTGCCATGGTGTGCCCATTGGTATGAGTGCCAAAGGACCCTTCATGAACTTCTCTGATGATCTTTTACGCTTCAATGACATCTACGCATCTGACCACACCATATCATAATTTTTCTTATACAACACATCCTCGTTTAGGAAAAAGCTCATTGCTAGTCTTCTCAATGTTCTTTTGTCATTTTCTGAGGCATTTGGACGATACTTTTGACTCTTGATATACTTTTTCTTAATTAGCCTTACTTTTGAGGAAAGTAAGGCTAATTAAGAAAAAAAGATTAATTAAGGAAAACATTGCTAATTAAGGGAAGTAGAATAATTAAGGAAAGCACGACTAATTTAGGAAAGTAAAGGTGGGGTTAGTGCAAGAAGTCTGTTAATCTACACCTATAAAAGAAGAAGGAAAATACATAGAAGCTCCAAGAGAATACAATTCTTTATAGAAGGCAAAGGCTAGAAGAAGGAGAAGCAAGCATTGGGAGCCATTCCTTCCCTCCATTCCCTTTCTTATCTTTTCCCCCTTTACTAAATATTCCCCCTTGCAATTGTAAAGCCTCCATGACAATGAGAGGCTAAACCCCTTTTGTTGAAAATTTGGTAGCCAACTACTCTTGATATAATTTCTCTTTTTATCTATTCATGAATATTACATTTGCATTATCTTTTCCTGGACTTAATATTATTGTTTGTGGCTTAATCATCCATTTGCATCATAAGTTTTAGGGGTAGCATTGGGAAACATTATTTTCTAATATAATTGGGAAAGGGTATCTAAATAAAGTCATCACTAGAGATAAGTTGATATTTGTTTAGCCTGTTATACATCTCTATTCTTAATGCAATTTACTATTTTAGCTCTGCAAAGGGATTTGGGAAAGAAAATAGATAAATTAGGTTCTTTCATGCGGGGGACCAAAGTTAGAGTATATTAGTAAATGCAGATATAAATTAGAATAATTATACATAGAGAAAAATCATTAATATTACATCAAGGAGTAACTCTGGTAGGCTAAGTTCCCAACATTTTCATCTTCTAAATTTTCTTCTACAATAATATTGGATTTTCTCATCTTTTTTGTCCTTAATTAATTCATGTTTAATTAATTCTTTGTCAATTTAATTTACTATTTTTCTACAACATTTTCCAAATCTTTTCCTTAATTAAATATTCATCTACCTAAGTACAAACGAAGTCCTTGTGGATACGATACCCGGACTTCAGTTTTAACTTTACTACTTGGGAGGAATTGGTGCACTTGCCAATCCATTAACATGCCTTCATCGGGGAAGTCACATTGCATTTACTAATAATCTTCAATAGGTTGGTGTGCTAGATAATCTGCCACAACACTACCTTTAACTGCTTTTTGTGACACATATACAATGTCATATTTTGATAAAAAGAACTTGCCAACGAGCGATGCTTCCTATAAGAGCAGGCTTCTCAAAAATATACTTGATTGGATCCATTTTAGACACCAACAAAGTTGTGTGACTCAGCATATACTTCCTTAAACGATGACTTGCCCATGCTAAAGCACAACAAGTTCGTTCTAAAAAAGAATATATGGTATCACAACCAGTGAGCTTCTTGCTCAAATAGTATATAGCATGCTCTTTTCTTCCAGAATCATCATGTTTCTCTAATACGCAACCCATAGATCCATCAAGCACTGCCAGATACATTACGAGGGGTCTTTCAGCAACTAGGGGGACTAAGATTGGGGGATTTCACAAGTATTGCTTTATTTTCTCAAATTCTTCCTGACAATCATTATTCATTCCAAATGATGATTTTTGTGCAGCAATTTGAAGATAGGTTCGCATGTCGCCGTTAGTTGGGATATAAATCGGACAATATAATTCAACCTTTCCAGGAAACCTTGAATCTTCTTTTTTGTGCAAGGGGGCAACATTTCCAAGATTTCACGAACTTTGCCTGGATCCACTTCAGTTCCTCTTTGTCTGACGATGAAACCTAACAATTTGCTAGATGTGACGCCAAAAGTGCATTTGGTTGGATTTAGCCTCAGTTTGAACTTCCTTAGCCTCTCAAACAATTTATGCATATGGACTACATGATCTTCTGCCTTTTTTGACTTAGCAATCATGTCATCCACCTAAACTTCAACCTCATTATGCATCATGTCATGGAATAAAGTCACCATCACCCTCTGATATGTTGTCTTAGGGTTCTTCAACCCAAACGACATGACCTCAGAACAAAATATGCCCTAAGGCGTGATGAATGTGGTTTTCTCCCTATCCTCTTTAGCCATTTTAATCTGGTTGAAACCCAAGTATCCATCCATGAAGGAAAAGAAAGAATGATGTGTTGTATTATCTACTAGCATGTCAATATGAGGTAATGGGAAATCATCTTTTTGGACTGGCTCTATTTAGATCTCGATAGTTGACACACATTCAAACTTTTCCATCTTTCTTAGGGACTGGAACTATGTTGGCAACCCATTGTGGGTATTTGGAAACAACTATAAATCTTATGTTGAGTTGCTTCTTGACTTCCTCCTTAATCTTTAGGGATAACTCTAGTTTCACTCACCTTAACTTCTGTTTGACTGGAGGACATTTTGGCTTCAGTGGCAACTTGTTCTCCACTATTTTCACATCAAGTCCTGGCATATCTAGGTATGACCAGGCAAAGGCATCAATATATTCATGTAAGAGATTTATCAACTTGTTGCGCTCGTTTTCACTTATTAATGTGCCAAGTTTAGCCTCCTTTTTCTCATCTTCAATCCCCAAATTATTTATATCAACTAGTTCCTCATGGGGGCAAATCTTTTTAGTTTCTTTCTCTACCAACCTGAATAACTTTGAAGAAATACCCTATTCATCTTCGCTTTCTTCATCTGACTGATTATCGGGACAATCAAAACAGCTGGATATGATACTAGCATTGTCAACTTCAAGCGTGTCATTTTTAAATCTGCATCATTAAAGTTTAAACAAGAATGACAAAGACATTCAATGAGGTTTAGAGATGAGAGAAGAGAAACAGAAGAGAAAAGAAAAGAAATGTTCTTTTATTAATATACTGAAAGGAAACACATTAGCCCTTATTCAATAAAGAAAATATCTTAAGGCTTTGGGCAGAGCAATAAGATTAGCATTACCAAATTACTTTAAGTTCTAACTCACAACTACAGGGAGCTCGATAATCTTCCTATTATTGAGCTTGAGGTTTGGTGGACAAGCGCGGACTAAGTTGAAAGACATGTCCTCAGAAATGTCTTCCTCTACAACAGTTATTAAGTTAGGAAACTCAAACCCAACACTCTAAAAGACTTCTCTTTTTTTCAAGCATAACCCGCCTTTTACCAGCTTTTGATAGTTTGTAGCCCAGACTGAATCGGTCTTTGTTTTCCACCAAATCAAGCGATTGTGTAGGACCCTATCCATATCTTCCTAGTACATGGCCATATTGATACCCATTCTCTAGCATAACTTTTGCTACCATCATGGAAGCACCTAACGGTTTGGTAATTTCATTCTCTTCCTTCGCATAAATAGCATTCGCAATTTCAAACCCTCAAAATGAGGTCTCCAAGACTTCCTCAACAACTTCAATATAAGGAGTGGATGATGGCTTATTGACTAGTAGATCCTCCTGTTAACTCGTTGGCAAGTGCACCAATTTGTCATAAGTAGTAAAGTACTCCAAAGTCGGAGTGTCGAATCCATAGGGACTTTATTTGTACTTAGATTTATGCAAACCCAATTTACAAGCAAGATATAAGAAATTTAAATATAAAATTTAAAGAAAGTAAGAGAGAGAAATGATAAGAAATTTAAAATAAAAGATTAGGAGATAAGATAAAAATTAAAGAGATAAGAGATTAAAGTAAAAGATAAGAAATGTAGAAGATAAAATAGATAAGATAAGAAAAGTAAAAGATAAAGATAATGATAAAAAGATGAATTTAAAATGTGATAATGTTGGGACCTAACATGCCTTATTTTCCTAATATGTATTATTTTATATTTTTCTCTACCAATTAGGTGAATTTTTCCTACCCACATCTATTAGAATACTTGCCCTTGATGTCCCATGATGACAAGCCTATCTTACCTATCTATCTCCCAAATTTCTTTGCAACGACTCAATAGATAAAATGCATGAAGTTCTTATTCTAGATGTTTGTTTTGATGCATGGGCATAATGCAATCACTCAATGTCTAGCAATGATTTTATCAAGATACCCCTTCCTTTGAGTTATATTACCTTTTTCGAGCGACTAATCCCTAAAACTGATGCATGTAAGACCTTCCTTATATTTCTACCAAGGATTACCCTCTTTCGAGCGCCTAACCCCTAAAGATGATGCAAGGATGAATGATACATGAGATTAAAATAAGAAAGGATAATATGAAAGAAAACACTTGTTTGCATTGATATATATGAAGCATATAATACATCTTTTGGCTTTTTAGGCTTGCCAAGCCCTAACTAAGAGGGTTTGACCTCATTGTGATGAGAGATTTTATACTTTAGGGGCTGATATGGATAAAAGAAGAGGGATGGATAAAGGGAAAAGGAATAATGAACACAGAGAGAGGGTTTCCCTATTAGAGATACTCAGGCTTAGGTTTCCCTATTAGAGATACTAAGGCTTAGGATGTATTCATTAGAGAGCTCTGAGTCTCTAAGGTGGTTTAGGGATTGGTATCCCGTTGTGTAGGTTGTCTTTTCCTTCTGCTTCCTACTCCTTTTATAGGCCAAAGGTAGCTTAATTTTCACGCAACCTTGCACTGAGCGCGGGCTTTCACGCTAAGCGCGTTTTTGGGCTTCCTCGTGGGCATTCTTCACGTTAAGCCTGAGCTTTCCCGCTTAGCGAGGGTGTGTGCTAAGCCCGGATTACACGTTAAGCGAGTTTTCCAATTTTTCTTCAAGGCTTTTTCTTCCAATTTTTGCATCAATTTTCTTCCAAAGCACTTGAAATCTTCTTCTTTTAACTTCTACTAATCAAAAACTACAAAGATATTAATTTCTTTATTATTTCATTAAAAACAACAGTAATGTAAAGAAATTGCAATCATTCTTAGCCAAATTTGACTGTCAAATTAACTCAAAATTTGCAGTTATCACCTCCTCAGCAAAAATAATGATCAGTTTGTCATCAACAATGAATTTTAGTTTCTGGTGCAAAGTAAAGGGCACCATTCTTGCACCATGAATCCAAGGCCTTCCTAGAAGACAACTATATGTTGGCACAATGTCCATCACATGAAATACTACCTCAAAGGTAATTGGATCAATCTGGATAGGCAAACTTATTTCCCCAATCACTTCTCTACGAGACCCATTGAAAGTGTGTACTACCATAGTGTTTGGCTTCATGTATGACTCATCAGATGGTAGTTTTGCCAATGTTGTCTTTGGTATGACAATCAACGAGGAGTTGTTATCAACTAGAACTCTTGCCAAGACATGGTTCATGTATTTCATTTATATATGTAGGGCTTTATTATGCCCTGCTTCTTCCGCTGGCATCTCCTCATTAGTGAATGTAAGGTAATTGCTTGCGGTGACATTACCAACAATACCTTCAAATTTCTCCTTAGAGATGCCATACACGACATGAGCCTCTTTCAACATCTTCAACAATACCTTCCTATGGGGTTCAGAGTTCAACATCAGTGACAAAAGTGATATTTTGGCAGGGGTGCGATTGAGTTGGTCCATCACTATGTATTCACTTTATTTTATAAGTTTTAGGAATTTGCAAGCCTCTTTATTGAAAATCTCTTTCCTTTGTTCCTCTGGACTCCTGACAACTTCTTTACCCTTTGTTCCTATGTACCACTAAGGTTTTTGGAAAGTTCGAACTGGAGTCAATTACCGATGCAGCACTTTCGAAATAACCAATTTTCACCAATTGCCTATCCATCAAGTCCTGTAGGATCTGCTTGAAGTCTTGGTTTGCTTTAGGGTGTAAGTTATACCCTTAATCTTTGTTCAAGGTGTCATTAATCATTCCAAAATTTCACATTTCCTCAAAAATGTCATCTATTGGAGTTTTCACATCTTCTACCCTCATTCTTTTGAGTTGCTCTCCACCTTGTTCAATAACACTAACCGATGGCTCTCTATGTCCTGGCAAAGATTATTCCCTATGTTATGGTTATACTCCTTGAAGTTCAATGATCCTGCTTTAATTAAACTATGGACTTTGAACTTCAAAGCTCTACAATTTACCTACATGATAGTCACATTTGGCCTTAGCATCCTAACCCATGGGATATGGCAATTCTTGAGGTTGCATCGGGATTGGAACCACCAATAAGTTTTGAAGTAAAAGGGGCATTAACTCAGTGTAAGACATTGGGATAGGTTCAAATTGAACTAGTGCTTGGTCTTGGGTAAGGGATTTGTGAGATGGTGGTAATTTGAGGAGTTTTGTAATTCAGTGCCCTAGGATAATGAAACATCATTGCATTGGTGTTCCTTTCATTCCTCCTTTGGCATGCTCTGCAGCTCAAATCTATCAGGAGTCAAGTCGATGTTATACTTGTACTGTCCAATGAAAGCTTCACCTAAATCTTTCCATGAGCGAATATGGGCTTGCTCAAGCTGCATATACCATTTTAGGGTTGCCCTAGTTAGACTGCCCTGAAAACAATGGATAAGTAGCTTATCATCTCTAGCATGTGCTACCATCTTCCTACAATACATAGTTAGGTGACTTTTTGGGCCGCTAGTTCCTTAAACTTTAGTGGAATGATTACATCAGGAATCAAAAAAAGATTTGTAGCTTCTACCATGCCATAATTACTACCCTTAACAACTTTCAACCTCTCCTCCAACATCTGTAGTTGCTCATTTCAACAAGCCACTTGGACTCCTTCTATGACCTATGTCATGTTGTGGTTGATTGGAGGCATGAAATGAATTGGTTGGTTAGTCGGGATCGGAACCTCAACCATTGGCTGAGTGGGTTTTATTGTGTGCAATAAGGGGAATATAATTAGGCGAAAGACCATACAAGTGAGCTTGAGCAGGGTCAACATATTGTCCAGGCCTATTAAGGTGCAAAGTGATAGGTTGTGCTTGAGTCCTCTCTGAAGCCTTCATCTGGAGAGCTTGTAATATCTTTAGAATCTGCTCCATTTGCTGCTTCAATTGATCAATGTCACTCCCCAACTCTTCATTACACTCTTCAAACTCATTCATGATCTTGACTTGGGAGCACGTTCTATAAGGATGTTGGGGAAACAGTTTTCCATTTTGGTGTTTTACCTTTCGTCAAGAGAAAAAATGGTGAGCATAAAAGAAAAAGGCAAAAGAGACAAGTCACTAGTTAGAAAGATTTGATCAGAGCGTTCAATATGGAAGAAGATTCCCCATATTTTGGGACTAAAGGTATAATCCCTCTTAGACGACAAAGTGGTTGACTCTCATCCTAAGGAAGCATTTACTTCTATATAGGGGAGGTCTTATGTACTAGCAATGCGATGCGTCCCCTACATTTTGCACAAGGATCAAAACATCTCAAGATTAAAATATGGTTGACATTTATCCAATGAGGGATATTTCCTCAATAGATAATGTCTGAAACATAAGCTGAAAAGTTGAGTAAAGCAAATCCATAATTCAGCTATATTTCTCTTCGAAATCTAAGCGGGTTTCCTTGGTCATCTATTTTTGACAAGTCTCATTCACCTCTTGTAGATTATTAAGCAACATTGTGATCCTGATGTTTTTGGTGAACATTGACGCACTCCTAGTATGATTCTCCTCCATATTGAACATTGCTCAAATCTTTTTCTCCTACCAACATAGCTATAAGATAAGATTCTAAATGTATGCATGTATACTTGTATCTTTTATTTTGGGAGTGATGCATGTATACATGAATCCTTTTTTCTATTCTTTTTTTTATGAATTCATGACATTTTGTTTTATGCTAAATGATATTTGTGCAAAATAAAAAAATGCATGTGATGCATGAACATATTACTATGTTTCTAGACTAAATGTTAGGATGAAAAATGAGAAAAAGAAGAAGAAAGGTATGTTCCCCATGTGTCCTATCAAGGTAGAAATCTAAGGTAAGGAATTTCTATGGCCATAACCCTAACTTGGTAGGTCATTAATCTCATCTAGAAGTGCAAGCTTCCATAGGTGGATCTAGAGTCCTAAGGATTTGTTGGTCTCCAAATTGCCTTTATCTTTAGACTAAGATCCAACCTATGAATTAGCCACAAGTAGGGAAATGCCCTCTCAACATAACTAACCCATAGTACAAGTAACAATCTGAACGGTAACTCAACAACAGTCAAGTGAGCATGGAGCCCCTCAATAATAGTCATCAAGATGCCTTTTAGCCCTAGGCTTGCATAGGCTCGGGTATAGAGCCCAAAAGTGTGCGAGGTAAAAGTGACAATGGAGTGTGTGTGGGGAACATACAAACCTCATAATCCTAAAACTACCCGAATTTGTAAAAGGAAAAAACAAAACAAAATATACAAAATGCCTTTTATCCTAGAGTGACATATAATGTTTATAAAATAAAAATATAACCAAGATATATAAATAAAAGAACTCATACAACCAAGACACAAAACATACAAGAAAAAAAGTAAAAAAAAGGGGGTGGCATAAATATTTATAAAATTATACTTTTGCGCAATTAATTATTTTAGGCCTGACCCTAAAAAAAATTCCCTAGTGGAGTTATCATCTGTCGCAATGAGGATCAAGGCAGGACGACGTAAAGTTTTTATTTAAAATGGAGTCACCACTAACAATTTAAATTAAGGGAAAACATTAGAAAACCCTTAAAAAAATCTTTGAAACCAAAAATGAGTTTGGAAGTCTATTAGACAAAGAAGGTATTAGCACTCTACAATGTGCATAGAAAATGATACCTCTAATTAATTGTGTAACATCATTAATTTTATAAATATTTACTTTAGCCCAAAAAACATGTTCTTGAATCTTATTATAAAAGGCCCCTTTTTGTATACTCTATTAAAACTCAGCACAAGGATTTAAGCTAGCAAATTATTAGTCATCAAATCCTCACAATTCACAATGTTATAGATAGAATCGCTATTCAATTAACGTAAAAAATTGTTGTCTATTTTAATAAAATATTGTTTTTTAAAATTTTTAAAATTTACTCTAACCAAAGAGTTTATGATAGCAAATAACTATACTATAAACTCTTATGATTTAAAAACATTAAAGGTAGACTTGCTATCGATTAACATTATCAAACCATTGCATAAAGTAAAAAGTGATTATTTTTTATTTGATATTGCAAATATTATAAACAATATGAATTAATCAAAAGGAAGAAAATCAGAATCTCTTTTTTATTTTGCAATGAACTAACAAAACATAATGGCTACATCTTAGATCCTAACCTTATGCATAGTACTACACACACAAAAATCCAAATAAAAAAATGTACAATTTTGATATTTTCTTTATTAATTAATAAATAAACAAGCTAGAAACCAAAGCAGAAATCCTAAACATTGAGGTCTTGTACATTTCATTAGCAAATGTCATATACATTTCTTACATTCATCAGCAAATGCCATACACATGTCTCTTTCTATGTATTACAAAAGAAAAAGGATAAAATAAATAAAATGATGCAAAACCTCTCAAGATGACTCTTTTCACTTGTCTAGAGCGTATGAAATTTTGCCAATGTCTAGCAAGTTTGCGCAAAAAAGAAATTTTTGTTCTGCTAGTCAAAGTGTTTTTTTTGTTATGTAAGTGTGGTTTTTATAAATCTCTTGTAGGTTTTTGTTGTAACCATTTAATCCCACTCATCCACCTATTTCTCTCTACTATCCACTACCTGTTAGTTACCAAATCAACTTATCTCTTTTGACTCAGTCTTCGCTTAGTTAACTGACCATTATCTTCTAAAAATCTTCAATGTGTAACTGAAGATATTTTTCAATGACTTGATCTTCTCTCGTAACCACCTCTTATTTTTATATTTATTTAATATTTTAAAAATATTAAAATATTCTTCCGAATAAAATTGGTTATTCATAATGATTTTTTCTATGGACTATAGTTATCACCCTTTTTGGTTTGAACATCATTTGAATTTCATAGTTTTTATGTAACTGAATCTAATGAGACAAGTTTCATATCTTGGATTAGTAAAAAAAGATTCAAAATCGTGTTTTGAAAATAATTATTGTTTCGGAAAGACCATTTTAATCACTTTAAAAATAAAAAGAACTAAATTGATCAAGTAATAGTAAATAGATTAAATTCCAATACCCCTTACCTCAAGTGAAGCTTTATAATAAAGCGACGAGAGAATTGTTGCTTTCCGACTTCACCAAGACCCAAGACGTTTTAGGAGTATCATATTATGAAAGAGGAAGAAGCACAGAGCAAAAAATTCGTGTGATACAATGACAATGATAATTATTTTTTTTATTACTTGAGGCTTAAATAACTTTTGGTACCTATAAATAAGGGTGCTTTGCTTTTGGTAGCTAACCTTTTTATTGTTATTTTGGTACCATACAAATTTTAATTTTTTGAAAAAGGTACCTATCGTGGAAATTATTTGGCTACTGAGTCAACAATTTTTAAATGAACTGGACTTGAGGACATCGTGCTACATTGGCCACATCATTGGTTAACAAAGATTCCCTAGCAGTAAGTAGGTATTTCAAAAATAAAAATTTGTCAGGTACCAAAATAAATAAAAATAAAGTTTTGTTAAGTCAAAAGATATTTGTGTCTTAAGACGAATCAAGACCCTTAATTATTTAGATTAGATGCAAATAAATACAAAGGTTAAAAGTTTTGTTTTATGCGAGATCAGATAATGTCTCATACATCTATTGTGTATTATCAGATGATAGAAGATACATGTCATGATATGATACAACATTAAAATGATGACATTTAAGAGTTCATTAATTGATGTGTCAATAAAGGCAAATATCAGTGGTTAAATTGTGAATTTTGTTGGACTAACGACCTCAATAACCTAAGAGGGATAGACTTAGAATGGAGAAGAAGCAGCAATCAATTTAATAATGTTCTTTAAATATGCAAAACAAAATTGATTGCAACAAAATAAATGAGATAAGGGAAGAGAGAATGCAAACACAGTTTTATACTGGTTCGACAAAGTCCGTGCCTACATCCAGTACTCAAGCAACCCACTTGAGATTTTCCTTTCTCTTTGTAAATTCCTTTACAACTTCTGAACCACACAGGGACAACCCATCTCTTGTATTCAGGAATTCTTACAACTTAAAAGACTCTCGGTCCCTTAATCAATCTCTTTTTATAAGAAGAAAGAAGAGGAATTCTCTTTTGAAGAAAATGATATTACAATTGAAGTCCATGAATGAACTCTTAATGGATTTGCAAGTGTTTGCCCAAGAGTTTCTTTTGAGAGAGTATTTGACAATGAAGTTCTCTAGGAATATCTCTCTCATTGCTTTTTGAAGTCAGACACACACATATATAAGGCCCTTCGTGCCTTTTCAAAATGGTTTGAAGAGATGTGTTTTTTTAAAAAGCTTTTCTAAAGTTTTCTCACTGGCAATCGATTACAGATTTCTGGTAATTGATTACACAGTTATATTTTGAAGGGTTATGACTTTTGAATTTGAATTTCCAGAGTTCCGTATCGACTACAAACATATGATAATCGATTATATGTTCAAAATTCAAATTCAAAACCCTTTTCAACAACAATTTCTCAAACTTTCCTTCTAGTAATCGATTACACTTCCTGGTAATCGATTACTAGAGCCTTGCATGACTTTGAAACCCTTTATTTTGAGGCAAGGCTTGGTCTTGAAGAAATCTTAAATCAAGGCTTTGTTTGTTGAAGTAATATTGTATTAATCTTGAAGCAAATGCTTATCCTTTTGAAGCGGCCTTGTTTGATTCTTCTTTGACATCATCAAAATCATGTATGTATACATTTACAAATTTTACTAAACTCAAAACCTTTTTTGAATACATCAAAGATAGTGTTTGATGAAGTAAAACTTAAGAAAATAGATATCAAATTTTTGCAAGACAGATCAGACAATAGTTTCATATCTTTGTAAAACAAATAGAGTTTTTCAAAAGCGAAGATCACATTCAAACCCTAGGCCAGTTCAAATAATAGAAGAGAAAATAAGACACAAGAAATTTATACTAGTTTATCTCAACCACCGAGACTACGTCTAGTTATCGATAAATCACCAAGTTTCACTAACTTCAACAAATTACAAGTATTTATCACTGTCACTTCTGGCTCCTTAACTCAAGTTCTACACTAAGCTTGTTACAACCAACATTCTGTCCTACCAAGCCATTGTTGGTTCTAACCTAAATGTTAGGAAGATTCGATAAATTCTATTTAGATAGGGAAACTCAGATGATAGAAAGGGAAGAGAGATATTGCACAAAAATTGTTGTAAATAACAGAATTTACAATGAAGGGGTTCAAAACAATCTCAAGCTCTCTAAACCTAGAATATAGAGCTCCTTATAAAGGAGACAACTATTATCTGTCTAACCAAAAATAGTTACAACTTAAAACAAAAAACAATTATAGTTACAATACAACCTATGTTAATGAACCACCAGACTGGATGCTCCCCTTTATATGACTAGATGCTCTACCAGATTACAGGAGATTAGATGACCAAAACAAAAGACAAGAGTATTAGACTAGACAACCAACACTGTTATCCACCTATCTCTATCGTCCATCATCCAACAATCAACAATCTCCACCTTGGTTAAATAACTTTTGTGAATTACAAGTAATTCAGTTCATTTTCAACAATCTATGTTAAGTATATTCAAACAATGCATGAACTTGCTTACTGGAATTGTCACATCAAACACAGTGAGTCCATTTTCGCCCCACATAGGCTACGTAACTCACAGTCAAAATACCATTAGGCCCATTTTGACCCCACATAGGCTAGGTCACCCATCTCGATGGCATCTAACCACAACTCATCATAACATGGTGGTCCTTGCTCCATATGAACTCAAGTCGCATATAAATCTTTTCAAGACATTATCATGACATCCCTTGATTCACCATGTACACACATATATCATACATTACAATTCACACTTTAAAGATAAAACAAAACATTCAATGATTCCACAACTATCATAAATAACCATTCAAGTTATAGCATCAACGCATGTATTCAATATCATCATTCAATAAATTCATGTACATCTTAACTCTATGCCACACATAAATTATAACACCTACCTACTTTGTATTATGATTGATATAACATCCTTTAAGTTTTTAGTATTACTCCTATCATTTTCTATTGCCTATCCATGACCTTTCTGAGGTTTAATCACTATATCTATAGTTACACTAATCCTATAAACTTTCATTTTATCTTGTTTTAAAACTAAGACAATTCTCTACAATTTCTATTTTCATCTCGAAAGTCAATTTGTAACACCCCATTTTTTATAAAATAAATTCAAAAAGGGTTTTATTTAAAAATAAATATAGTTTTAGAAAAATAATGAGATTTTTTTAATTAAATAAATAAGGAGAAATAATTTTATTAATTAAAATAATGGTTTTAAGGTAAACAAAATAAATATGTGGTGTTAGAAAATAAAAAGGATGTTTTATTTATTCATTTAATAGGGAATAAAATAGAGTTTATTTTTATAAAATAAAAAAATAAAGTAAATAATAAGCTCAGATTACCCTAGTTATAAATAGAGACATGTTAGGTTAGGTTTTACATTTATGATGTGTTCTTACACTCTCTCTTCCTCCCAAATTTGTTCTTCATTCTTTCTCTCCCAAAATCATCTTTTTTTCCCGCATACATTTAAATCTAGTAAAATTACGATTTCAAACTCGTTAATTGTTGGATCATCCTAAAATTTGGACACCACCTTCAAAACTCATTTTCGCACATTCTCACTATTGGAATTTGTGAAATAATATTTGTAGAGAAAGAAATAATGTTTGTCAAATAACATTTTCCTCTCCTAAACAAATAATATTAAGATTTAGTTTTTTTTAATCAGATATTAACATTTAGTTGATCGAAATTATTGAATAGTTTGGTGAATGCAAAAATACAAGTTTTGGTGCAAAGTTAAGCAATAAAATAAATGGATAGAAAAGGGGACGAATTCAATTATTAATGACTATGCTACTCTACTAATTGACAAAACAAATACATAAAAGGAATAAGAAAGGAGAATGAACTAAGTTATGACACACATAATTCGAGACAAGACGTTGTCATGTGATTTGGGTCTTTTTAAGAAACAGTTCTCATTTTGATTTACAATTTAATTAACTATTAATTCAGAAACAATTCTCATTTTGGTTCGCAGTTTAGTTAACTATTAATTTAGAAGCAATTCAGGTTTTTGAAATTGAATTATACAACAATTTAGATCAATTTTTTTTTTAAAAAAAAGTTCAATTATTTTTTACCAGTTCAGTTCAGCATCAATTTTTTTTCCCACCTTGTCAGTCATTATAAGTTAAAGGAAGTAACTGGGTATTGGATCTCAAATATCTCCGATAATTACACTGAGGATTTTGTTATTCTTTTACCTTCTATTGATGTTGCCCCACCCTCTCAACGGAAAAAGGCCAAAAGAGCACCGGCTCACGTAGAATTTATAAAGGGATGAAAAAAGAAATAAAAAGAAAGAAAGAATGAGTGTATTTTTTTTTCTAACTACATCTATTTTCTATAAGAGATAATCTTGTTTAAATCTTCTAAGATTGTCTTTGAATAACAAATTTTTTATCCGAATTTAACATAATTACATATTTAAAAAAAATCAAATTTAAAATTCCTGGTTTAATTGAAAGAAGCTGACGAAAGAAACAATCGTCTGTAATAAATTTTAATGTATACTTTTTTTATATAGAGAGAATAAAAAGTTCTCATTCAAATGTGTATTAACTTTATGTATAAAAACCATGGAACTAAGGGGAACAGATTATGCCAAACTAGTCATTTCTTAACTAATATGTGCCTCATGTCACATTCATATATGCTCATAAAAGTGAGGTGTGGCCATGTGAGCCCCCTCTTCAAATAAGGGTGTCGCGGACACGTAGCTGATTGAAGGCTTTGTGTAGGCACACGGAAATGAGTCCAGAGAAATCATGGATGAACTAAAGTGAAAGTTGAAACAATGGGAGGATCTTTTAGAGAAAGATAGCCCCCCAATTCCTCTGAAGAAGTGATTCTAAAGCTAGCACAGAATGTAACTATCCTAGACCATTTAAGGAAAGTCCATGACATTGAAAAGTCTACCCCTAGCACTCAACAATCCTATTCTAGAAGTCCCTTTGGAATTTAGTTGCTGCCAATATATATATATATATAGTCAGACTCATTTTCTTGGCTTAAGTCCAAGGTGGATTAAAAGTGACAAAACCTGCTGTCAAAATGACACTGGTTCACCTTGTTGAGAAAGATTCGTTTGAATACACCAAAACCAAAAGAAAAAAAAAAGATGTGGGTGACTTTTCATTAGATGGACTACTGAGATAATGGCCAACATGTCACAAATATTCTTTACGAAAAACAATTTTACTCAAATAGTGTAAGTTATTATAAATAATAAACTCTTTATCTGAATATTCAACATAGTTGCATACTAAAATCCGAATTTGATATCATTAGCTAAGGGTAAGCTAGAATAATCCTGTGCCCAAGATGGACATAGATCCGAGCTTTTATTCTTTGAAGGATTCTTTATTCGACAATGATACTTGAATTTGGAGCTCACCTTAGACAATGAGTTTGATTATTAATTGAACCAACAATTCTAAGAACATTAGTTTTAGTTAATTAATGAATTATGCACATAAAAGGATTTACAACACCAGTTAATCGAATTCTCTTGAAGTCTTTTAAGTTTGAGCTGAAGTGAATTACTCTTATTGTGTAACTCGGTAAACATTTTTAAAAGGATTAAAAAAAAGGTCTATTTGTGTTGCATATGGTCAAAATCATTACGTGGTTTCATAATCTAAGAGCTAATGATGGGTGAGATTTTGACAGTGATCCTTAATTATGAAGCAGATCTTAAATTTGGACTAGTCTTATTGTACCATATCAAACGAAGAATCACATGAACATAACGTTCCTTCCAGGTTCCAAGTGCAATCCATACATTGCAAGATTAAGTAAATATTGGGCAAGCCTTTGGACTAATTGTACAGTATAAATGCACTAATTAGCTTGCAAAATCATCGATGTGCAGAAAACTTAACTCAGAGGTTTATGCTCCAAGCATAATTCATTTGGTTTGTCATAATAGATATGTAATAAGCATTAAAAGGCAATTTATGATTAGGATTGTCATGTAGTCTAAACATGGTGAACAAAGTGTTTTCTCATTAATAAAGAAAAAATAAAAAGCTGCAGATACTAGGCAAATTCTCTGGCCAAAATACAGTACCATAGATAAATCCTTGTGACTAAAACTAATATGTCATAACATTGATGTCATTGGTCATATAAATGGTCCATTGTTACCAATTAAGCATTAATGACATTGACACTAAGGTTCTGCTCTCACTTGCTATCTCTATCTATTTTCCACACACCGACAAGTTTAGGCTTCCAAGTTTGAACAATAGTGAGGAAAACAACAGTAATTTGTGTCTAATATCCCACCTAACTTTCACTAGTTGAGCTCTTCTATGCAGGTGGATTTGTCATGGTAGGCAGCACAATTTGGGAGAAAGAGAAGGGCTACATTTGCTAGTCCTTTTATCCACCCAACATACATATGTTATTTCAGTAATCAATTAATCACCAGTGTACAATTAAGCTAAAGGCTTATGTAAGAGAGAATTGACATTTACCAAACAAAATGTCACATTTAAAGGAACTATATTTGCCTGTTTTGTGCAAAGGGTACTCTTACCTATGCCTTATTGTCTGCCCTTTAATAACTTTTGAGACTTTCATTTCCTTGCTAGGGACAAAGAGTTTAGAATTGCAGTACTCTTTTACCACAAAAGTTGTTCAAGCTAAGAGAAGCAGGGAAAGGGGTCCCCATATCTTACATTACTTTCACAAGTTAGAGCGAGAGAGAGAGGTGAAAATGAAGAAAAAAGTACAAGAATAAAGAGCCTTACACATTTTCTATAGTGCATTCTGCAAATTTGAAAAGTTGATTTTCCAGTAGAATGAATTTACATTTAGGCAGAAATGAGGCCAGAAAAGGGTTGTTAAAAAAGTTTGAAAGTGATAATAATTCAAGTCTCATCAAGCAGTGCAATCATGCATTCTGCATGAAATTCATCAAACTTTTTAAGGATTATGTATCATGCCATTTTGCAGCAAGGTGAAACCAATAGGCGTTTTTGTTTGCTACCATTCATTCATTCAAAAATCAAGGGTCCTCCTGAGTGTCAGGTTTGTTCACTAAGCAAAAAAATGATGATACAATATGGCATTAACTGTGGTCACATCGACAAGGCCAAAAGGGAATAACAAGGGTCACATCTACTAATGAAAGCTCAGGGTTTGATCACAAAGAAAGAAAATGATATAGTAGAATAAACTGTTAACTATGTGGCCACATCCACAAGCCGAAAAAAAACAACAAAATAAGACACCTACTAATCAAGTATACATTTCGATCAAACTTAATATCATTATGTTCCGGTTGTGTAATTATAAGTACCCAAAAATAGATGGAAAATTAGGTAGGCATGAGGCTACCTCAATCCAAAAAAAAAATGTGCTATATCTTTCTTTTCTTTCTTTATTTAAACTATAAGTATCCAACATTTATATGATAAGTTATATCTTTATTAGGAGCAATATAAATTATACTTTTTAAAAGTGGTTAAAAGTTTGATTTTTAAATTAGAAAAAACACTAATATTATAAAATTATTTTACACTGTTATTTAATTATAAATTATTATATATGATAAATTTATTGATTTATATATACAATAATTACCATAAAATATATTAACGATAAATTGTAATTAAATAATAATATAAAATTATTTATAATATTAATGTGTAATTATTAAACTCTTTAAATTATGTATATGATAAAACATATTTTAGAATTTATTCTCTTAAATAGATATTCATGTTGTAAAAGGAAGTAAAACACCTGTGAAAAATAAAAGGAAGTAATACCTGCAAGAAATTAAAAAGGCAAAAGTCACCTTCTAAATGCATTTTAAAGAATGACCAAATACTGTCTGTTACAATCACACCAATAATTTGGTTTTGAAAGAAGTGTTGAAGATAAAATCACTGCAGAAGCATGTTTATATAATTGAAGCTGGGTAAGACGTACACGTATATAAAAAAAATGCACGTAATTAAAAGTTCCAAACATGCGTAGGTTTTTCAAATGATTATAGCACAAGAGTGCTTGATATTTTTAGGACATAATCTCCCATCATGCCTTGAACCGTGTTATTTGTTATTATAACATATACTATACGAGGCTAGAAAAAAAGCTAAGAAAGAAAGAAAGAAAGATATGTAATTATTAATTAACAGTCTTTGATTCAGGTTTAAAAATTGCAAGGCTCAGCTTATGAGATCTCGAATCCCCAACTCCTATCCCACGTTGATTTGGATGAGATTTGGTTGCTTGCTATTTAACTTTTCCAAAAGGAGAGCCATGCCAACCATGAACCAACTCTAACTAGCCACAAATAACAATATTTATTAAATTCACATCATATTTATAAAGTTCAGAACTTAATTTTATTTTTTAATAACATGGCACCAATCAATAGGACCTCCGCATAAAAGGGTACAGAATCATGTACAGGTGGCAACACTCAATTTGTTCAGTTCTTGCCTTTCCAAAAATACATAAAATAGGAGAAATGGTACTAAGGAATCAAATCCCTTTTCTATAAGGCTGTTGGTTTTTATAATCTTTTCTTCCTTGGACTATATTCCTCTCCATGTCTGTCCATAGTTTCTCATAACATGTACTCATTTGTATGATTCATACGAGATTTTTAATATATTTAACGAAAAAAAGAGAGTCTTTTCTCTAATTTGTAGAATTAACAATTTCCCATGTTAGGTTCCTGTGAGATTCACTCTTTTTTACCTCTCAAACATAAAACACCAACCGTACACTCATCACTTTCAATATTTTATCTAATAACATGATTTACGTACACATAAAAAAAAAAGTACACCTTACCGGGGTTAATATTTAGCAACCGTGTGTCTATAACAGGCTTGTATATGTACTCTGGCACTACTCGTGCCTTCTTATATTATTCAAGGGAAACTTAACAAAAGGGGTATTTTTTTTTTAATTTATCAAATGGGTGTAAATTTCAAATTAATACTTAAATAGGGATAACTGATAGGATGTGTCAAGATTTCTGATGAGAAGTCATAAAAAATTGTATGAGTTTAGTTTTTCCCTTTTACTCGTAAAAAAGTAAACGATCTCTGATTTTTTTTTTAATTTTAATGTGAAGTCGTAAATTGACTGTAATTCAAAGTCGTTTTTTTTAAAAAAAATATATTTATTTGAAGTCATAAACCAATTTACACTTCAGAGTGGCCGTAATTTTTTTCAAAATTAACTTTTAATAAATTTAAATTAATTTTCTATATTTTTTATTTTATTTTATTTAATATTTTCTATATTTTTGTTACTAATGTTAAATGTTATTATTTGTTTTGTAAATTAGAAAAATAATATAAATAAAAGACTTAAATTTTTAAAAAATAAAATATGTTATACATGTTTGTTAAAAAAAATATTAATAGTAACATCAGTGAAGATAAATGATCTCAATATTTGAGTTCATATTTTATGTTTAATTCTTCAAAAGTAACTAGACACACTAGGAATGTCCGTCATGCATGATGAGATGGACAAATCAAATGACATAATCGTAATAACTGTCTTCATACAAGTAAGTAGTAAGTTGATGTCTAATATTATTTTTATTTTTCAATTTTATATTTGTGTTTGATTTGTATTGTTCATTTTATATTGATGTATTATGTTATTTTTATTTTAACAACTACTTTTATTATTAAATTATTTTTTATCGTCAATATTAAAATTATTTTATCAAATAAAATTAATTAATTAATAATATCATACAAAATTGTTAATTTAATTAGTGATAACTATAAAAATTAATTAAAAAATATTTAACAAGAATTTAATATTATTTGATAAATTTTAAGTTAACATTATTTGTTAATATTAATAAAAAAATATTAAAAACATTCAAAAAAGCTAGAAATAAAAAATTAAAACTAATTTAAAGTCGTTAATAATTAATTTTTAAAAAATTAAGACATGTGTGAAGTCTAAATTAGTTTACGACTTCAAATAAATATTTAAAAAAATTAAAAGATTTTGAAGTCATAAACCACATTAATTTTCTTTTAAAAAAACAAAAAACAATCTTTTTTACTTTTTTATGAATTCAATAAAAAAAAATTCAAAGTCGAGCAATTTTTTACGACTTGATCATCATAGATATCATGACACACCCTAGGACGTATCCCTCTTTGGGTATTTATTTAAAATTTGCTCCATTTGGCAAATTACAAAAAATATTACCCCTTTTGAGAAATTTCTATTATTCAAATAGAATTTGTTGATTAAAAAAAACGTACATATAAAAATTTTCTTATACAACTAATTCGAATGCCTACGGGTTTAAGTTATATTACCGTCTTCCACATTTTTTTTTAATGTTTTAGCTTTTTTACCCCCAAAATTATTAATAGTATTTTGCAGATTTAAAGTATATTATGTAAAACAATTAAAGATTTTTTAGATTATTAATTATAGAAAACTAAGGGAATATTGAAATCTATGATTCTCACCAATAATAAATAAATAATGCGTATTTTTTTCCATAAAAAATTTCTTCTTTAATTTCCTTAAAAGATGAAAGAAATATGATTTCATTTTCTTAGACTATTTTTTTTTGTCTATTCAAGTTGGTGATGACTATGGGAGAAATAAAATATTGAAGGAAATTTAGTGGGTATTAACCTCTTTTATAACCACTACTACTTTAGTATTCAGAAATTTCTCTTATTTAATCCAATTACAATTTAACCATTAATTATTATTTATTTATTTATTAATTCCTACCTACTTCATATGCTTTTTACATTAAACATTAATTCTGACATATTATTGATTATATTTTCTACCTATTCCATATTTAATAATTACTATACTAGTAATTTATCACAAACAATGCAATATTAATAAATATTTTAATCTAAATACAATAATAATTTATATCCATTAAATATTACTTAACCTTGTGTGTGTGATTTTTTATTCAAAGGAAAGAGTTTGACATTAACATTAGATTAGAGTGTTTATAATAATTTATACATATTATTTAATCGAGTTAGATATAATTGATATCATATATATGAAATAGAGGTAAGTACATAGTAAGAAATTTAAGAAATTACTTAAATAAATAAAAATAACATTAAAAGAGCTTTAAAGTCTAGTATATTTATTTTAACTTAACAACCTCTAATGGGATCGATGTTCAGAACCTACACAGTTTCTAAAGCAAAAATCGACTTCCCATTGTCTTTTGTAAGATGAGATTTTTCTTCTTCCAATTATCAAACCAATTTACAATAGAAATAATATAATATTACTCTTTAAATGGCCTAACTTACTCAAAATCTAAGGGTTAGTACCTCACTCCCTAGTCCCTAATATTTTATGTTTTCAATATCTTGAGTTGCATTTTGTGGACAAGTAACATCCCGTTCAAATCTAAAGGGTTAGTACCTCAGTACTCCGTGTTAGTTACTTACATATAAAATGAGAGATTCCACCACCACTCCAAACCTTAGGTCTATAGTTATTACAGTTTCCAATGTGAACTAATAATGACATGCAGAGTAAATAAAAATAAATAGGGTCAGTCCTTGTTTGTTAAAAATGGAGACATGCTCATTTATAAGTGCTGTTATTCTTATACCAGACTTTTCTTACTTTCTTCTGTCCATGAAGATCTATGTGTGAGCTCCTAGTCCTTAAAAAGTTTCTCCTAGTTAATGGATCTGGTAAAGACTCATGACACTACGTACTGCTGGGTCACAACACGAAGCAAGTTTAAGCTAACGTAATTAAAGGGTTGGGATTTTTTTTTAACAAAACAAATGTATCTTCGATAAGATGATTTTGTTTGAGTTCGATAAAATAATTATGAGATATTTTTTTAAAAATATTTTATACAACTGTAAATTTATGACTTGGAATTGAGATTAATTACTTGAATCGAAATAATTTAGTACTGATCCGTCCATGTGTTCATTGATAGAGGTGAAATTACATCTAACGTTAACACTTAGATGAAATTATAAACTCTTAAATTAAATTATAAATAACGGTAATCTCTCAACTATAAGCTTTCCATTTGAGCTACAATGATCTGCTTTAAATTTGACAAATAACACACCTCTAAAAACCACTTTAAATATAACTTTTACAATAATTTCTATAAAAATCAACCATGTTTTTGAAAATCAATGCATTCTAATTAAATTCTTATTTTTTATATGAATAATATATAGGTATTAATTGCCTCAAAAGAAAAATAGGTATTAATACAATTACAAACTCTTATTAAATCTTTTTTGTTGTTGTTGAAATAAACCCTTATTAAATCCTAATCTTATATATTTTGACCTTAAAACTAGTTAAAGTTTATTCCTTTCAAATTTCGGGCTATTTAAAAAAAATTCTTTGAAATTTTCGGGATGAATAATCTTTTCATAATTTTCTCATTGACAATAGAAGACATAAACAAATTTAAATATTATATATATATATATATATATATATATATATATATATATATATATATATATATATTTGCAATAATTTATGTTGGACATTAACTCTCGAAACCGATGCTTTTTTCTCCTTTGTTTTCATTTCATAGGCACTACAAACAAACAATAGAGTATGATGCATAAGACGTTGAGGTTATTTAAGCAAAGGGGGTGGCATTGCCATAGACAATGTATCTTCTTTTGATGTTCCCTTCTCTCTCTTCCTAAGAACCTAGACAATGCATCTAACAATAATAATAATCCTTAGTGCAAGACCCATATGGTTTGTTTTTGGTTTATACATTGGTAATGATATGTATATTTTAATTAAATTGTTCAATAAATATAAAATAATTATATTAAAAAGAGAATATTCATTTTATGTATTAATAATTTTTGATGAAAATTAATTATTATTTCTGATGAATTACTTTGTATTAATATAATTTTCTTAAAAAAAAGTTTATAATAACATTGTTGAGGGAAAAAAGAAATGTGGAGAAGACCCCAGCTAGATTTGGGGGCCTTGACCAGACAACAAAGAAGAAAAGAAAAGAAATAAAAAAAACCCTTATTAAAGATCCTCTCCATGCACTTCTTTCAAGGTGTAATAAAGGACAACGCAATAAGATAAGAGAAAAACACCCCAGGTAAGAGTTGGCAATGTCAGTTGCTAGCTAAAGCTGATATGATTATCACATAGAACTTGCCAAAAAAAAAAAGTACTGCAAAAAAAGGGAAAAATAGTTGGATAAAAAACAATGATTATTAATTTCTCAAAGTTGAGGAAGAGGAGCTTAAGGGGCAGGACTTTAATTATATTAGTATTAATTTACAGTAGCTGTGGCGGTGGTTAATCATCAAAAGCTCTCTTTTTGATGCGAGCGTGAGGTATATAAATGGAGGCTCTTTTTTGCCATTACCCTTTTGCTTTGCACTCTCTTCTTCATATACACATTGGTTTGTTAGCTGTATTTTCCCCAATTTCTACCATCCTTTATGTTTTTTTCTCTTTTCTCTCTCTAAAAATTCAAGCTTTGAAATTTTGAGTTGTTTTGTTTTACTCTCTCTATGTGGCACAGTGAAAGGCAGGTTTGTTATGGAACGAGGAGGGGGTTTGAAGAAACCCCAAATTGAATAAAGTGGTTTTGATTTGAGGGAAAAGCTTGAATGGAAGGAAGGGGTTCCAAAAGTAGGAGGATCAGAAATGGGTATCTTTCTCTTCCCACTTTTAAAGTTTGGTCCTTTTTTATTTATTTTATTTATATTTTTTTCTCTCTCTTTGTGTCTTGCAGGGTTGGGGGGTTCTGTAACTCTGACTAGGGCTTGAATGGGTATTATTTATTATGCTGAAATCAATGTTGTTTGCATAATTGACTGCTTCCATGGACTTCTTTTCAGCTCTTTCTTTGAAGTTTGAACAGTCTTTTTTAGCCTCTCTTTCTCTCTCTCTCTCTCTTGGGGGGGCCTTGTTTATGAATTTATGTACTTCAAGTTCAGTGTTGGCTTTGGAAATGGTAGCTGCCAAACTCGTGTGAGAGAGCTTTGGTACCATCTTTTGGGTACTTGGATTTTGTTTTAGCCTTAAGCAATTTATCAACATCATCATTAACTGAAGTGCTCTCTATCTATCTCTTTCTGCTTCTTCTAGCCTTCTCTTTGTTTATTTTTTCTTTTGCCTCACACTACTTGGACTAGTTTTCTAGTTCCTTCAGTTTCTCAAGGGTGTTCCTGGATTATAGTTGATGGTTGTCATAAATTCATGTTGGGGGTTGGTACCATCTTTTGGGTACTTGGATTTTGTTTTAGCCTTAAGCAATTTATCAACATCATCATTAACTGAAGTGCTCTCTATCTATCTCTTTCTGCTTCTTCTAGCCTTCTCTTTGTTTTCTTTTCTTTTGCCTCACACTACTTGGACTAGTTTTCTAGTTCCTTCAGTTTCTCAAGGGTGTTCCTGGATTATAGTTGATGGTTGTCATAAATTCATGTTGGGGGTTGTGAGGCCTCATCTGTTAGTCGGTTTCTTTTGAAATTTGACCCCCCCCTCCCCCCTTTGGATCGTTGTTTCATGCTGTACTAGTTAGTGGTTACCATTTGGCCACTCTTAGAGGTACTTTTTGTTAAACTTTGTCTGATTTTGTTATCAGTTAGTTTGGAAGAGACCATAGAAAAGAATCTGCTTGTGGGGTGGTTTGATATATCACTTGTTAAGGAGGGGTGGATATGGGTGACAAAGAAAAGTTTGAGTTGGATAGAAACGAGGATCCTATGAGTTATTCTAGTGGAATGCACTCGGATTGGAGATTTGGGGGTGCAAATATTGCAAGTTCTTCTGTAGCTATGGTTGGCCTGGGGAATTCTATGAATGTCAGCAGAGGGGATTTGATTGGTTCTTCTTCATGTTCCTCTGCTTCAATGGTGGACTCATTTGGTCCAAACTACTGGGAAAACCCCACCTGTTCCCAAAACTTGGGATTTTGTGACATTAATGTCCACAACAATGGGGGTTCTTCAAGCACAGTTGCAATCAGAAAAGATGGTTTTGGATTTGGAAGAGCTGGTCAGGATCATCATGAAACACTTGAAATGGGTTGGAACCCTGCTAATTCTATATTATCAAATGGACCAGGGATGTTTCCCCACACTTTGTCTCAGTTTCCAACTGATTCTGGATTCATTGAGAGAGCTGCAAGATTCTCATGCTTCAGTGGAGGGAATTTTAGTGATATGGTAAACTCATATGGGATTGCTCAATCCATGGGGCTGTATGGAGCAAGAGATGCTATTGCAGGCCATGGGATGAAATCAGTAACTGGAGGGCAATCTCAGGGAGGTGATATGAATGTAGTTGAAGCTACAAAGGATGTGTCTCCATCTGTTGAACATCTTGTTGCTGCTAAAGGAAGCCCTCTCAAGAGTGATAGAAGAAGTGAAGGCCATGTTATATCCCAAGATGAAGGGAAGCAATCTCTTGTTAGGCCCGCTAATGAGTCTGATAGAGCTGAATCTAGTGATGATGGTGGTGGTCAGGATGACTCCCCAATGTTGGAAGGTACTAGTGGGGAACCTTCTAGCAAAGGACTAAACACAAAGAAAAGGAAAAGAAGTGGACAGGTATTATTGTAACTTGTGTTTCAGCTGTTTCTACTTTATGTGTTACACTGTGATGCTACTTTCTTCTTATCCATTTCATTGTTTTCCTTGTGGTAGGATGGTGATAATGATAAAGCCAATGGAGCTCAAGAACTACCTAGTGAAGGTGCAGAGGACAACTATGAGAATCAACAGAAGGGAGACCACCAACCAACTTCAACAGCCAAGGCTTCTGGGAAGAATGCCAAACTGGGGTCTCAAGCTTCTGATCCACCCAAGGAGGAATACATACATGTTAGAGCTCGCCGGGGTCAAGCAACAAACAGCCATAGCCTTGCAGAGAGAGTAAGATTTTGTGAGAACTTATCTGTAATGAAAATGAAGTTTTTGTATGAAGAATTTTAAATTAGATTTTCACTGCAGGTGAGGAGGGAAAAGATAAGTGAGAGAATGAAGTTTCTTCAAGATCTTGTACCTGGATGCAGCAAGGTGGCTTCTAAGTTTGAACCCAGAAAATTCACTATGTCATATTGTTATTTGTGTTTATGTATCACATCCTTTTAACATTGTTATTTTTACTTTCTATGCTTTTAGGTCACTGGCAAGGCAGTAATGCTAGATGAAATCATCAACTATGTACAGTCACTTCAACGACAGGTTGAGGTATGGATGAAAAGCTTATCTCCCTATTGCCCACATGTGATTCTTAAGTCATGTAACTGATTTGCCCTGTATGTTCTGGTTCTGCAAGCTCAGTGCAAAATATTTATTTCCATACAACTTCTCATTATACTACTGTAACATTCTTTTCTGCTTTTGAAATGACCTCATTTTGAATCATTACTCCTGATATCTGGTATGATTGCTGTTATCTTTGTTGCATTTTGATTAAAGATGCAAGCTAAATTGTTTTACCAATTATTGTTTAAATCCAATTGATGCTTGACATATTTTTAAAAATCTTTGCATTTTTCCTAGTTAAATTGACACACTGCCTTTTTCATTTGTTAGTTTTTGTCTATGAAACTTGCAACAGTAAATCCACGGCTGGATTTTAATATTGAAGGACTTCTTGCTAAAGATGTAAGTTGTTAATCTATTTATATACCAGTGAGAAAAGACTTATACTCAGTATAGATGCCTGATGTTGCTTTTGTACATTCTGAACATTATGTCAGATTCTTCAACAACGGCCTGGTCCTTCATCCGCACTAGGGTTTCCTCTAGATATGTCCATGGCTTTTCCTCCATTACATCCACCTCAACCTGGGCTGATTCATCCAGTAATTCCCAACATGGCAAACTCATCTGATATCCTTCAAAGAACCATCCATCCACAGTTAGCTCCCTTGAATGGTGGATTAAAGGAACCAAATCAGGTATTGATCCATTGCAACAATTGCAAGCATTTTAATTTACTATGCACATCATTTTTTTGTTCATGAGTAAACACTTCAAGTTTGGCTGCTAAGGCATATAGTAATAGTTATTATAAATGACAGTATGTGAATGAATAATTTTTGCTGTAGATTGCTGCACGTGAGGAATGTTGAAAATCTTCCATCCTCCAAATTTACATTTGAGTTTCTGTGGTCTTCCCTTGCTTTTATATAACAAATTACCTATGCTTAATGAAATTAACTTTCTCCAATGTCTTTGCCTGACTATATTTTACATTCTTTTATTTTCTTACTGTGATGCAATTTGCAATAGCTGCCTGATGTATGGGAGGATGAACTTCACAATGTTGTACAGATGAGCTTTGCAACAACTGCTCCCCTTACTAGCCAAGATTTTGATGGTATGCATTCCCCAACAAATAACCCCTTTTGGTAAAGTTACGATTTCTCAATCAAATAACCTTTGCTATATGCTCCTGTAGGTACTGGGCCAGCAAGTCAGATGAAAGTTGAACTTTGATCTTTAGTCTTCATACATTAATCTTTGCCACATCGAGTATTTTGGCTTTCATTCTCGTCAGATGGAAATAACCAAGCTTAGAGTTTTACACATGAGTTGCCAAACTTGAAGGCCATGGTCTCAATTCCCTGCGAAATATGTTTTAGATGATGTACTACCGAGTAAGGTTTTGGTGTTTAGGCCTTGGAGGGCAGTCACATATCCTTGCAGAAGACTAACTCTAGGTTAGAGGATGTAGAGCAGTATTCATGGATGTTTCCTTCCTTTTCAAGCGTGAATATATGTATCATATGTTTAGAAGTGGAAGTCTATTTTATCAAAATAGGTTTATTCACTAAATATATTATTAAAGAATGTAAAGACAAGGATCTCACTGAGTCTGATCAACCAGGAGAAATGCTAAAGCAAATTTTTTAGTTGGACTTAGTATAGTTTACAATTACAAAGTGCTATGAGAACCTGTTCATGGTTTTGATTTGATGCTTGCTAGGTGCTTGCTTGCACATATTGTAATGTTTTTCTGCCCAACAATTAGCTATGTTGCATTCTTTCATGGAACAAGTTGGGATTTTAGATGATACCAAGGGAGCTTTTTGTTCAAAGCCTTTCATTGCATTGTAGCTGTTATTGAGTTAGATACTGAGTGCCACAATCGAAATTATTGTCATGGCCTATTGGAGCTTAAATCCGTGACATTGGTCAATATTCTGCATGTGGAAAAAGAGGAGGGAATTAAGAATTAGAGGGGCAGCCTTTGAGTAACTTAAAGGGATATAGTTTTTTTTTATTAAGTTATGATACTATTAAGGATGCAATAAGATATTATAATGTTTGTATTTTAGCTCATGCAGAATTGTTTGAAGAGAAAACTACTTTTGAAAGGACTAAAGTAATGGTTTGTTTCGGGTATTAGTAAATCAAATTACCTAATAATAAAGCTTGGTGTTTTACATAAATTAACACGTACTTGAATAATGAATAAGCATGCAGCTAAATGTCATGCCTATCTAATAACTATTGTTTTAGGATTTGTACGGATTCATAACTATTTTAAGTGTACTCATACATTAAATCTTTGCTTCTTATACAAGTTTAACATAATTGTGCCTTAGTCTCTTTCTGACAAATTAAATTTGCAATAGAACCCTTTGCTGCTTTGTGGAAAACAGCCTTATTCAAATAGAAAAGATACTAGCATAAGTTGTGTGAAATGTGAATTAATGGGTTCAGGAAAAAGAAATAATGGGACTAGTGTTAGTTAATGGCTTGTGTATTTTTTATATCACTTACACTTTTGGCAATTAATATTTTTGATTTGACAATTTTTTCTTATTTTTATGCCCAATAGTTAAAACAGAAAAAAAACCACAATGTCAAGTATCATCATTTTTAGAAAAGGACACAATTTAGATGTAATTTATATATTCTTATTGTTGTTTTGTAATAAAAAATGAACTTTTATCATGATAATTTACTTTGACATTTCTTTGTTGTATATATTACTGGATTGAAATTCCAATTTGAAGTGAACAAAAAACTCTTTAATAAAAGGGGTACACTCTTGTAACACTGGAAAATTTTATTTTTCATTATTCATGTGGGGTGTGTGGTTGTGTAAATATCCACAACTTAGAATATATGTAATTTTTTTTTATTGATAAATGTTAGTTGTTAATTTATTAGTTTTGTTAATCGAAAAATTTAAACTTAGGATCTCTCTTCTTTTACTACTTAGTCAACCTTATATTTCCATGAAATATATGTAACCTAACTATAAAGATGCATAGAATTATTAATACATTATTATAACCTTTCATGAGCATATAACCAGTGATATTTCATTCAAAGCCTTATTTAGACTAATGACAACACCGATACCACTCTATTTCTCTATATGGTTCTCTAGATTTGCATGTCCTTAGAGCTGAGCATAAGGTCAACACTTATCAAGGACCAAATGAATTATGACTTAGATAGCCAAACACAGGCTCTGGCACGTTTGGTAGGGAAGCATGCATATCTGATCATTCCTATTCAGCTTTTGAAGGCTTTAATGTGGGATTCAGGGCTGACACCAAAATCTGTTAGGCAATGAAAGATCCAAACCAACATGACTTGATGGGTTCTGATTAATGAAGTCCATCATAAATACCCCAACCTGTTTCCCAATCATGGCCATCTACAACTGAGGCCAGTGCCTCAGTAGCATCCCCTCCCCCACTCAAGATACAGCCATTTTCAAAGTCCATTTCTATTGCTGCCAAAACATTATGACAAACCAAGTTAATATATAGAAGGATAAAATAATTATTGGGTTGATGGAATAATGGTGGTTCTAAATTTTTAATTTTAGTCTCCAACTTTTCAAACTTTGGTTTTAGTTATAGTTTTTTTCAAATACCAAAACTTTGGTCTCTATATAGTGGAAGAAGCCATCTAAAAAAATATATAGTGGAAGATATGTCAGTTTTAAGATCTAAAGTTTAGGGTTTTTTTTTTAATATGAATGATAAATATTAGTTTCAAAAGTCAGGGAATAAAACCCAAATTTAGAAAATTTTCAAGACCCCCCACCAAAAAAAAGAAAAAAATAGGAAGCACGATGTTCTTTAAAGTTTAGCTTTAATATTAAAATAATATAATTTGAAGGTGGAAAGTGAAAACAATTGCTAGTTCAAGTAGTTTGAAACTTAAATTCTATTACTCAAAATTTCAAATTCGAGTCTAATAAATAAATAAAAAATAAAAAAGTGATGGTCCTGTTAGGAGAGTTTTATCCTTGACTCCTGATTTTGGACAGTCAAACATTGTAAATACTATATTAACATTTCTCATTTCTATTTATCTTTTTTTTTTTCTTGTCATGCAGTTTCTAACCATTAAAACTAATAAAATTGATTTTAAATAATAATTTTTATGTAAGAAAATAAATTGGAGGATGAGATTCATGCAGCTCTACTTATAACTGCAGAGGTTCAAAGTTCCTCTCTAGGTGTCTACACCTCTCGGGTGTCCAACGATCTTTTTCCTTTGTCCTTTTCCACTGGTTCGATTTGGAATTGTTGGAGTCCAATGTGACTTTTGAATGCCAATGACCAATTTTTTTTTAAGGTGGAATCAGCCAGACACAAGGTCATGTGTAGCAAAAGAATTTTCTGGCGCTTTACATTTAGAATTTCAGAACTCAAAAATATAGTATAGCAGTGCAATGATAGCGTATAAATACAATAAAAAAATACTTGAACCTTTTATGTAGACAAATGTTGATTAAATGCTTACAAGCTTTCAAAAGTTTTAGGTAAGATGATCAATGGAACAGTGAAGAGTAATGGAGAGAGAATAAGGAAAGATCAAAAGAAATTTTCATAAAAAACAAAAGTAGATTCAAGCAACAAATTTGAGTAGACAACAATTAAAAGAACTTGTACTCGAACAATTAATGTGCAATGATAGTAAAGGAGCAGATGGAAATAACGAGTTGGGGGAAATAGAAGCTTAAACACAATTAAATGAATTAATGCTGGTTTTGCTAAAAGCCGAAGCCTACAAATTGAAGAGAAGTTTTTGAACTTTGACCACAAGATGATCTGCTTCATTATTTGATAGTAGTACTGGCCCAACTACAAGTACTGAGGGTGGGAGTTGCTACGTGCACCCAGCAATATTGCTGGGGCACCCAGCAAAAAGTGAATGAACAATTTTATCCTTCCGCGAAATTATCTCCGAAAGATCATTCTTCCAGAAACATTCCGGAAAATCCTTCATCCGGAAAATTCCGGAAGAATCTCCTTCCAGAAGAAGAAGGTGTGATTCCGGAAGAACTCTGGAATATGTTCCGGAAGAACGTGTTCCAGAATGTTTTCGGAAGAAAACCTTCTTCTTTTGGAAGAAGGTTCTTCCGGAATTTGTTTGATTTTTAAAAAATGCTGTGTTTTTCTAATTATTTAATTTTAATAAATAAATTACGTTATAAAATAAATAATATTATTATACATAAATTATTAGTGAACATAATTATGACTAATATTTGTAATTCCTTTTTTACACACATGTAAATGTAAATAATAATTGTGTGACAATTTAGTATAATTTAAATCATAAAAATTAATTAATTCGTATATTTTATAAAAAATATAAAATATTTATTATGATAACATTTAATTTGTATTACAAAACTTAATATATAATAAAAAAATAATTATAATTTTATAACAACGTCAAGTAAAAATAAATTTCATTTTATAATAATAACTAAAAATAAAATAATATTTAATGCATATGTAATGACGATTTTGCCCTGTGTAGTTTTCTTTAAATTTACTGCGCTGGTTTTTCGTTTTACACCCTTCCATTTCACCTGCATCCTCGTGTTCTTGCTATTGCTCTCATTCTGTAAAAAGCTTTGAAGATTTGGTGGTCCCGTGTAGTAGCTGTTTTGTATTTGAAGATTTGGTGGTTCCGTGAAGTAGTTGTTCCGTATTTGAAGTTGTGTTAGTCGTTGCTCTTCCTATTTCGTCGGAGGTACGCATTTATCGGTATTTTTTTGCGTTTTCTGGGTAGTTTTTAGAGAAGATAAACAGTAAAAAGCTATTCCCGAAAGAAATTTTAACCACAGGAGGAAGTAGTTCTGGAATGAGAATGTTAACACTTCTTCCGGAATTGAGCATAGTAACTTCCGGAAGAAGTACTTCCGGAATGTTACATTATTAAATTTTTTTTTTAATTCTGTTTTAAAATATATATATATATATATATATATATATATATATATATATATATATATATATATATATATATATATATATATATATATATATGAATATTATCATTTATAATATCTGTTTTTCAAATGGTTTAATTAGGTATAATGATTTTGGTATAATATTAAATGATTTAGGTAACATAATTGTATTTTGTTGTAGTAGAAAATTGTTTTATTAGTTGTTTATTCTAGTGTTAAGTTTAGTTTAAGTAAATAATGTAGTTATAAATTTAGAATGTATTTGTATTAGTTGTTAATATGTTTGTTAGTTACTATGTAGTCAATTTGTAGATGTGGTTATATAATAATTTGAATATAGTTCTGTATGATGTATATGTCCTGTTAATATGTTTGTTAGTTAATATGTACTAAATTTTTGGATGTGGTTATATGATAATTTGTATGTACTTGTGTATGATGCATATGTCCTTAAGATGGACGAAGATCAATAGGCGTATGACTATGCGATGTCACAAGAAGTTCATATGGATTATGATTATGATAATGAAGAAGAATGTAGTGTAACTGAACCACATGTCGATTGTTCAAATGCTTTTAATATGTCTCAGGTAATCATGTTGATTAGTTTGAGTCATTTGATTGAATTGATGTTTTGTATAAAAATTAATATGTTGGGGTTGCGTTGTAGGTATTTGGTACTCGAGATGATGTTTTGCAATGGGCTCAAACAGTTGCCCATGAAAATGGATTTGTTGCAGTGATTATGAGGTCTGACATAGATACCGGTAGCAGAGGAAGAAGTTCATTTGTCTTAATTGGGTGTGAAAGGAGTGATACGTACAAGTGTATGAATAAAGAATTCGTTAGAAAGACACTGGAGTAGGAAATGTGGTTGTCCTTTCAGGCTTCGTGGGAAACCAGTGCATGGAGGGAAGGTTGGATGGTGAAGTTGATCTGTGGGATTCACAATCATGAATTGGCCAAGTCCTTAGTTGGACATCCATACGCTGGACGATTGACTAAGGATGAAAAGAAAATTAATTCTGATATGACAAAGTCGATGGTGAAACCAAAAAACATCTTGCTAACGTTGAAGGAACACAATGCCAACAGTTGCACCACGATAAAGCAAATTTACAATGCAAGAAGTGCATATCGTTCTTCAATAAGAGGAGTTGATACCGAAATGCAACATCTGATGAAGCTTCTCGAACGTGATCAATACATTCATTGGCATAGATTGAAGGATGAAGTTGTGGTGCATGATCTGTTTTGGTGTCACCCAGATGCAGTAAAGTTATGCAATGCATGTTATTTGGTGTTTTTTATAGACAATACCTACAAAACAAACAGGTACAGACTCCCACTACTTCACTTTGTTGGAGTGGCACCAACGGCGATGACATTCTCTGCTGGGTTTGCATATCTGGAGGCTGAGCGTGTTAATAATATTGTATGGGCTTTGGAATGATTTCGAGGCCTATTTTTAAGAAACGATCGCCTCCCTGTTGTTATTGTCACTGACAGAGACTTAGCACTGATGAATGCAGTGAAAACTGTGTTCCCAGAGTGTACAAATTTGTTCTGCAGGTTTCATATCGATAAGAATGTGAAGGCGAAGTGCAAATCTTTATCGGTGAAAAAAATGCCTGGGACTATGTAATGGATAACTGAGGTACTTTGGTTGATTGTCCGTCTGAACACCAGTTCGCTGAGTCGCTTCAGAAGTTTCAAATTGCTTGTTCGCCTTGGCCGATGTTCATTGACTATGTTAACGACACATGGATTATCCCCTACAAGGAAAAATTTATTATAGCATGGACGAATAAGGTCATGCACCTAGGCAACACAACAACAAACATGTATTAAGAACTGATTTTATTTGTTAGTAAGGATTATTAATAAATGGTATTTAATTGTTGTATATTTTCATGTTTGTTGTATGACACCCTCTACCCCGGCATATATATAAATAAACAAAATATATATAAATATTGGTAACCAAATTCACACGGGTAAAAGGTTCACATTCACTTCACTATTATCAATTAAAACTTATTAAAACATATTTGGCTCAAAATAAGGCCATCAAAATTTACATAGATATTTTATTAAATCAGTGAAATAAAATAAAATAGACTAACATCATGCAACTAATATAAAAACTTATGTCCCACTGTCACATTTTATCAGAGCGCTGTGTCTCGACGTCCTTCAGCATAATGTTCCTTAAAGCAATTCACCTAGTTGTCTGCTCCCCGAACACAAAGTTCAAGATCATCACAGGATCCAAACACAAACAACACACGGGAGTGAGTTATCACATTCCTAACTAATAGAGAAACAAGACAACTAGATAGACATATCATATAAACTAAATAAAATTTACTTACAGGTAATTCACGTAATTCCACCACTTTCTCATTCAAAGTTCACTTTTCATCCATCAATCACACTTTTCAATCATCAATCACATTACACAAAATCACATTCTCTGATCAAGATATAATAACACATCAATTTCATAATAAACAATTAGCAAGCGCATGAGACAGTTATGCTAAGACTCAAGCCTATATGCAATGTGGTACCATGTCAGTGAAAAACCACCCTGGGGCGCTTAGGAGTACATAACAAGACACACCACACAATGGGCTTGCAGGTCACTCTCACTAAGTATGATTATAGGGAGACCAGTCAGGGTCACGATGTTTTGCGAGAATGCTCCAACCATATGGGATCAGCATAGGCTTAAAGGAGCACTCAAACCCGGTGACCCCAAGGCCTACACTCTGAAGAGTCCGTCAGGGCCTCTCCCTCCTGATTCAGATCCAACCCCTAAAATCATTTTAACACACAGACACTGCTAGTGAATTATACAATACCCACGACCTCACACTCGTGTCTTAAGCACGTATAACATATTGCGCTACAATTTAACACTGGTTCCTAAATAGGAACCTACACTTTCTCTTTAACACTAGTTCCTAAATAGGAAACCTACATTTTCTCTTTAACACTGCGCATTTACACTTTTCTCAAGATAACACTGGTTGGGTTATTGTACAATTCATAGCTTACAACACAAGTAATGTCACATCAAGAGTTAATCACACACTTATTCACAACCAAAACTCATTCACAATTTCACATCTCATAATGCACAATCCACCATCACATGTTTTCACATATCTCACAATTCAACACCTGTTCTACTTTACACTTTTACTCAATCTCAATAACAATATTATAATCTCAAGGCAATATATCATTCCACAATTCATCACATATTTCATTTATAAGCACTGTTCATGAATTATACAATACCACGACCTCACACTCATGTTTCAAACATGTTTAACACAATTGCGCTACAATTTAACACTGGTTCCTAACTAGGAACCTACACTTTCTCTTTAACACTGCGCATAAACACTGGTCGGGTTATTGTATAATTCATAGTTCACGATATAATTAATGTAACATCAAATGTTAACACATCCACTTATTTACAATCGAATAGCATGTCCACACTTTAACATCTCATAACATCACATCAACCATCTCATAACATTCCCAATAATATTCATAAGGTACAACATACACATGTTCATAAAATTTAACCATAATATTCTCAAACTCCAACACTTAATAATTTTTGGAATCATACTATAACACTCTACAATATTATTTACATAAATTATTAATATAAATAACTACCTATGTATATATAAACTAGCATACATCATATTAAATCTCAAATTTTAAAGTAAGCTTTCAATGCACAAATTCTAAATAATTATATGAACACTTTGGTCAGTTTCAATTATGATATTAATTTTTTAAATTATATATAAAAACCTAAACAGTAAGAAAAAGAGAAAATACAAAATCAATATTTCTCTCTAAATTTCTCCTTACTTTATTTTATCAATTCATATTAATTAGAAAAAGTACTCAATTTATAGGGTTCACGCTCAACATAATAGCATATCAATTTCACAACAATTGGTCTGTCAAACATATATAATTCACTGTAATAATTATAAGGATAAAATGAAATTGCAAAAACACCCAAAAACCCATTCCAATTGATATCTCTAAGGATCCCTACACATGTTGTCACTATTTCCCAATTGTGAATAACTCATCCCTTACCTCTAAGCGGACTCACGTGTCTTCCGACAACGATAGCGGCATCTATAGCGGTTCTCTGAGATTCCTCAAGTTTTTCCTCCGACTGCTCCGATAGAATTCTCGAACGTCAGAGAGACGGAGAAGAGATTGAAGCCTCCACTTGTACTGTCTTCATGCGATTCTTTTTTCTCTCACCAAGAATATTATCTCGCAAATCCCAACGGTGAGAGTGTGAGAAATTGAATTTCGAGCAACATATCCAAATTTCATGAAAATCCAACGGTTAACGAAACCGGGATCATAGTTTTACCGAGACAGTTTTGGGTTTCTGCGGGAAAATAAAAAGTTACAATGTTAAGGGTTTTCCTCTAAGATCAGACATGATTTTGCAATTCCCAACGGTGAGAATGCTCGAAATTGGGTTGCGAACGTGGTGCTCAAATTTCACTACGATCCAACGGTGAATGAGTCCGAGATCATCATTTTTCTGAGACAGGTTTTGTGGGCTGCGGGAAAAAGAAAGGGTTTTGAGAGAAGGGGAAAAACGAAAATGAGAGGCAAAGGAGGTTAGGAGTCTGTTTGAAAAACCTAGCATGTTGATATTTATAGCTAGGGGCATTTACGACCTATTATATACTCTATTTATTTATTTTTATTATTTTTACTAAAAAATTCTTAAATTTATTTATGAAAAAAATGGGATGTTACATGTTGTGTATTTTAAATGTAGGGTTGAATCAGCTCATTGGACTCTCAAAAGAGTACTACAAAATAACGTTGGAGACCTATGTAGTGTTTGGGATGCCATGAACAACATGATCACGCTGCAACACGTTGAAATTAAAGCATCCTTTAAAACTAGTACACATGTGGTTGGACATGTATTTAAAAAAACCTCATACAAGAGGCTTCTTGGGATGGTTTCAAGGGACACTTTAAATCAGATTGCTTCTGAGGTTGACCGTCTATGTTATCTTGGCAACAATCCCTCTTTTTGTGGTTGTGTGATGAGAAGCATGCACGTCTTCCTTGTGCATGTGAGCTTTCTAGGTATACTGCTGGCAGCATCCCAGTGGAGTCAGTCTATATTTTCTGGAGGAGACTTTGCTTTTCAGACCAAGGGTTATGTGAGACGGAAGTCAGCATCAAGGAAGAGATAGAGACCATATCTAAAAGGTTTGATGAACTTGATGTGTCTGGCAAAGTAACTCTGAAGAGTAAACTTCGAGAAATTGCATACCTTGATCATAACTCTATGTGCCCTCCTCCTTCAAAGGTCAACACTAAAGGTGCATCGAAGAAATCGATGAAAAGAAGTCAAAGATCCACAAAGCGTGATCCATCTTACTGGGAGTATGTTGATGCTTTTCATTCTGTTCAAAGCAGCAACTCTCCAGTCAAACATAGTGCATCATGTTCTGAACCGCCTCAGCCAACAAGGATCATCCCGATGTTGGATCAATTTGTGCCATTCATTCAAGGTTTCATTCGTGACGTTGTGGATGTGAAAGCGGATGGTAACTGTGGATATCGGTCCATTGCCGCTTTATTAGGTATGGGGGAAGATTCGTGGCCGTTAGTGCGTAATGAATTGATTAAAGAACTTGGCAGGTGGTCGCATGAGTACATGAACCTCTTCGGTGGCACAAAGAGATTTGAACAATTAAAGTTGTCCGTACTTGTTGATGAGTTTTCGAAGGTATGTTTTTAGGTTAATTTTTTAAATAACAAACTTTAAATTACTTACATGTGTATTTTTGGTTGATTCAGGTTAGTGTGGACAAGTGGATGGATATAACGGAGATGGGATATGTGATTGCATCACGGTATAACGTAATCCTTGTATCGTTGTCCCGACAACAAAGCATGACATTTTTTCCTCTAAAAAGTCAACCACCACCTGATTCTTCTGGGCACCGCATAATATGTGTCGGTCACGTGTTTGGAAATCATTTTGTTCAGGTACATTGAATATAGTTAGTATAACAATTATGCAATGACTTTGCTGGTTCATTTGAGTCGGTCACCGCATGATATAATCTTTGTTCATGTACAAAAAGTTTATTTGAAAGACCATTGTCCCTTACCGCCTCCAGCGTTGTTGTGGTCAAGCAATTGTTATTCTCAGGCAAAGCAGTGGACAACTCCATATATTAGTAGAATGAAGCAATACACAAGTTTGATGTCATTCAAAAGACACTATGTCGACCTAAATGAAGACTAAACATGCATTGTTTATGTAATTATATTCATTATGCGATATAATTTGTTGTAAGCCATTAATAACCAATTAATATTATTAACTACTCGTTTCCTTAAGCAAAAAAATTGTTGGTCCAACAAAAATCATTTACGCGTGTAGCATACATCATTGTCATAATTGACAACACATAATGACATGCATGCGTATTAAAGTTTGAGCGCGACAACACAATGACTACACATTCTGAAGGAAACATTAACACGAAACATGTTCACGCGTGTCTATTTTTTTGTAAACAAAGTGAAGCAATCTGTCGGTCATAACCATCTATATATATAGCAGACACGACTTATAAATCACACATTATCTTGCTTTCAGATAGTCTCCCAATTGATACACAAAGTATGGCCTTTTTAGGAGAAACTAGCAGTCAGACGATTGTCAACTCAAGGTTGGCTTTCATTTTTCCAAATGGATCGATTATTCACAATGATACTGGGGTTTACTTCCAAACTTTGATTCCGGTGCCCATTCGAGTACCAAACAACTATGATTTTGCAAGCTTAAAAATCAGAATACACAATACCCTTCAGCTATCCAACAAACAATTTTTGGATGAAATTCACTACCGGAAGCCATTCACCCATACAGGTAACCAAATTCGCTTTCAGTGTATGAAATTGATAAATGATGACGATGTCAACACAATGTTAATGTGTAATGATCAATTTTCTTGTGTTGGTCCGATTAAGTTACTATGCACCGTTGGAAGAACACCAGATGGAGTAATAAACTTACTTCAATGCACTATGCCCCGTACTCATGACGCGATCCTGTATTACAACGGGAAATGGAACATGCCACCGCAGAACAAATTTGTTGGATGCGTGTTCACAGGAAAAAATCCTAAGAAATTTCAAATTCCTTCAACATGTACCATCGATGAACTGAAGAATTTAATAAAGCAAGTTGCACCTAAAGGGATTCCCCCTCTTGGAATTCACGAATCACAAACGGTAAGACGATTGTTTTTCCGCCAACCAGGTCGCTTTGAGTATTCAGATACACTTATAAAATATGAAATAAATGAGCTGAAGACCAATGAAGAACTGCTGAAGGTGTTAGTACAATTTAACTACTGGAAAAAATATGGACCAATATAAATTTTAGTTGTCTTTACTAAATATGTTGTGAAAATCGAAGATGAGGTGACTGCGACATCGCTAAACAACTGAATGCAATGTTTATTTTTTTGCTTTTTCGTTGATGTAACCTTTATCTGTTTACGACATGTTTAAATCCCATAATTAAGTTCAATGTGTTGTTTCAATGGTCCAAAGATAATTTATTTTAATTGTTTGACCTTAAAACCTTACGCATACTTAGAAGGGTCGAATTCCTAATTTTTTTGGATTTTCTAGCTCTTTTTTTAGGTGTTATTTGATGGAACCGGGGAACGAGAATAATTTTTTTGGGTTCTTTGACGTCCAAATATGAAAAATAATGCCCCTCCATTGTCTTACGCCACTCGCACACCCACGGAAAAAAACCCCAAACATGGGTACTTGAACATAAAAAAGGGTCCCATTCTTATTTTTTTGGATTTTCTGGCTCTTTTTTTAGGTGTTATTTGATGGAACCGGGGAGCGGGAGTAATTTTTTTGTGTTCTTTGACGTCCAAACATGAGAAATAGCATCCCTCCAATGTCTTACGCCACTCGCACACCCACGGAAAAAAAACCCCAAACATGGGTACTTGAACATAAAAAAAGGGTCCCATTCCTATTTTTTTGGATTTTTTGCCTCTTTTTTTAGGTGTAATTTGATGGAACCAGGGAATGGAAATAATCTTTTTGGGTTCTTTGACGTCCAAACATGAGAAATAGTGCTCCCCCAATGTCTTACGGCACTCGCACACCCACGGAAAAAAACCCCAAACATGGGTACTTAAACATCAAAAAAGGGTCCCATTCCTATTTTTTTTGGATTTTTTGGCTCTTTTTTTAGGTGTTATTTGATGGAACCAGGGAACAACAATATTTTTTTTGGGTTCTTTGATGTCCAAACATGAGAAATAGCATCCCTCAAATGTCTTACACCACTCGCACACCGACAGAAAAAAACCCCAAACATGGGTACTTGAACATAAAAAAAGGGTCTCATTCCTATTTTTTTGGATTTTCTGGCTCATTTTTTAGGTGTAATCTGATGGAACCAGTTAATGACAATAATTCTTTTGGGTTCTTTGACGTCCAAACATGAGAAATAGCGCCCCCAATGTCTTACGCCACTCGCACACCGACGGAAAAAAACCCCTACTTAAACATCAAAAAAGGGTCCTATTCCTATTTTGTTGGATTTTCTGCCTCTTTTTTTAGGTGTTATTTAATGGAACCAGGGAACAAAAATAATTTTTCTGGGTTCTTTGACGTCCAAATATGAGAAATAGTGTCCCTCCAATGTCTTACGGCACTCGCACACCCACGGAAAAAATCCCCAAACATGGGTACTTGAACATAAAAAAAAGCCCCATTCCTATTTTTTTGGATTTTCTGGCTCTTTTTTTAGGTGTAATTTGATGTAACCAGGGAACGAAAATAATTTTTTAGGGTTCTTTGACGTCCAAAAACGAGAAATAGCGCCCCTCCAATGTCTTACGCCACTCGCACACCCACAAAAAAAATCCCAAACATGGGTACTTAAATATAAAAAAAAGGATCCGATTCCTATTTTTTTGGATTTCCTGCCTCTTTTATAAAAACATTTATTTTTAATGTAATTCTTACAAACAAAACTCATGATTTTAGCTTCACTTTTTTTTTAAAAAAATTTAAATTACTCCAAAACTTCGCTTAAGGACCACGATCAGAATCAGAATCGATACGTTAGTTAATATCAAAATAATAAACTGTGCAAAACAAGTCAACTATATTAAACTAAAAAGTGTAACAAATACAAAAATTCATGTCAACTACAAAGCAAAAAATAAATACAATAATCAATGCTCTGTGCACCGTCTCTATCGAGCCCTGACACTTCCATCAGCACTGGCTCCCCGTCTAATATCATATAACTCTGTGTCTGCAGTGACCATCCTAAGGTTGAGCACACGCTCCAACCTCTGTGCAATCGCCTCATAGCAGTCGTAATCATCCTATGACATTCATTAAAAACATTTATTATAAAATTTAAAATAAATAACAACTCATCAAACATTAAACGCGTAAAAAATCTTCCCACTGCATGTGGAGGGGGGTCAAATGCCACTGGAACCGGGGGGCTAGGCGGCTGTATGTACTCCTCAGGGTCTACGGCTGGTGCATCTCTGGGCTGGTCACCTGCCTGGGTCGGTATCATGAATGGGTGAGATATCCGGAAAAACCACTCCATGTAATCCGCAGATACCTGCCCAGGCACTAGACAAAGCTCACCCACAAGTAGTACGTGCTCCGCAAAATGCATCCACCTGTCATATATATCATCATGTGACAATCGAGCACTAACAGGCGGCAGAGGGATGCTCTAAATGTAATCAAACTGCCGTACCACCCTCTCCAGTCGAGCTGTGACCATCTTAGGACCCCATCTCAACTGACCCTGGAATGATGAAATCAGCTCAAAGGCCCTAACCCCCCGATGCTCAGTGTACGACAACCATGACACATTTGTGATGGTCAAAGCATCACAACGTGCCCTGTAAGGTGCTCCTGTGATTCCCTTCATATGCGCTTTCGACGTCAGCCACCGAGAAGCACGTGGGGACGTCTCCTAGTATGCATCATCTGTCACGCACTGGTGCACACTAGGAAAGTGCTCATAGATCCAGCACTACAAAAAAATGAGGTTAACATAACATAAAAACATGTTTAAATCATAATCGAACATAACATATTAAAAAACTCAAAATTTACCTGTAATAGAGTCAGGTACCCCGCAATCTGTCGTGTGGTGGTCCTAGAAGCCTCATCTAACTGGTCATACATATGAACCAGCGCGGCAACTCCCCAAGCATAACCACCACTCTGACCTAGGTCGCGGAAAGCGTATAGGTGCACCACATGAACGTATGTTGCACTCTTATTAGCAAAAAGAGTGCAACCGACCAGGTGCAACAGATAAGCACGAGCTGCTACAATCCACCGCCGGGCCTGACATCTCATCTCGTAAATGTCTCGAACCCATCCCAGTCGTATGTATGCCCCATGTGTCAGTGCTGTCTCGGCTCTAACCTCCTCGGCAGACACCTCAAGCAACTCGGTCAGCAAAAATATCGTCTCCTCCGTAGAAAGAGCATGAAAGCTGTGCAACGCGCCAGTGATAGGCAAATGAAGGAGTAACGACACATCATCCAATGTGATCGTCAACTCTCCTACCGGAAGGTGGAAGGTGCTGGTCTCGCTGTGCCACCTCTCCACAAATGCGGATATAAGTCCAGGATCGCCAGTAACAATTGAACAATCAATCAATGGACTTAATCCACTGGCACTAACCAGTCCTTTAATCTCAGGCACTGGCCTCCCAATCAATGTCACCTTCCTCCTATGTGACACCAACTTCAAATCAGGACGTTCCTGATTTGAAGTACAAATTATACAATTATTAAAAAAAATTAATGACAAACAAATCAACAATGATTAATAATTAACAAATTAAAATACCTGTCCACTCCAAACGGCATGTGCTACATGGTCCGCAAATGATGTCAGCACTGATGGGTCACGTGGCCCACCTGGGAATCCATCAGCATATGACCCCTCAGCACCATCATCACCCTGTACGTCCGCAGTCATCTCAGGTGCATCCTTAGCCATATCAGGGACATCCTCAGTCATGTCAGGAACATCCTGAGTCATCTAATGAACCCGTTGCCTACGGGCTAATGCAGTAGGCCTACGCCTCTCGGGAACATCATCATGGTCATCCTGTCTTTCTCTGCCTATAACTCTACCTATAACACGACCTAAACCTCGTGTTCTAGCCATGATCTGCAAATCATGTGGAACACGTATTTTTTTCGGTCAAAACATACACAACTTTCTTTTTAAAAATAAAACAAGTTTATTTATAAAAAAATAAAACTAATTTAAATAACATTATTTGAAATCACACACAAGATAATTTTAAAAAAATAAACAACTTCATTTATAAAAAAAACACAACTAATGTATAAATAATTAATTAGTAAACATCCACAACTTAATTTTAAAAAAAATAAACAACTTCATTTATAAGAAAAACACAACTAATGTACAAATAATTAATTAGTAAACATACACAACTAAAATTATATAAAAAATTAAAACAAATATGGGAGAAAAAATTTTCAAAACATACACAACTTAATTTATATCATTTATAATGAAAATAGTATTTAAAAAAAAAATTCAAAACACACACAACTTAATTTACAAAAATAAACAACTTCATTTATAAACAAAACCAATTAACAAAAATTTCAAAACATACACAACTTAATTTATACAAATAACCATCTTTATTTATAAATAAAATACACTAATTTAAAAAAAAACAATAAACAAAAAGCAGACACAACTTCATTTATAAACAAAAAAAAATAGTTTAAAAATTAATATTTAGTAAAAATACAGAATTTAAATTATGAAAAAAAACATCTTTATTTGTCATAAAAAAGCCAAACCTCATTTTTTTGTAAAATCCCAAAAACAAAATAATCATAAAAATATAATAATCATTCATTTTTTTAAAAAACAAAACAATATTTCTTTAAAATAAAAAACAAACTTCTGGAAATCTCAAAGGTCATCCGGAAGAACCCTTCTTCCGGGATTCTTCCGGAAGAAGGGTTCTTCTGGAAGACCTTTGGTTACTTCCGGAAGAACACTTCTTCCGGAATTTTTCCGGAACAGCTTTCCGGAAGAACCCCTAACGGATCTTCCGGAAGCCGCCGCTGTAACCACCCGTTCCCCATTTTTTTCGGCGTCTTCTACCCTCGTCTTCTACCCTAAGGTTCCACTACCCTTAGGTTACTATCCTAAGGTTCCACTGCTACAACAATACTGGATATTAAAAGCAATGGGGAGTTAGGGAGACTAACCTCGAAGGCTCGTTCGCGGAGAAGAAGAAGAAGCTTTGCTCGCGGTGTCGCGGAGGAGCAGCAGGAACCGGAAGAAGAAAAGAAGCAGCAGGAAGTGGTCTTCGGGGAGGAGGAGCGCCTTTTTTAAATTTTTACTTAAAGGGAAAAATGGCCTATTCACTTAAATTGCTGGGTGCACTAGCAATATTGCTGGGTGCACCTAGCATTTCCCACTGAGGGTGTTCTGTCACCTGAGGAGGCCCAAGTGCCTAATGCTATCTAGCCCAAACTTGATCTACTAAGAGTGGCTTTTCTTCCTGTTGCACCGTGCCTTTTTCATTTACATCCAACAACTTTAATAAAATTCCAACACTAACCCTTTTAAGTTTTGCTGCTTCCTACTTCGTTTTATCCTTGGTTCATTTATGAACCTGAGTTTTTTCGTTCCAGCTGAGCTGCTGGTTGTTGTTGTGGGTGGTTTGTGCGAGGTTGTGGTGGTCGTTGGCAAGACGTGGTTATCGTGGTGGTGGGTGTCACGGTTCAACGACGGAGGTAAGTTTTTTCTTTTGTCTACCAGATGATCTGGTTTTAATAAACATACAAATTAGGAATCCATATAAAACATACTAATTGACAATCCATATGAAATTTATGGATTGACAATTCGTAAGTTTCATATATGAAACTTACGGATTGCCAATCCATAAATTTCATATAGATTGCTAATTTGTATGTTTTGTAGGAAATGCTAAACTGTATAACCTATTTTTTTAAAAAAGATTTAAAAAATTATTTTTAATGTTTTTATTTATAAATTTAGTTATATTTTTTATTATTGTTTAATTACTCTTTTGGTCCATATAGTTTGTTAATTTTAATCCTTTTTAGTTTAATTTTGATTCTTATAATTTACATTTTAATTAGCTTTTAGTGCTTACATTTTGAAAGTGGTATTTTTAATGTTATAGTTTAAATTTTGATTTCCTTTTAGTCCTTACCATCAAAATATGATTAATATTATGAATTATAATTAACTACAAAAATATTAGCAAGTAATTTGTAAGTAATTAATCACAACATAATTTGTAAAAAAAAGAGTTGATAATTTATAAGTAATTTGTAGCATATATATTTTTTAGCAAGGACTAAAAGGTAATAAAAAAGAGTTGATGTATTTTTTTGTAGCAATGATTGGATGAGTAATTAAACATTTATAATATTTGTGTAAATATTATTACGTTAACTACTTTATGCAAGTAAAAAAATAATAAAATTGTGTCATATATTATTACTTTAACATGAAAGTTTTTAAAAATAAAAATTTGTTTATAAATAATTAAAATTATGTATGGTTTAGGGCTTTTTGTCATTGAATTTAATGAAGAAAATGGAGAGGAACCTGGTGCGTTTGAAAATATTGATTGTTCTTATACCTTTGATACTTCTCAGGTATTGATATGGTTTTATATTTCGTTAAAGTAAATAAATGAATGTCCCTTGAAGACTAAACATCTATTATCCCTTTTATAGGTGTTTGTTACCCGTGATAATGTTTTGCATTGGGCTCACTCTGTTGCGTATAATATTGGTTTTGTGGCGGTGATTATGAGATTAGACACAAATACTAAAAATAGAGGAATGACCTCATGCTTTAATTGGTTGTGAGGGTGGAAAATATAGGGCATACAGGAAAGATTTAGTACGAACAATTACTGATTGTAGAAAATGTGGATGTCCCTTTAAGCTGTGAACGAAACCAGTGTCGGGAGGTGAAAGATGGATGATGAAGTTAATATATTAGAGTCATAATCATGCATAGGCTAAGTCATTAGTTGGACATCCATATGCTGGTTGACTGACTGAGGATGAGAAGATTATTATCGGTGATATGACTAAGTCAATGGTCAAACCAAAAAATATTCTTCTAACATTAAAGGTTTACAATGCCAACAGTTTTACAATAATGAAGCAAGTATACAATGCAAGATATGCATATCATTCTTCTATTAGAGGGAGTAATACTAAAATGCAACAACTAATAGAGTTTCTTGAACGAGATCAATATATTCATTAACATAGATTGAATGATGAAGATGTTGTACGTGATATATTTTGGAGTCAACCTAATGCAGTGAAATTAACCAATGCTTGTAACTTGGTATTTCTCATTGATAGTACCTACAAAACAAACAGATACAAGCCGCCTTTATGTGACATAGTTGGTGTGACACCAACTGGGATGACATTTTTAGCTGCATTTGCATGTTTGTAGGGAAAAGGTCTAAACAATGTTGTTTGGGCTCTAGAACAATTTCGAGGTATTTTTTTGAGATATGATGCAATCCCTTAAGTTATTATTTGTTGGATCAAGTGGCCTCGAAATAATTAAGAAGGGGAGGGGGGTTGAATTAATTATTAATGTGTCTTGACTAATTAAAAATTTATCCTTCTTAATGTTACTAGATTCAACTAGGCTTTTACTACTAAGTTAAGAAAGTAAAGAGCAGAAACAAAAACTTAACCAAAAGTAAAAGCAACAATTAAAAGTACACATCAGAAATTAAAGAGTGTAGGGAAGAAGAAAAAACAAACACAAGATTTATATTGGTTCGGCAACAACCCGTGCCTACATCCAGTCCCCAAGCAACCAACGGTTCTTGAGATTTCTTTCAACCCTGTAAAATCCTTTACAAGCCAATGATCCACAAGGGATGTACCCTCCCTTGTTCTCTTTTAACAACCAAGTGGATGTACCCTCCACTTGAATTGATCCACAAGAGATGTACCCTCTCTTGTTCTCAGTATAACAACCCAAGTAGATGTACCCTCTACTTGTACCACAAAGGATGTACACTCCAATGTGTTAGGACAAAGAATTCTCAGGCGGTTAGTCCTTTGAATCTTTGTAAGGGGAAACAAAAGACATCTCTGGCAGTTAGTCCTTTGAAATCTCTTGTTTAAGGGGAAGGGAAGAATCAAAAGAATTCTCAAGCGGTTAGTCCTTTGAATTCTCTTGGAAGAGGGAGTAGGGAGACACAAAAGAACTCAGGTGGTTAGTCCTTCGATTCTTTTGGCAAGAGGGAGAAGTGAATGAAGAAGAAGAGTAACACAAGTTTTTGGTCAATGAACTTTTCTTGAAAGAGAGAGTATTGAACAAAAAATCTTAGAAATATGAAGAGAAATGAATCAGAAAGTTCTGTAAAAAACGTTATTGAAATTCATGCCATGGTCATATATTTATAATCATTTGATGACTCAAGTTAAAGTTTGTGACTCTTGGCAATTTCGTTAAAACTAGTCACCTTTTTAAAAATTGTGACTCTTTTGAAAACTAGTCACTTAAAAAGTTGTGACTTTTGAAAAAATCTTCAGAAACAAGTTAGTTTAAGAATTGTGACTTTTGGAAATTTATTTTTTGAAATCAGTCACTGGTAAGCAATTACCATCAAGGTGTGACCGATTACACATCAGCAGATGTGACTCTTCATGTTTAAATTTGAAAATCAAAATGTTTAGAAACTCTGGTAATCAATTACAAGTATTGTGTAATCGATTACACAAGTTTAAAATGATTTGAAAATGTTTTATCACTAGATGTGATTCTTGAAATTTGAAATCTAACGTTTTAAATCATTGGTAATCGATTACATGCTCATGGTAATCGATTACAGCTTTATAAATCAATTTGAAAAACAATGTTGGCTACTGGTAATCGATTACTACCTTCTAGTAATCGATTTCCAAAGAGTAAAACTCTTTGGTAAAAGATTTTGTGAAAAATTCTTGTGCTACTCAATGTTTTGAAAAACGTTTTTAGTACTTATCTTGATTGAGTCTTCTCTTGATTCTTGAATATTGAGTCTTGAATCTTGATCTTGATTGTTCTTGAATCTAGATTCTTGAAACTTGATTGTTCTTGAATCTTGAATCTTGAAACTTGATTCTTGAAGCTTTTTGACTCCTGATTCTTTGGAACTTGCTTAACTCTTGATTCTTTGGCATCATCAAAATAATCTTGGAAGTCATTGCTTCCATAATCTCCCCCTTTTTGATGATGAGAATCCTGAAATCAAGAGGATACATACAAGTTTTGTTCTACCGTTCACTCATCTCTTTCTCCCCCTTTCTTTTTTGAATTTATGCTTAATTTTAAAGCTTTGAAAATATAATATCTTGATTTCTAAAATACCCATTTTCTCTCCCCCTTTGGCAACATAAAAAAGGCCAAAGTGCGTAAAATAAAACATATATGAATAATTCGAAAACATACATATAACACAATATCAAATGTACGTACATACCACTAGACATATATATCATAAAAAATATTTAAGTTTAACACACATAACCATAAACAACCAAAAGCAAGTAAATATAATCATCATGTTCAGTCATACTAAGCAAATATTAAAAGAAATACTAAGTGTTCAAATGTCATAAAAATATAGCCAAATACAAGGCTTTAGAAACAAAATATAATAATCTAAGTCTATGAGGTTGGTGGTGGAAGGTCAAAGCACTGATGAACAAAACTAACATCCTTTTCAAGCTTGATGATACGTGTATCCATCCCTGCAAATCGTGCATCCATGGCATCAATATGGCTGTCCAGCGAGTCAAAGCGCTCTCCGACAAAGGTGTGGAGTCCATCCAGTCTGTCAAGAATGCTGTGCATAAGAGACGAAGAGTCATCTCTCTCAGAATGTGGTGATGGAGAACGGTCTTCAGCGGCCTGTACTGGAGCATCCTTCTTCACCCAAGAGCCATCCCTCTCTTTGCGGTATCCGAAGGAAGAGACTACATTTGCACCGATAGAGAAGGATCTCTTGACTTTGACAAATGGCTCAGAGTCAAGAGGGACATTAAAATGTTGTAGAAACAAGGTAATCAGATGGGGATATGAGAGTGGAGCATTTGATTGCAATGCCTTATGCATGCGATATCTCACAAGATGGACCCAGTCGATTTGACGACCGGTTAAGAAAACCCACATGATTATCAAATCTTCCTCATAAACCTGTGCAAGGTTGGAAGATCTAGGGAGTAGGATGCGCACAATCAAGTAGTGCATGATGCGGCATTCGAATGCCAATGAACCGGCAAGAAGCCTTCTGGTCATATCCTATTGGTTGGTGCAAACCATTCGGCGGGCATCAGACACAGAAAAATCAAACTTCCTTTCATCATCAAGTGTACCCTTAAATGGTACACCGTCACTGGATAATTGAGTGAGTTCAAAGAAAAGGGACTGGTCTATGTGTTGGATCAAGTGGCCTCGGAATAATTAAGAAGGGGGGGGGTTGAATTAATTATTAATGAACCTTTACTAATTAAAAATCTATCCTTCTTAATGTTACTAGATACAATTAGGCTTTTACTATAATGTTAAGAAAGTAAAGAACTGAAATAGAAACTTAACCAAAAGTAAAAGTGATAATTAAAGTGCACAGCGGAAATGAAAGAGTGTAGGGAAGAAGAAGACAAACACAAGAATTTTATACTAGTTCGACAACAACCTGTGCCTACATCCAGTCCCCAAGCGACCTGCAGTCCTTGAGATTTCTTTTCAACCTTGTAAAAGGTACCTTTACAAGCAAAGATCCACAAGGGATGTATCCTCCCTTGTTCTCTTTGAACAACGAAGTGGATGTACCCTCCACTTGAACTAATCCACAAGAGATGTACCCTATCTTGTTCTCAGTTACAACAACCCAAGTAGATGTACCCTCTACTTGTACCACAAAGGATGTACCCTCCAATGTGTTAAGACAAAGTTTTCAGGCGGTTAGTCCTTTGAAACTTTGTGAAGGGGAAACAAAAGATATCTCAGGCGGTTAGTCCTTTGAAATATTTTGTTTAAGGGAAAGGGAAGAATCAAAAGAATTCCCAGACTGTGTCGTTTTGAATTCTATGAAAAGGGAGAAGGGAGACACAAAAGAATTCAGGCGGTTAGTCCTTCGTTCTTTTGGAAAAGGGAGAAGAGAGACACAAAAAGAATTCAGATGGTTAGTCCTTGTCGAATTCTTTTTGGCAAATAGAGAAGAGAGACACAAAAGAATTCAGGCGGTTAGTCCTTTGTTCTTTTGGAAATGGGAGAAGAGAGACACAAAAAGAATTCAGGCGATTAGTCCTTGTTGAATTCTTTTTGGCAAAGGGAGAAGAGAGTGAAAAGATATAGCACACTTTTGTTTTCTGTGAAAGAACAAGGTTTGGAAACCAGAAAACTTTGAAAGCTTTTTGCAAAGGAAGAAGAAGAAGAAGTTCAAGAAGATGTTCAAAGAGATTCAAAGGTTGTAAAAGAGTATATGAAAAAGTTGTAAGTAATTGTTCTTGAAATGCAAGTCAATGTCTTGCTTTTATAGACTCTTCATGTCTGGTCAAGAAAACCATTGGAAGAGTTATGACCTTGAGAAAATCTTGAGAAAACCATTGGAAGAGTTACATCTCTTGATTTTTATTCAAAACTTGTCAATGGTAATCAGTTACCAAAACCATGTAATCGATTACACAAAGCATTTCATGAAAAGATGTGACTCTTCACAATTGAATTTGAATTTCAATGTTCAGATACACTGGTAATCAATTATCAATATATTGTAATCTATTACACCATTTAAAAAAGAATTGGAACATTGAAAATTCAGTTAAAAGCTTTTGAAATCAAACTTTGCCACTGGTAATCGATTACAGGAAACTGGTAATTGATTACCAGAGAGTAAAAACTCTGGTAACTTAGAAAATTTTGAGAAAAACTCTTTTGAAAAATAAAACTGTGCTATGTTTGTTTTTTGAAAAATCTTTTAAATACTTCCCTTGTGAAGTCTTCTTGATTTCTTCTCTTGAATCTTGAATTCATCTTCTCTTGAATCTTGAAATCAAACTTCTCTTGATTCTTGAATCTTCTTGATTTCTTCTCATGAAACTTAAAATTAATCTTGATCTTGAACTTGTTGACTCAATCTTGAAATCATTCTCTTGGGCTTTTTGTCATCATCAAAACTATTTGAATCAACTTGATTCATCATCATGAAGCTTTCTTCTACACTATGACCATCTTAATCCCATAAACTTCGGAAATCAAGGAATCTTCTTGAATTTCCAAGTTAGAATAAAAGGCTTTAAACAATTCAGGGTAAAAAGGAAGTTTCATGGATATAAACTGAATTAAACCAGAATTTTGAAATGCTTGAAAGCAATCAAACACTTCATCATCAAAGAAAGCTAAGTCTACGAACTTAGGGTCGATAATGGAACGAGAAGAGAAAAGAGAATTGTACCGGATACGTTTTTCTTCTGAGGAAAAAAAAAACGTAGGAGATGATATGGAGGGAGGAATTTGAGATGTCTGTGCTTTGGGTGTTCCGTGGCTTTGAGTTCCGGTAACTGCGGATGAAGTCGCAACCCCCTTTCACTTCTTCGATGATTCTGCCATTTGGAGGTGTTTTTGGAAGTTTTAATCGGTGGAGATGAAAGAGAATGAGAAATGATTAATTTTGGGTTTTGTGGGACGTGATTTGGTTGAGAATTGAGGGAGAAATCGAGTTCTGAAGTTTTAGGGATTTTGGGGTTGAGTTGTTGTAGAAATCGCGTTCTCGCGGTTTCTGAAATTTCGAATTTATAGACATAGACGCTCTGTAATCGATTATAGGAATGTTGTAATCAATTACACTTAGCCTAACTGCCTGTAATCGATTACCAGACACTTCTTCTAAAACAACAAAAAAAAAATCAACACTTACCAAGATGAACATAGAAATTTTTAATATATCAAAAATAATTTTATATACTATAATGCTTTTGAAAAAAACATGAGCAATCAATCAAATACTTCTAAACATATCATACAAGTAATCATACAACAATTGAAAGATATAGATCATGGCATGATCAACCATTTAGATTTATTTTAATGATAAGCTTCATATTTTGAGAAAGGAAGATAACTCAACTAAACATATGAGCACAAACTCATTATAGCAATCAAACAAGACAAACAAATAAAATTTTTTTAGTCATCATATAAACAGGTTAAATGAAAGAAAAAATTTCAACCAACTTAATTTAAAAGATAATAGTTTTGATGTTACCTTTTTCATGATTCAAGTGCTTAGATCTTTAAAGATGGATGTCAGACTTTTGTTTTTCTTGCTTAAACTTCTTGAGAGATGTTCTCATCACTTTTATAGTCCTTGGATAGAAAGTTGATCTCCTTCTCCGAACCATCAGATGAGTCATTGTCATCCCAAGCAATATATGCCTTCTTGGATCTTCTTTCTTTATAGCTTTTCTTCTCATTCTTCTCGGGCCATGACTCATTTGAGGGGCAGTTTGCCTTTATGTGACCGGGTTGATTACACTTATAGCATTTAAGTGTTGGAGAAAATTCTTGAGATCTCTTCCCATTGTTGAAGTTATGGCTTCTCTCCATTCTTCTATTTTTGACGAATTTATGAAACTTCTTCACAAAGAGTGAGAAGTCCTCTTCATCATCAAATTCTTCTTCTTCTTCTTCTTCTTGCATTGAAAAGGAGACTTTGAGTGCTATTCTTCTTTTCCTTTTGTCTGTCTCTTCATTTTGGTTGAGACGTTGAAGTTCCATTTCATGTTCCTACAATTTGCCAAAAAGAGTGGCAAGAGACATAAAGGAAAGATCTTTACTTTTAGAAATGGCAGTTACCATGGGCTGCCATTCCCTACTTAAGCATCTCAAAACTTTATTGATTAAATCTTCATTTGGAAAGGTTTTTCCTAAGGCGGCAAGGTGGTTGACTATTTGTGTGAATCTTTTCTACATGCTTTGGATGTTCTCATTAGTGTTCATCCTAAATAATTCATATTCATGTGTAAGGGTGTTGACTCTAGATCTTTTCACATCATTGGTGCCTTCATGTGTAAGTTGGAGAGTATCCCATATCTCCTTTGCATTTGAACAATTTGACACTCTAAAATATTCATCTATTCCTAGGGTAGAAGTAATAATGTTTTTGGCTTTAAGATTATATTAAATTCTTCTTCTATCTTCTTCAGTCCATTTATCTCTAGGTTTTTCTATTTGTTGTGCTAGTGCTTGCATCTACTATGGTGGGTACATAAGGTCCTATTTCTATTGCTTCCTAAATGTTTAAATCTATGGCTTCAATAAAGATTTGCATTCGGGTTTTCCAATAGTGGTAACCCTCACCATTAAAGATAGGTGGCTTATGGATGGAGTTTCCTTCAGGAAACAGAGAATTTGAGAAGGCCATGAATCTTGAAGTTGTGAAACTTTTCTCAAGATACCTGCTCTGATACCACTTGTTGGACCTAGTGGCCTCAGAATAATTAAGAAGGGGAGGGTTGAATTAATTATTAATATGTCTTGACTAATTAAAAATTTATCCTTCTTAATGTTACTAGATTAAACTAGGCTTTTACTACTAAGTTAAGAAAGTAAAGAAGAAAAACAAAAACTTAACCAAAAGTAAAAGCAGAAATTAAAAGTACACAGTGGAAATTAAAGAGTGTAGGGAAGAAGAAGACAAACACACTATTTTTAGTGGTTCGACAACAACCTGTGCCTACATCCAGTCCCCAAGCAACCAACGGTTTTTGAGATTTCTTTCAACCTTGTAAAATCCTTTACAAGCCAAAGATCCACAAGGGATGTACCCTCCCTTGTTCTCTTTGAACAACCAAGTGGATGTATCCTCCACTTGAACTAATCCACAAAAGATGTACTCAACGTTATTGAAATTCATGCCATGGTCACATATTTATAATCCTTTGATGACTCAAGTTAAAGTTTGTGACTCTTGGCAATTTCTTTAAAACTAGTCATCTTTTTAAAAATTGAGACTCTTTTGAAAACTAGTCACTTAAAAAGTTGAGACTTTTGAAAAAAATCTTTAGAAACAAGTCAGTTTAAGAATTGTGACTTTTGGAAAATTATTTTTCGAAATCAATCATTGGTAATCGATTACCATCAAGGTGTAATCGATTACACATCAATAGATGTGACTCTTCATGTTTAAATTTGAAAATCAAAACGTTTAGAAACTCTGGTAATCGATTACAAGTATTGTGTAATCGATTACACAAGTTTAAAATGATTTGAAAATGTTTTATCACTAGTTGTGACTCTTGAAATTTGAAATCTAACGTTTTAAATCATTGGTAATCGATTACATGCTCATGGTAATCAATTACAACTTTGTAAATCAATTTGAAAAACAATGTTGGCTACTGGTAATCGATTACTACCTTCTGGTAATCGATTACCAAAGAGTAAAACTCTTTGGTAAAAGATTTTGTGAAAAATTCTTGTGCTACTAAATGTTTTGAAAAACTTTTTTAGTACTTATCTTGATTGAGTCTTCTCTTGATTCTTGAATCTAGAGTCTTGAATCTTGATCTTGGTTGTTATTGAATCTTGATTCTTGAAACTTGATTGTTCTTGAATCTTGAATCTTGAAACTTGATTCTTGAAGCTTTTTGACTCCTAATTCTTTGGAACTTGCTTAACTCTTGATTCTTTGGCATCATCAAAATAATCTCTGAAGTCATTGCTTCCACATTATTACGAATAGAGATTTTGCATTGATGAATGTAGTGAAAATTGTTTTCCCTGAGTCAAACAACTTGTTGTGTTGGTTCCGCATTGATAAGAATGTGAAGGCAAAATGTAAAACCCTTGTGGGTCAAAAAAATGCATGGGATTATGTCATGGAAGCACATGGGAGTCTGGTGGATTGTCCTTTTGAGCAAGAGTTCGATGATTGCCTTATGAAGTTTGAAATTGGTTGCTCACCATGGCCAATGTTTGTTGACTATGTAAAGCAAACATGGTTGATTCCCCATAAAGAAAAATTTGTTAAAGCCTGGATGAATAAGGTGATGCATTTAGGAAATACATCGACAAACAAGCATGAAAATTGCAAATATATATTGGTGTTAGGGTTTAGGGTTCAATGGATGAAAATAGTTGTTGTTTTTTTACTTATATGTGTTTTTCAAATGCAGGGTTGAGTCTACACATTAGGCCTTAAAGAGAGTATTGCAGAATAGCCTTGAAGACCTATGTAGCATTTGGGAACCCTCAACCAACATGATCACTGTACAACACATTGAAATTAAGACATCTTTTGAGACAAGTACACATGTGGTTATACATGTTTTTAAAGTTACCTTATACAAAAAACTACTTGGCATGGTATCAAGGTATGTGTTAAACTAGATTTTTGATGAGTTTGAGCGTGTAAATTATGCTGGCATTGACAGTTCTTGTGGTGGATGAATAATGAGAACTACTTATGGTCTTCCATGTGCATGTGAGCTAGCTAGATATGTGGTAGCATACCATTTGACACAATCCATATGTTTTGGCAGAGGCTAAGTTTTTCAGACCAAAGTTTATCTAAGCCCGAAGTCACCATAACTAAAGAGATGAAAACCATATCCAAGCGATTTGAAGAGTTTGATGTATATGGAAAACTGACTCTAAAGACTAAACTTCAGGAAATTGTCTACATTGTTGTAAATTCTACGTGTGCTCCTCCAGAAAAGGTGAAAACAAAAGGTGCTAAACAAAACAAATGGTCAAACATGAAAGATCAACAAAGCGTGATCCGTCTTACTTGGAGTATGTGGATGCATTACATTTTGTGCAAAATAGAAATTCTTTAGTGAAATGGGATGCATCATCATCTGAACAACCAAAACCAAATAGGAACATTCCCATGTTGGATCAATTTCATTCATGCATTCATGATTTCATTGAAAACATTGTCGATGTCAAAGCTGTTGGTAATTGTGGATACCATGCAATTGCGGTCTTACTAGGTAAGGGTAAAGATTCATGGTCTTTGGTTTGTAACCATTTGCTGAAAGAACTTGCAAAATGGTCTGATGAGTATACGAACCTGCTTGGTGGCACAAACAGATATGAGGAGTTAAAATGGTCGCTACTTGTTGATGGATTATCCATGGTATATAAGTTTTTGTTACGTTTTCATGGATTAATTTTCTGTAAATAAATCCAATAAAAATTGTTACGTGCAGGTTACCATGGATAAAAGGATGAATATAACCAACAGGGTTATGTGATTGCATCAAGGTATAATGCCATCTTTGTTTCTCTTTCTCTGCAACAAAGCATGACGTCTTTTCCTCTTATAAGTCAACCATCGAGAAATTGTTCAGTACACTGCATTATATGTATTGGTCATGTGTATGCCAATCATTTTTTTCAGGTAAAATAATGATCATCCTCTTTGTTAATTATTTATTATAAAATGTGTTGTGATCAATTGAATGTATATGTGCCTATGTTACAAGTATTTATGAGAGACGGTTGTTCATTGCCACCAACAACTTTGGTATGGTCAACACATTGTCATTATCAAGCAAAAATGTGGCCTAATCCTAATATTAGTAGAATGTAGTAGTATACCAATTTGATGAGGTTGACCACACACTTTGTTGATTTAGGAGAAGATTGAACATTTAGTTATTGTTAGGGCAATGTTACTAACCTACATACTTGTGAAACAAACATGGATAACTCATGTAATGTGGTAATTAACGTGTCTTTCAATGGACGTTCATATAATTATTTCTTTTATGTATTGATGAGCTATCCAAATGTTCAGATTAGAAAAAAGGCAGCTTTACCAAACATAAAAGGAAGAAATAATTATGGGGTTTATGGTTTACGGGATTTAGGGTTTAGTGTGTACTGTATAGGGTTTATGTTTTATTGTTCACAATTTAATGTTTAGTCTGTACTGTTTATGTGTTAGGGTTAGGGTTTTGTGTTTAGGGCTTTGTATTTAGGGTGTAGGGTTTACGATATATGGTTTAGGATAAAATATCAAGGATGTAGGGTTTAGGGTTTAGTGTTTTGGGGTTAGGGGTTAGGATTTAGTGATGAGAATCCCAAAACTTCCTAAATACACATACCTATGACTAGGAGTAAGACCAAACAGTCAGAGGATACCCTGCGATAAATGGTATTAGCCATGCTTAAGAAGGCTAAGGTGGAGAAGGATGAAGGCCCAGAGGCACTACTAAGAATCTTGATTGTTGGTGAAGGCCCAAACTAATTTGAAGGCTCATGTCAAATATTTTTTTCTCTATTTTTCATTGTAATTTTAATTAAATAAAATTGGTACCTTTTTAGCTGGACCTCTGCTACACTATATGTATTGAACTCGTTTTCAATAGAAGGTCTTTTGGACATTTTGAGAAAATACGTGTGAGAGCTTCTCTCTGGGTTCCTTGTTGAACCAATCTCGAACTTATCAAGGTAACCCTTGTGGTGTCTACCCTGACTTAATTTCCATCTCTGGAAGTGGCATCCTCCAAATTTTGTGACATGTACCAAGCGATCCGCTCCTTGTAAGGATCACATCATCTGGTAGTAGAGCTTCAGCTCTTGATACAAGTTTTATCCTACATATATATTTTTTATTCTTTCGTAATTTGTCTCAGGTTCGTGTTTTGTTCTGTAATTTGCATTTCTGTTTGTGTTTTTTTTTGCGTTCCTATTTGCATTATTATTTCGTTTCGTTGTTATGTTGTTTCATTTTTATTCTGTTTCATTCTTGTTTCGTTGTTTCATTCTTGTCCTGTTGTTTCGTTCTTGTTATTGTCTTCGTTCCTATTGTTTTTGATTCTTGTTCATTCTAATCAAATTTTGTTTGTGGATGATTCTGCTTGCTGGATGAATTTAGGGTTTATGCGGTTAAATTTCCTAATTGCTGTTAGACAAATGGCCTCAGAATCTTAAGGGGGGGGGGGGGTTGAATTAAGATTTTACAAACTATTCCCCAATTAAAATTTTTATACAGTTTTTAACCCAAGTCCCAAGATTCCTTTTAAAATGAATTACTAAATAACAATTCAAATTAAACTTTCTGAATAGAAATGATAAACAACAATAAGTAAAAGAGTTTGAGGGAAGAGAGAATGCAAACTCAGTTTTATACTGGTTCGGCAAAGTCCGTTGCCTACGTCCAGTCCCCAAGAAACCCGCTTAGGAGTTCCACTATCTTGTAAATCCTTTACAACTTTTGAAACAGACAAGGACATCCCTTCCTTTGTGTTCAGATGCCTTACAACAAGAGACTCTTAGTCTCTTAGCCCTTTGATCAGAATGAGAGGAAGAAGAAGATGATCTCTCTTGAAAGAGACAAATGTTACAATGAAGCACTCAATTCCTTATTGAATGTCTCAAGTGTTTGGCCAAGGAATTGTGAAGATAAGATGATTTGTATTTGAGAGGATAAGAACTTTGAACTCAATGAAAAACTCTCTTAATCATTTGAGAGGATAAGACTTTTTGGGCAATCAAAAACTTTCTTAATCTTTTGAGAGGATAAGACATTTTGGGCAATGAAAAATTCTCATCATCTTTTGAGAGGATAAGACATTTTTTGTAATAAAAAAACTCTCATCATCTTTTGAGAGGATAAAACATTTTGGCCAAGCAAAAATCTCTTTCAATTTCGTTCCCAAGTCACTAATTTATAGGCCTTTGATAGCCTTTCAAAATTCAAATGAAAAGTTGTGACTGTTGGGAATATTTTTCGAAACTACTCAATGGTAATAGATTACAATTTTGGTGGAATCGATTACACAATTATTTTTATTGAACAGTTGTGAATCTTAATTTAAAATTTGAATTTCCAATGTTCAGAGTCTCTAGTAATCGATTACACATTTTGTAAAACTTTGAAAAATGTTTGAAATGATTTTTAGAAATCTTTTGTGCTTCTGGTAATCGATTACAGTCTCTGGTAATCAATTACCGTAGAGAAAACTTTAAAATCATTTGTTTTGAAAGAAAAATAACTTATCCAAATCTTTGTGCTTTCAAATCTAACTTATAAATCTAACTTAAGAGTCTATCTAGTCAATCTAACCTGAATATCGTGGATTGCTTGATGTTTACTTGAATTATCCATGAAGACAAATCTTTCTTGAAATCAAAATCTTCTTGAGTTGTCTTGGATATGCTTTACTATTGGCATCATCAAAATCTTCTTGAAGCCTTTCTTCTACAATTGCTTATTGAACAAATTGCCTAATTGCCTATTGAATTTGTACCAGTGGGATTGATTGATTGATGAGTAGTCTATTACTATAGATGAATTGTGAAAAGTTGAAAGTTACAGAAAACTTGAAAAAAAGGTTTTAAAAAAAGTGGGTGTTTGATCTTTAAACGCGGATTTGAGGTAGTTAGAGGCATTTTTTTTGGCAAAATAGTGGACCAAATGATTTGCCCAGGGATTCTCCTCAATTTTGAGCGTTTTGATATATAGTGAGCCTCAAACAGACAACTGTAGCGAAAGTCATGACCATTTGAAGTTTACATGTCATTTTCGCTATTCTATTCTTCTCCTTCTCTATAATTGAGTACTTTATTTGTTTCTTCTACCTAATATTGAGTCTATGGTGTTTGTTATTGAGGTTGTGCCATCTGTTATTAAGGTTGTGATAATTAAGCTATCTTTCCTGTCCTATTACCTTGTGCGTCCAATATGATTCATCCAAGAACTTGAGAGGGAGTGAGTGGTAAAAGGTGTCATACCCTAATTTCGTTCGAGGACTATCGTACGTTGATCTTTTGATCCTTGCTAGTTGACTTATAATGTTAAACGCCAGTTACAGTGCAAAGCAAGGAACCATTCGGTGTTTCGATAAGGAAGACAAAAAATACCAAGAAAGGAGGGCAAAAAGGTCTTTTCCTTGTTTTTCGTAGGCCACAGCTCGCCTAGGCTAGCATTTGGCTCACCTGGGCCACTAAATAACATCATGGTTAAGGAACCAGCTTGCTTGGGCGAGCTCATTGCTGCAAGGTTAAGTTTCAGTTGACCTGGGCGAGCTGCAACGGCCCCAAGGTGGCCTTTTGCCTATAAATAGGCATCCTAGGGGTGTTTTAAAGGGTTCCAAGGTTCAAAAGTGATGCAATCCTACCCCGCAAGGGCATTGGATAGAAGACTCCAAGAAGATTGGGCTAGAGATGCAAGAGAAGGCCTTAGGGTAGATTTTGGGTCCATGGGCTAAGTATGAGCCCGCTTATCTTTATAGTTATTAGATTAAGGTTTCATTATTTTTGGGCCTTGTATTTAGGGCTCACAATATAGGTAAGGTACCCTAGAAATATAGGATTTTTCAGCCCTTGTATTTTAGGGCACCTAGACTAGTTTTTGTATTAGGGGTAGTTTTGTAATTTCACATTCACTAAGTGAATATTTGATGTGTGTAGTTGGAAATAAATTTAATTGAATTGGTTGAAGCCCAATCCAATTAAATTTTAGAGGGGGAGGTGAGCATTTGCTTACTACACCCCATTGCCACATCATATAGTCACACTTTGTGTATGTCCTTCATGCTTTACATGCCTCATGACACCTAAGCACACTTAGTGGAAAATCTTGGAATTGATCTTGGATTAGTGGGCTGAACCATAACTAAAATTCACTAATCATAATTAGTGAAATTTTGGCTCCACAAATTCAAATTCAAATTCAAGTGAACTTTGAATTGAAATTCAAATTTCCCTCCAATTTTGTGTGACACTTAGGCTATAAATAGAGGTCATTTGTGTGCATTTTTTTCAACTTTGATCATTTGAATATTAAACTTCAGATTTCAGAGCTCATTTAGAGCACAAAATTTCATGCTCTTCTCTCCCTCTTGTTGGATCGAGTGGTATCAGAGCAGGTTTCTTGTAGAAAGTCTAACAACTTCAAGATTAATGGCCTCTTTAGATTCTTTGTCTTTAAAAAGTATTTTCAGGAACAGGTTACTCAAAGATAATGATGAAGACCAAGTCAAAGGTGATATGCAAAGTGAGTTTGAGATGTCCATGATGGGTGAGTTAAATTACTTTCTTGGACTACAAATCAAACAAACAAATGATGGGATCTTTGTCAATCAAGCAAAATATTGCAAAGAACTCATTAAGAGATTTGGAAGGGAAAACTCAAAACACTTGGCTACCCCTATGAATACAAGTTGTTATCTTGACAAAGATGAATCCGGTCAACCTATTGATCCAAAGCAATACAAAGGTATGATTGGATCTCTACTTTACTTATCTGCAAGTAGGCCAGACATTATGTTTAGTGTATGCATGTGTGCAAGATTTCTATCAGATCCAAAGTTTTCACATTTAATGGAAGTAAAAAGAATTATAAGATATTTATTAGGAACAATTAGTTTAGGATTATGGTATCCTAAGAATTCTTTATGCAACCTAGTAGGATACTCAGATTCAGATTTTGCTGGATCAAAAACAGATAGGAAGAGTACTAGTGCTACATGTCAATTCATAGGGTCTGCACTTGTTTCTTGGAATAGCAAGAAACAAAATAGTGTCGCATTATCCATAGCAGAAGCAAAATACATTTCTGCTGGTAGTTGTTGTGCACAGATTTTGTGGATGAAACAACAACTATCTGACTATGGAATAGTATTAGATCACATTCCCATAAAATGTGACAACACAAGTGCATAAACATATCTAAAAATCCAGTTCTTCACTCTAGAACCAAGCATATAGAAATTAGGCATCATTTTATTAGAGATCATGTTCTAAAAGGTGATGTTGTTTTAGAGTTTGTAAATACTAAAAATCAACTTGCAGACATCTTTACAAAACCACTAAGTAAAGATACCTTCTATAACATTAGAAGAGAATTAGGACTAATAGATTGTAGTGATTTATCAAAATAAATCTCTATATTACTATGGTATTTGAACAATTTACTATTTCCCTATTTGCATGGTATGTTTGAACAAATATTAAGTATGTTATTTGACTATATGGGTTTTATAGTTAATCTATTTATGATTGTTACTTCATGATTCTTGCTTCATGGTTTGGTTGATATTTTTCCATGAAGATTGTATGGATGTTTAAGTTATATCTGTATACTTTAAGTTTGATACGCACTTTGGCTTTTTGTTGATGCCAAAGGGGGAGAGAAATGAGATTAAATCAAGAATTCACATGACAAGAATTCAGATGAGTAATCAACTTATTTTTAAAGATAAGCATAAATTCAAAAACATAGGGGGAGAATTTATGTGAGTGATCGACTAGGAAAAAGTGTGTGTGTGTTTCTTGATTTCAGAAGTTGTCATCATAAAAAAAGGGGAGATTGTAGAAGCAAAGCTTCATGGTGAATCAAAGGTGATTCAAAGGTGTTTTGATGATAACAATGATGATAACAAAAGATGATGACAAAGGTGATGACAAAATTCTCAAAGATCAATCAAAGAACAACTCAAGTGAATCAAGAACAATTCAAGAGTTCAAGATAATAATAAAGAAGAATTCAAGACTCAAGAAGAAAGTCTAGAGACAAGAATCAAGATTCAAGGTTCAAGGTTCAAGATCTCAAGAATCAAGATCAAGATTCAAGACTCAAGATTCAAGAATGAAGAGAAGACTCAATCAAGATAAGTATTTAAAAGTTTTTCAAAACTTTGAATAGCACATGAGTTTTTGACAAAACCTTTTACCAAAGAGTTTTTACTCTCTGGTAATCGATTACCAGATTATTGTAATTGATTACCAGTAACAAAATTGTTTTGAAAAAGTTTTCAAATTGAATTTACAATGTTCCAATTATTTTCAAAAAGCTGTAATCGATTACAATGTTTTGGTAATCGATTACCAAGGCCTTTGAACATTGAAATTCAAATTCAAATGTGAAGAGTCACATCCTTTCACACAAAAGCTTTGTGTAATCGATTACACTAATTTGGTAATCGATTACCAGTGATTGTTTCTGAATAAATCAAAAGATGTAACTCTTCAAAAAGGTTTTGACTTTTTCAAATTGGTTTTAAGTTTTTCTAAAAGTTATAACTCTTCTAAATGGTCTTCTTGGCCAGACATGAAGAGTCTATAAAAGCAAGGCTTTGATTTGCTTTTCAATATACTTTACTTTTCCAATCAATCCTTTACAAGCCTTGAATCTTTTTGAACTTCTTCTTCTTCTTTGTGCCAAAAGCTTTTTGAAGTTTTCTGGTTTTCCAAACCTTGAAAACTTGTGCTATTAATCTTTTCATTCTCTTCTCCCTTTGCCAAAAAGAATTCGCCAAGGACTAACCGCCTGAATTCTTTTTGTGTCTCTCTTCTCCCTTTTCCAAAAGAACAAAGGACTAACCGCCTGTATTCTTTTGTGTCTCCCTTCTCCCTTGTCAAAGAATTCAAAACGACACAGTCTGAGAATTCTTTTGATTCTTCCCTTTCCCTTATACAAAAGCATTCAAAGGACTAACCGCTTGAGAATTCTTTTGTATCCCCATTCACAAAGTATCAAAGGTTTAAATGCCTGAGATCTTTGTCTTAACACATTGGAGGGTACATCCTTTGTGGTACAAGTAGAGGGTACATCTACTTGGGTTTGACTGAGAACAAGAGAGGGTACATCTCTTGTGGATCAGTTCTAGTGGAGGGTACATCCACTAGGTTTTCAAAGAGAACAAGGGAGGGTACATCCCTTGTGGATCTTTGCTTGAAAAAGGATTTTTACAAGGTTGAAAGAAATCTCAAGGACCGCAGGTTGCTTGGGGACTGGATGTAGGCACGAGTTGTTGCCGAACCAGTATAAAAACTCTTGTGTGTTTGTTTCCTTCTTCCCTACTCTTTTACTTTCCGTTGTGCATTTAATTTCCGCTTTTACTTTCTGTTAAGTTTCTCTTCTACTCCTCATTCTCTTAACAATTTAGTAAAAGCCTTAGAAGAGTAATTTTTAATTAGTAAAGGTTTAGGAATAATTAATTCAACCCCCCCTTTCTTAATTATTTTGAGGCCACTCGATCCAACACCTCTCCCTTCATTCATCTCCTTCTTCCTCCAAGCTCTTATCCATGGCCTCCTATGGTGGTGATCTTCTTCTAGACTCATCTTCTCCTTGAAGTGGCATCTCCTCTCTCTCTTCCTTCTCCATTCCACTGTCATTCATCTTCCAAGAAGCAAAGGAATCCATTGATGAAGAAGATCCTAGGCCTACAAGCTCTAATGGAGCTTACATCAAAAAGTGGAGAGAATTGAGAGAAGAGAGAAAGAAGAAGAAGAAATAAGAGGAAACGAAGCCAAGGAGCTACCGAATCGCGACCACGATCATTCCCTACGTCGTTTTCTTGTTCTGTGTTCTTCGTGTGATCGTTGGTTAGTTTTATTTTTAAGGATTGAATGTGATCTATGTACCCTTAGGGTCCCCCTTGTTATTATATGCACATTCATATTTTCCATCTATCATCGATAATCTCATTTTTCTTTGTAAATTTCAATCTTAACCGACCACTAGTGTTGTAAGGTTGTCTTTAAAGAGATTGAAAGTTAATAAACAAAACCAAGATAAAACCAACTCATAACTTCCTTTTTTTTTTTATCAAATATCACTTGAGATTGTTTCAAGGTCCAACCCTTAACGATTCTCTCCACTTTTCAAAATTTAAAACATCGTTTCAAGGTCCAACGTCTTAGACGACTTTTTGTTCGCGATTAAAATAAATTTTTCAAAAACATAAAATCAATTTAACACACAAACATTCAAACTTAAAGAACTACGTAGGTCTGAATTCCTCATCGCACCTGAGGATACGTAGGAGCAAAGGCAGTCCCCTTGTCGACCCCAAAAAATATAAAAATATAAAAAAGGGAAAATACATAATTTTGAAGTCACGTTACGCACACTTGATTAAAGGTTGCTGTCCCTTGTGACGGGTGCGTAGGGTGCTAATACCTTCCCTATGCGTAAACAACTCCCGAACCCTTATTTTCAAAATTCGTATACCTCTTTTGGTTTTTCTAATGTTTCCTTAAATAAATGTTGGTGGCGACTCCGCTTGTTTTCTCCCTTGGAGGCGAACGCTTTGGCTTATCCATTTTTCTTTCGTTGTCCCGTCGTGAGGTGGGTTGCGACAGATGGTGACTCCATTGGGGATCGTTAGAGAGTTAAGCCATTTGATTAGTATGCAATATTCTATCATGACTTCTTCTTTATTTATGTTACCTTTTCTTTTTTATCTTTTGTTTTGTCCATATTTGTATATAACCTTCGCTATGTTATTGTGTTTGGTGTGTGTTTGTCTATCTATTACATTCGTAGTTAGAAATATTTTTGTTTTATGCACAGATGACACCTACACCTTTGCACACATGTTGAGATATTAGGCCCTATACCCGGGTCTATGTGAGCCATAAGGAGTGGAGGTCGATCTGTTGTCATGCTGGGTCTCTGACTCGCTTGATAACAGTGAAGCCTCATCTAGAGTTTTCCTCTTTTAGTGATGCATTGCCATTGATAGTCCCTATTGCCACTATGTATTATCTAAAAGGATGCTATCTCTAGAGACTGGTAAGGTTACATGAAAGTACCCTTGGGAGTCATCACTAGAAGTGGACTTTTGGATCCTTTCCATTAGGTTCCTGAATTAGGGGCATAGAGCAAACTCACTCTGGCTTGTTCCTTGATTGCATCATGCATCTCATCATGGCATCATGATGGACATATCATTCATGCACTTATCGTTTATCATATTCATGCATTGCATTTGCATAAGTCATTGCATTGTCATACATCTTCATTTAGCATGTTTTTGTTATGCCAACTGCATACATTCTATTTTCGTCGTTCGTAGGTGATGTTCACTCATGCATGATCATTGCATTTTCCTCTGAAAAAACACAAAAAAATAGAAAAAATGTTGATTGACTGTGTTTCAAACCCAAAATAAAAAGTACAGACATTCATGTGACCTCATTTTATCATTCTTAAAAGTTGTCTTTATGAGAGAAAAGTGAGTTGTCAAGGACAAGAGTCATTTGACTTAATCTGTCAATTGAAAATCCATTATTTTTCTTGTCCTTGAAAATTCATTTTCGAGAACCTGCATAGTTTCTTTCATTTTTCCTTGTTGCAAGGTCATAATAAAAAGCAACAATAGATACCTCAAAGCCCTACATTGGGACAATGTGAGGCACCATGCATGAGCCTCAAGCGAACCTAGGGCCAGATCAAAATTTCTCACCCGATAGGTTGAAAACCCGAAAGGGCGACCTAGGCAAAAATTACGGTTAATAAAAAAAATAAAAAATAGGAAAAAACAATCATGAGCGTGTTTATCAAAGGTTTAGTCCCAAAATCCAAAATATAAAAGTATCTAGTCAAGATTTGAAATGACACATGGTCGTGTTTCAACATCCCAAACACTAATTTATCCCTTGCTACCCCCTCGTAGCCAAATCATATTTGTTTTCTAAAAACAACACAAAAAATAAAAAAAACAAAATAGGAACCCTGAGTAGGAACCACCATTAAACCCGCTGGAAGAGCAATGCAAACAACACATGCATGAAGTTCAGCAACATTGAAAAGAAAAAGAAAATAAAATCCGCCTAAGGAGAGCAAAAAAAGAGACAAAAGATCTCTAGATTTTACAAGGAAGACATAAAAAGTGCAATAAGGATTAATGTATAAGACAAAAGGAGTAGAGCCCAACCAAAAGGTACAAGTAACGATCTCAAGGTTCTTACTCAATATAACCCTTAAACACTCTTTGAGCCTCTTTGATCCTTTCTTTCATAGCCCTCTTACCCTTGACCACGTTACAAGCCCAATAAAGCCCATGTGGATCGAGGAATGACTAATTTTGCTTTTAAGTTGGGATTCTGGAATGGAACCCGCACACGGTTATGATTGTTGAAAAGGAAAAAAAAAAGAATCCTTGAGGTTTCGCACTTGCACATTTAAGAAGAAAACTCATTTGACCAAGAGCTCGTGGGAAATGCTCAGTGACAATTGTGATAGTAGGGCGCATCTGATGTTAGTCGCTCATGCAGACTCCTTAGGATTCCTTTTGAATCCAAGGGTGAATTCTTTCAAGATCAGCCCATATCATCGAGTTTCAGTGGGATCGATAACCCTTGACATCACTCTATAATCTTAAATCAGGAAAGTTTCACTTGGTCATACACCAAAGTGTAACCATCCATTGCCATCCTTCCATGGTGCATGCGATCGGACCCAAAGCCTTATATGTTCTTGTTGTGCAAAATCGTCAAAGTTTTAAACAAAAGGACATGGGAAAACCCTAGGATCAATATTTCAGTTGATTGATTAAATGTCAAACGGTTCCATTGTCGTCACTCCAAAATTGTCAAAGTGACTAAATCAAGAAAAACATACACTCTGAAGGAGTCCCCGAAGAGATTTGCAAAAAGATAGGATGAGGTCTTATGAGCTATCATGTGTTTAAGAAAGAGACAGTCAATTTGTGTTTTCCACAAAAAAGAAAAAAAAAGAAAAAAATCAAATCAAAATAAAAAATAGGAAAGAATGTCATAAGCATTACACAATTTTCATGATTCAAAACCTTTTGCATTACTAGATACAAAGCCTACATTTACTGCATTTCAAGGTGAAGGTCGCATGCATCTGCATCCCAAAAATCATGTTCATATTAGGCTATAAGTGCATAGATTTCTCTTTATATACCAATTTCCAAAATCAAATGTCCTATCTTTTCAGTTTAGGATGAGAGGCCCTCTCAAAGAGTCAATCTCTTGCTTTCTCATAAGGTTGAGCCCTTTGGTACTAGTACCTATTGGTTTGTTTCATAGGACTCAGTCCTTTGCTTTATGATTTCATGGGACTCAAAGTCCTCGCCTTTATCTTTCATAGGAATCAAAGTCCTCGCTTTTATCTTTCATAGGACTCAAAGTCCTCACCTTTATCTTTGTTAGTCGATGAAGACGACTAACTTTTGTGTAAGAAATCTGTGCAAATTGTATCTAACTCTTCCCATTTATGGTCATTTTGTAGTGTTGTAATTACTTTTTGTTAAATATAGGCAATAAGTACTTAGTACTCCCATTTTGTGTATTTAATAATCATTTCCTTTCAATTTCAGGTTAATTAGGCAAGTTTGTGAAGTGCTGATTTTTAGCTTCTCGCTAAGCCAATCCGCTGAGCGCACCTCTCTTGCGGCTGAGCGGGAGGAAGAATATGGAAGAAGGATGAGTTGTACATTCGCGCTAAGAAAGGGCTCATCCCGCTAAGCGCACCGCTTGCATGCATCCGCTAAGCGAGAAGACACACGCTAAGTCGAAATTCACTTATGCGCGCTAAGCAAGCCAGAGTTGTGCTAAGCACGCAAGCACCAAAAAGGCCACCTATTTAAGCATGAAATCAGAAATGGAGAGGGAGTTTGAGCTTTTCCTTGAGCTTCTGCGTTTTTAGAGATATCTAGAGAGAGAGAGGTCCAAGTTCCAGAGAGTTTTGAGAGCTTTTGCTATGCGAAGACTGGCAGAGAACTGAGCTTGAAGAGGACGCCATCCTAAGAGCATGAGATGAGTCTGTGAGTGATTGTGAGGTTCTAAAGGTGGAGGAGACATCCCCACTACTTGTATTTCTTCAATCCTTCATTTTCTCTTCTCTTAGCTGTAAAGGAAGCTTCCAAGATATGAAGAGCTAAATCCTCTGTTGGTTCTTCCTTGTAGGTACTTGATGTAAATACCTTTATATCTATTTAATGATGTTTTATGTGTTTTCTGTGCTATCAGTACGTCATTTTAGTATGCTTTTGCCTTGATCACGTAGATGCATGCTTTGTTAAGATCATTCAACAGTGGGAACTAGTCTGATTCTTAGAACTTGATAGGACAGGGCTAGTTTATCGTATTATCACGAGGGATCGAGGTACAATAACCTAGTTATTTGTATGTTTGTCTTAATGCGGTTCTGGTCAAGTTTAGTCCAACAAGAGGGATTTGAGGATGATGCTTGATCAGGATTAAGCTAGACTATCACGAGGGATCGGAGTTTAGCATTTCAGGAGACACCATAGAACACATGAACATTGTTAAGTAGAGAATATCCTTATAACATCAGGCACCTAATAGGATGACCAGCACGTTGTCTATTTGTCTTTACACATCATTACTCACGTGATTTTCATTTTTAATAGTTAGTTTACATACCTGTTCTTAATCCACACATATGTTTTCATACAAGACACCTGCCATACCCTAATTTCGTCCGGGGACACTTGCGATCGGCTTTTGAACCTTGTTTGTTCCCTTCGGGACCCTCGAGAAGAGCATTGAAGGATAATCCATAAAGTCCCGTGGCATTCCAGAAGTCAAAAGAGTATCGATGCATAATCCGTAAAGTTTTGCAACGTTTCGGAAAGAATTTAATAAAAAAAACACAAAAGGGGGTGTATTTAGTGAAAATGGGGGGTGTAAATAGCAATCTGACCCACTTGGGCCTTCCTGAAGATTACAAAAAGAGGGTGGTGTCTCCTGGTGGAAGTAACCCAGCTCGCCTGGGGGAGCTAGGCAGCAACCACCTCCCTCTTTTCTCCTATAAATAGGGGAAGGAGGGCAGAAGGAAAGGGTTCAGCCCTTCTGGTATTGAGGAATCACTCAAAATTAGTGAGAAAAATTGTTTTCATGGAAAAAATCCAAGCCAAGGCACTTCCGTAACGCTTCTGAGACGTTTCCTTAAGCGATTTCATGGAGATTCTTCACCGTTCTTCATCATTCTTCGCTGTTCTTCGGTCTTCAACCGGAAGTTCCCGAAATCGAATCTTTCAATTCATTCTACTTACCCTTAGTGGTCCCTACTTGTTTTGTGTACTTTCACTTTCATTACGTTTACTTTCCGTACACTTTTTTAACGAGCTTTAACCGATCATTTAAGCCGTTATCTCCCCTAATAAATGATAAAATGAATTTCAACCGATCATTTGTGTTGTAATATCTTTTAATCATTGTTAAAACAAAATCTAACAGATCGTTCACGCTGTAACCTCGGTTAAACCAAAAAAATAAAAATAATAAGAAAATAATCAAAATATCTTGAAAGAAATAATAATAAAATAATCAAAAAAATCAATTGGACATTTTTCTTTGAAAGTTTCCTTGAATTAATTGACTAATAACCAAAGTGAAACCAAGGCTAAAATCAACTCACAAATCAAGCTTTGTTCGCAAAAATCACTTGAAACCATTTTAAGGTCCAACGCCTTAAACGGTCCTCTTTGCTTTTATCGGTTAACATGGACCGTTCAAAAGCATAAAATCAACACATAACTTTACCGCTTTTGCAAGAACTACGTAGGTCTGATTTCCTCATCGCAATTGAGGATACGTAGGAGCAAAAGCCCCGCTTTTGTTGACCACCCCAAGAGATCGTTAATGGTCCAACGCCTTAACATTTCTCTCCTTTCAAAAACCAACAGATCGTTAATGGTCCAATGCCTTAATGTTTTCTCTCCTTTCAAAATCAAGAGATTGTTTAATGGTCCAATGCCTTAAATGACCTTTGTTCAATTAAAATCTATCTTGTGAAAAAAAGATAAAAATAACTTAACCAATGTTTAGTTCTGAAAGAACTATGTAGGTCTGATTTCCTCATCGCAATTGAGGAATACGTAGGAGCAAGGGAAACACCCTTGTTGACCACACCAAAATTAAAAACATAAAAAGCATAAAAACACAAAAAGACATAAAAAGGGAAAATAAAACAAATTGAAGTCATGATATTGCACATTTAATCAAAGGCTGTCGTCCCTTGTGGCGGATGCGTGGGGTGCTAATACCTTCCCCATGTGTAAATACAACTCCCGAACCTTTCACACTTAAAGTTCGTAGACAACACGTTCCGATTTTTCTGACGCTTTCCTCGAATAAACGTTGGTGGCGACTCCGCTCATTTTCCTCCCTTGGAAGACGCACCTGTGAGCCCTGTGTCTCCCTCCTGCCGAAGGGTAGGTTGCGACAGTTGGCGACTCCACTGGGGACTATTTTTTAGAGAGTTAGGCCAATCAATCAGTGTGCAACATCTCATCATGACTTCTTCTTTATTTATGTTCTCCCTTCCCTTTTATCTTTGGTTTTTGTCCATATTTGTACATAACCATTGCTATGTTGTGTTTGGTGTGTTTGTTTGTCAATTAGATTCATAGTTAGAAATACCATTTTTTTACACACACATGACACCTACCCTTCACACACACATTGAGATACTAGGCCCTACACCCAGGTCCATGGGAACATAAGGAGTGAAGGTGAATCTATGGTCATGCTGGATCTCCGACTTGCTTGATAATAGTTAACCCTCATCTAGAGTTTTTCTCTTTGATAACATATTGTTGTTGGTAGTCCCTACTACCATGATATGTTTTTTAAAGGGGATGATACCTCTAGAAACCATCAAGAGAGATATGAGCACCTCGAGAAATGTTACTGAAAACCTTTAGCTCCTCTCATTTAGGTTCCCAAAGTAGAGGCATGAAGCAAACACGCTACGTGTTTTGTTTTCTTTTAAACACTGCTATGCATATAACCTAAATGTCATGTACGCCTTTGTTGTATGATTATTTTATGGATATTGCCATGCTGTGTACATCCCCCTATTATGCTTTTGCGCATCTGCATCTTGTTGTCACGCACGCGTTGTATGTTGGTCTTGTCTTTTGACACGGGAAGCCAGAAGGTCTATAACACCTTCTTAACTGCACACATGGGGGACTACGCCCCCAAATGTGCAAGCAAGAAGAGATGATTTTTCAGGCTCTCGTGTCCGTAAATGCATTCATATCATGCACTGCATAAGCATCTCTTCATGGCATCGTAATGGACATATCGTTCATGCATTTGTCACTTAACATATTCATGCATTGCATTTTGCATAAGTCATTTCATCACCATGCATCTGCATCTAACATGTTTTTTCAATACCATTTGTTTTCATGTTTACTCATGCATGATCCTTGCATTTTCCTCTGCAAAACAAAAACAAAAAAGGAAGCATGAAAATTCACGTTGCATTCTTAGTTGCATATGTTTGGTACCATGAGCCAACCATGTTGGGATCATAAACCCATTTCACTTAAAAACAAAATGATTGAACATGGTACCTAATGCATGGTTAGCTAAGAAAAGATGTTTCTTCGGGCATCTCAATTTCATAATTACATTTGCCATGCACAGCTTAAGTATGCTCGAGTCATTCATCTCTGTGAAATGTTGTCAAATTATTGGCAATCGAAATTGCCATTCCTTGGATTACTAGGTTGAACCAAGCTCATGCTTTCTAGAAAAGGTTCATCAAGTCAAGGTCAAGTATGGAAGTAATCAACTTGCAAATTGGGGCAAAAGATGAATCGAGTTACATCGCTACTTTGTTTACTGCCAAACACATTTAGGACTATTGATGTCCCTGTTACTTCCAGTTTCACTTTGACCAAGATGTCATGCACCATGTTGAAAATATAAATTGATTCAACCCCATGTTGTGCGTAAAAATTCGCAATACTTCAAATGTGTATCATTCGCATACATCCATGCTTTTCATTGGTTGCGTTGCTCATTGCATTCTTTCCTTGAAAAAAAACAAACTTAATCATTGTTATCCAAAAGAAAAGAACACGCTTTACGACGCCTTTACCGAACCTGTGCTAGAGCTAGAGTAATGGGTGAAGTAGAGGAGGTGCAAGAGCAGATGAAGGCCGACATAGAGGCCATGAAAGAGCAAATGTGTTGGATCAAGTGGCCTCGGAATAATTAAGAAGGGGCGGTTAAATTAATTATGAATGTGTCTTGACTAATTAAAAATTTATCCTTCTTAATGTTACTAGATTCAATAAGGCTTTTACTACTAAGTTAAGAAAGTAAATAACAGAAACAATAACTTAACCAAAAGTAAAAGCGGCAATTAAAAGTACACAACGGAAATTAAAGAGTGTAGGGAAGAAGAAAAACACAATATTTATACTGGCTCGACCACAACCCGTGCCTACATCCAGTCCCCAAGCAACCATCGGTTCTATAGATTTCCAATAACCTTGTAAAATCCTTTACAAGCAAAGATCCACAAGGGATGTACCCTTTCTTGTTCTCTTTGAACAACCAAGTGGATGCACACTCCACTTGAACTGATCCACAAGAGATGTACCCTCTCTTGTTCTCAGTATCACAACCCAAGTAGATGTACGCTCTACTTGTACCACAAAGGATGTACGCTCCAATGTGTTAAGACAAAGAATTCTTAGGCGGTTAGTCCCTTAAATATTTGTAAGGGGAAACAAAAGATATATCAGGCGGTTGGTCCTTTGAAATCTTTTGTTTAAAGGGAAAGGGAAAAGGATATCTTAGGCGGTTAGTCCTTTGAAATCTTTTGTTAATAGGGAGAAGGGAAGAAAAAAAAGATATCTCAGGCGGTTAGTCTTTTGAATCTTTTGACAAGAGGGAAAAGGGAAGAAACAAAAGAATTCTTAGGCGGTTAGTCCTTTGAATCTTTTGACAAGACAGAAGGAATGAAGAAAAAGAATAGCACAAGTTTTTGGTCAATGAACTTTTCTTGAAAGAGAAAGTATTGAACAAAAAATTTTAGAAAGATGAAGAGAAATGAATGAAAGAAATCTGTTATGCATGAAAGGAATCAGTCTCTTTAAATTCATGCCATGGTCACATATTTATAATCATTTGATGACTCAAATTAAAGTTGTGACTTTTGGAAATTTCTTTAAAACTAGTCACTTTAAGAGTTGTGACTTTTGTGAAAACTAGTCACTTAAAAAGTTGTGACTTTTGAAAAAATCTTCAGAAACAAGTCACTTTAAGAATTGTGACTTTTGGAAATTTATTTTTCGAAATCAGTCACTGGTAATCGATTACCATCAAGGTGTAATCGATTACACATCAACAGATGTGACTCTTCATGTTTCAAATTTGAAAATCAAAATGTTTAGAAACTCTGGTAATCGATTACAAGTATTGTGTAATCGATTACACAAGTTTGAAATGATTTGAAAATGTTTTATCACAAGTTGTGACTCTTGAAATTTGAAATCTAATGTTTAAAAACATTGGTAATTGATTACATGATTATGGTAATTGATTACAGCTTTGTAAATCAGTTTTGAAAAGAATGTTGGCTACTGGTAATCAATTACCAGAGAGTAAAAGTCTTTGGTAAAATGTTTTTCTATTTGAAAAATTCTTGTGCTATTCAATGTTTGGAAAATTTTTTTTAATACTTATCTTGATTGAGTCTTCTCTTGATTCTTTACTTGAATCTTGAATCTTGATCTTGATTATTCTTGAATCTTGAATCTTGATCTTGATTCTTGAAACTTGCTTGACTCTTGATTCTTTGGCACCATCAAAATAATCTTGGAAGGCATTGCTTCCATAATCTCCCCCTTTTTGATGATGACAATCCTGAAATCAAGAGGATATATACAAGTTTTGTTCTACCGTTCACTCATCTCTTTCTCCCCCTTTCTTTTTGAATTTATGCTTAATTTTAAAGCTTTGAAAATATAGTTTCTTGATTTCAAAAATACCCATTTTCTCTCCCCCTTTGGCAACATAAAAAAGGCCAAAGTTTGTTGTAACAAAAAATTATACATAAATGGATAAACATACAAGAAAGGTATCCATATAAATTGTCCACAAATCATAATAAAAGCATATGTATCAAATAAGTCATAAGACATCATAACATAAAACAAATAATTTGTCTAAGTCACTAATATCTAGAAGTCCTATTTCTCTTCTAATGGTGTAAAAAGAATCTTTGGGTAGTGGTTTTGTGAAGATGTCTGCGAGTTGGTTCTTGGTATCTACAAATTCTAGAACACAGTCACCTTTTAGGACATGATCTCTAAGAAAATGATGCCTAATTTCTATGTGCTTGGTTCTAGAGTGGAGGACTGGGGGTGAATTGATGTCCTTTCATTGAATCCTCCTAATTGCATTGATTTATCCGAAAGATTTCACTTCAATTGGAATTTGGTTATTCACCACGTACGAGGATTCTCACTAAGCATCCATGGCAGAATGGTTAAAGCATTCTTAGATATATTTATGGTGCTTGTGTTGTCACATTTTATGGGAATATGGTCTAATACAATCCCATAATCAGATAGTTGTTGTTTCGGATGTGGATAATGCTACACTAATTTGCTTCTTGTTGTGCCAAGAGACAATTGCAGACCCTATGAATTGACATGTGCCACTAGTACTTTTCCTATCTGTTTTAGATCCAACAAAATCTGAATATGAGTATCCTATTAAATTACATAAAGAATTTTTAGGGTACCATAATCCTAAGTTAACTATTCCTAAGAGATATCTTATGATTCTTTTTACTACAGTTAGATGTGAAAACTTTGGATTTGATTGGAATCTTGCACACATGCACACACTAAACATAATAGCTGGCCTACTTGCGGATAAGTAAAGTAGAGATCCAATCATACCTCTATATTGTTTTCATCAATGGGTTGACCGGACTCATCTTTATCAAGGTAGCAACCAGTGCTCATAGGAGTATCCAAGTGTTTTGAGTTTTCAATTCCGAATTTCTTGATGAGTTCCTTGCAATATTTTGCTTGGTTGACAAAGATCCCATCATTTGTTTGTTTGATTTGTAATCCAAGAAAGTAATTTAACTCACCCATCATGGACATCTCAAACTCACTTTGCATGTCAATAGAAAACTCCTTGCACAAAGATTCATTAGTAGATCCAAAGATTATATCATCAACATAAATTTGTACCAATAAGATATCATTATCCTTCTTCTTTATGAATAAGGTGGTATCTACCTTTCCTCAAATGAAATTCTTTTCTAATAGGAATTTACTTAATCTTTCATACCAAGCCCTAGGTGCTTGTTTTAACCCATAAAGTGCTTTCTTTAAACCCGGGAGGTTGTTGTACATATACTTCTTCTTGGATTAAACCATTTAAGAAGGCACGCTTGACATCCATTTGATATAATTTAAAATTCATAATAGATGCATAGGCTAAAAGCATTCTAATGGCTTCTAATCTAGCTATAGGTGCAAATGTTTCTTCATAGTCTATACCTTCTTCTTGATTGTACCCTTTTGCAACTAGTCTAGCTTTATTTCTAATTACTATACCATTTTCATCTAGTTTATTTCTAAATACCCACTTAGTTCCTATAATGGGGTAGTTATGTGGTTTCTCAACTAGTTCCCAAACATTATTTCTCACAAATTGAATTAACTCTTCTTGCATAGCAACTATCCATTGATCATTTATTATGGCTTCTTTAAAGTTTTTAGGTTCTATCATAGAAACAAATGGCATGTTATTGCATAAATCTTTGAGAGAGTGTCTAGTTGTTACCCCTTTTGAGATATCTACGATGATATTGTCAAGAGGATGATTTCTTTTGGTTTTCCATTCTTTAGGAAGATCATCATTTTCTTGGGCTATGTCATCTTGAACATCCTTGTTTTCTTCATTTCTCTTCCTTTTGAGATTCCTTTCTTGATTGTGCATATCTTCCAAAGAATATGCAATATCATCAAGAAATTCCTTTCTCGGAGAGGTAATATTAGTTTCATCAAAAGTAACATGTATTGATTCCTCAATTGTCATGGTTCTTTTGTTGTATATCCTAAAGGCTTTTCTATGTAGGGAATAACCAAGGAAGATACCCTCTTCCGCCTTAACATCAAATTTTCCTAGGCTTTCTTTACCATTGTTTAGGACAAAACATTTACATCCAAAAACATGCAAATGAGCAATGATTGGTTTTTATTGTTAAATAGTTCATATGGGGTTTTCTTAAGAATGGGCCTTATTAAGGCTCTATTCATAATATAACATGCGGTGTTGACAGCTTTTGCCCAAAAATATTTTGGAAGTGGAGTGTCATTTAAAAGGGTTCTAGCTATTTCTTCTAAAGATCTATTTTTCCTTCTTTCTACTACACCATTTTGTTGGGGTGTCCTAGGTGCAGAAAAGTTGTGTTCTATGCCATGTTCACCACAAAACATTTCAAAATCATTGTTTTCAAATTCACCTCCATGATCACTTCTAATGGAGATAATTTTGAGATTTTTCTTGTTTTGGATGACTTTGGCAAGTCTTCTAAATGCATGAAATGCATCATTTTGTGTGAGTAAGAAATAAAGTCCAAGTATACCTAGAATAGTCATCAACAATTACTAATGCATAGTAACTACCACCAAAACTCATGACCCTAAAGGGCCCAAACAAATCCATATGCAGTAATTGTAATGGTTGAGTGGTAGAGACAATATTTTTAGATTCAAAAGATGCTCTTGTTTGTTTACCTTTTTGGCATGCATCACATAATTTATCTTTTTCAAAATTTAATTTTGGTAAACCAACAACTAGGTCTTTTGAGATTAATCTATTTAGATGATCCATGTTAATATGAGCAATTCTCTTATGCCATAACCAAGGATCACTATCTTTACTTAGAAAGCATCTATCATTTTCAGATTTTTGTTTCAAATCAATCATGTAAACATTATTTTCTCTGAAACCTATATGCTTAATATCTTTGTCATGTTCATGCTTGATAACACATTTTTCAGAATCAAAAGATACTTTATATCCTCTATCACATAATTGACTAACACTTAATAGGCTATGCTTTAAACCTTCTACAAGTAGCAAATTTTCAATAGGAGTAGAGAAACTCGTACCAATTTTGCCGACTCCAATGATTTTGCCTTTGTCGTTGTCGCCGTATGTAACATGTCCACTTTTCTTGGGGGAAATGGTTGTAAACTTGGAGTCATCTCCCGTCATATGCTTGGAACATCCGCTGTCAATGTACCACTTCTTCCTTACAGATTCTTCCTTGTTATTCTCATGAGATTTTGTCATGAGACATAAGTTGGCTTGGTCTTCATCATAATCTTGAAATGCTTTTAGATTTGACCTATTCCTGAAAAATAATTTTGAAAAATAGAGAATTTAAAGAGGCCATTTATCTTGAAGTTGTGAAACGTTTCTCAAGAAACCTGCTCTGATACCACTTGTTGGATCAAGTGGCCTCGGAATAATTATGAAGGGGGCTTGAATTAATTATGAACGTGTCTTGACTAATTAAAAATTTATCCTTCTTAATGTTACTAGATTCAATAAGGCTTTTACTACTAAGTTAAGAAAGTAAATAATAGAAACAATAACTTAACCAAAAGTAAAAGTGGCAATTAAAAGTACACAGCGGAAATTAAAGAGTGTAGGGAAGAAGAAGACAAACACAAGATTTATACTGGTTCGGCCACAACCCGTGTCTACATCCAGTCCCCAAGCAACCACCGGTTCTTCAGATTTCCAATAACCTTGTAAAATCCTTTACAAGCAAAGATCCACAAGGGATGTACCCTTTCTTGTTCTCTTTGAACAACCAAGTGGATGCACGCTCCACTTGAACTGATCCACAAGAGATGTACCCTCTCTTGTTCTCAGTATCACAACCCAAGTAGATGTACGCTCTACTTGTACCACAAAGGATGTACGCTCCAATGTGTTAAGACAAAGAATTCTTAGGCGGTTAGTCCCTTAAATATTTGTAAGGGGAAACAAAAGATATATCAGGCGGTTGGTCCTTTGAAATCTTTTGTTTAAAGGGAAAGGGAAAAAGATATCTTAGGCGGTTAGTCCTTTGAAATATTTTGTCAAGAGGGAGAAGGGAAGAAACAAAAGATAACTCAGGCGGTTAGTCCTTGGAATCTTTTGACAAGAGGGAGAAGGGAAGAAACAAAAGAATTCTTAGGCGGTTAGTCTTTTGAATCTTTTGACAAGAGAGAAGGAATGAAGAAAAAGAATAGCACAAGTTTATGACTTTTGGAAATTTCTTTCAAACTAGTCACTTAAAAAGTTGTGACTTTTGGGAAAATCTTCAGAAACAAGTCACTTTAAGAATTGTGACTTTTGGAAATTTATTTTTCAAAATCAGTCACTAGTAATCGATTACCATCAAGGTGTAATCGATTACACATCAACAGATGTGACTCTTCATGTTTAAATTTGAAAATCAAAATGTTTAGAAACTCTGGTAATCGATTACATGTATTGTGTAATCGATTACACAAGTTTGAAATGATTTGAAAATGTTTTATCACAAGTTGTGACTCTTGAAATTTGAAATCTAACATTTTAAAACATTGGTAATCGATTACATGATTATGGTAATCAATTACAACTTTGTAAATCAGTTTTGGAAAGAATGCTGACTACTGGTAATCGATTACTGCCTTTCTGTAATCGATTACTAGAGAGTAAAACTCTTTGGTAAAAGATTTTTCTATTTGAAAAATTCTTGTGCTATTCAATGTTTTCAAAAACTCTTTTAATACTTATCTTGATTGAGTCTTCTCTTGATTCTTGAATCTTGAGTCTTGATTCTTTACTTGAATCTTGAATCTTGATCTTTATTATTCTTGAATCTTGAATCTTGATCTTGATTCTTGAAACTTTCTTGACTCTTGATTCTTTGGCATCATCAAAATAATCTTGGAAGGCATTGCTTCCACAAAATGGCCACAATGATGGAGGCCATGATGAGCATGAAGAAGATAATGGAAGCCAATGTGATTGCAGTTGCGGCTACTGGTGTTGTTGCTAAGGTGAACCCGACACCCCCATCTGGCCTTAACCAAATGAATCATCCAACCTCAGATATGGTAGGCAAAGATTTAGGAAGTACGGGCGGCCCCCATTATGTGCAAATTCAAAACAAGCACGCCTTCCCGCCATATGGCTTGCCTCCCAACTATACACCACCCAATGTGGCGTACACTCCCAGTGAGAATGTCAATAACTCCACTACCATACTCATTAAGAGCCAACAACCTCAATCTAATCATGCACATGTCTCTCAACCCATGAGGGAGACACATGAAATTCCCTACCACAATCTAGCCGACTTCGAGCCTTGCCTCGGATTGCCACTGAAGGGCAAGCAGTTGGTGGTATATCCCTACAAAATACTTTGGAGGGGCCTCAATTTCGCCCCCAACCACAACCCTTTTATGGAAAAATGGTGGGTTACACACCTTCATGCTTTGCGGATTTGGTATTTGTCGGCGAAAGGATCAAAGCGGGTCTAGAAAGAGGTAAATCTGATCATCCTACTTTGATTAATGCGAAAATTGGGGCAAATGAAGAGGATGAGAATGAGGGAGAAACCTTTGCTATGACTGCCATTCCTACACGGTCAAATTTCCCATAAGCCTAACAATGTCATTACTTAGCCAATATCAGCCATTCTCATTACCCACCACCTAGTCATCCACAAAGGTCATCCCTAAATCAACCACAAAGCCTGCCCGCCGCACATCCGGTGCCAAAACACCAACCAAAAAGGAATTTTGTAGCAAAAAGCTTGTTGGATTCACCCTAAATTCCGGTGTCATATGCTAACTTTCTCCCATATCTACTTGATAATGCAATGGTAGCCATAACCCCTACCAGGGTTCCTTAACCTCCATTTTTCCGAGGATACGACTCGAGCGCAACATGTGCATATCATGGAGGAGTTTTGGGACATTCCATTGAGCACTGTATGACATTAAAGCATAAGGTGCAAAGTCTAATTGATGCGAGCTGGCTGAAATTTGAGGAGAATCGCTTGTGAATCCTAACATTGACAAGCGACACCACACATGGGGCAATTTTGAAAGCTGTTGTTAGATGTCTCTAATGACTCATAAGGATTTTCAAGTTTATGCCATTATTGTAAACCACAGTTACAATGCTAAATAAAATGGATAAATTTGACATCTTTGTCCCCCACCCTCTTGTAATTACATCTTTGCTTCCACTGGAATGTGGGTGCAAGCCATTGGTTTGTTTGCTCAAGCGACCTGCGCTCCTGAGTTTGGACTTCTAAGACCGTTCAATCAGAAATTACTCGTGCTACACATCTTGGTGAGGATGCCATAAACAACGAGTAAAGCAGAAAAGTTCAAAAGAAAAGGAAAAAAAGCATTTAATTGACTGTGTTTTCAAGTAAAATATAGACGTTCAGGTGACCTCATTTTATCATTCTGGAAAGTTTTTCTTTTTTAAAGAGAAGTGAGTTATCAAGAATAGGAGTCATTTGACCTAATCCGTCAACTGAAAAAATCCTTCAAAAATTCTTTTTGCGAGAATCAACCGCTTCTTCCATTCGTCCTTGCTACAAGGTTGTGAAAACAAAACAACGATGGATACCTTAGAGCCCTACACTTGGGAAATGAAAGGCACCATGCATAAACCTCAAGCGAACCTAGGGGAAGATTAGAAGTTCTCACATAATAGGTTCCCTGCTATAAGGTCATGACGAAAGACAACGATTGGTACCTCAAAGCCTTACACTGGGGCAATTAAGGGCACCGTGCATAAGCCTCAAGCGAACCTATGGGCAAATCAAAAGTTCTCACCCGTCGATGTTTTTAAATAAAAAAAGGGGGGACAAACCTTGGGATTTCAATGGATTGATTAAACGTCAAACAGCTCCATTGCCGTCACTCCAAAATGGTCAAGTGACTAAATCAAACAGAATATACACTCTGAGGGAGTTCTCAGACAGATTTGCAAAAGATAGGATAAGGTTGCATGAATTATCACCTCTTTCAAAAGAACAGTCAATCTGTGTTTTCCAAAAAAATCAAATCAAAATCAAAATCACAAAATAGGGAAAGAATGTCATGAACAATGTACAACTTTCCATTACATTGCATTGTTGCATATGAAGTCTGCATTTACCGCATTTCAAGACAAAGGTTGCATGCATCTGCATCCCTAAAAATTATGTTAACTGCATAGATTTCCTACATCTAATGTCCAATCTTTTGAATTTGGGATGACCGGCCCTTTCAATGAGTCAATTTCTTGCTTTCTCATAAGGGTGAACCCTTGGGTACTAGTACCCTCACCTTCAGAGGACTACATGTCCTCGCCTTCAAAGGGCTAGACGCCCTCGCCTTCAGAGGACTACACGCCCTCGCCTTCAGAGGGTTGCACGCCCTTGCCTTCAGAGGGCTCCACGTCCTCACCTTCAGAGGCCTGCACGTCGTCGCCTTAAGAGGACTACACGTCCTCCCCTTTAGAGGACTACACTTCCTCGCCATCAGAGGACTACACATCCTCGCCTTCAGAGGGTTGCACGTCCTTGCCTTTAGAGGGCTACACGCTCTCAACTTTAGAGGACTGCACGTCCTCGCCTTCAGAGGGCTACATGCCCTCGCCTTCAGAGGGCTACACGCCCTCGCCTTCAGAGGACTACACGTCCTCGCCTTTAGACGACTACACGTCCTCACCTTTAGAGGGCTACATGCCCTCGTCTTTAGAGGGCTACACGCCCTCGTCTTTAGAGGGCTACACGCTCTCGACTTCGGAGGACTACATGTCCTCGACTTCAAAGGGCTACACACCCTCGCCTTCAGAGGGTTACACGCTATCAACTTTGAAAGGTTTCAGGTGCTCGCCTTTAGAGGGCTACACGCCCTCGCCTTCAGAGGGCTACACACTCTCAACTTCGAAGGGCTCCAGGTCCTCGCCTTTATAGGACTACACGTCCTTGCCTTCAGAGGGCTTCACGTCCTCGTCTTCAGAGGACTACACGTCCTTGCCTTCAGAGAGCTTCACGTCCTCGTCTTCAGAGGACTATACGTCCTCGTCTTCAGAGGACTACACGTCCTTGAATTTAGAGGATTGCACGTCCTTGCCTTCAGAGGACTACACACCCTCGCCTTCAGAGGACTACATGTCCTCGCCTTTAGAGGACTACACGTCTTTAGAGGGCTACACCCCCTCACCTTAAGAGGACTACACGTCCTCACCTTAAGAGGGCTACACGTCCTCACCTTCAGAGGACTACACGTCCTCAACTTTAGAGGGCTACACGTCCTCGCCTTCAGAGCACTACACGTCCTTGCCTTTGGAGGGCTCCAAATTTGCGCTTTCAGAGAACTCAAGGTCCTCTGCCCTTAATGCTTAACCGAGACTTTCGCTCTTGGGGAAGGGGCCAGTAGTTTCCCTTTATCAGTTCCTTGGCCACCCCCCTGATCTCGGAGGACGGCCAACTGTGCGAGCACAACTAGAGAGGGAGGCTATCGCGTAGCTACTATGCATACCGGGGCAAGATTTCGCCCAGACCGCCATAGGGAGACGAGTGCGGATCATGCGCACCACCTCAACTTTGATCTCCCCCTGTCGAAGTGTCAGTTGGTCTGTGCCGTCATGACATAGGTAAGTATGCACGTGGTTCAACTGATTTATGATGCCATCCACTATTTGCAGGGATCGCGCCCGCAAGACACCCAGTGGACCCGAAGAAGTCCAATAGGGCCCTAGGGTTTCCAGCTTTGGTTACGGGCCTCTGTCAATCCTACAGGGTGCTCGTCCCCCCCAGCAAGGTTATGCCATCGTGACATAGGTAAGTATGCACATGGCTCAACTGATTTCTGGTGTCATCTACTATTTGCAGGGATCACACCCACAAGACACCCAGTGGACCCGAAGAAGTCCAACAAGGTCCTCGGGTTTCCAGCTCTGATTACAGGCCTCTGTCATTTCTACGGAGTGCCCATCTCCCCCAGCAAGGTCATCAGGCCCCCTACTAACTAAGCTTTCATCAAGAAGTACTGCACCCCCAGGCAGGCACAGGGCAAGACACCACAGTAGCCTGGGGATGGCCGGCAGCGGGCAACAGACGCACCACCACCACCTCCAGAGCCCCTCAGCTCATCTACAAAGGCTGGAGCGTTGCCTACGACCCGTGGCCGACCAGCAGGTGACCAAGTCCAAAGCCAAAGTTAAGCAAAAGTACTAGGCCTGTGACTGACAAGTCATCACGTGTCCGGCTCAAGACGTTAAAGAAGTGCTACTAGGAGGCAACCTAGAATTGGCTACGAAGAAGCTCCCCACGAAGCAGTCCAGGAAGGGAACCATTAAAAAGGGTTCCAGTGCGGCCCCACATGCCAACACAGGCTTTGATAAACACCGATTCCAGAGCGCGGAACATCAGTAGCGTTTCGAGGCCATCAAGGGATGGTCATTCCTCAGACAGAGACAGGGGTTTAGAGGTTTGTTAAGAAAGACCCCCACCCATCAAGGGAAAGCTGCAATTTCATCATTTCATCAGTTCCCTGATGAATCCCTAAGTGAAGCATTGGAGAGGTTTAGAGGTTTGTTGAGAAAGACCCCCACCCATGGACTCTCTGAGCCAACCCAGCTTAAAAACCCTTGAAGAAGAAACGGAGTTGATTGAAAACATGTCTACTAGTGATCACACCATTCTACGTGATAGAGTGCATCAACCCACTAAGAAGAGTTTACTGGAGTTATCATCACAAGACGCTGTGTTGGCACAAAATAAGTTGCTCTCTAGGAAACTTGAGATCTTGACAGAAACCCTGAGTAAGTTGCCAACTAACTTGTCTAATGGTCGACCTTTACAGCCTTCTGTTTTGCAGGTACAGGTTGTACCATATGTGGTGGTACTCATGAATCCGACCTTTGCATTCCTTTTGAAGAGCAAACGCAAAAGGTTAGCTACATGGGGAATCAACAAAGGCAGGGCAATCAAGGTGGATTCTCAGGCTTCCAACAGGGTCCTTACAACCAACAAGGACAGTGGAGATCACACCCTAGTAATTAATTCAACAAAGACTAGGGTGGACCTTCCAACAGGCCGCCTCAACAAGGGCCTAACATTTTTCAGAGGACATCCAAGCTGGAGGAGACTCTAACTCAATTCATGCAGGTGACCATGTCAAATCACAAAAACACTGAGTCAGCATTGAAGAACCTTGAGATCCAGGTGGGCCAACTAGCCAAACAATTAGCTGAAAAGTCATCTAATAGCTTTGGGGCGAACACAAAAAAGAATCCCAAAGAGGATTGTAATGTTGTGATGACAAGAAACAAGAAGAATTTGGTAGTTGAGGATGAGGATAGAGTGGCTTTGGAGAAACAAATTGTTATAAAAGATGGCATTGAGAAAAAGAAAGAGGAGGTAACAAATGTGACAAGTCAGGAGAGTAAAAAACCAATAATGGTCGAGGAGAAAGAAATAAACGAACAAGAAAAAGAAATAGAGGTAGAAAAAGAAAATGAAAATGAAGAAAAAGAAAAAGTTGAAAAAAAATAAAGAAGGGAAAGAAAAGAGTAGAAGTGAGAATGCAAGAGAGAAGTAAGAAAAAACTTCAAATGAGGATACAGAAGTACCATATCTTGTGGTACCTTCCAAGAAGGACAAGGACCACCATCTGGCGAGATTCCTTGATATTTTCAGGAAACTGGAAATAAATATGCCTTTTGGGGAAGCTTTGCAACAAATGTCACTCTACTCAAAATTTTTGAAAGATATGTTGACGAGGAAAAACAGATACATCCACCAGGAGAATATTTTTGTGGAAGGCAACTGCAGTGCTGTTATACAGAGAATTATTCCACCAAAACATAAGGACCCTGGAAGTGTTACTATTCCTTGTTCAATTGGTGAAGTCACTGAGGGAAAGGCTCTCATTGATTTGGGAGCCAGTATCAACCTAATACCGCTCTCGATATGTAGAAGGTTGGGAGAGTTGGAAATCATGCCCACGAGAATGACTTTAAAACTTGCGACCGATCCATCACAAGACCTTACGGGGTAATTGAGGATGTTCTGATAAGAGTGAAACATATGGTTTTTCCAGCTGATTTTGTGGTCATGGATGTGGAGGAAGACCATGAGGTTCCAGTCATTTTGGGACGTCCCTTTATGTCAACTACAAGCTGCATAATTGATATGGGAAGAAAGACACTGGAGATGAGTTTTGAAGATCAGAAGATCAATTTTGATCTTTTTGAAGAAAACAAGTCGGTGCCAGATCATAATGTTTACTTACAGGTGATGGAGGTTGAAGAAGAAGTCTTGAAGGTGAGGACCAATATTTGATCGTCCATTGAGGTAAAAGCGTCAAGCTAATGACGTTAAAGAAGCACTTCCTGGGAGGCAACCTAGTTCTAATTTCTGCTATTCTATTTTTTTATGCATTCTATGATGTGGAACTTGCTTCATGAACATTACATGGGGGTATATCAGCTTGTTTTTGAATGATAGATATAAGGGTTTCAAATTCTTAAGAAAAGGACTGAAATAGAACTTAGAAATTTTTTTTCTTCTGAAAATCAGTTCTTTCGCTAAGCGCAAGCCTCATGCTAAGCGCATCTTTTGTCATGCGCTAAGCGGCGAGTCTCTAGCGCTTAGCACTCAACCTTTGCATCTCAGGCTGATTTGGTCCGCTAAGCTGGCCAAGGCTGAGCTAAGCTCATTTCAATTCGATCTGAATTGGGCTAAGCGATGGCCTGCTCGCTAAGCGCATCGTATTCACTGGCTAAGCGAGAGATGTCGCCACTAAGCCCATTTCGATGTGGCCTAAATTAGGGTTCATTGAGCTAAGTGCTACTCACGCCAGCTAAGCCCAATTCCTTGCAGACATAGCAGCACTAAGCAATTCATCATCCGCTAAGTGCAAGCACCTCTGTATTCAAGATGCATTATATTAGCTAAGTCGGCCCAGAGCCAGGCTTAGCAACAGTTGCAGGTATTATGATTTGCAGAATTCACTGAGCACCTTTTCTGTTCGCTAAGCCCAGTTTCTTAAATATATATATATATATATATATATATATATATATATATATATATATATTTTGAATTTTAAACTTGGGCTAAGCGCCCAGTTCTGCTAAGCGAATCACTTTGAGAAACCAAACATCTCTCTGGATCGCTTAGTGCAGCGGTTCGCTAAGCAAGAAGGTCGAAAAGTGCTTAAGTGTGTGTAACATCAGTTACACTCACTTTTGCCTGAAATTTCAAAGCATTACCTGCATCCTCTCTCCTACCAAATTCGCGCATTCATTCTTTCCGCATCTTCAGCAAACAACAATCCAAGTAAGTTCCTCATTCCCTTTACTCTTTTATTTTGGTAAACCTTAGGGTAGAGAACCATAGAATTTAGCTTTTAATTTTTAGGGTTTTAACGAGATTAGATTAGTTAAGAATTAGGATTTTATGAATGATTATGTTGTGTAGATAGTTTTGACTGTTTTGCATGCTTCATATGCCTTGAAGAGGCTCAAAAAAGAGAAGAAAACGAACTTTGTTTTCTGCATTTTTTCTGGAAAATGCGATGCATTCGCTAAGTGCGCATGCTGCACTAAGTGGGTTCATCAAAATTGCTTGAATATTTGCGTTTTCAGACAAACTCGCTAAGCGCGTCTACTGCACTAAGCGAGTTCATCTTTTGTGGATAAACATTCATCTTCTTAATGAGATACCTGTGGCTAAGCGGGGCTGACTCGCTAAGCCCAGATAAATTAGTCAATTTTTTTGTTGAAAGCCATGCACTAAGCCTAGCCTATTTGGGCTAAGCTCATTTTGTTGCTGCAACCATTGGGCTAAGCAAGCCTAGCTCACGAAGCCCACATAGTTAGTGAAATTTCTGAAATTTATGGTCCCGCTAAGCTTAGACTTGCTGAGCTTAGTGCATATCTAATTGCGGCTATCGTTAGGCTTAGCGGGCAGTCGCTTGCTAAGCCGATTATGCAGAAGCAGAATTTTCTGCAATATCCGTTAAGCGGCACCCATGTCGCTAAGCGGTAGTGTTTATTTTCTGAATGAGCACTAAGCGGACCATGTCTCGCTAGGCCTCCAGTTTTTTTTTTCAGTCTTGTTTTTTGTTTTCAATTTGAATAACTTGTGGTCTAACTAAATTTTTGGGTTCATTTGTGTTGCATATGACCTCCAGGAAGCGTAAGAGCATTGGGGCAAGGCCAACTGCTCAGTATGACACTAGACGGTTCCATTCGCTTGATGCTTGGAACTGTTATACATATAACGTCTTAGGAAGGAGCATTTTGCCAGAGAGGAAGGAAGAGATATACCACACAAAGTTTGACGCCTTCAAGACAGAGTTGGAGAGGCGTAATCTTCACAAGCGCCTCACCAACTTGGCTGATGGGACTATTGATGTTGCTTTGGTGAAAGAATTTTATGCTAATCTCTACAGCTCTGAGGATCCTTCACCAAAGCAAGCCAGAGTTAGAGGCCACTTGGTGAAGATAGACGTCGATAACCTCAACACATTTCTAGAGACTACTGTAGTCCTAGAGGAGGGGGAGGCATTACCCACCTACTCTAGGTACTACAGGTTACCATTAAACTATAGAGAGATTGAGGTTGCTCTTTGCATACCAGGGTGGGGGTTCATTTTAAATGCCGAGGGCCATCCGGGGAGGATTCTCAAGAAGGATCTGACTACCTTGGCCCAGGTGTGGAGTGTTCTCTCATACTCCAACCTGGCCCCTACATCTCATACATCAGACCTTACTATGGACAGAGCCAGGTTGATCTTTGGCCTGGTCTCTCATATGGACATGAACATCGGCGCTTTCATCTCAGGATAGATGACTTCAATTGCCCAGTCTAACTCTTGCAGACTTGGGTTTCTTGCTTTGATTATCGCCTTATGCCGAGCCCGAGGGGTTGTCTCTAACAACCTCACATTTGAGCGCCTGAGCCCGGTCATTAACCTGGCCTACATAAGGAAGAAATGTTGGAACGTTAATGATCTAATAGTTGCTTTCCGTAGGGCGAGGGTGAGGCCAGCTGATATTCCATCTACTTCTGCAGCTCTAGCACCTACTCCAACATCTACTTCTGTAGCTCCTTCAGTCCCAGCTCATGATGACTCTCAATGCTTTGAAGCCATGCTTCAAAGTATCCATCAGGGACAAATTCTATTGCTACAGAGCCTACAGAGGGTAGCTCCTCCAGGATCCATCCTATCAGTAGAGCAGTTCTTAGAGAGGGTAGCCTGGCATGGGGCCCAACCTTCTCTTGATAGGGAAGGTGAAGGTCCCACAACTCAGGTACCCCAACAGGTACAAGATGCTTCATCTGAGACCACCATTCCAGAGCCATTCACTCTTCATCATGAGGCAGGTGAAGAAAAGGTGAGACCAGAGACTGCTGCTACCCCTGAGAGATCACTTGAGGGCACATCAGAGCCTCCTACTCCAGTGGCAGACCTCTCCTCACCACAACCTGCAACTGACCCTTCCACTCCCAGACTTGAGATACCAGAGGAACCGACCACACCAGTCCTGGCACTGAACACCTCTCCTCCAGCTACTCCAGTACTTCACTTGATAGATGAGAAGGATGCTTAGACTCAGAATACCCAGGATCTGTCTCAGGAATTTTAAATTCCTAATGATTTTTCTTTTTGGAAATTATTATAACTATTATATTTCAGTACATTGTTTTAGTGATTTTGGTTGATGTTTATACATACTTGTGTTTTTTGTGGATAGTTAGTATGCATGTTTTGAAGCATACGAAACAGTTTGACTTGATCTTGATGAATATGCATTGAAACACTTTTATCTTTTTGTTAAATGGGTGTTATAAACTGATTTTGGATTGAATGCATGATTGTGATGAAGATTGTGTCCCTTTTCATAAGTTTGAGGTAGTATGTATGTTAGACAAAGAAAGAACAAGAATGTGAGCTTGCAATTAGAATTGTTATTCAGTAGATAGGTTAATTGAGAAAGAAAAGCTTGAACCATAACCGGTGAGAGTGTGATCTTAAACTGTGAGTGAATGACTAGCATTGAGTAATAGTCTTTGTATCAATTTCTGAATTTTAGAATGAAATGTATGAATATGGACATGATGAAGGCCATGATTGTATATACAAGCCAATTGACCAAAAAGCTTGCCTTGAATTATAATTGTATCCTTTGCACCCTTTGTGAGCTAAATTACATTTTCAAAATTGAACCTTGAACTTGAATGAATATCTCCAGATACCTTGCTTAGATTCTAGGAGAGCAGATGGTTCAAGGCAATTTGCCCCAAATTTGGGGGAGTCAACCGGGATGTAAAGCACATCAGCACACAACAAATAAGTTGTGTTAAAAAAAAGTGTGTTGTTGTAATAAGGTCAAATGCAAATTAAAGTTAGAGACTAGTGAGTAAGCTAATTGTATTGAAAAGACTACTTGGATAAGTCTAGGATTTGTGCTATCTTAGAATCTAAGCCTTTGAATCCTAGAAAAACCAATTATTTTTGTAGCCAAGTCTCACTACAAGCCTGTGAAAGTCCTTCTGATTCTATTTATGCATTTCTAACTTTATGGCATGAGATGAAGTGTAAAGACTGGACCTCTTGCTAGTTGTTATTGATGAAAAGCTTAAACACTTCTGCTTGAGTGAAACAGTAGCCATGAGACTGTGGTTTAAGCTACATTCCTTGATATCTGTTTTATGCCTAACTCCAATTAATTGTATAGGATACATTATGTTCTTCTCTTTGAATAACTGCATGCCTTGTGAAGGACAAGTGATGAGGGCATTTTGCTTCATTCTATTATCATGCAATCAATAGTTTTTGTTGCATACACCTTTGTACATAGTCACTGCATATTCTTGTCACTTGGGGACCAGTGAGTTGTTCTTTATTTGCTTGAGGACAAGCGAAACTGTAAATTTGGGGGAGTTGTTAGTCGATGAATATGACTAACTTTTGTGTAAGAAATATGTGCAAATTGTATCTAACTCTTCCCATTCATGGTCATTTTGTAGTGTTGTAATTTCTTTTTGTTAAATATAGGCAATAAGTACTTAGTACTCCCATTTTGTGTATTTAATAATCATTTCCTTTCAATTTCAGGTTAATTAGGCAAGTTTATGAAGTGCTAATTTTTAGCTTCTTGCTAAGCCAATCCGCTGAGCGCACCTCTCTTGCGGCTGAGCGCACCACTCTTACGGATGAGCGTGAGGAAGAATCTGGAAGAAGGATGAGCTGTACATTTGCGCTAAGCAAGGGTTCATCCCGCTAAGCGCACCACTTGCATGCATCCACTAAGCGAGAAGACGCGCGCTAAGCTGAAATTCACTTATGCGTGCTAAGCGAGCCAAAGTTGCGCTAAGCGCACAAGCACCAACAATGCCACCTATTTAAGCCTGAAATCAAAAATAGAGAGGGAGTTTGGGCTTTTCCTTGAGCTTCTGCATTTTTAGAGATTTCTAGAGAGAGAGGTCCAAGTTCCAGAGAGTTTTGAGAGCTTTTGCTATGCAAAGAGTGGCAGAGAACTGAGCTTGAAGAGGACGCCATCCTAAGAGCATGAGATGAGTCTATGAGTGATTGTGAGGTTCTAGAGGTGGAGGAGACATCCCCACTACTTGTATTTCTTCAATCCTTCATTTTCTTTTCTCTTTGTTGTAAAGGAAGCTTCTCAGAAATAAAGAGCTAAATCCTCTGTTGGTTCTTCCATGTAGGTACTTGATGTAAATACCTTTATATCTATTTAATGATGTTTTATTTGTTCTCTGTGCTATCGGTACATCATTTTAGTATGTTTTTGCCTTGATCACGTAGATGCATGCTTTGTTAGGATCATTCAACAGTGGGAACTAGTCTGATTCGTAGAACTTGATAGGACATGGCTAGTTTATCGTATTATCACGAGGGATCGGGGTATGGTAACCTAGTTGTTTGTATGTTTGTCTTAATTCGGTTATAGTCAAGTTTAGTCCAACAAGAGGGATCTGAGGATGATGCTTGATCTAGATTAGGCTAGACTATCACGAGGGATCGAGGTTTAGCATTTCAGGAGACACCATAGAACACATGAGCATTGTCAAGTAGAAAATATCCTTATAACATTAGGCACCTAATAGGAAGACCAACACGTTGTCTACTTGTCTTTACACATCATTACTCACGTGATTTTGATTTTTAATAGTTAGTTTACATACCTGTTCATAGTCCACACATATGTTTTCATACAAGACACATATTCACTGAATATAGCTTTACCAAGTAACACAAGTTCCCCAAGAGTTCGATACTCGGTTCTTACCGTTTTATACTACTTGCGCAATCCAGTGCACTTGCCGGGCTCAACCAATCTTTCAGAAGACTCAAAGTCCTCGCCATTATATTTCATAGGACTCAAAGTCCTCGCTTTTATCTTTCATAGGACTGAAAGTCCTCGCCTTTATCTTTCATAGGACTCAAAGTCCTCACCTTTATCTTTCATAGGACTAAGTCCTCTGTCTTTATGCTTTCATAGGACTCAAAGTCCTCTGTCTTTTACATTTCAAAGACTTCAATGTCTCCAGTCATTTACATTCCAAAGACTTCAATGTATTTAGTCATTTACATTTCAAAGACTACAATGTCTTCAGTCATTTACATTTCAAAGACTTCAATGTCTTCTGTCTTTTACACTTTATAAGACTTCAACATCCTTTGTCTTTCATAAGACTCAATAGGACTCAATGTCCTTGTCCTTATCTTTCATAGGACTCAATGTCCCTATCTTTGTGCTTTTTAAGACTCAACGTCCTCTGTTTCTACGAACTCCTACTTTCCCACTTTAGATTTGGCTCTCCATCCCGCTCCTCCTACTCTTACTTACGTTCCTTTCTTTTTTTTTTTTTTTGTCGTTCATTCTATCCTTACTCTCTCTCAAGTCTCAAGCTAGTGCTCTCTCTCACTCTCTCCCTTCGACCAAACCAGGTAGAAGCAATACTTTGAATAAAGGAAGCAACGACAACAAAATCTGCAGATGATGGGTCAGATAACTATTTTGATAGTCTCAAGGAACATCAATCTCTGGACTATTTGTCTTCCAGCAAACTCAACCTGTATGCAAGGCAGTAAGTCATTCCCAGCTAATTTACAATGAGTGCAACTGGTCTTCCAGAAATCGGGGAAAACTTAAGGAAGTGTGTCATTTTAGTGTGCAATTCTAGTTTTCAAATTTCAACCTTAGGGAAAAAGTTGAGTTTTAGAAGGGGTGTATTGTTAGGATATAAAGAGAAGGGAAAGTTAGTTAAAATAGTTAGGTTGTTAATGAGTTAATTAGTTAGAGGGTTTATTTGATATAAATAAGGGAAGAATGATAGGAGAGAGATATTTGTTCATTTGTAGATTCAACATTAGCTCTTTTTGAAAGGAGAAATCCTTTGTGAAGGGGGAAACCCTTGGAGGATATTTATCTATCCTATTTTCTGTTCTTCTCATCTTATTCAATAAAATTCTTTCTTTTAAAAAAAAGAGCATCAAATGACTTTTGCTTTTATGCTCTGTAGGACTTCAATGTCCTCCCTTTTTTCGTTTTTTGAAAAAGACTTCAAGGTCCTCTATTTGGTGTTATAGGACTTCAATGTCCTTTTTCTTTTTTTGGTTTTATTTCTTTTGTTTTCTCTAGTGTCCGTTTTAGATAGTAAGGTCGCTCGAATGAAGTTAGTGTCCTTATCTTTACTTCCCTTTTATTTCCAATAAAAGATAAGTAAAGAGGAGCAACTATCATACATTAATTTGGTCTGGGGACTATCGTTCGTTGATCTTTTGATCCTTGCTAGTCGACTTACGGTGTTGAACGCCAGTTACAGTGCAAAGCAAGGAACCATTCGGTGTTTCGACCAGGAAGACAAAAAATACCAAGAAAGGAGGGCAAAAAGGTCTTTTCCTTGTTTTTCCCAGGCCCCAGCTCGCCTAGGCCAGCATTTGGCTCGCTTGGGCCACCAAATAACTTCATGGTTAAGGAACCAGCTCGCCTGGGTGAGCTCACTGTTGCAGGGTTAAGTTTCAGCTCGCTTGGGCAAGCTGTAACCGTCCCAAGGTGGCTTTTTGCCTATAAATAGGCATCCTAGGGGTGTTTTAAAGGGTTCCAAGGTTCGGAAGTGGAGAGAATTGAGAGAAGAGAGAAAGAAGAAGAAGAAAGAAGAGGAAACAAAGCCGAGGCGCTACCAAATCGCAACCTCAGTCATTCCCTACGTCATTTTCTTGTTCTGTGTTCTTCGTGCGACCATCGGTTAGTTTTATTTTTAAGGATTGAATGTGATCTATGTACATTTAGGGGTCCCCCTTGTTATTATGTGCACATTCATCTTCTCCATCTATAATCGACAATCTCATTTTTCTTTGTAAAGTTCAATCTTAACCGATCACTAGTGTTGTAAAGTTGTCTTTAAAGAGATTGAAAAATAAACAAAACCAAGATAAAACCAACTCATAACTTTTTCTTTTTATCAAATATCACTTGAGATCGTTTCAAGGTCCAACCCTTAACGATTCACTCCATTTTTCAAAATTTAAAACATCTTTTCAAGGTCCAATTACTTAGATGACTTTTTGTTCGCAATTAAAATAAATCTTTAAAAAACATAAAATCAATTTAACACACAAACATTCAAACTTAAAGAACTACGTAGGTCTGAATTTCTCATCGCACCTGAGGATACGTAGGAGCAAGGGCAGTCCCCTTGTCGACCCCAAAAAATATACAAATATAAAAAAGGGAAAATACATAATTTTGAAGTCACGTTACGCACACTCGATTAAAGGTTGTCGTTGCTTATGACGGGCACGTGGGGTGCTAATACCTTCCCTATGCGTAAACAACTTCCAAACCCTTATTTTCAAAATTTGTAGACCTTTTGTTGGTTTTTCTAACGTTTTCCTCGAATAAACATTGGTGGCGACTTCGCTCGTTTTCTCCCTTGGAGGTGAACGCTTTGGCTTTTCTATTTTGCTTTTACCGTCCCGTCGTGAGGTAGGTTGCGACAAAAGGCCAGAGTGAAAAACATCACACAAAAGCCTATATTTAGAGCATCAAACATGAGTGTACTACCATCAAAGAGAGAAACATGTGAATAGAGTATGGTGAGATCCTGAAACCTTTGTTTAAATTACTGCAAATTTTTTTGTTCCTTAATTATGGCAGGAGCTAGTGACGGTTGTGGTGAACATCATCAATTGGATGGATCTCAGTGTTTGTTATTGGACGTGATGACTACACAAATACAATGTTTGCTGAACCGTAACAATGAAGAGCTCTATGGACAAATAGAAGGTATGGAGAACCAACTGAATCAGAATGTTGGAAGACATTATGGTGGGAACAAAGGGGGCAATGATGGACCGAGGCAAAACAGAATGGAGGGGCAGAACAAAATTGAGGGAGTAAAACTCACTGCATTTCCTTTCAAAGGAAGGAGTGACCCAGATGCCTACCTTGACTGGGAGATGAAAATTGAGCATGTATTCTCCTACAATGATTATATTGAATAGCAGAAAGTGAAGTTCACAACAACTGAATTCTCAGACTATGCCCTTGTTTGGTGGAATCAAAATCAAAGAGAGATGATGAGAGAAGAAGGACGAGAGATAGATACATGGATTGAGATGAGAAGGGTTATGCAAAAGAGGTATGTTCCAACTAGCTACAGCATAACTATGCGACAGAAACTCTAGAGGCTATCCCAGGGAAGTTTGACTGTGGAGGTGTACTACAAAGAGATGGAGATGACACTAGTGAGAGCCAACATTGAAGAGGAAACTGAGGACACAATGGTTTTTTTTTTCTGAATGGTCTAAATCCTGACATTAGAGATGTTGTTGAATTACAAGAGTATGTGGAATTGGATGACTTACTGCACAAGGCAGTACGGGTTGAACATCAGCTCAAGAGGAAAAGTGAAGCAAAAAGGAACTCATCCAACAATTTCAATCAGAACGGGACCAAAACATCCAAGAAGGAGGGAGGCAACTCATCCAGTCCACATGGAAAGTCAGTAGTATCCAGTGCTATAACCAAGCATAATTCTGCCTCATCATCGAACACTAGTACTAGAAACATAAAATGCTTCAAATGCTTAGGCAGAGGACATATTGCTTCTAAATGTCCAACCAGGAGGACCATGATCATGAAGGCAGATGGAGAAATCACCAGTGAATCTCAAATCAGTGAAGAAGAAATGGAAGAAGAGCTTGAGGAGGAAGCTATGCAGGGTGATATGCTAATGGTGAGAAGGCTCTTGGGAAGTCAGATGCAGCCACTGGACGACACCCAAAGAGAAAATATTTTCCATACCAGATGTACAATTAGTGCTAAGCTTTGCTCTTTAATTGTTGATGGAGGAAGCTGTACCAATGTTGTAGGTTCCAGGTTAGTGTCCAAACTGAATTTTGATACTAAGCCCCATCCTAGGCCATACATACTTTAGTGGCTTAATGAAGATGAAGAGGTAAAAGTGACTCTATAGGTTGAGGTGTGTCTCACCATTGGAAGATACAATGATAGGGTGCTATGTGATGTGGTTCTAATGGAGGCGACTCATATATTGTTAGGCAGACCATGACAGTATGACACTAAAGTAGTGCATCATGGCTTCACCAACAAGATTTCTTTCCAGCACCATGAATAGAAAATTATTCTTAAACCTCTATCCCCTAAAGAAGTGTGTGATGCAATCCAATCCCGCAAGGGCATTGGGTAGAAGACTCCAAGTAGATTGGGCTAGAGATCCAAGGGAAGGCCCTAGGGTTCTCATGAGCCTTAGGGTAGATTTTGAGTTCATGGGCTAAGTATGAGCCCGCTTATCTTTGTAAATATCAGAATAGATTTTTCCTTCATTTGGGCCTTGTATTTTGGCCATTCTAGTAGTATAGGGCTTTAGCCTGGTATTTTGGGGCATTTTGAGTAGTCTTTGTAGTAAGGACTTTTTTTTGTATTTTCATGTTTTTTGTCATGGGGGTGAGCTTAGCTATTATAGGGGGTGTGTAGCTAAGTTCTAGCTTCTCATCTCAAGGATGTGAGCTTAGCTATTATAGGGGGTGTGTGTAGCTAAGCTCTAGCTTCTTTAGGAATTTTCTCAAGGAAGCTTCTCAAGGAGGTGAGCTTAATTATTAGAGGGGTGTGTGTAGCTAAGCTCTAGCTTCTGAAGGAAGTTTTCTAAAAGAAGCTTCTCAAGGAAGTTTTCTCAAGAAAGCTTCTCAAGGAAGCTACCTAGTCTATAAATAGAAGCATGTGTAACACTTGTTGTAACTTTGATGAATGAGAGTCTTGTGAGACATACTTCAAAGTTCCACTTCTCTCCCTCTTTTATTCCTTCAATTTCGTGCTCCCCCCTTCTCTCTTTCTTTTCCTCCATTAAAGCATCATCTTCAAGCTTCTTATCCAAGGCAATTCTTGGTGGTGAAGCTCCTTCTTCCTTGGCTTATTCCCTAGTGGATGGTGCCTCCCCTCTCCTCTTCTCCTTTGCCTTCCGCTGCATCTCCATGGTGAAAAATCACCATTGAAGGACCTCATTGAAGCTCAAAGATCCAGCCTCCATAGAAGCTCCACAAGCAAGCTTCCATCAGTGTGTGATGACCATATCAGAATGAGAGAAAAGAGAGAACAAGAGAAAGAAAAGAGTAAAGCACCAAAGAGGAATAGGAAAAAGAAGAGTGATAGTCGTGAGAGAAAGAGTGATACACACAAGAGAAAATTTAATTGTTTAGCAAAAGCGAGTGAAGTGAGGAAAATGTTACTTGCCCATGAGCCACTCTATCTACTGTATTGCAAAGATAGTAAAATTTCTCCTAATAATTCTAATGAGTTAACTATTTTTGCTCCTCTTAGTGTTGAAATCTTATTGCATGAATTTAAAGATATCTTTCCCAAGGAGATTCTTCATGGACTACCACCTTCAAGAGGCATATAACATCAAATTGACCTCTTTCCAGGAGCTTCATTGCCTAACAGGCCATCTTACAGGAGCAATCCCCAAGAGACTGAGGAGATTCAAAAATAAGTGCAAGACCTCATGCAAAATGGGTGGGTGCAAGAAAGCTTGAGTCTGTGTGCCGTTCTAGTTATTCAAGTGCCAAAGAAAGATGTAATGTGGAGGATGTGCATTGACTGTAGAGCCATCAACAACATCACGATAAAGTATAGACATCTCATTCCTAGGCTAGACGATATGTTGGATGAATTGCATGGAGCTTGTGTTTTCTCTAAAATTGATTATAAAAGTGGGTACCATCAAATTAGGATTAGAGAGGGGGATGAATGGAAAACAACTTTCAAAACTAAATATGAGCTGTATGAATGGCTGGTTATGCCTTTTGGGTTGACCAATGCTCCTAGCACTTTCATGAGATTAATGAACCATGTGTTAAAGGAATTTCTAGGAAAATTTGTTGTGGTTTATTTTGATGATATCTTGATTTACAACGAATTCCATGATGAACATCTTGTGCATTTGAGGAGACTTTTAGTGGCCCTTAGGCGTTTGAGCTTGTATGCTAACATGGATAAATGTGCATTCTGTTTGGACCATGTAGTTTTCCTTGGTTTTGTTGTTAGCTCACAGGGAGTACAGGTTGGTCAAGAAAAGGTGAAAACCATTCATGAATGGCCAACCCCCAAAACTATTGGTGAGGTAAGAAGCTTTCATGGTTTAACTAGTTTCTAAAGGAGATTTGTTTGGGATTTTAGTACTGTGGCAACACCTCTTACTGAGATTTCCAAGAAGAATGTAGGATTTAAATGGGGGGGGGGGGGGAAACAAGAACATGCATTCATTGCACTTAAAGAAAAATTGATGCATGCACCAATTCTTGCACTACCTAATTTTGGAAAATCCTTTGAAATTGAGTGTGATGCGTCTGGGGTTGGGATAGGGGTTGCCTTAATGCAAGAGGGACATCCCAATGCCTACTTTAGTGAAAAACTGAATGGGGCTATCCTTAATTATTCCACATATGACAAGGAGTTGTATGCGTTAGTGAGGGCATTACAAACTTGGTAACACTACCTTCTACCCAAACAATTTGTCATACATAGTGACCTTGAATCCTTGAAGCATCTTAAGGGTCAGAGCAAACAGAGCAAGAGACATGCTAGGTGGGTGGAGTTTCTTGAACAATTCCAATATGTGATCAAGCACAAGAAAGGTAAGTCCAATGTAGTTGCTCCACTTTCAAGAAGGTATGCTTTATTCTCTACTCTTGAAACTAAATTCATTGGGTTTGAGCACATTAAATAATTGTATGAACATGATCCAGATTTTGCTTATAAATATTTGACATGTGTACATATTGCTCAAAATGGTTTCTTTCGGCATAATGACTATTTGTTCAAAGAAAAAAGATTATGTGTGCCTAAAGGATCCATAAGAAGATTGCTTGTGAAAAAAGCCCACGAGGGGGGATTAATGGGGCATTTTGGGGTTCAAAAGACTTTAGACATGTTACAGGAGCATTTCTGTAACACCGAATTTTTCATAAAATAAATTAAAAAGGTTTTTTATTTAAGAATAAATAGAGTTTTATAAAAATGATGAGGTTTTTATAATTAAATAAATAAGGAGAAATAACTTTATTAATTAAAATAATGGTTTGAAAGAAAGTAAAAAGATATTTTATTTATTCATTTGATAGGAAATAAAATAGAGTTCTTTTTTATAAAACAAACAAATAAATAAATAGAGAAAATAATAGACAAAACATACCCTAGCTATAAATAAAGACATATTAGGTCAGTTTTTAGACTGATGATACATCCCTACACTTTCTCAAATTTCATTTTTCCTTCTTCTTCTCCCAAAACCCTCTCTTTTTCCCATATACACCCAAACCTACCTTAGTAAAATGACGATTCCGGACTGTTTAACCGTTCGATCATTGTTAAATTTGAGCACCAGGTTTGGTACTCAATTACAAACATTATAACCTTTGGAATTTGCAAGAAAAAATGTTTGAGGTGAGATAAATGCCATTCACACCGTAGCTTTTTCCCCCACATATACCCAACCTATTCCAGTAAAACTACAATCAAACATCGGTCTCAGACTCGTTAACCGTTGGATCTTTGTAAAACTTGGACACCAGGTTCATAATTCATTTATCCACATCTTCACCATCGGGATTTTTAAATTAATATTCGGGAAGGGAGAAATACTCATGGCATGCACACAATGGAATGCAGACTTCAATCTCTTCTCCTTCTCTCTAACACTTGGAAACCCTAGCAGAGAAACCAGAGGAAAAGCTTGAGGAATCTTAGGAAACCGTTAGCGATGCCTCTATCGCTGCTGAAATACATATGTGAGCCCGCTTAGAGGTAACAAATGAGTTTATCACAATTAGGCTAGAATGAACATGTGTGGGGATCCTTAGAGGATTAAATTGAGATTTATTTTGGGATGTTTATTAAATTATAATTTTCCTTTATGATTATAAATACAATAATGTTGTGTTTGACGGACGAATTGATGTTCTGATGCGAATTGGTTGATAAACTTGAGTGCTCTTGATATTTTCGTGTTTTTAACCTATGATTTTGATTCAGGGATTTTAATATGATTATGAGGAATTGATTGAGTGGTTTTACTCCCCATGTTGTGAGAAACATTTTGTATAAATTGTTATATTGAGATTATGAAATGGTGATTCAAATTGTGAGTAAGTGACAAATTGAACCTGTGATGAATGGTGAGATACATGTGTATTGAGATGTTGTATGAATTGAGTAGTGAGTTATGAACTTTGCAATCACACAATTGTAAGACTCTTTAAGGGCGATGAGTTTTTGCGCCATGAGTATTGTGATGTGATCCACCATGGGAACCCGACGAGTTGAATCACTTTGAGGTACGATGAGTTAAAATGATTTTGAAAACAATTGAGTATTTGTGTATATTGCATTGTTCATAAGTAAAGTAAATATGATTCATGAGGTGTAATAACATGCTACTTGGGGATTATACCATTATGATTGAGATCAAGTGTATGTGATAAATTGAGTATGTATTGACTTGTAATATATATGTGCATTGAGATGTTGTGTGCATTCGGTTGTGAGCTATATGAATTGTATAATCACACGACTATAAGATCCTTTAAGGATGATGAGTTAATGCACGATGATGATGGGAACCACTGTGGGGACCCGACAAGTTTATTCATATGCACGATGAGATAAAATTATTTTGAGAGTAATTGAGAAGTCGTGTGTTTTGTACAATTCATAGATAGAGTCTGTGTGCTAAAATATTTTTTGGGTTGGACCTGAATCAGGAGGGAGAGGCCTTGACAGACTCTTCGAAATCTAGGTCTTAGGAGTAAATACACCCGGTTTGAGTGCTCTTTTAAGCCTATGCTGATCCAACATGGTTGGAGCATTCTCGCAAAACAACGTGACTCTGACTGATATCCCTATGATTTTACCTAGTGAGAGTGACCTAACTTACTAGTGCGTGCTTTGTCTTGTCATGTACTCCTAGGCGCTCAATGAGGTTTTTCACTGACATGGTACCACATTGCATATAGGATTGAGTCTTAGTGTATTTGTTGCATAATACTTGTGTATTGATCCTTTAGTACATGAATGATGTGAAAATGAATGAGACGTGTTGTGTTGTGATGTTACACGACAAAGGGGTGAAATGACCTGAACTATGTTTAAGTAAGTTGTATTTTGTTTATATGATATGTATATCTACATGCTGTCTTATTTCTCTCTATTAGTTAGGAATGTGATAACTCACTCCCCGTGTGTTATTTGTGTTTGGATCCTGTGATGATCTCAAACTTTGTGTTCGTGGGAGAATATAACTAGGTGAATTGCTTTAAGGAACCTTGTGCTGAAGGACGTCGAGGGCACAATGCTCTGATAGGATGTGACATTGGGGTATAGGTTTCTATATTAATTGCATGAAGTCTTGAACGACCTTGTTTTGAGCCGAGATGATTTTATTATTTATTGGACAAGTTATACTATGATGTTAGAAAAGTGAATATGAGCATTTTACCCTTTTGAAATACTTTTATTTAAATGTGTTTTAAAAACTTTTAATTAATTATGATTTCTTATTCTTTTTATTATTAGTACATATATGTGTGGGGTAGAGGGTGTCACAATTTCTATTGGCCACATATGAAACATGATGTGCATAATTTTTGTGAACAGGGCATTGTTTGTAAGAAATCAAAGTCTAAAGTTATGCCTCATGGTATTTATTCTCTTTTGTCCATTTCTGAATATTCTTAAACGATTTATCTATGGATTTTGTTTTAGGTTTGCCTCGGACTAGGAATGATAAGGACTCTATTTTTGTTGTGGTTGAAAAGTTCTAAAAAATGGCACATTTCATACCATGTAAGAAAAATGATGATGCATGCCATGTTGCTGAATTATTTTTGAAGGAAGTGGTGCGTCTCCACGGACTACCAAAAAGCTTCATTTCCGACAAAGACACCAAGTTCCTTAGTCACTTTTGGAGAACATTATGGGGTAAGGTTGGAACAAAGCTTCTCTTTTCCACCACATGTCATCCTCAAACCGATGGCCAAACTGATTAAAAAAATGTCTGTTTGCATACAATAGGGTTGTACATAGAACTACACAACACTCTCCATTTGAAGTAGTGTATAATTTTTAATCCCTTGAATCCTCTTGATTTGTTACCATTGCCTAACATTTCTGATTTTAAGCATAAGGATGCACATGCTAGAGTTGAGTATGTGAAAAGATTGCATGAGCAAGTGAAGGCTCAAATTGCAAAGAAGAATGAAAGCTATGCCAAGCAAGCTAACAAGAACAGGAGGAAAGTGGTACTTGAACTAGGTGATTGGGTTTGGGTACACATGAGGAAGGAGAGGTTCCCTGAACAAAGGAAGTCCAAATTTCAACCTAGAGGAAACAGACCTTTCCAAGTACTAGAGAGGATCAATGATAATGCTTACAAGATCGATATTCCAGGTGAGTATGGAGTAAGTTCTTCATTTAATGTTGCTGACTTGACTCCATTTGTTGCAGGTGGTGATGCTGAAGATTTGAGGGCAAATGCTTTCCAAGAAGGAGGGAATGATAAGAATCCAAAATCAGCCCAAATACAGGGACCTATGACCAGGAAGTGGACCAAACAGTCAGAGGATACCCTCCAACAAATGGTATCAGCCATGCTTGACAAGGCCCAAGTGGAGAAGGATGAAGGCTAAAGGCACTACCAAGAATCTTGATTGTTGCTGAAGGCCGAAACTAATTTGAAGGCCCATGTCAAATATTTTTTTTTCTATTTTTCATCGTAATTTTAATTAAATAAAATTGGTGCCTTTTCATCTGCACCTCTGCTACACTATATGTATTGAACTTGTTTTCAATAGAAGGTCTTTTGGACATTTTGACAAAATACATGTGGGAGCTTCTCTCTGGGTTCCTTGTTGAACCAATCTCGGACTTATCAAGGTAACCCTTGTGACGTCTGCCCTGACTGATCTTCCATCTCTGGAAGTGGCATCCTCCAAATTCTGTGACCTGTACAAAGCGATCCGCTCCTAAATTAGGATTTTAAATTATGCATTGAGGCAAAGAACTTAATAGTCAAATACTACATAAACACAAATTAAAACCTTAGTGATAGCATACAAAGTTTGTCAAATAATAGCAAATATTAAATATTGTTCAGTCATATTGCATACAAATTTCCTATACTACTTAATCATTCGAAGTATTTTCATGCGTCTCGAGTATGCCTCCTTTGTCTCGACCGAACATAAACATTTTGTTGCTTAGTGACACCCCTAGTCAATCTCAGGCACTGTTCGGTCAGAGTGTCTGCTTTAGTTCTAGCAGTAACCATCCTCATGTTGATCATGTGTTCCAAAGTTTGTGCTATCTGCTGGCAAGCATCCTACAAAATTGACAACAAGGTAAAAAGTAATTACTGAAAGCATGACACAAAAAATGACTACCAATGAATTGAAATGAAATTATATCACTGCATGTCGAGGCATATCCACATCAGCAGCTACAGGTGCACATGCAGGTTCAGGTGCAGGTGGTTCTGGCATAATTGTTGCATCGATGGGCTACTAAGGAGGTTCTGGTACAAAAAACGCATTATCATGCACCACAGGTGGATGTCTAGGAGGCTCCCCGGGTTGTGTCAAAATCATGATGGGTTAAGATATTCTATAAAACCACTTCATGTAGTCTGTTGCACACTGTCCAGGAGCACTACAAATATGTCCAATCGGTGCAAGGTATTATGAAAACTGAAGCCATCTATCGTCAATGTCCTCTATAGATAAGGATGAAGTAGCAGGGTGTGGAGGAATGGTCTGCACATAATCGAGCTATCGCACTACCTTCTCTGGTCAGTGTATGAAAATAGATGAATCCCATCTGATATGTCCGTAAAATAATGAGATAAGCTCAAATTCTCTAACTGAACGGTGGTCACTATAAGTAATCCAACATACAACATCCGACACTAATCTATCCAAGTTCTTATGATATGTTGACACTGGTAATGCCTTCCCAGACTTCCATCAACAAGCACATGGTTTCCTTTCATAATAATCCTCATCAACAACAATGGAAGCAATTGTAGGGAAATGCTCGTAGATCCAACATTGCACAAAATTATATAAAAAAAAAAAATCTTATCAATAGTAAATGTAAAGTATAAAATTAATAACTAGAGGTAAAATAAATTATAATTACTCGTAACAAAGTGATATATCATGAAATATGTTTTGTCGTACGCTTTGGCGCATCATTCAAATTCTCATACATATAGACCACTGCAGCTGCTCCCCATGAATAGCTTCCAGCCTGGCTGAGGTCACAAAATGCGTCCAAGAATACCACATGCATGTGTGTGGCACTTTTGTTAGCAAAGAGTGTGCAACCTACTAGACGCAATAAATAATCTTGAGCAACTAGGGTTCATTGTCTTGTGTCACATTTGCTACGATAAATGTCTTGCAGCCAGGCTAGGCGAACCTACGCCCCTCTGCATTGGTTAGTCTTATCTTTTGTGTCTTTTGTTCTCACTTCAGGCAACTCAACTAGCAACTCTACAACTTAGTCTACATCAAGAGGATTGAAGGTATGGAAGGCACCTGTAATAGGCAGATGTAACAAGGATGCCACATCATAGAGGGTAATAGTCACCTCTCTTACCGGTAGATGGAAATTGCTTGTTTCCTTGTGCCACCTCTCGGCAAAAGAAGGTAAAAGTCCCCTATCACTAGTGTCCAACGAACAGGTAATTAGAGAACTTAATCTTGAAGCAACCACCATGCCTTCAATCTCAGGTGCAAGCCTTTCAAATTTCTCTACCTTCCTCCTATGAGAGGCCAACTTCAACTCATGATGTTCCTGAAAAAAAATAAAATTAATTACTTCAAGTTAAATGATAAATAGTTACTCAAATATTTAATTCAATAAATAACTATCTCTCCTGTCCAAACTGAGGCTGCCACATGATAAACATAATCCTGCAACATTGGTATATCTTGGGGCCCGCCTGAAAAACCCTCTGTATTAGCACCAACATCATCAGTAACTGGATTCTGAGGATCCTGATGAACCTTGTCAACATCATGATCGACATGGTGAACATCCTTAACAACAGGTGTAGCTGCCCATTGTCTACATGTAGATGATGTTGGCCATCGATGCTGAGGAGCTTTAGTGGCTTCTTCCACATTATCTCTAACTTGTCTCCCTAAGGCTCTTCCTAAAACTCTGCCTAAAGCCCGATGCAATCCTCTGGTTCTAACCATAATCTACAAATTTAATTAATAATAACATGGATAATGTCATCGCTCAAATAATAGTTGAGTTTCATATTTCATAACTGAACTTTTGTCATTGTATTAATCAAAAACTAATTAACATATTCACTAATAAATCTTATAAAATCCTATTGTATTATAAAATGTAGTATATTTTAACAAAGTAATAAAAACATTTAAATGATCATTTATTAATGTAGCAAACTAAAATATACCATCAAAATCAAAGTACAATTCAATTTAAAATATTTCATAATTTACTATTTAATATTTCATAAATATATATTTAATTATTTTCAAATAATTATTTTAATACTTTTATATATTCATAAGTTAATATACAAGTTCTTTTTTCAAATTTTAATACTTTACATCACTAATTCTAGCAAACTAAAATATATGATCAAAATTATAGTATAATTTTCCTTTTTTATTTCTAATAAATGATCACTTCATTATTTTACAAATAACTATTTTAATATTTGTAAATATTTATAAAAACATGAATAAATTATTGTTTTTTATACTTCCAAACATTATTTATATAAAAATTTAATACCATTAGTGTAATAATATTTATATGAATATATTAATTAAAAACATTTTTCATATACAATATTACCTTTTTAAATACATTCTACCATATATACATTATAAAAAATTTGGAAATTTTGTTATTTAACAATGCTATAAATTACTATTTTAAATATAAAAATTAATTAAAATTGTTATTTTAAAAATACATAAATAAAAATAAAATTTATTGATTCATTTTTAAATAAAAAAAATTGTGTAATTAATTATTTATTAAAACAAAAAATTATTAAAAATCAAATTAAATAAAAAATTTAGTTAAACAAATAAATACAGTTTTAAAATACACAACAATAGTTTTTTTATAAATTTATTAAAGAATAAAAAAATTAATTATATAATAAAAAAATTAAATAAATCATTTAATATTAAATAAAAAATAAAAAATATCAAAATACGGATTGAGAATCTGTATAATACATACGAATTCATATGACAACAATGAACAAAGGCGAAAAAGGAGGAGGCAGTTACTCACAGCGATAGCGACAACGACAACGACGATGAAAGAAGGAGTAGCAACCAACAACTAACAAGATCAACGGAGGGGTGAATAACAGAACTCGTGGTGCAAGAAAGGAGAAGCAAAATCGCAAAAAACAGAAGCAACAGAGGAGGAAAATGAAGGGTTTAGGCTGCTGCTTTTTCAATTTTAATTGAAGGGAAAAATCAACAATTCCATTATGTTTTTGGGTGTAGAAGAAAAACCTGCAGTGCAGGAAGCAATTGCCTACTAAGAGACTTCAAGGCTTAGGGGTGTTCGCGGGCCGATTCGGACCGATTTTGACTAAATTTAGGACCCAACCTAATCAAATTTGATTGGTTTGGTTTGGTTGGGTTTTCACAATTTTTTTAACCCAACCCAGCCTAACTCATTCTTGAACGATTTGGTTCGGTTCAGGTCAACAAATTACCCATTTAAATTTGATCTTTTTTTTCTTCTTAGAACTACTATTTATATCATGATTTTTTCAAATATCCAATACAATTAACACAATATTATCAAATGTCTGAAAGTAGTAAAATTGATTTCTTTAGCACCATCAATATAATATTCTAAAATAGACTAATACAAATTAAAACAAAATATTCTTCAGTGAGATTTACTATAATAGCTTGAAACACAATTATTTCCTACAAACTAATTTCTTGCAACTAGATTTGCTACAACTACATTTGTTGCAACCAAATTTGCTGAAATAAATGAACAAAATATGATCAATTAATATTATAAAATGGTAGAAAAAATAAATATGAAAAAAAAGGTGAAATAAATCACAATGTACCTGAAAGTAATACTTTAAGAAATTTCAACACAAGTAGTCACAACACTTGGAGTCTCAATACTCGAAGTATTTAAAGCCAAATCAAACAACTCTAAAAATTTAAGCACAGCCCCGTTAACTAAAAAATTAATTGATATTTTATGCAAATATAAAAGATGAAATAAGAGATTACACATCTGATTCAATCTTTTTTGCTTCATTAATTTCAACTTGCAAATAATTAACATTTTGCTTAGTAGATCTAATCCAATTTTGGGCACAAATGAGAGCTTCAATAGTAGTAGGACTCAAGGAACTACGAAATGAATCTAGAATTCTACTCCCTGTACTAAATGCATACTCAAATGATACAATAGATATAGGAATAGCCAATATATCTCTAGCCATACAGGAAAAAAAATATAATATTTGGCTGCTTTCAATTTCCAGCAATTCTAAATGTTAAACTCAGCGTGGTCATCTTCAACATCATCCTCCAAATACGTATCTAGCTCTTTTTTTTGCACTTCACCCTATTTTTTCTTGATTTTCATTCTAAATTCATCATCCCAATCATCACCCTTATCACCTTTTTCATCATTATGTTGTGAGGCCATGTTTGAAGCCGATGTATTAGAATTGGCTGAATTGCTACTAGAATGAGAAATGGGATGCTCTAGTGCATATTGTTGAATCAATTTGTGAATAAGGTCTTTCAATTTTTTTCATCATGTCCATGCTCTTCACAACACCATACATATGATTAAAACAAAATTGAATGTACTCACATTTATAATGAGGATCAAGAAAAACATCAACAAGCAAAAGGTAGTTAATTGCACCACTTTCCCAATATTTGTTAAACTTTAACTGCATTTTTGGTGTCATTCTTTGTATCACGAAGTCATCATTATGCCTCCACTTATTTAGTGATTTTTGAATACTAACCAACTTCTTAAAAAAGTGTTAGCAGTAACATGCAATGACCCAAAAAAGGAAAAAGTTGCATCATAGAAAGTCTTCAAAAAGCTAATAAAAACACGAGCACGTTGCCAATCAATCTCTTTGGGACATCCTTCCCCTTCACTAGATATGAGATTTAACACATATGCAGCCTCAACATACTCATAGCGATAAAATGCTTGCTCATATTTTTCAGCAACATCTAACATCAAATAAGTAGAGTTCTACCTAGTTGGTACATTAAGTATTAACATGGCCTTAGTGGATACACTCACTTCTTCAGCACACCTCTTAAAACTTGCAAATATACTTGGAGAAGACTTCATAAACTTACATGCATCTCTTATTTTTCTAATGGATAGGTCAATTTCTTTCAATCCATCACTAACAATTAAATTCAAAATATGAGCAGAACATTGAATATGCATGAACTCTCTATTCAACAAAGTATGCCCCTTCTAAACACTCAATGCTCTAGCTAAATATGAAATATCCAAGTTATTAGCACTTGCATTATCCACCGTTACACAATAAACTTTTGAAATCCCCCGTTCTTTTAAACAATTCTATAGGGTTATCCCTATGATTTCACCTTTGTGGTAAAAAATCAAACAAAATTTCAATATTTTTTATTCAACTCCCACCCTTCATCAATGTAATGAGCTGTGACACACATGTAATTCATATTTTGAATTGACATCCAAGTATCTATAGTAAGTGAAACCATTTGTTTATTTGTAGACAACACATGCTTCAACTTCTCCTTTTCATCATTAAACACATGCATGCAATATCTAGCAATAGTGACACGAGAAGGAATTTTAAAGTTAGGTTGAGCATCTTCCATGAACTTCCTAAACCCTTCATTTTCAACAAACATCAAGGCAAGTTGATCAATAATTATCATCTTTGCAAGTGCTATTAGAGTCTGCTATTGATTAAAATCAACAACTTTCATACTAACTTTATTAGGGTCACTCTCACTATCACTTCCAAAAACAATTGTCATTTGCTTTTTATCAACCTGCTTGTGTGGGTTTTTTACATTGTTGGAACACTGTCTTCTCAAGTTAGAGGTTCCATATATAGAACTAGCTGCTGCATACGATGCATTACAATACTTACAATAAGCCCTATCATCTTCCTTCTTAATAAAATGTTCCCAAACATTAGAAGGGGGTTTAGCAGCTTTTTTTTTTCCTTATCTCTGCTTGTGCAGATTCAGGTTGTTGTCCTTGCCCTTGTTGTGGTGGAGTTTCATGCCCCTATGGTTGTGAAGGAGCTTTTGTCCCTTGCTGTGATGGACTTTGACTATGACATGGAGAGGGAGTGCTAATTAATGGAATTGGAGATGAATCATTAATACTTCCTATACCACTTTTCTTTTCCAATTGTCTCATTTGCAAATTCTAAAGAACCCATCCACAATAAAAAAATAGAAGTGAAAGTAATATGGACCTATGATGGTATTAGGAAGAAAATGAATAGGAGAAGCAACTTAAATTAACAACTCTTAACCTGCACTTGAAATATTGATTATAGCACTTTGTTATTTCAAAAGATTAAACATGTAATAGTTTAAAAAATTGTAGTAAATTTTCAATAGAGTAATCAAAAGACAAAACTCAACTACCTAGTACCTACTTTTTGAAAATTATTAGCAAATGATATAACTGAGGGTCTATACCTTTGTGAGGGATCATATAAAATGTTTCCTATCTTTTTCAAAGTATATACCTTTATAAAAAAAAATTAACTTTACTATGCATACACTTTTCACCAATCCTATGGGTTAATCTCGAGTCTCTAGATGGAACAAGGTTTCACAATTAAAGCATATATCACAAAAAGATTAAAAAAATCACACAAGAAAGGGCTTGATGGTTAATAACCAGTTACAATGAAGGCAAGATTAGTCGACAATCATGAGTAATGTCATTTTACTTGATTCTTCTTTATTCCATCCCTTTTCAACCATGAAGCTTGGGGGGGGGGGGGGTGTTCTCATTTTTCCATTAACTGAACTCTATTAAAACTTGCTCAAATAATTATATGAAGATGACAATGTTTATCAATACAAAATTAGTATTTATGACACGCACAACACACAATCAAAAAATAAGTGATATATAAAAAGAGTTGTTAATTATGTTGGTTGGTGAAGAAAATTCATGATGCAATCCTCTCTAGGAAGGGACCAGCTACCAGAGCCATGAGCAAGAGGCTCCAAGAGGATTGGGCTAGAGCAACTAAAAAAGACCCTAGGGTTCTCATGAACCTTAGGGTTGATTTTTGAGCCCAAGGGTCAAGGTTGGGTCCACTCTTCTTTGTAAATATTAAAATATGTTTTTCTTTCTTTTAGGCCTTGTATTTTGGCCATTCTAGTAGTATAGGGTTTTAGCCTTATATTTAAGGGCATTTTGAGTAGTCTTTGTAGTAGGGACTTTTTTTGTATTTTCATGTATTTCTAGAATGGGGGTGAGCTTAGCTATTATAGGGGGTGTGTAGCTAAGCTCTAGCTTCTCAAGGAAGCTTCTCAAGGAGGTGAGCTTAGTTATTAGAGGGGTGTGTGTAGCTAAGATCTAGCTTCTCAAGGAAGTTTTCTCAAAGAAGCTTCTCAAGAAAGTTTTCTCAAGAAAGCTTCTCAAGGAAGCTACCTCGTCTATAAATAGAAGCATGTGTAACACTTGCTGTAACTTTGATGAATGAAAGTCTTGTGAGACACAAATCAAAGTTCAACTTCTCTCCTTCTTTTACTCCTTCAATTTTGTGCTCCCCCCTCTCTCTTTCTTTTCCTCCATTGAAGCATCCTCTCCAAGCTTCTTATCCAAGGCATATTCTTGGTGGTGAAGCTCCTTCTTCCATGGTTTATTCCCTAGTGGATGGCACCTCCTCTCACCTCTTCTCCTTTGTCTTCTGCTGCATCTCCATGGTGGAAATCACCATTGAAGGACCTCATTGAAGCTCAAAGATCCAGCCTTCATAGAAGCTTCACAAGCAAGCTTCCATCAATTCAAGAGTTGGAAGTGAATGTAAAGAAACATGAGACATGGTTTGTTGTGAAGTGAAGAGATTGTTACCTGCTAACTGAGAAACAAAGTGGCAGCCCTAAAGCGCACAACACAACACAACATAGCATGGGTTCTCCTTTCAGTTTGGGTTTGGATGATTTTTATAACTATTCAAAAATTAGGTTAAATTCAAATTTTAACCCTATATAAGAAAAAAAGAGCTTTTGATTTTATCCCAACACGAGAAAATATTTTGAAATTAGTTCATGTTATATATAAAGAACAAACACTACTAGAATTTATAAATTTAACATCACAGGATTAACATCGGTTTTTCAAAAAACCGATGTTTGTAGAAGCAAGCTTCATGATGATGAATCAAGTTGATTCAAGTAGTTTTGATGATGACAAAGATTATGACAAAAAGCCCAAGAGAATGATTTCAAGATTGAGTCAACAAGTTCAAGATCAAGTTTCATGAGAAGAAATCAAGAAGATTCAAGAATCAAGAGAAGTTTGATTTCAAGATTCAAGAGAAGATGAATTCAAGATTCAAGAGAAGAAATCAAGAAGACTTCACAAGGGAAGTATTGAAAAGATTTTTGAAAACACAAACATAGCACAGTTTTGTTTTTCAAAAGAGTTTTTCTCAAAATTTTCTTAGTTACCAGAGTTTTTACTCTCTGGTAATCGATTACCAGTTTCCTGTAATCGATTACCAGTGACAAAGTTTGATTTCAAAAGCTTTTAACTGAATTTGCAACGTTCCAATTGTTTTTTAAAATGGTGTAATCGATTACAATATATTGGTAATCAATTACCAGTGTATCTGAACGTTAAAATTCAAATTCAATTGTCAAGAGTCACATCTTTTCATAAAATGCTTTGTGTAATCAATTACATGGTTTTGGTAATCGATTACAAGTGATAAGTTTTGAATAAAAATCAAGAGATGTAACTCTTCCAATGGTTTTCTCAAGATTTTCTCAAGGTTATAACTCTTCCAATGGTTTTCTTGACCAGACATGAAGAGTCTATAAAAGCAAGACCTTGACTTGCATTTTATGTACTTGAAATAACTTTTTATATATACTTTTGAACATCTTCTTGAACTTCTTCTTCTTCTTCCTTTGCCAAAAGCTTTCTAAGTTTTCTGGTTTCCAAACCTTGTTCTTTCACAGAAAACAAAAGTGTGCTATTCATCTTTTTCATTCTCTTCTCCCTTTGCCAAAAAGAATTCGACAAGGACTAACCGCCTGAATTCTTTTTGTGTCTCTCTTCTCCCTTTTCCAAAAGAACAAAGGACTAACCGCCTGAATTCTTTTGTGTCTCCCTTCTCCCTTTTCAAAGAATTCAAAATGACACAGTCTAAGAATTCTTTTGATTCTTCCCTTTCCCTTAATCAAAAGATTTCAAAGGACTAACCACCTGAGATTTCTTTTGTTTCCCCTTCACAAAGTTTCAAAGGACTAACCGCCTGAGAACTTTGTCTTAACACATTGGAGGGTACATCCTTTGTGGTACAAGTAGAGGGTACATCTACTTGGGTTGTTGTAACTGAGAACAAGAAAGGGTACATCTCTTGTGGATCAATTCAAGTGGAGGGTACATCCACTTGGTTGTTCAAAGAGAACAAGGGAGGGTACATCCCTTGTGGATCTTTCCTTGTAAAGGCTTTTACATGGTTGAAAAGAAATCTCAAGGACCGCAGGTCGCTTGGGGACTGGATGTAGGCACGGATTGTTGCCGAACCAATATAAATTCTTGTGTTTGTCTTCTTCTTCCCTACACTCTTTAATTTCCGTTGTGCACTTTAATTATCACTTTTACTTTTGGTTAAGTTTCTATTTTTTTCTTTACTTTCTTAACATTATAGTAAAAGCCTAATTGAATTTAGTAACATTAATAAGGATAGATTTTTAATTAGTAAAGGTTCATTAATAATTAATTCAACCCCCCCTTCTTAATTATTTCGAGGCCACTTGATCCAACAATGTTAACAAGAGCACGGTGGCATGTTTGTAAATAAGTTGAGTTAGTTAACATCGGTTTTGTCAAAATCGATGTTAACTAGTTGAGGTTAACATTGGTTTTTTTTAAAAGAACCGATGTTGTGCTATCCATAGATTAAAACCCCAATTCAGTTTTTCCCCCGTGCGCTCAAACCCTCTTTCTCCTTTCTCCTTCCTCCTCACCCTGTCATTGCCGCAAACTGCACTACTGAACCAACAACTGGCGTGCCGCTCAACCTGCAATTGCGCTGCAACTACTGCAAACGAGTTAGGGTTCGTCACTGTCGCGATTGAGGTATGTGACTGCTTGTTTTCTGATTCACTTTGATAGTGGGGCATTTGAATAGTCTTTGTCGTCGACCACATTGTGAACAAACATCATTAAATGAGCATGAGTGTGTGCATAACAAATACAATTTGGATTCACTCTCAATCATGGCCACTTATCAGTTCTTTGAATACCTTTGGCTCTACACTTGAGAGTGGAGTTCCAGTGGTTCTTAACGGTGTTATCGGTTTGGTTCCAGTGGCCCAACTGTTACCGTACTAGGCATGAGCCGCGATAATGGTGATGTAAGCTCCATTGGAGCTTGTAGGCCTAGGATCTTCTTCATCAATGGATTCCTTTGCTTCTTAGAAGATGAATGGCAACGGCATGGAGAAGGAAGAGAGAGAGGAGATGCCACACTAAGGAGAAGATGAGTCTAGAAGAAGCTCACCACCATAGGAGGCCATGGATAAGAGCTTAGAGGAAAAAGGAGATGAATGAAGGGAGAGGAAGAGAAGATCACAAAATTTTATGCTCTAAAAGAGCTCTGAAATCTGAAGTTTAATTTTCAAATGATCAAAGTTCCAAAAAATGCACACACATGACCTCTATTTATAGCCTAAGTGTCCCACAAAATTAGAGGAAAATTTGAATTTCTATTCAAATTTTACATGAATTTGTGGAGCCAAATTTTGGAGCCAAAATTTCACTAATTATGATTAGTGAATTTTAGCTATGGTTCAGTCCACTAATCCAAGATCAAGTCCAAGATTCTCCACTAAGTGTGCTTAGGTGTCATGAGGCATGTAAAGCATGAAGGACATGCACTAAAGTGTGACTATATGATGTGACAATGGGGTGTAGCAAGCAAATGCTCACTTCCCCCTCTAAAATTTAATTGGATTGGATTGGGCTTCTCCCAATTCAATTAAATTTATTTCTCAACACACACATCAAATATTCACTTAATGCATGTGAAATTACAAAACTACCCCTAATACAAAAACTAGTCTAGGTGCCCTAAAATACCAGGGCTAAAAAATACTACATTTCAAGGGTACCCTACCTACATTATGGAGCCCTAAATACAAGGCCCAAAAATAATGAAATCTTAATCTAATATGTACAAAGATAAGTGGGCTCATACTTAGCCCATGGGCCCAAAATCTACCCTAAGGCTCATGAGAATCTTAGGGCCTTCTCTTGCATCTCTGGCCCAATCTTCTTGGAGTCTTCTATCCAATGCCCTTGGGAGGTAGGATTGCATCAGATGGTGTCGTCCTCTTGGGCCGAGAAGGGGCAGTGCTCCACGATGGGGCTAAGCTGATTGCACCATCGGAGTTGGCACAACTTAAAACTTAAAACTTATGCTTGTTACTTCCATTCTATTGAGAAAAACTTAAAACTTAGTTAGAGGAATGCATGTACTAGTAATGGGACAAAGGAGGGAGTGTTGTTCACTTGTTTGGGTTTATATATATGTGTGGACAGAGTGATGATGATGATTATACTTAAAGGTGCATGCAGCATAGAATTATATATAATTATAATTAATGGCTTGAAATGAATGAGATTAGGGACAAGGGGTACTTCCAAGAAACTGGGTTTATGTATAGTTGGTGTGTGCATGCCAACTAGGTTGGGGGGGGGGGGGGGGGGCTCCCTACCATAAATACAATTTCGATTCACTCTTAGTCATGGCCACTACTATAGGAACTGCAATGCCACATTCACTGTGGTACTATATAGCACTTACAATTCCAACGAGGTGCATGAATGATATCATCTATGCCTCTTCACTTGGTTTTAATTTCCAACACAACAAAATAACTATTTTTGCTGAAAGTTCTGGGCTAACAACATGTTACTTTTCAGAGGTTTAGTTTGTTGAGCAGTGGAAGTTTGTATACTATATGCATTTTTGTTTATGATTGTTTTTAAATATATAAAATAGGAAATGAGTAGTTGTGAACGAAGGTGTGATTAAAATTTAAAGCTTTCTCATCTGTAACTTAGATATAGTTCTATTGTTGCCTTTCACTACAGTGAAACTGTTGTTTCCCAAGATTTTAATATTATTCTTTTCATTCTTGCTTAGTACTTATTTCTTTTGTTTCATGTGACAAATTAGGCAGACCCATGCCCTGAGATGAGATGTCTCGGGCAATACACCATAAATTAGTAGCAGTAAATATGGAATAATAAATTAAAGATGCAAAGATCATACTTGAATTGAAATATAAGTGGCCTAATTTTGTTTCAGTTCTAAACATAGCTTAGAGCCAAAATCTTTTTCCACTCCTAATTAAGTTGTTGTTTTTATATTTTCTAACATTTTAGTTATATTTATTTGGTCACAGGTTTTCTTTTGCTGACAAATTTCAAGAGTTTTGAAAGGTACTCTTAGTCACAATTGGCTAAGGAATTTCAATCATTAACCAGTTTCCTTTTCACCAGTGTAGGTAATTTCTAACACACATACTACTGTGAAGAAAATGTAATCGTTGTGCTGCAATTTCTCTACCAAATTTTGTAACACTGGAGTCATTCATAAATTCAGTGGTACATGTATTTATTCACAATCTACAAGGCTAAATTTAATCACTATAAACAAGAACAACAACAAAAAAAGAAGAAAAAAAAACATCATGCGTATTTTTGTCAACATGTGTTACTAGTGGTTCTTATTTCAAATTAAACAAAAAAATGTTTAAGATGTAATGTATCATATAGTGAAAGCATACAAACTGGTGAAGTCATTGCCACTAATACTAGTCAATAAAGTTGCTTTGTTTGGTAAGTAGTAAGCACAGAGTGAGTGATTGAGTGTGGTGGCCACAACTAATCAGTATTTTGTATCCTGTGCAATGTGATTGAGTGTAGTGGCCAGAACTAATTAGTAAGCAGATAGTGAGTGAGTCACTGAGTGCAACATAAATGAGTCTTTGGCTTTTTTACTAATGACTATTTTGTACCATGTGCAATGTGCTTCCTGCTATCAATGGCCTTCGAGTAATTTTTTAAGGTATCTCTCTTTAGAGTGGCTCCACAATCCAATCTCAATCTTTGTTCATTGGTAATTATTAATTGTAGATGCTAATTAGTCACTAGAGGGGTAGTTTCTAATGCATTTTTAATAAAGGATGTGTTCTAGTATTAAGATCATATTACTAATCAAAACATGTAGAAAGGTGTGTAATTGTTAGATCCTTATGCAATAAAGTGGCAATAAAATGCGTGCTACATAAGTTGCAGAGATGAAAACACATCTTTCTTAACTATATGCAGGCTGTTACTATCTACTCGGTGTAGATGGTAAGTTATAGCAAGCTAAGCTAACAAAACTGAAATAGGATCCAAGTGTAAAGCCCTACTTTTTCATACTTTTGGTAGGAACTAGTTAGTTAAGCCCAAATAGGACTATTGTAACATCGTATTTTGAGGTGTTAGTTTTATAAATTTTTGTAGCTTATTTGAGCATGTACTGAAATAGGCCTCATTCTGGCCAGATTGAAAGAAACTTAATGCTCAAATCATGGATAGTCAATGCCAGGAATTATTGGTGTTTGTCGAGTGCTACCTAATATTCATTATTCAACTAAGATTTATTTTTACCTGAAGTTTTTGTGTGTTTTTTCTTTGGTTGGTAAACTAGACTTGTTGTGGACTAAGATTTATTTGTTTAATCTAAAGATTGTTATTTAAAAGTAATATTATTCATCCTGAGATGTTTGTTCTTGCATTTGTGGTGTTTTGTGTCTTCTTGTGTAATTAAATGATATTTATTTCTTTATCGCAGGAGCCTTGCCTATTCTCCCAGATACAAATTTATAACAAGTATGTGCTTGAGTGGGAAAACAAGAGTGGTAAGGCCTGGGTCCGCTCTCTCCCTGAAGTCTTATCCTATCAAATTCATAAGAGGTCGTGGAGTATAGCCCTTGAGGTATGTCATCACCATGTTGTGCTTCAAAAGAAAATTACCCTTTCCTTTTCTTTTTTGTTTTACTTTTTCTCTCTCTTGTGTTTGTATAACTGCACTTGTTAATTGAATGCTTGAATTTTGATATTCTCATGCCTAATTAATTGAGGGTCTTTTGGTTGTGATGATATCATTTGGCTGTTACATTAGTATGTCACTACCACCTTCACCTTTTTTTAAGTTAAAAAATTATCCATAATGGTCATATACACCTATAGAGAGAGAAAGACAGAGAAGAGAAAATTGTTTTGGACTTCAGCTTAAGTGGATAAATCCAAGAGTGATGTAGGCCAGGGGTAGGACCCCACAAGTTACTAAAATTTAGTTCAAGAGTCTCAGTATAATTAATTAATTAATTAGTTATGGCGAACAATTGTTGTCCCATTCAGTTGGAGCCTAGGACACTGGATTAGTTGGACCCCGCAATGTCTAATTAATGATCGTGCATGTAACTTAGTGTTACCTATTGTTTCTTTCTTAATTATAATATAGCTAATTCTCCATGTTTTTCATCGAGTTTTTAGAACTTGGAAGGAATCTGAAGTACATTAAAGAGGGTACCTTAATGTTCTATTTTGTATCTAGATAATTAAATTAAGAATTGCTTATTATTTTTCTCAATTCATTACTTTTGTGGTTTCAATTCGTTAAACTTGTCCAGCTCAATTGACTGGGCTATGTGTTTGAGTTCTTATAAATCCTTTAATATCTATATTTGATTCTCGCGGATAAAAAAATAAATTCATTAGACTTGTCCATGTGTCATGGTCATTGAATTGCTCGTGTTAATGTGAAGTAATTTAATAGACTCTTAGGCCCTGGGACTATTGGCCTAGCCCAAATAGTTTATGTGTGTTCAGGCGAGAGTGCAACACAGCTAGTGTGCGGTGCGATTCGTGAGACGTGAGTTGCACCTCTCATAGGTAACTTCCCTTTTGCACTCTCTCTATTCGAAAATCTTAACTCCAGAGAGTTCTTTGTTAAAATGCAATTTCAAATTTAGTTGCTTAATTTCTACTGAATGAATCAATGTCTAATAAAACCCTTGGAATCTCAGCACGTGACAGTTTTTTTTTCCGATTTGTCGTCAATTTTTTTGTTTCTTCTCAATCTTTTTTCCCCTGTGAGAAAATCAAGGACTGTGCTGTTTAGTTGGATGTGCAATCCTTGAATGAACTATGGAGAAAATAAACAAAAACACTTGCTCTAGTTGAGAATGAGCATTTTGATAGAGCTATGTTGTGTGATGAAATTAAGAAGAATTATACGACGTGGATATGACATAGTGAATTGACAGACATGCAGAGTGGGTCCCAATCTGAACCGTTTAATGTAGAAATGGGAGATCTCTTGGAGGATATGATTCGTGACCTTGGACAAGAGTCTTTTCAGCAAGCACATGCCCCTATGTATGATACATTGCAAACTAATTCAAAGAAACCTTTGTATCTGGGGTGCAAGATTTCCTTGACGTTGTTGTCGGCGGTGTTAAGTCTGGTTAATGTGAAGGCCAGATATGAGTGGAGTGACAAAAGTTTTAGTTCGCTGCTTCAAGTAGTGCATGATAAGCTTCTAGGCAAAGAAGATACTATGTTCGATGGGTATGAAGTATTAGAAGATTCATGCTTGCCCGAATGATTGCATATTGTACAGACATGAATTTCAAGAAATGCCGAAATGCCCTAGGTGTGGGGTATCACGGTACAAAGTCAAGGATGATGAGGAGTGTAGTAGTGATGAAAACTCAAAGAAGGGCCCGCCAACGAAGGTGTTGTGGTATCTTCCCATCATTCCAAGGTTTAAGTGTCTATTTGCTAATGGAGACGACGTAAAAGACCCGACATGGCATGCAAATGGGAGAAACTGTGATGGAATGCTCCATCATCCGGCTGATTCCTCGTAGTGGAAGAAGATTCATTAATCATAGCCCTTTATTGAGTGATTCTTGCATAAATGTATCTTTAAATCTCTATACTTGAATGGAACCAACCAAAACAATTGATCAAGAGAACCAAATAAAGGAAGAAAGAATAGAAGAGCAAAGGCCAAAACAAAAACCAACTAGTATCAGCATCTATATATCCAAAATATCATGAATATAACATCACCAAGCCATTTTAGCCTACACAAATCTTATAATAATCCTATCATAATCATAATTTGAAGTGGGGATAATTGCAGGTACAGTTCTACAAATTCAACTTTGATTTTATTACATTCATCAACCAAGCAAGGTCAATGGTATCTCCACAGAAAGAAAAGAGCTACAAGTGAGATAGTTACCTTCTCTAACTAGCATAAGATTGCTTCAATGATGATTTGAGATATAGCACGTCACTACTGGAAAAAAGGCTTTTTACGACGGCTGTAACACATATTCAAAGACAGTTATGAACCGTCTTTGAAGCCAACGTCGTTAAAAGTCGACGATGGTTCCACAAAAAATCGTCTTAAAAAAGATACATTTCTAAGATGGTTTTTAAAAGAATCATCTTAGAATCATTTTTTAAAAAAAAATTAAAAAGTAGTGAAGATTCTAAGATGGTAATCTGAAAAACCGTCTTAGAAAGTAAAAATTTGAGGATTCTAAGACGGTTTTTATACCCTTCTAAGATGGATTTGTTTAGAACCGTCGTAGAATGTAATTTTTTTAAAAAAAATAAAATAATAAAAATATTATCATTAAAAAATTGAACATCTTACACCAGCAAGGACCTGATTAGAAATAATAAAGTAAATTGAACTAAACTTTTCATATAAGCTAAAATAAACTTATATACTTAATTTTTTATAAACATAGGCTAACAACAAAAAAGTGAAGATAAAATATATATAAATCAATAATTATATAATTTTTTCTGAATAGATAAAATGATTAGCACAATAAGTACATTATATATTAAGATAAGCATGTTGGTAATATATATACCTGGGTGATGTTGGTAAAGGTAAGCATGAGATTGAGTCTTTGAAGCCAACTCTATATACTTGGAGCATAGGTTGCAACACATTCCAGTTGAATGCTGAGAGGACCGATTCTGGGTCTCGTCCTCCAAGCCCGAAAAATTCCTACACCATAACTTTCTTTGATTAGTATAAATTATAAAATTTAATATTCAACTATATACTATCTTCTACTTTGATTAATTAGTTTACATGTGAACTCAATCATGAGAATTGATTTAGTCAATCTGAATTAAGTTTGTAAATTGTACAGTTTATAATATATATATATATTCATAAATATATTGAATTAAGTTTGTAAATTGTAAAGTTGATGTACATGTATGTATGTACAAGATTAACTAAGTCTTTAGTTTTTAAAGATTTTTTAAATTCATTTCTTAGTAAAAAAAATTGATTGGTCTAGTTTTTTTAATTTTTTCCTATTAAGATTGTTGGTTCTTGAACAAAAGTTTAAGCAGTCTTAATTTTTTTTAATTTGATTTTCATCTAAAAAAATCTGTTAAACAAATGAAAATAAAAGAATTCAAACTTCTCTTCATAAATTAAAAATCAAATTTTTAAAAAGTTATAGAGACTTTGACAGCAAAGTCTAACTTTTGTTCAGAAAAAAATCTTAACGGATAAAAATTTAAAAACTAAAAGCCTAACTAGCACTTATGTATATATAATTACCTCATGTCGCAACCTACCCTTTGGCGGGAGGGCGACGCGTGACTCGCGGGATGCGTGTTCCACGAAAGGAATACACGCGGAGTCGCCACCAACGGTTATTTGAGGAAAACGTCGAAAAACCGGAAAAGACGCGATCTACGAACTTTTAAGTGAAAGGTTCGGGAGTTGTATTTACGCACGGGGAAGGTATTAGCACCCCACACGTCCATCCCAAGGGACGGCAGCCTTTAATCGAATGTGCAAACATGACTTTGATTTTTATGTTCCCTTTTTATGTCTTTATATCCTTTATACCCTTTTTATATTTTTTTCTCTTTTTATGGTCGACAAGGGTGTTTCCCTTTGCTCCTACGTATTCCTCAATTGCGATGAGGAAATCAGACCTACGTAGTTCTTTCTTATGCGTGAATCAAGTGATTCTTTTTTACTTGAAAGGTGATCATTTTAAGGCGTTGGACCTTAAAAATGATCTATTTTACTTAGTAAGAAATTGAAATGATAAACTTTCAAAAACCTATTTTTGTGGACGAGCTTGACTAGGCAAGTTGATTTTAGCCTTAGTTTCACTTTAGTTATTAGTCAATTCGATTAAGAATGAGAAATCCCAAAGAGAAAACGTCCAATTGATTTTTTGCTTTATTTTACTAAAGGATATTTTATTATTTTTTATTTATATTTTTTTATTTACCTCTTTTTTTTTTGTTTCCGACGTGGTTGCGGCACGACCGATCGGTCGGAATTCATTTCAACCAAAGTTAACGGATAATACAATTCAAACGATCGGTGGAAATTTATTTTATTTTTAGGTTAAGCGAGAAATGACTTAAATAGAATGGCTTAAGCACGTCAAAAGGGGGTATAAAAAATAAATGAAACGAGAATAAAAAATACATGAAACAAAATGTGGACCACCACGGGTACATAGAATGAATCGAAAAGCTTGGTTTGAGGTACTTACCCGTTGAAGACTGAAGAATGATGAAGAATGAATGAAGAACGTCGAAGAACGGTCGAAAATCTTCACGAAATCACTCACGGAAACGTTACGGAAACGTTACGGAAGCGCCTCGGCTTGGATTTTCTACACGGAAACAATTTTCCTAAGCAAATTCGAAAGAGAGAGAAGTGCTTAAGGGGCTGAACCCTTTTCTACTTCACTTCTCCCCCTATTTATAGAAAATTGGGGGAGAAGCTTGCCACCTAGCTCGCCCAGGCGAGCAGGGTTGCTTCCTCCAGAAGCAACAGCCTTCTGGAGGAATCTTCTGGAGGGCCCAAGTGGGCCTGATTGCTATTTGCACCCCCATTTTTACTAAATACACCCCCTGCCTTTTTTTTTGGTGATTCTTTTTTTCGTAAAGTTACGGAAACTTACGAATTTCGTAACGATACTTGTTTTCTTTCCGTAATTTTACGGAACCTTGCGGATCACATAATCATCCCCTTTTTGACTTACGGAATGTTACGGAACCTCACTAATTGTGCAACGATGCTTCCATTTGATTTCCGGTGTGTCACGGAACCTTACGGATTGTGCATCAATATTTTCTTTTGATTTCCGGCATGTCCCGGAATTTCCCAAATTGCCTAATGATGGGTGCCAAGCACCTCACAAGGACCAAACAAAAGTTGCATGTCATCAAGCAAAGGTCCCCGGACGAAATTAGGGTATGACACCTCAATTCAAGGAAGTAACACCTGATAATGCTTTTTTCTATTGTTATAGTTTGATTAAAAAGTTCCACGTAGATGCTGAAAGTTCACTTTTGCAATTAATATGCAGAATTATAGCATGATTTTTCATGCAAAAAAACACCAATAAAGTTTAATCTAAGGATGAAAAACAAAGTTTACAATCCAAAGTAAAGTAAATTGTTTGGTTCCTCTTTCTAAAATCATGGTTTAAAATGCATGGGAAACTAAAAACATAAAACATACCAGTATTCATCATTAGAGCAGCAATGTAAGTTGTTTTACCACCAGGTGCAGCTCTGCAAAGGGCATAAACTTCTTCAGCAAAATAGAAGCTTTGCAAAAAAAAAAAAAAACATGTTCTATATTGCTACTCAAACCAATATGTCTTAGAATATGTAGCAAAAACTATTGCATATGATATGATAAGTATAATTTTAAGGAACTGTAAATTGCCACATGCACACTGCAAACATTAGCTTAGAGTTTGATGAGAAACTCATGTAATAGGCTCCCAATCACACTGCGAACAGATAGAAGTTCTCTCTAGCATTTGCATACAAAGGTCATTTTAATAAGCCATAGTCCATAGACAATGATTCATACTTACGCCATATCAACAACTCGTTCCTTCTCTTGAGGAGCCAAAGCCATAAAGGGCAAAAAAGAGCTTGCACTTTGTAGCTACAAACAGTGAAATAACTAGTAGTAAGTGCATCATAAAATATAAAATGAAATGCAATAGTAAATAGCCACCTACCGTGTAGAAACCAGCCATATACTCAGGAGTGGCACCAATAGGCACTTGAGAATCATACACCACAAGTCCAACCTGTGAATAAAAACAATATCATCCAGGTTTCTTATTAGATTGTTGCTAGTATTCATGATAACAACAACTACACATCAACAAAAAGTTTAAATAACAAAAAAGAAATAAAAGGACAAAAGAAAACTTAAGACATGAATCCTTTACCGTTGACCATTTGCTTAGAGGATCCAAATTTACTCCCCTATTTATCAAAACATCCGCCAAATCCCATCTGCGTGTCTGAATGAATGCAGAAGAAAAATTTAAACTCTTGGTGGGAAACATGAATAAATTCACATTAACTTATTAATCCAAAATGACAGAAAAGGACATGCGACCTTCAATGTATTAGTCCTCAGACATATAGGACGTGGCTTTTCAAAGGCTTCAATCAGTTCCATAAGTTCAACAACTGGAAACATTAGAGACAAAACAAAATACAAAGTTTTCATGCAAACCCTCCACTAGAGCAAGGTAAAAAAATGGACACAAAGGAGCAATAGCAATTGGGAAGAAATCAAAGTTCAAAATATTAGCAATAATAATAATGATCATACCAACCTCCACTAGAGCACCAATTAGGAACTCATTGTAGCCATAGTAGGTACATAAATCTTTCTTAAGCTGTTAAACATACTCTTTTCTGATTGACCCGTCTTGCCTGAAAGCCTTAAAATTTGAAAGAACATGAACAACTAGAGAAACAAACACATTTAAAACAATTACAACATCTTCTACAAAAGAGCCCAAGGAATGTTCATGACAACAGTCTAATAGTCAACAACAGAGTAAACATATTCTCTTTGGTTCTCCTCTGGAGATTGGAAAGATCAGGTGGGCGGAGAGCCTCCTCCTCAAGCTCCTAGCAGGAAGAAAAAACATTTTAGCACATATTCCAACAACCAATAATGTAAAAAAATAAAAGGATCAACTTTTGACCATGTTTAGATGAAACAACTTAACTAAGCCTTGTTTAACAAGAGCTCAACTTGAAAAAGAAGCTAATTTACAAAGCTAAAAAGAAAATATAATAGGATGTAACTCATTTTCATAAGCATGGCCAAAAAAACACATACTAAATGCTTACATGAAACTCTAAAATTCCAAAACAGCAAATAAACAATATAGAAGCTTTTCCAAAATTCAAGCACTCACATACTTACAAATAGCTTATTTTGCATTTAAAATATCTTTTTTATTAAAAAAAATACACTCATTACAAAAACACTGTCCAATGATTTAAGAAACTTAAAACAAGCCATAAAGCTCACACCGAAAAATGAAAAAAAAAATTGAAACCTCTTTGGTAGGCAATCTGAACTCATTAGACTCTTGGTTGATGTTGAGCTGCATTTCGGCATCCGTGTCCTCTTCCTCTTTCTCTTTCTCTTCATCAATAGCTCTCGACTTCTTTTCAGTATTACCATCATCCGAATCGTCATCCCTTGCTTGAGAAACACCAGCGTGGACGGTGGCAGCGGGAACCAACCGGAGGCGGAGCGGTGGCTCTACGCCGCGAACAAGCTCCTGAGCACACGTGACCTACACAGCGCGCTCCTTTGCAATCCGCGTGTGAGTCAGACCTGACCTACGAGACCTCGGAGCACCTCCTAACGGTGATCGACACGCTCATCGTCGGTGAGTCGCGGATCAATGACCACCACCGTGATTGGTAGAGGATCCTTCAAATCCTTCGCTACACCACCAACATGGACCACATTGGTGCCCAGTATCGCCGCCTCGTGCTCCTCCTCGACCCTCACCACAACATGTACACCTTCGCCAGCCACGCCTTCTCCCTCATCAACGATGCCTAGTCCGTGCTCTCCATTCCCGCCAAGAAAGCCATGTACGACTGCGAGCTTCACTTGTTCACCACTCCGATGCCGCAACATTATTCTCTTCCCCCGCAGCCTCAACCCACACCGAGGCGGAACCCTAGATCCAGGGATGGTTAAAGTCGGGGTGGTGGTCACCCTATACGAAGATCATGGTTTCGGTGCGGAGAGGTGCAGCAAGAAAGAACTCGCGCGACATTTTGGGAACCCTAGAGCTAAGAATACAGAAAAACCTATTAAAAAAAGAGAATATAAATAAAGTGGGAGCAATATATTAAAAAAAGAGAAAAACATTCTAAGACGGTTCTTGATGAACCGTTGTCATTCCGCTGTCGTAAAAAATGCTTTTTCTAGTAGTGCATACTCCGTAAGAGCAAATGAAAATTTTGATGATTAGTGTTAATTTATGCATGTAAAGAGAATAAGGAAGTTGTTGATAAAAGAAGAAAGTAAGAAGAACTAGCTTCCTCAATGTCAACGTTGTGTATTGAAGGACCACTGCCTAATTAAAAAGTATATTGATTTATACGTATAAACTAATACGCATTTTTATAATTTTATGATAGAACCATTTAATAATTTAATAATAATATGTTAGGAATTATTTATGGTGATCTCAACAAATGTTTATTGTCAGTGTTATCCATATACATTCACGTCGTTGGAAACAACCAGAATTAATCAAGTTTTCAGCAAGATAGTTGAAAGAAGACCGCCTTAATTATCAATAATTAAAATTCAATAGAGATGTTTTAACTTACCTTTCAATTAATGTATTTTTCATTAGGTTTACAAATATACTTAGCTGACTTTGTTAATGAATATCTATAGTTATTTATAAGTTATTTTGTGTTTTTATTACATTGGGTTTATTTATCCAATGTTTTCTAAGATAAACTTCGTGTCCAATGTGTTACTTAATGAATTTTGTCCAAAGTTTTTGAGAAAATCTAGCATCTAATGTCCTACGGTGTATCTTGTCCGACGGGATAAGGAAAACTTATACTTCAATTTATATTTATCCTAAGTTTTCCTTCATCCAAACACGAAAGGTGAACGTATACTATGTTCCATGATGATTGTTCAAAAAGTTTTATCTATTTTTTTTGTTCCCTCATCTTTCTCAAATATTTCATTATTTGAATTTCGAGTGTGTATATTAAGGTAGTACTAGGGGTGGGTAAACGGGCTGGCTCGTCCTGCGTAAGACCCACCCGCATAAGCTTGCATTGGCAGTGGATTGGGCCAGCCTGCCTCGCACTCTTATACGAATTTAAAATATTGGTCCGCCCCCGCCCCGCCAACCCAGCGGGCCAAACGGACTGGTCTGCGGGCTTATTTTTTTATAAAAAATATAATTTTAAAATAAATATATATTTTCTCTTAAAAAAATAGCCAATTACACTCAATTATATATATATTTTTTAAATTTTTTTAATAAATGTCTAACAAATACTTAATTACTAAAGTTTTAACACAACCAAATAATTTTTCAACATAAATGCAAAGAAATTTTGGACTGGGCTTTTAAGATTAATTGGGTTTGGGTTGAGTTTAACTGGTGGTTGCGGGTTTGTGGGCCAACCTGCGGACCCCACAGGCCAAACCCACATAGCTCGCGGATTATGCGGTGCAGGCCTAAAATTCTATATAGCCCTGGATTTTTTTTTAAAATTGGTCCATAACCCATGCGGACCGATCTATGGACCTGAGCTCGCTTACCCACCCCTAGGTAGTACAAGGCACAATCTGAATATACTCTACAAAGTGTTTTTTGTACAAGTAGTGAAAAAAAGGTGAATGCTTGCTTAGAAAAAGGACAATACCTTTTGTCTTTCTCTCCCCACCACAAGCCGACACATAGCAAGCATACATATGTTGTGTCTAAATAGAAAACTAGAAGGCTCTCACTCTCAGAGTGGTGTCTTCCATTGAAGCCTATATATACAAGATTGAAACTTTAAAGAAGATGGTTGATATTAACAAACTGCAGAAAAATTCAATAGAACAATGACTCTTAGAAAAGCTCTCATATTTAGACAATACTCTTTGATACAGAAAGGTCCACATTTTGCTTAGCAGAGTTAGATTATTTGTGTTGTAATTGCTTGTCTTCAGTTTGTGAGTTGATTTTATTGTAAATCTTCAAACAATTCTATTTGAGAAAGCTCATAATTTCCTGGTGAGTAATGAATACTTGAGTTGGCTTACAATCTCAACATGAGATTGTGTTAGTGTCAAAATTGGCCTAGAGAATATTGTTGTAGGTTAGAAGTAGCAGAGAAAGAATACTTGGTGTAATCAGTTATAGATTTGTGAAACCTTTCTCCGATCAAAGGAGAACAGGACATTGCTCATATTAAAAGAACCAATATAAAACAAGTGTTTTTATTCTTGTGCTAACGTTCTTTTTTTGTCCACTCACGTTTACATCTTTGGACAAAACGATTTTGAACCCGTTTTCTAAAGTTATATTTGTGAACTGATTTCAAAAAAGTTTTTAAGTTCAATTTTCACAAACACATATTTTATCCTCCCTTCTAGTGTATTCCATTTATTTCAATAACTTTATATATCATTTTTAAAGGAATGCAACCTAAACCATGACACCCCAAAATAAATAACAATATTATAGAAAGTCCCCATATTCATCTATATTGTTAAAACCTTCCACTAATCAGAACCCTTCGTATGTAGTTTTTTCTAAGACCTCGATAAACAACTCAACTACTTTCAGGATCATTGGTTGTCCCCACAAATCAACACAAGAATTTTTATTGTGCTTTGTCTTCACTCACACACTTTTTAGGAAACTTCCCAAAAGAGCACCCATCTCATAATTGATCCAAGCCAAGCATGCTTAACTATGAAGTTCTTAAGTGATGGGCTACTGAAAAGTAGATGCATCTTGTTGGTATAAGTTATACCAATTAATTCCTTTAAGTCATCCTCAACTATATAGTTTCATACCTGCATAACATCTAGATCCCTCTCATTCCAGTGTGATTCATCTAGGTGTTACATGTCCACTAGCTTCCGCCTAGATCCCCGAGTTACACCATATTAGGAGAGATGTTTACTCTAATATCGTTTGTAATGCCCTTGATTGTTAATGTCTCAATGGTTTACACTCTATGGTATTTCACTCGGTGACACTTCACTCAATATTCTTGTTTATCAGAACCCTCCACCAATTAAAACCCTTCATAGGTAACCATTTCAAGATCTCAACAACCAGCCCAACTGCATTCAAGATTATTGATTGTTCCCATAAACAACACGAGACTTTTCAGCATGCTTGGTCCTCACTCACACGCTTTCTAGGAAACTTCCTAAAAGACCACTCATCCTATAATTGCTTCATGTCAAACACGCATAACTATGGATGGTTTTGAGAAAAATTAAACTAATTATTGTATTTTTGGTTTATGTACCCAATCATACTCATTCCCTTCCAATTTCATATAACACACCCTCTCATGCATATAGTATTCAATTTTGCCTCTTAGACACAAATAATATTGGGTTTCGAGCCAAAAACTAATTGTTGTAGCTTACTTTTGTTGACCCTTCCTCCTAACCCCTTTTATGTTGCATGTTATAAACTCTATGAACATACTACTTAGTTCCCTACCTTGCCAACATTCATGAACTCTTCATTGCCCTTGTCCTTAATCTCTCCTGCCTCCACATATCTATCTTCCTCTTTGCGTGAACTAATTTTGACCGCATAACTATACTGCATGGTTCTAAATTGCAGTTGCGGTTACAATTGTAGTTGTAGTTGCGCCCATTGCAATTGCTCCAAGGTAGAATATTGCAGTTGTTATGGTGTAAAATTATTATATTCTTGCAATTTATTGATATATGCAGAATATTGCAGTTTATAATTATTATAGTTATTGGTATATCTTTTATTTATAAGATAATATATATAACTTTTAAGTTATAGTAAGATTTGGTATCACCCAACATCCCATATGGCCACACCCATTTGACCATTTTTTATTTTTTAACCATTGGATGGATCATCAAAACTTTAAAAGGCTTCTGGTAGAAAGTTGGAATGCAAATTGCCCACAAGGATGGAAAATTTCCAAATTTAATGAAAAACTAAAGAGTATGAAACTAAGTCTAAAATTGTTGAGTAAAGAGACTTATGATGCTTTGGAGTGTAATGTTCAAAGTAAGGTGAACGAGTTGTTTGTCGGCATTGTTTGTTGGCATGTGACCTCCGTTTGACCATTTCAAAATGTTTAATACCCGTTGCCATGGAATCCGTAGAGTTCTGGGACGTTTCGGAAAGAAAACAGTCAAAAACACAAAAGCAGGGGGTGAACTTATCAAACACGGGGGGGGGGGGGGTAACACTCAAGAAACCTCATACAAAACATTCTAGAAGGGGGGTGAACTTATCAATTATGGGTTACATTCAGGAATCTTTCTCACTTTCTCAAGAAGCCTCTGGGCGGCAACCACCTCTATTTTGTTAAAAAAATGGCATCCGGGGTTTCCGTAATGCTTCCGTAAAATTTCCGAAAACCTTAAGCTAGCATATTTCACTTAATATTGGTGAAAGCGAATAGAAAAAAGAGGAAAATCAAGTTCGAAACGCTCCCGTAAGACTTCTATAACTTTTTCGTAAAGTACAAAAAAGGGGGGTGAATTTAGTAATTAGGGTGCGCTCAGAAATCTTCCTCAAGAAGCCTCTGGGCGGCAAGCACCTCCCCATTTCTCCTATAAATAGGGGGAGGAGGCTGAGTTTCAAGGATCCTGGACCCTTATGCTATGCATTTCACCTGTTTTGGGTGAAAAAACTTGTTTCCGTGAAGAAAATTCAAGCCAAGGTGCTTCCGTAACACTTCCGAGACGTTTCCGTGAGCAAATTCGTGAAGATTTTCCGTCGTTCTTCACCGTTCTTCGTCTGTTCTTCATTCGTTCTTCAGTCTTCAACCGGTAAGTGTTTGAATCCGAGACTTTCAATTCATTTCTTGTTTTGTTTGTTTTCATCTTCATCTCGTTCACTTTCGATTTTCTTTTATTCCGCTTTTAACGAGCTTTTTACCGTTTATTTAAGCCATTATCTCTCCTAATAATTGATAAAATGAATTTCAACCAATCATTTGTGTTGTAATATCGTTTAATCACTATTAAAATAAAATCCAACCGATTATTCACGTTGTAACTTCAATTAAATCAAAAAAGCAAAATAATAATAAAATAATAAAAATATCTAGAAAAAAATAATAATAAAATAATAAAAAAAATCAATCGGACATTTTTCTTTGAAAGTTTCCTTGAATGAATTGACTGATAATCAAAGTGAAACTAAGGCTAAAATCAACTCACAAACCAAGCTTTGTCTGCAAAAGTCACTCAAAACCGTTTTAAGATCCAACGCCTTAAAACAGTCCTCTTTGCTTTTATTGGTTAAAATGGACCATTCAAAGCATAAAATCAACACATAACTTTATTGCTTTTGCAAGAACTACGTAGGTCTGATTTCCTCATCACAATTAAGGATACGTAGGAGCAAAAGTCCCGCTTTTGTCGACCACCCCAAGAGATCGTTAATGGTCCAACGCCTTAACATTTCTCTCCTTTCAAAAACCAAGAGATTGTTAATGGTCCAACGCCTTAACGTTTCTCTCCTTTCAAAACCAAGAGATCGTTAATGGTCCAACGCCTTAACATTTCTCTCCTTTTCAAAAATCAAAAGATCGTTTAAAGGTCCAATGCCTTAAACGACTTTTGTTCGGTTAAAATATATCTTGCGGAAAAAGATAAAAACAGTTTAACCAACGTTTAGTTCTGAAAGAACTACGTAGGTCTGATTTCCTCATCGCAATTGAGGATACGTAGGAGCGAGGGAAACACCCTTGTCGACCACAAAAAGATAAAAAAATATAAAATGACCCATAAAAAGCCTAAAAACATAAAAAAAGGGAAAATACATAAATTTGAAGTCATACCTTACACATTTGATTAAAGGTTGTTGTCCTTTGTGACGGATGCGTGGGGTGCTAATACATTACTCGTGCATAAAAACAACTCCCGAACCTTTCACACTTAAATTTCATAGACCAAACGTTCCGGTTTTTCCGACGTTTTCCCCAAATAAAAGTTGGTGGCGACTCCGCACGCCTTTCTCCCTTGGAAGACGCACCCGTGAGCCCTCCGTCGTCCTCCCGCCGAAGGGTAGGTTGCGACAGGAAGTTGCACAATATTATATCAAAGCTTCAAGCTTCTATGATAAAAAAGGTTCTCCCTTCTGTTATTTATCCTAACCAATATGCTTTTCTTCTAGGACGCCAGATCTTAGATTGGAGCTCTGATAGCAAATGAGCTTGTCAATTGGGCCAAGAGGAACAATAAAGGTTATTTTATGTTCAAGGTGGAATTCCAATGAGCATATGGTTCAATATGTTGGGTCTTTTTAGACTACATGCTAAATAGGCTTCATTTTGATGCAAAATGGAGGGCATGGATCAAGGCATGTATTAAATGCACTAGAATTTCTATTCTCGTGAATGGTAGCCCAATCATAGAGGTGGGAACACAAAAGGGGATTAAACAAGGGGACCCCTTGGCTGCATTTCTCTTCCTGATAATTTGTAGAGGGACTATCAGATTTGTTTAGAAGTGTGGTTATCAAAGGTTTTATTTGTGGTGTAACCATTGGCATGGAAGTTTTTGTCTCTCTACTCCAATACGCCGATGACTGCATTGTGCTTGGAGAGGCCAATTTTGAGAACCTCTGGACCATCAAGACCATTTTTAGAAGCTATGAACTAATATGGGGCCTCAAGATGAACCTTTTTAAAAGCAACATTTATGGGGTCAATGTTTAAAGCTCCTTCATCTTTGCAGCAAAGGCTTTTCTGAATTGCAGAATAAGTAGACTACCTTTTAGTTTTCTTGGACTCCACATAGGCTCAAGCCTGAGAAGATGCTCGACGTGGGATCTGATTATTGCTTCCTTTAAGAAGATATTGACTGTTTGGAAAGAAAAACACTTATAATTGGAGAAAAGATGGTTCTTATAAATTTGATGCTCAATAGTTTACCACTTTATTCTTCTCCTTTTTGGGGCTCCCAAGAAAGTGTTGCAAATGTTGACATCCTTCTAATGAAACTTTTTATTGAATGACAATGAGGACTCTCGTAAAATCTGTTGGATTAGTTGGGATGTTGTCTATCGATCGAAATCTGATGGAGGTCTTGGGATAAAAAACTTGGAACTCTTTAATATTAGTCTACTAGGTGAATGGAAATGGAAATTCATTAATGACAAGCATTTCATGTGGCATAAATTATTGGAGTTCAGGTATGGCAGTATATCATATGTGGAGAATGCAGATTGTGACTTATGCTTCAATATATAACAGATATAATTTATGTCACCGAGGCACATCGAGGTTGGTTTCATGACCCTATACAAAGGAAGGTGGGTTATAGGGGCTCAATGAGATTTTGGCTGAACAAATAGCCTAAGGGTGAGACTTTAAAAGAAGCCTATGCGAGGTTGTTCCAAGTGGTTGATAACGAGCATGCCCTAGTGGCATAGGTTGCTTCAGGCTCTAATCATTATCTATCCTAGAAATAGGAGTGGAGACTGTAACACCGGGATCTTCATAATGTTTGATTAAGTGTATTAATTATAATGCAAGAGCAATTAAATTTCATTGAAGTGTCTATAATTAATTAATTATGAGGTGATGGTTTGTGATGTTTGCATATATGGTTATGATTATGTATGCAAAAATCTTATTTTAGGTGTGCATAGTAAGTTTTAAAGTGTTTGGGCTGAGGTGTGTTGACCTTAAGAGATGAGAACATAGTGGTTGATCTTAGGAAGTGATAGGGTGTGAATAGAAAGAAGAAGAATAGTCATATACTTAGTTTTATTGACCCCAAACTGAACCACAACATAGAAAACTCTTATTTCACTCGTTTCTTTTCCAAGACAACCCACAATTAGAGAGTGTGAGACCTTGTTGTTGAGCTTCTTTTTTGAATTTGAACTGATTTCATAGGTAAGAGACCCTCCTCTTTCCCCTCTCATCCTCCATTTTTGTTTTCTTCCATGGTCACTTTTCAAAGCTTCATAAAAGTGTTCTCTTTCAAGGTTTTGATGTGTTTTGTGTTGGCTTTTGGGGTTTGGGTGGTGTGGATGATTTAGTATAGTTGTAGGTGTTAGGGAAAGCTTGCATCTTGGACCCAAGGTTTCCTCATTTCCTTCCTTTCTTCATCATCTTAAAGCAAGTTCATTGAGTTTGATAGATAAGAGAAGCTTTACTTTGATCGAATTCTTTGTTTGAGTGGATGATGCTTGAAATGATGTTTTTGGGTGTGGAATGATTTGTATGTATGCTATATGATATGTGTAATTTGATTTGGGTTTGGTTTAGAAGCCATTTGAGATCGTAATCAAGAATCTGAGGTTCTGTAAACATTTGCGCTTAAGCCAAGAGTGATTTTTGCTTAAGTAAAAATGTGTGTCAAGAAAATATGGTTGTTGGATTTCAGGCTTAAGCGTGAGTACCTATCAAGTTTCTTTTGGTGTTTTTCAATTGAAATTCAATCTTAAATGCTTCTTGAGGTGTATATGAACCTTAAATTGAATGAACGGAGTTTATATATTTTGTTATTCTCATGTAATTCACATTCATATAATGATATTGGTGTTTGATTATGAGAACTTGTCTTATGAAAAGTCTCATGATGTTTAGATGAACTATGTGAGAGTTCATGATTGGTGAGAATGATATGAATGGTGAATTGAATTTTTGATGAAGTGAATTATATTAATGATGAGATATTTATGTTAATTGATAATGTCTTGAGTTGTGTTGCTCAATTTCTTGATAATGATTTGAACATCTTTTGATGAGGTGAACGTGGTGAAGTTGATAAGATGATGATAATTGACAATAATCTTGCCTTGTAACCATCCATATGTGATGGAAGGATTGGTTATGGCCTTTGGGAAGGTTTTTTTTTTAAAAAAATGAAAATGATATACTTGGAAGGGTAAGTTCCACACTGAAATTCCATGTCACCAAAGCGACCTGGGGGTCTCGCCTAGTAAAGTATCTTCCCAAGTAACTCCCCTAGGTTTTGACTTCAAATGGCCTGTCGAAATGGTGAGAACTACTTCCCAAGAGGTTTAGTGACTTTTCAGTGTATATGAGATGAATTGTTATTGATGGTAAAACTTGGATCCTTAAGACTAACCATGAGTGAGATGGTGGATACGAAGGAGTTGTATCTTAAACCTTAAGGAATCCTAGTTTTGTTGTTATTGTTGTGAGTAGGCATGTAAGTTGGGGATGCTTGGTGGGCCCTCAACCTAGTGCTAGAGGTTGTCGGTGATGGCTAATGGGAATGGACCTATAGAATGGATGAATGGGTGAATTCCTAGATAGATTAAGGTCTTTGCAAGCCTTACCAAGGTAAGCCACTACCTACGCTCATCCATTTTCAATAAAACTACACTTCCTCCGTAGGGTTAATTTAAGTCACCCTAAATGTTCAAGGTGTGGCTATGTTAAGGGATGTACTTGGTTTAGTCGCTCAAAAGGAGAAATCTCCATGGAGTTGAGTCTGTCTTTGGTGTCAATGATTGATGGATTGATGATGATAATGTTTGATGGATGAATCATGGTGATAATGATTGATTGACTAATGATGATGATGGTGTATGATGATTTAATCTTGATGTAATGGTTGATGAACTAGTAATTATTATGAGATGCTCTGTTATATGAAATTCTAAGATTTATGTCTTAAGTATGATTTCCAAATATTATGTTTTATATGTATATGATGGTGCTTGTTTATGCTTTAGCTGTTGGAATATTGTTTACGTCGTTGTACGTGTGGTTTGTGCCTGTGGTGATCCCATATTTGATGTACATAGGATTAGATAGCTAGGAGGTGGCCTCGTACCTTTGGAGACTTAGTGCACATGCGTACCGGGATGTGAAGATGCGTCTTTTTTGTTGTTTCTTTCTTAGCGTCTTGTATAGTGTTGACATGCTCAAAGTCTAAGAAGTTTACCTTTATAGAGTTATATATATGTTTATATACATGTTCTGAGGAGTTATGAATTGCTTTGATGTTGTATAAGTTTATGTTATGATGGAGTTCCATAAGGCACATAGCTATTCAGTTGTACAACTATGAGCCTTGGTGTTATATATGTTTTATCTTTGTGTCATGCTTCTTAACTTTGGCCTTGAAATGTGAAAAGTTGATGAGGATTTTCATAAGTAGATTAATCGAAGAGTTTAAAATAAATTTAAATGAAGTATTTTGCTTGAAACAGTTCATAGTTCCATGTAACAACGACAAGTCATTACAAAGACGCCTTTTTTACGTCTAGGATGAGGATATGTTTGCAAATCTTTTTATGGGGCTGTAGAATATTTCACTGAAAAATTTTGAGGATGATTGGTAGGTGTGGAAACCATATGCAGATGGCTTCTTAGTAGGATTAACATATGAAGCAATCTATAAGATAATTCTAGATGGTTCCTCTCTTGCTCCCGTGTTTAAGCATTTATGGTAGTGATATCCCATCAAAAGTACTAGCTTTTTCATGGAGACTTCTCCTTGATCATTTGCCAACACGCATTCAACTATTTCACTAGGGAGTAAATTTATTAAATTCCAACCATATGTGTGCTTTCTATAATGAAAACCCAGAGGATCGAGACTACCTCTTTTTGCATTTTTAATTGACATCTCAAATGTGGTATGCCATCTTTGTTTGGCTAGGTATATCAGCAACTATTCCTCAAGATGGCCAGCGTTTGTTTGATCTATTGAGTGAGTGGATGACAAGGAAAAAAGCTAGGAAGCTAAGGCATATGTTTTGGCACGTCTCGACTTAGTGCATATGGAACCTCTATAACAGGTTGTTTTTTAGAAATGAGGAAACTGATGTTTTGGGTTGTATAACATTCATTAAATGTATTTTGTGGCAATGGCTGATCTATAAACCATGATTGAAACCAAGGATTTTTTTTCTCATCTTGGTGCTCAAGCTATTTAGCTTGCATCAAAGATAATTTAGGATAATAGGAGGCTCATGATTTGTACCCATCTTGGGGTTGCACTACAAAAAAAAAATGTTTTTTTGGCAGTTTTTTTGTGGCGGTCTCAATAAACCGCCACAAATGTTATAATTTTTTACAAAAAAGCTAACAACCTCCACCAACTTATATTACGCATGTCACTTAACAGTAATAGAGTAATAAATTTACCAGTCACCTATTTAAAAAATTTAATTATAATTTTTTAATTTTAGTTCATCAGGCTTTACAATATATTATTATTTTTTTTAAATTGCAACTCAATAGTGTAGACCCTTTGCCGCAACAAAATACCATCACCCAAACTCCAGCTCTCATTTAGGAAAGTTCTTCATAGCGCCAAAACATGGTGGATTCTCAATCTCCTATGAAGTCTTGCTAGGGTCTTGCATTTTCAATTTAGGGTTCATCACTCTTTTCTATTCTCAATGCAATTTACAAACTCTAATATAGTTTTGTGCCCAAAATGCTCATATTCTTTTTCTAACGGATCTGGAATCATTGACGCAACACTTTTCCTCACAAATCTGGAAGTGTTCACGCAACTCTCACTTTCTCTCTCTCTCTCTCTCTCTCTCTCTCTCTCTCTCTCTCTCTCGCTCGCTCGCTCGCTCATGCGCGCTAGGATCTAGTAGTGTTCTTGAACTCTATTTTGTTTCATCGTGTTCTATTGCATAGTCTTTTATCTCTGTTTTGTTAAGACATGTTTTCCTGGCAGTATCAATAAAGAGACTTGTCTTCCTTTCCTATTCTACATTATGATGTTTAGGGTCCTAATCACATGCCTTCTATAATTTAACATTATTGTTTTTGCACTATTCATCTTAATTAGCAGTTCGCATGCCGCTGCTATTTTCTCTCATAAATCATTATTATCATTAGTTTGGCGAGCCTACATTGTTGTCTACCATGTATTTTGTTTAAAGTTTAATGCTTCTTAATTAATCAGTTAATTTGCAAAAAGTTTGGTTTTCAATGAATGATATTGTGGTCTTTGTATGGCTATGCGAGAAATTGTACAGTAATGGAAGAAAATTTATGAGGATTGTGGAATTTGAAGTTTATACCATACTTATGAATTAGAATACATATGGTGTAAACAGATAACACACATGCTAACATTTAGCAGAAAAAGAAATACACATTTTTATTTAGTATATGTTGTAGGAATATCAGAACAGAGACTTGGAATTCATATTTGATTATTTATTTTAAAATACATATTGTTTCATATAATTAAATATGTCCATTTCCAGAATAGTCTATTTTGGAAAACTTGTATGTTCTAACTTTTAAATATTAATCATATAAATTTATTTTTCAAGTTGCTTCATTTCTAGTGGCCAAGTAATATATTAAAATATTTGTAATCATCAAAATTTCTAAAAATTTGTGAACTTGTAAGGAAAATTGAAAAGCTGACTAGTCTATTTGAGAAATGATACTAATTGAATGTGTAATCCAGTGTATTGTAGCTAACCTACAGACCTAGTTTCATACCCTAATTTCGTTTGGGGACTATCGTTCATTGATCTTTTGATCCTTGCTAGTCGACTTATGGTGTTGAATGTCAATTACAGTGCGAAACAGATGATCATTCAGTGTTTTGACCAAGAATGCAAAAAATACCAAAAAAAAAGGGGACAAAAGGGTCTTTTTCTTGGTTTTCCTAGAGCCTACCTCGCCCAGGCTAGCCTCTAGCTCGCCTGGGCCACTAAATAGCTTTATAGTGAAGAAACCAACTCGTCTGGGTGAGCTCATTGCTTTAGCACTAAGTTTCAGCTCGCCTGGGCGAGTTGCAACTGCCCCAAAGTGGTCCTTTGCCTATAAATAGGCATCCTAGGGGTGTTTTAAAGGGGTTCTAAGGGTCAGAAGTGGAGAGAATTGAGAGAAGAGAGAAAGAAAAAGAAGAAAGAAGAGGAAACGAAACCAAGGCGCTACCGAATCGCAACCGTGATCATTCCCTATGTCTTTTTCTTGTACTGTGTTCTTCGTGCAACCGTCGATTAGTTTTTATTTTGAGGATTGAATGTGATATATGTACCCTTAGGGGTCCCCCTTGTTATTATGTGCACATCCATCTTCTCCATCTATCATCAGCAATCCAGTTTTCCTTTGTAAAGTTCAATCTTAACTGATCACTAGTGTTGTAAAGTTGTCTTTAAAGAGATTGAAAATTAATAAACAAAACCAAGATAAAACTAACTCATAATTAATTTATTTTTATCAAATATCACTTCAGATCATTTCAAGGTCCAATGCCTTAACGACTCTCTCCGCTTTTCAAATTTAAAAGATCGTTTCAAGGTCCAACGCCTTAACGATTCTCTTTGCTTTTCAAAGTTCAAAACATAGTTTTCCTTAAACGACTTTTTGTTTGCAATTAAAATGAGTCTTTCAAAAACATAAAAATCAATTTAACACACAAACATTCAAATTTAAAGAACTATGTAGGTCTGAATTCCTCATTGCACCTGAGGATACGTAGGAGCAAGGGCAACCCCTTTGTTGATCCCAAAAAATAAAAATATAAAAAGGGAAAATAAATAATATTGAAATCACATTTTTGCACACTCGATTAAAGGCTTTCGTCCCTTGTGACAGGAGCGTGGGGTGCTAATACCTTCCCTATGCGTAAACAACTCTTGAACCCTTATTTTCAAAATTCGCAGACCATCTTTTTGGTTTTTCTAACATTTTTCTCGAATAAACGTTGGTGGTGACTCCGCTTGTTTTCTCCCTTGGAGACGAACGTGCTTTGGCTTATCTATTTTGCTTTCGTCTTCCCGTCATGAGGTAGATTGCAACAGATGGCAATTCCACTGGGGACTTTGTTAGAGAGTTAAGCCATTCAATCAGTGTGCAATGTTTTATCATGACTTCTTCTTTATTTATGCTCCCTCTTCTCTTTTATTTTTTGTTTTGTCCATATTTGTGTATAAACTTTGCTATGTTATTGTGTTTGGTGTGTGTCTGTCTATCTATTACATTCGTAGTTAGAAATATTTTTGTTCTATGCACATATGGCACCTACACCTTTGCACACACGTTTAGATATTAGGCCCTATACTCGGGTCTATGTGAGCCATAAGGAGTGGAGGTCGATCTGTGGCCATGCTGGGTTTTCGACTCACTTAATAACAGTGAAGCCTCATCTAGAGTTTTCCTCTTTTGATGATGCATTGTCGCTGATAATCCCTATCGCCACAATGTATTACCTAAGAGGATGATATCTCTAGAGACAGGTAAGGTTACATGAAAGTACCCTTGGGAGTTATCACTAGAAGTAGACTTTTGGATCCTTTCCATTAGGGACTGTTGATGTCCATGTTTTATTTCCAGTTGTACTTTGACTCTGACAAGATGTAATGAACAATGTTGTTTTAATGAAAATATAAATTGATTTGACCCTATGTTCTGCTGAATGTCCGGTGTAAAATTTGCAATACTTCAACAATGTATGATTCACATACATCCATGCTTTTTTTTTCTTTTCACATTGGTTGCATTGCTCATTGCATCCTTTCCTTGAAATCAGAATTGTAATCATTGTAATCAAAAGGAAAGAACGCGCTTTATGGTGCCCTTACCGAACGTATGCCAAAGCTAGAGTGATGAGTGAAATAGAGGAGGTGCAAGAGCAGATGAAGGCCGACATGGAGGCCATGAAAGAGCAAATGACCATAATGATGGAAGCCATGATGAGTATGAGAAAAATTATGGAGGTCAACATGGCTACAATCATTACTGCAAATACTGCCACTGAGGTGGACCCGACTCACCCATCTGGCGTCAATCAAGCAAGTCGTCCAATCCCGAATATGGTAGGTCAGGGGGGCGAAGCATTGGGAAGGACGGGTGACCCCTATTTTGTATAGGTCCAGAGCAAGCATCCCTTCCCACCATATGGCTTGCCTCCCAACTATACACCACCCAATGTTGCACACGCTCCAGATGAGAATGTCGACAACTCCGCTCTCATACCCATTGAGAGCCAACAACCCCAATCTGGTCATATACATGGCGCTCAACCCATGGGGGAGACACATGAAGTACCCCGAGACCATACTCTGGCCGACTTCGAGCCTCACCTTGGATATGCCACTGAGGGGCAAGCATCGAGTGGCATACCCCAACCAAACACCTTGGGGGGCCCTCAGTATTGCCCACACCCACAACCACAACCCTTGTATTTTGCAGTGGGAAGTGTCCTATTAACTCCTCTAGGACAACTACAAAATTTATCAACTAGTGCACTGAGTCATACAAGTAGTATAAAATGGTAAGAATCAAGCATCGTATCATAGGGAGTTTGTTTCATTCAGAAAAGCGCTCATTCAATCAGTAGACATTTGTATCATATCATGGAATGGAAATAAAAATAGGATATAATTGCAATTCTAAAGATAACTACAAAATTAACTAAGTAAATGCAAGAATAAACAGATGATTAAAATGTTGGGTCTTTCTACTGAGTGACTTGATGCAATTAAGGGTTTTTCTCTATCTAATGTTGCTTCTGTGTTCTATGCTTAGGACAATTATCCCAATTACCGATGTCTCGCGTGAATGGGCTAATTCTAATTAAACTTCGTTTTCGAATCCCTCGTCGAACTTAGCCTAACCGAACAACATTAAGATCACAACATATTAAAAACTAGAGTCCCTGCACTCCGTGTCCAGATAATACAGTTATCTAGCCTTGCTCTATCCAGTTCAAAGGATTCAAAATATTTCCCAATGCTAAAAATCCTAACTTTACACACAAATGGATTATCAGACCAAAAGCATGCAAGAATTAAGTGCAGATAGAAGCAGTGAACACATCAAAACAACATTAATTAGATAGTAAAGAATATTTACATCAAGACTCAGCAGAAATTCCCAACAAAAGCTTTAGCCTTCCATGGCAAGTTATCATCTTTCAATTACAATAGGAGGTTTTGGAAGCAAAATTCAGATTACACAGTGGTAGAGATGTCTCCTCCACCTCTAAGAACCTAAAGATCACTCTAAAACCTAGAATCCTCTGGAAAACTGAGGTTTTTGGTGCTCCCTTACCCTATTACGTCACTTTATTGCATAGGCTCTCAAGCTTCAGATAAAAACTGCTCCTTTTTCGCCAACTTTAGCTTTTAAGGGCTTTCTGTCCTCGAAGGCTCGCTTGGCACCATTTTCGCGCTAAGCACGAGTAAGTGATTTTTAGCAGAGCGAGTCAGGCACGCTAAGCGCCAGAAGAGACAAACGACTCACTGGGCGCATGCATGCATGGCAGATTCTCTTCTAGATTCCCTTGACTCGCTAAGCGAGCTGAGGTCTCGCTTAACGAATGTTACTCGCTAAGCGCATATGCCTCGCTTAGCGAGACACCAGCTATAGCAACCTTCTATTACTTTATCTTTTCACCTGAAACTGAAGTTGGAAACTCATTAATTCACATTGAAGGGAATATCTCTACATAAAAATCAAACTAAACCTAAAAATATGTACAAACGTACAAAAAGAACCATAAATTAGGGAAAAGACATGATTTTCATAAAGCTTTTCAACACAAAAGTTAGTCATAAATGACGACTAACAAGTCCCTCTTGCCATAGTGGAAAAGGAAAAATTCAATCATATAGAAGAAATGGCTGAGGACCATTGAAGGAGGTGTGCCTATGCTGACATGGCAGAGTTGTGCCTAGTGCCTGACATGGTCATTCCTCCAAAGTTCAAGGTGCTGGATTTCGATAAGTACAAGGGGGATACTTGCCCCAAGAATCACTTGAAGATGTACTACAGGAAAATGGGGGCATACGCGAAAGATGAAAAATTGTTGATGCATTTCTTCCAAGGAAGTCTTACTGGGGAATCTGTCACCTGGTATACTAATCTGGAACCTTCCCGAGTCCATTCCTGGAAGGACCTAATGGTTTCCTTCATTAGGCAGTATCAATACAATTCTGATATGGATCTGAATAGAATGCATCTACAAAACACGTGTAAGAGGGAGCATGAATCTTTCAAAGAATATGCCCAAAGCTGGAGGGATCTGGCAGTTCAAGTAGCGCCCCCAATTACGGAGAGGAAGATGATAATAATGATAGTGGACACATTACTGGTGTTCTACTGTGAGAAGATGGTGGGTTACATGCCTTCAAGCTTTGCCGATTTAGTGTTCGTTGGTGAAAGGATCGAAGTAGGTCTAAGAAGAGGCAAATTTGATTATGCTGCTTCGATGAATAGGAAGCTTGGGGCAAAAGGAGGGAATAAGGAGGGAGAAACCCGTATTATGACTTCCATTCTTACATGGCCAAATTTCCCACTGGCTCAACAATATCAATACTCAGCCAATATCAGTCCTTCTCATTACCCACCACCCTACCAGCCAAAAACACCCAATCATCCACAAAGGTCGCCCCTAGATCAGCCACAAAACTTGCCTACTGCACATCAGAGGCCAAACACCACCCTTAATATGAACCAAAACACCAACTAGGGAAGGATTTTTCTAGAAAAGAAGCCTGTAGAATTCACCCCAATTCCAGTGTTGAATGCTAACTTACTCCTATATCTACTCAATAATGTCATGGTAGCCATAATCCCAACAAAGATTCCTCAACCTCCATTTTCCGGAGGATACAACTCGAATGCAACATGTGTTTATCATGGAGGAGTTCTGGGGCATTCCATTGAGCATTGTATGACCCTGAAACATAAGGTGCAAAGTCTAATTGATGCAGGCTGGCTAAAATTCGAGGAGGACAATTGCTTGTGAATTCTGACGTTGTTGAGCGACACTAGGCATGGGGCAATTTTAAGGTTATTGTTAGATGTCTCGAATGACTCATTAAGATTTTCAAGTTTATGCCATTACTGTAAACAACAGTAACAATGCTAATAATATGGATAAATTTGATGTCCTTTTCTCTTATTCTCTCACAATTACATCTTGGCATATTTATTGAACATTCATTGGAATGTGAATATACGCCGTTAGCTTGTTTGCTCAAGTGACTTGCACTCCTGAGTCGATCTCCAAGTCTGTTCAATCAGAAATTGCTCGTTCTACACGTTTGGTGAGGGTGCCATAAATGACGAGTAAAGTATAAAAAAAAAACATTCGATTTACTGTGTTTCAAATAAAAAATAAGAAGTACAGACATTCATGTGACCTCTTTTTATCATTCTTAAAAGTTATCTTTTTGAGAGAAAAGTGAGTTGTCAAGAACAAGAGTCATTCAACTTAATCTGTCAATTAAAATCCTTTAAATATTTCTCGTCCTTGAAAATTCATTTTCGAGAACCTGCACAGTTTTTTTCATTTTTTCCTTGCTACAAGGTCATGATAAAAGACATGAATAGATACCTCAGAGACCTACACTGGGGCAATGAGAGGCATTATGCATGAGCCTCAAGCAAACCTAGGGGCAGATCAGAAGTTCTCACCCGGTAGGTTGAAAACCCGAAAAGGCAGCCTAAGCAAAAATTAGGGTTAATAAAAAATGAAAAGAAGAAAACATAAACATTTTCATAGTTTCGTCACTCCAAAATTGTCGAGTGACTAAATCAAACAAAACATACACTCTGAGGGAGTCCCCAAAGAGATTTGCAAAAAGATAGGATGAGGTCGCATGAGTTATCACGTCTTTCAGAAAGAGATAGTCAATCCATATTTTCCACAAAAAGAAAAAAAGAAAAAAAAATCAAATCAAAATCAAAAAAATAGGAAAGAATGTAATGAGCATTACTCAATTTTCATGATTCAAAACCTTTTGCATTACTAGCATTTCAAGATGAAGGTTGCGTGCATCTGCATCCCAAAAATCATGTTCATATTAGGCTATAAGTGCGTAGATTTCTCTTTATATACCAATTTCCCAAATCTAATGTCCTATCTTTTAAGTTTAGGATGAGAGGCCCTCTCAAAGAGTCAATCTCTTGCTTTCTCATAAGGTTGAGCCCTTTGGTACAAGTGCCTATTGGCTTGTTTCATAAGACTCAACGTCCTTTGCTTTATGATTTCATGGGACTCAAAGTCCTCACCTTTATCTTTCATAGGACTCAAAGTCCTTGCTTTTATCTTTCATAGGACTCAAAGTCCTCGCCTTTATCTTTATAGGACTCAAAGTCATCGCCTTTATCTTTCATAGGACTCAAAGTCCTCGCCTTTATCTTTCATAGGACTCAAAGTCATCGCCTTTATCTTTCATAGGACACAAAGTCCTCTATCTTTATGCTTTCATAGGACTCAAAGTCCTCTATCATTTACATTTTAAAGACTTCAATGTCTTTTGTCGTTTACACTTTCAAAAGACTACAATGTCATTATTTACATTTTGAAGACTTCAATGTCTTCAGTCATTTACACTTTCAAAAGACTACAATGTCTTCATTTACATTTCAAGGACTTCAATGTCTTCAATCATTTATGCTTTCAAAAGACTACAATGTCTTCATTTACATTTCAAAGACTTCAATATCTTCAGTCATTTACGCTTTCAAAATACTACAATGTCTACATTTACATTTCAAAGACTTCAATGTCTTTAGTCATTTACGCTTTCAAAAGACTACAATGTCTTCATTTACATTTCAAAGACTTCAATGTCTTCAGTCATTTACGCTTTCAAAGACTACAATGTCTTCATTTACATTTCAAAGACTTCAATGTCTTCAATCATTTACGCTTTCAAAAGACTGCAATGTCTTCATTTACATTTCAAAGACTTCAATGTCTTCAGTCATTTACGCTTTCAAAAGACTACAATGTCTTCATTTAAATTTCAAAGACTTCAATGTCTTCAGTCATTTACACTTATGAAGACTTCAATGTCTTCTGTCTTTTACACTTTATAAGACTTCAATGTCTTCTGTCTTTCATAGGACTCAGTGTCCTCGTCCTTATAGGACTCAATGTCCTTGTCTTTATCTTTCATAGGACTCAATGTCCTTGTCTTTGTGCTTCTTAGGACTCAACGTCCTCTGATTCTATGCTTTGAAAAAAAAAACTTCAAATGTCTTCTACTCTACAGGACTTTCATGTCCTCCCTTTTTACATTTTATTAGACTTCAATGTCCTTTTGTTTTTTCGGTTACACTTCCTTGGTTTTCTCTAGTTGCTCGGTCGAATAGCAAGGTCACTTGAACGAAATTAGTGTCCTTATCTTTACTTCCCTTTTATTTCCAATAAAAGATAAGTAAAGAGGGGCAACTATCATACCCTAATTTCGTTTGGGGACTACCGTTCATTGATCTTTGAATCCTTGCTAGTTGACTTACAGTGTTGAACGCCAGTTACAGTGCCAAATAGATGATCATTCAGTGTTTTGACCAAGAATGCAAAAAATACCAAAAAAACGGGGGCAAAAAGGTCTTTTCCTTGGTTTTCCTGGACCCTGGCTCGCCTGGGCCACCAAATAGCTTCATGGTGAAGAAATCAACTCGCTTGGGCGAGCTGCAATTGCCCTAAAGTGGCCCTTTGCCTAAAAATAGGCATTCTAGGGGTGTTTTAAAGGGGTTCCAAGGGTCAGAAGTGGAGATAATTGAGAGAAGAGGGAAAGAAGAAGAAGAAGAAAGAAAGAAGAGGAAACGAAGCCGAGGTGCTATCGAATTGCGGCTGCGACCATTCCCTACGTCATTTTCTTGTTATGTGTTCTTCGTGCGATCGTCAGTTAGTTTTTATTTTTGAGGATTGAATGTGATCTATGTACCTTAGGGGTCCCCCTTGTTATGTGCACATCCATCTTCTCCATGTATCATCGACAATCTCAATTTCCTTTGTAAAGTTCAATCTTAATCGATCACTAGTGTTGTAAAGTTGTCTTTAAAGAGATTGAAAGTTAATAAACAAAACCAAGATAAAACCAACTCATAACTAATTTCTTTTTATCAAATATCACTTGAGATCGTTTCAAGGTCCAATGCCTTAACGACTCTCTCCGCTTTTCAAATTTAAAAGATCGTTCAAGGTCCAACGCCTTAACGATTCTCTCCGCTTTTCAAAGTTTAAAATATCATTTTCCTTAAAGGACTTTTTGTTCGCAACTAAAATGAATCTTTCAAAAACATAAAAATCAATTTAACACACAAACATTCAAACTTAAAGAACTAGGTAGGTCTGAATTCCACATCGCACCTGAGGATACGTAGGAGCAAGGGTAGCCCCTTTGTCGATCCCAAAAAATAAAAAAAATATAAAAAGGGAAAATAAATAATATTGAAATCATGTTTTCGCACACTCGATTAAAGGCTGTCGTCCCTTGTGGTGGACGCGTGGGGTGCTAATACCTTCCCTATACGTAAACAACTCCCGAACCCTTATTTTCAAAATTCACAGACCTTATTTTGGTTTTTCTAACGTTTTTCTTGAATAAACGTTGGTGGCGACTCCCACGTGTTTTCCTTTTTGGAAAACGCTCCTTTGGCTTTTTGCCCGCACTCCCGTCGTAGGGTAGGTTGCGACACCAAGGAATTATAGAGCTTCAGCCAACTAATTGTAAAAAAAAAAGTATATTGCAGCTCTTTATTGAATGGGCTCGATCAGTGATCCCTGCTAATTGTAAATTTTAGAAAGACTTTGACTAAGAATGTTTAATCAATTTTTTTCCTTCTCATGGTTTTTTTTTTTTGTGTGCTTAGAGTATCTAGTGGTATAGCTGAGAATTTGGTTAGAGACTAACCTGTCGAGGTGGAACTCCTTCTAAAGAGTGAACTTGCACTACTACAAAAAAATACCTTTAACATCGGTTGGTTTTGTATAAAACCGATGTTTACAAAAATGTGGTGACATAATTGTAAATAAAATAATTTGGTTAACATTGATTTACTAAGAAACCGATGTTAACGTGGTCATATTAACATCGATTTTTCAGAAAACCGATGTTAGCGATTTTATGTTAACATCGGTTTATATGAAAATTGACGTTGTTTTTGGCATATATATAAATGAATTTGGCCCTCTTTCTCCTGCCCACTCAATTTCCTCACTCTTACCCTCACCTTGTGACTTCCATGGTGTATTCTCCTCCGTCTTAGCTCCTCCCGGCCACTCTCAAGTCCCGACCACTCTTCATGGCGTTGCAAGTCGCTTTCGCACTCCGTCTCATTCTCCTCCGTCTCAACAGTCATAGTCTCACTCCCAACCATTCTTGCATCCTCTCTTACTCCCATTTGTGGTCACTATTGCTCTCGGTGGCCACTCTCCTCGATGAGATATGTGTTTCTAGTACCATTTGCCTCCCTTTTTGACCTTTGCGTTTACGGTTTGCATTGTTGGTGTTTGCTTGAGGAATGTATTCGTTTGATGTTCAATGAATGACACTAAATTGTTAGATTGTTGTGATTGATGATGTTTGTGGGTTGAAAGCTTTTGTTTTATTTTTGTTGCCCGCAAGCTGTATGATGGAATGACTCTACCACAAAATCTGTTGGAGCCAAGCAACTTTCTTGTTACGGAAAAACATGTAATTACTTTGTAATGAACTAATGGTTGGCCTTTCAGAATTATAAATTGAATAATGGTGAAATTACATTTCGTACCATTTTCCTTTAACTATTAAATCCTACTTTTTGTTAGCATTGTATATTCCACCAACTAATATACATTAGATTTGCCTGTCCAGTGGTCATGAAGCTTCGATTATATAGCCAGCCATATATAAGCAAAGCATGCTTTAATTTTCCATCGCAGTATATCAATGTATTATTGAAGGTTAACGAGACAATATGATGAAATTTATTACTTCCTAATAGTATATTCTAAATTAAAATACTTATAAATTTTAAATTACAATTTTTATGTGTGTGTAAAGTGATTCAGAATTTTCAAAATATATTAATATAAATATCAAACAGCAAGTAAAAAAAAAAGGAACGACAGTAAATTCAATCTATAATATCAAATATATGACATGATAAATATATTACAGCCCCACGTGAACTATTTTCTATCAACTCATTAAAAAAATCGCTTAACATAATTTAAGATAACAATATAATTATATTGAATAATCTTATCAACTCTTCCTCTAAAAAAAAAATCTTATTAACTCATTAAAGGAATTGCATTACAACTTAAGATAACGATATAATTTAATTAATCACTGACTCTCAAGATGTTGACCACTCTATAATTTGTTTTCAATGTCGTAAAATGATACATGCATGACCCCATATGTGATAACTTAATTCATCAAGATTAAAAAAATAATTAATTTAATTTATAACAATAAATTTATTTTAAATTTATATATTTTATAAAAAAATTACTGTTGATATTAATATTTTTTCTCTTCTAAATAAATGTTAATATAACCTCTGTCTTATTTAATTAGAAATATTTTTAGTCTATAAAAAATTAAGTCTTATAAATAAGAATATAAAGATAATAATGAACAACAATATAAAACTCTTTAATTAAAGACGTACGTAGCTTAAGAGTTGTTCGTTAAAGAAGTACATAGGTCAACTGAAAGCCTTCCTTATACTTCCCGCAATAAATTCAAATCTTTAATTTCTTGGTATGAAAAAAAAAAAAAAAAACACTACACGTTGCTTCTCATATCTCTCACTTAGCATACACAGATGGTGGAGACATCTAATCTCCAATGTTCAATGTAATTTGTATGCACTTTTCGATTTTTTGTTTGCATCGTGATCACGACATTCGTTGTTGAACATTACAGTGACCGTCATTATAGCTACAAATGTTTTTCATAAAGTTTTGATGCTCTTTTTTGTTATCAATGCTTTTATAAGTTGTTGATTGTGATTAATGAGTATTGTTTTATTTACAAGTTATGTTCATGACGAGTGAACCTTAGATTCCCGTTTGAGATTGAATATAATGTGAATGTATGTATACATGATTTTGATGATGTCAAAGAAAAATCTAACAAGGCTGCTTCAAATGATAAGCATTTGCTTCAAGAATAATTCAAGATTGCTTCAACAAACAAAGCCTTGTTTCAAGATTCACTAAAGACCAAGCCTTGCCTTAAAACAAAGTGTTTTCAAGACATGCAAGGCTCTGGTAATCGATTACTAGGAAGTGTAATCGATTACCAGAAGACAGGGTTGAGAAATAGCTGTTGAAAAAGGTTTTGAATTTAAATTTTCAACATGCAATCGATTACCATATGTTCGTAATCGATTACCAGCAACGGAACTTTGGAAATTCAAATTCAAAAGTCATAACCCTTCAAATTATTATTGTGTAATCGATTACACAAACATTGTAATCGATTACCAGTGGAAAGTTTTCAGAAAATCTGCCAACAGTCACATCTTTTCATTAGATTTGTGAATGGCCATCAAAGGCCTATAAATAGGTGACTTGGGCACGAATTTTATGCAAAGAGTTTTGCTTGGCAAAAATGTCTTATCCTCTCAAAAGACAATGAGAGAGATTCCAAAAGAACTTCATTGTCAAATGGTCTCTCAAAAGAAATCCTTGGCCAAACATTAGCAAAATCTATAAGGATTCTTACATGATCTTCATTGTAATATTCTTCTCTTGAAGAGAGAATTCTTCTTTCATTCTTCTTATTCAATGAGATTGGTTAAGAGACTGTGAGTCTCTTGTTGTAAAGGATTCCTGAACACAAGGGATGGGTTGTCCCTGTGTGGTTCAGACTTTGTAATGGATTTTACAAAGATAGTGGAAATCTCAAGTGGGTTGCTTGAGTACTGGATGTAGGCACGGGTTGTGGCCGAACCAGTATAAAACTGTGTTTGCATTCTCTCTTCCCTTATCTCATTTATGTTATTGCAATCAATTTTGCCTTGCATGTTTATAGAACATTATTAAATTGATTGTTGTTGCTTCTTCTACATTCTAAGTCTATCCCTCTTAAGATTATTGAGGCCACAAGGTCCAACATATAATGATTCTTACAGATAGTTTGCATTAATCGTTGTATTGAATCTCGAATTATCCGTTTGGACAGTTTGGGAAAACTCATATTTTTATAGTACATTCACACGTAAAGGTTAACTTTATTTTCTTAAATTTGATGAAATTTCGGTTAGTACATTTTGCTTTGTTCTTCGGGTGCATACTTGATTGTTGTTTCCATTCATCTCACCACTTTCATATCAAGTACTTGGAGATCAATGCAAAATACTATCGAAATTTTGTCAAATCTAAGAAAAGAAAGTTAACCTTTACGTATGAATGTAGTATAAAAAAATGTCTTCCTAAATGGGATAAGGCCATAACTTTAAGGGAAAAAGTGAGGTTTTCATGCATAGAATAACTTTGTGAGTATCACAGAGTTAATAATTACATGGATCGAAGTTGGATGAATGCAAGACGCATGAGCCTTGCATATGAGGAAGGCATTGAATAGTTCTTGGAATTGACCTCCGAAAGAAGTCGACCGGATGAGGATGAAAAATATCTTTGTCCTTGTATAAACTGTTTGAACAGGAGACAACAAGTACTCGATGGCATACGAGAACACTAACTGTGTGATGGAATTAAGAAGAATAATACGACATGGGTATGGCATGGTAAGTTCACAAACATGTAGAGGGGGACCCAATCTAAACCAGTTGATGTAGAAATGGGAAATCGCTTAGAGGAAATGATTTGTGATTTTGGACAAAAGTCTTTTCAGCAAGCACATTCCCCTATGTATGATACATTGGAAAGTGATTCCAAGAATCCTTTGTATCCGGGGTTCAAGAAGTCATTGACGTTGTTGTCAGCAGTCTTAAGTCTAGTTAATGTGAAGACCAAATATGGGTGGAGTGACAAAAGCTTCACTTCACTGCTTCAAGTAGTGAAAAATATGTTTCCAAAGGAAAACATGTTGCCCAAAAGTTACTATCAAGTGAAGAAGATACTATGTCTAATGGGTATGGAATATCAAAAAATTCATGCATGCCCTAATGATTGCATATTGTATAGACATGAGTATGAAGAAATGCATAAATGCCCCTAGCTGTGGGGTATCACGATACAAAGTGAAGGATGATGACGAGTGTATCAGTGATGAAAGGACAAACAAGGGCCCCCCAACGAAGGTGTTATGGTATCTTTCGATCATTCCAAGGTTCAAGCGTTTGTTCACTAATGTAGATGACGCAAAAGACCTTACATGTCATGTAGATGGGAGAAATTATGATTGAATGCTTCACCATCCGACTAATTCCTCCCAATGGAAGAAGATTAATTGTTTGTATCCAGATTTTGGGAAAGAAATAAGAAATCTTAGGCTTGGACTTGCCACTAATGGAATGAATCCCTATGGCAGTTTAAGCACTCAACACAATTTGTGGCCTGTTTGGCTAGTTATTTATAACTTGCCTCCTTGGTTGTGCATAAAGTAAAAATACATGATGTTGTCTATGATGATATCAAGCCCAAGACAACCAGGAAATGACATTCATGTTTATCTTAGACACTTGATTGAAGACTTGGCAAAGTTGTGGGATGAGGGGGTTGCCGTGTTTGATGGTATCAAAATCAGACATTCAAGTTGCATGCAATGTTATTTTGTACCATTAATGACTTTCTAGCATATGGGAATTTGAGTGGGTACAGTGTTAAGGGTCATTGTGCATGCCCTATCTGTGAAGAAAACACAAGCTACGTACAACTGAAACATGGAAGAAAAATAGTATATACTCATCATTGAAATTTTCTGAAACCTTATCACCCTTACTGGCGATTGAAAAAAGCTTTTCATCTAAGTCAAGAGCATGAAAGTGCACCGATACCATTAACTAGTTAACAAGTTCTTGAGCGGGTTGAGGACATCAATACTGTTGCAACATGCCCTTTTGCGGGCGAGTGAGGCGAGGCTCACGGGTGCGCTTTCCAAAGGAGGAAAGATGCGCGGAGTCGCTACCAACGTTTATTTGTGGGAAACGTCGGAAAAATCTAAGGAAACCGGTCAAAATGAAAATTCTAAGTTCGGGAGTTGTATTTACGTTTGAGGAAGGTATTAGCACCTCTCACGTTTGTCTCAAAGGACAACAGTCTATTTTTTAGAATTGTGGAAATAGTATTACCTTAACTTTTATTTCTTTTTATTTTTTGAGGTCGACAAAAGCGGGGCTTTTGCTCCTACGTACCCTCCATCGAAGAGGAAATCAGACCTACGTAGTTCTTTCTTAAGCGTGAATCAAGCGATTCTTTTTACTTGAAAGGTGATCATTTTAAGGCGTTAGACCTTAAAAATGATCCATTTACTTGATAAGGAAAACTGAAATGATAAACTTTCAAACCCTATTTAGTGACCTTTTTTGTGGACGAGCTTGACTAGGCGAGTTGATTTTAGCCTTAGTTTCACTTTAGTTATTAGTCAATTCGATTAAGAATGAGAAATCCCAAAGAGAAAACGTCCGATTGATTTTTCGCTTTATTTTACTAAAAGGTATTTTTTGATTATTATATTATTATTTTACCTCTTTTTTTATTTCCAACGTGGTTACGGCACGACCGAACGGTCGAAATTCATTTTAACAGAAATTAACAGATATTACAAATCAAACGATCGGTGAAAACTTATTTTATTTTTTGATTAGGCGATAAATGACTTAAATAAATGACTGAAGCACGTCAAAAGGGGGTACGGAAAGTAAATGAAAACGAGAATAAAAGTACACAAAACAAATGGGAACCTCCATGGGTACATAGAATGAATTGAAAAGCTCGATTTGGAAACTTACCCGTTGAAGAACAAAGAACGGATGAAGAACGGTGAATAACGGAGGGAAACCTTCACGGATTTGCTTACGGAAACATCTCGGAAGCGTTACGGAAGCACCTCGGCTTGGATTTTCTACACGGAAACAATTTTTTTCACCCAAAATAGCTGAAATACCTCACCAAGGGGATCCAGGATCCTTAGAACAGCCCCCTTCAGCCTATTTATAGGAAAAAAGGGGAGGAGGTTGCCACCCAGCTCGCCCAGGCGAGCTGGGTTGCTTCCTCCAGAAGCAATCCAGCTTCAAAAAATCATTCTGGAAGCCCCAATTCAAAATTTCAAAATTGCTATTTACACCACCCCAATTTTGATAAGTTCACCCCCCTTCTTTCGTAATTTACGGAAAAGTTACGGAAGCCTTACGGAAGCATATAGGAGTTGATTTTCTTCTTTTTTTCTCTTCCCTCTTACCCGTATTAAGAGAAATATGCTTATTTAGGGTTATGGGAATTTTACGGAAGCATTATGGGTGTCCCGGAAGCCCCAGAATCCAATTTTTTACCAAAACAAGGGAGGTGGTTGCCACCTAGCTCACCCAGGCGAGCTAGATTGCTTCCACCTTAAGCAAGAAATTGCCCAGAAACTCCTAGAAGGGCCAGATTCGAAAATTACTATTTGCACCCCCCATTTTACTAAATGCACCCCCGTTTTACTAAATGCACCCCCCTTCTACTTTTTTTGGTGATTCTTTTTCCGTAAGGTTACGAATCCTCACGGATCATTTATTTACTCTTTTTTAGCTTTCGAAGAAGTTACGGAAACTCACAGATTGCGCAAAAACACCTCCTTTTGGTTTCCGCCATATTACGGAATTTCACGGATCGCGTAAGCCTGCTTCCTTTTGATTTCCGGCATGTCTCGGGACTTCACATATTGTGAAACAAAGGATGCCAAGTATCTCAAAGCGGCCGATCAAAGGTTGCATATCATCAAGTAATAATCCCCGGACGAAATTAGGGTATGACAAATACTATATTTGGAAAGACTCAAAAGAAGGAAAAAAGTAAAACTTGTATATGGAAGAAAAGGTCGATATTGTTTGATCTTCCATATTGGTCCGATCAAGATGTGAGACATTGTATTGATGTTATACATGTGAAGAAAAATGGGTGTGATAGTGTCATCGCTATGCTAGAAATTAAGGAGCAGATTTCCTACTATAGACGAGGTTGTCCTTTAGATGGCTAGTTAATTAGCCTGAATAACAAATCATATATCATTCAATTTCAAGGTCGTGAACCACTAATTAATGCTACTTATTGAGCCCTAATTAACTGATTCTTATGGTTGCTAATGGTGTGAGGTTAAACTTTCAATATTCCTAACACCTGGCTCCAAGTGAGTAAAAAGTAGTCACTCTTTTCGCACACTATGAAACTCATAATTAGTAAGGAATGACATTGAGATTTCCTTCAAGACCAAAACCTAAGATGATAACTAAGTGCTCTATGCGGGCCATTTTGACATATATGGTGTTGTCACAACCTACCCTATGATGGGAGGGCAAAAAGGAAAAATAGATGAGCCAATGGAGCATCTTCCAAAAAGGAAAACGCGTGGGAGTCGCCAACAACGTTTATTCAAGGAAAATGTTAGAAAACCAAAAAGAAGGCCTGCGGATTTTGAAAATAAGGGTTCGGGAGTTGTTTACACATGGGAAAGGTATTAGCACCCCACGCGCCCATCACAAGGGATGATAGCCTTTAATCGAGTGTGCATAACGTGACTTCAAAATTATGTATTTTTCCTTTTTATGTTTCTTTATTTTTTGGGGTCGACAAGGAGATGTCCTTGCTCCTACGTATCCATAAGTGTGATGAGGAATTCAGACCTATGTAGTTCTTTAATTCTGAAAGTTTATGTGTTAAATTGATTTTATGTTTTTTGAAAGATTGATCTTAATTGCGAACAAAAGTCGTTTAAGGCGTTAGACCTTGAAACGATGTTTTAGAATTTGAAAAGCAGAGAGAATCATTAAGGCGTTGGACCTTGAAACGATCTCAAGTGATATTTGATAAAAAGAAGTTAGTTATGAGTTGGTTTTATCTTGGTTTTGTTTATTAACTTTCAATCTTTTTAAAGACAACTTTACAACACTAGTGATCGGTTAAGATTGAATTTTACAAAGAAAAATGAGATCACCGATCACAGATGGAGAAGATCAATGTGCACATAATAACAAGGGGGACCCCTAAGGGTACATAGATCACATTGAAAATCTTAAAAATAAAACTAACCGACGGTTGCACGAAGAACACGAAATAAGAAACGAAGTAAGGGATGATCGCGGTCACAATTCCATAGCGCCTCGGCATAGTTTCCTCTTCTTTCTTCTTTTTCTTTCTCTCTTCTCTCAATTCCCTCACCTGTTGGCCCTTGGAACCTCCCTAGCACGCCTATTTAGAGGAAAATGGGCACTTGGGGCAAGGGCAGCTCGCCCAGGCAAGCTAATGCTTACTCTTGAAGTAACTGGCTCACCCAGGCGAGCTAGCTCCTTCACCCTAAAGTAATATGGGGGCCCAGGTGATCCAGAGGCTCGTCTGGGCGAGCTAGGGTCAAGGAAACTCAATGAAAAGACCCTTTTGCCCCTCTTTTTTGGTATTTTTCGCATTCTTGATCGAAACACTGAATGGTTCCTTGCTTTGCACTGTAACTAGCATTCAACACCGTAAGTTGACTAGCAAAGATCAAAAGATCAACAAACGATAGTCCCCAGACGAAATTAGGGTATGACAGTTGCCCCTCTTTACTTACCTTTTATTGGAAATAAAGGGGAAGTAAAGATAAGGACACTAATTTCGTTCGAGCGATCTTGCTATTCGACCAGGCAACTAGCAAAAACCAAGGAAGTGAAACCGAAAAAACATGAGGACATTGAAGTTTTATGAAATGAAGGACATTGAAGTCCCTTTTTTAAACTATATATTTTTATTATTATTTCTTATTTCAAAGCATAGAAGCAGAGGATGTTGAGTCCTAAGAAGCACAAAGACAAAGACATTGAGTCCTATAAAAGGCAGAAGATCTTAAAGTCTTATAAAGTGTAAAAGACAGAAGACTTTGAAGTCTTGTAAATGTAAAAGATAGAAGACATTGAAGTCTTTGAAATGTAAATGAATGAAGACATTGAAGTCTTCGAAATGTAAATGACAGAGGACTTTGAGTCCTATGAAAGCATAAAGATAGAGGACTTTGAGTCCCATGAAAGATAAAGGTGAGGACTTTGAGTCCTATCAAAGATAAAAGCGAGGACTTTGAGTCCTATGAAAGATAAAGGCAAGGACTTTGAGTCCTGTGAAAGATAAAAGCGAGGACTTTGAGTCCTGTGAAAGATAAAAGTGAGGACTTTGAGTCCTGTGAAAGATAAAAGCGAAGACTTTGAGCCCTATGAAAGATAAAGGAAAGGACATTGAGTCCTATGAAACAAGCCAATAAGTACTAGTACCAAAGGGCTTAACCTTATGAGAAAGAAAGAGGTTGACTTTTTGAGAGGGCCTCTCATCCTAAACTCAAAAGATAGGACATTAGATTTGGGAATTGGGTATATAAAGGGAAATTTATGCACTTATAACCTAACATGATTTTTGGGATGCAAATGCATGCAACCTTTATCTTGAAATACAGTAAAATGTAAAAGGTTTTGAATCATGAAAATTATGTAATGCTCATGACATTCTTTCCTATTTTTGTGATTTTGATTTTTTTGCTTTTTTCTTTTTGTGGAAAACACAAATTGACTGTCTATTTCTGAAAGACGTGATAACTCACTTGACAATTTTGAAGAGACGCCAATGGATTCGTTTGACATTTAATCAATCAACTGAAATATTGATCCTAGGGTTTGTCCCTTTCTTTTTTTTAAAAAAAAAAAAACCTTCTATTATTCTGCACATCAAGGAAACATAAGGCTTTGGATTGTCACACTTTAGTATGTGACCAAGTGAAACTTTCCTGATTTAAGGTCATAAAGTGATGCCAAGGGTCTGTTGATCCTGCAAGAACTTTATGACATGGGCTGATCACGAAATAATTTATATAACGAAGCTACCCTTGGATTTGAAAGGAATCTCAAAGAGTTTGCATGAGAGACTAACATTAGATGTACTGGTGTAAGCTCCATTGGAGCTTGTAGGCCTATGATCTTCTTCATCAATGGATTCCTTTGCTTCTTGAAAGATGAATGGTAGCGGAATGGAGAAGGAAGAGAGAGAGGAGACGCCACTTCAAGGAGAAGATGAGTCTAGAAGAAGCTCACCACCATAGGAGGCCATGGATAAGAGCTTGGAGGAAGAAGGAGATGAATGAAGAGAGAGGAAGAGAATAGCACGAAATTTTGTGCTCTAAAAGAGCTCTGAAATCTGAAGTTTAATTTTCAAATGATCAAAGTTGAAAAAATGTACACACATGACCTCTATTTATAGCCTAAGTGTCACACAAAATTGGAGGGAAATTTGAATTTCAATTTAAATTTCACTTGAATTTGAAATTGAATTTGTGGAGCCAAATTGTGGAGCCAAAATTTCACTAATTATGATTAGTGAATTTCAGTTATGGTTCAGCCCACTAATCCAAGATCAATTCCAAGATTCTCCACTAAGTGTGCTTAGGTGTCATGAGGCATGTAAAGCATGAAGGACATGTACAAAGTGTGACTATATGATGTGGCAATGGGGTGTAGCAAGCAAATGCTCACCTCCCCTTCTAAAATTTAATTGGATTGGGCTTCTACCAATTCAATTAAATTTATTTCCCAACACACACATCAAATATTCACTTAGTGCATGCGAAATTACAAAACTACCCCTAATACAAAAACTAGTCTAGGTGCCCTAAAATACAAGGGCTGAAAAATCTTATATTTCTAGGGTACCCTACCTACATTATGGAGCCCTAAATACAAGGCCCAAAAATAATGAAACCCTAATCTAATATGTGCAAAGATGAGTGGGCTCACACTTAGCCCATGGGCCCAAAATCTACCATACGACTTATGAGAACATTAGGGCCTTCTTTTGCATCTCTGGCCCAATCTACTTGGAGTCTTTTATCCAATGTCCTTGCGGGGTAGGATTGCATCATGTACCCTACTATCACAATTGTCTTTGGGCATCTTCCACGAGCTTCTGGTCAAATGAGTTTTCTTCTCAAATGCGCAAGTGAGAACCCAAGGGGTTTTTTATATATATTTTTTTCAACAATCACAAGCGTGTACGGGTTCCATTCTAGAATCCAAACTTAAAAGAAAAATTAGTCATTCCTCGATCCATATGGGCTTTATTGGGCTTGTAACGTGGTCAGGGGTAAGAAGGCTATGAAAGAAAAGATCAGAGAGGCCCAAAGAGTGTTTAAGGGTTATATTAAGTAAGAACCTTGAGAGTGTTGCTTATACTTTTATTCATTTCAACTTTTGGGTTGGGCCCTACTCCTTTTGTCTTATACATTAATCCTTATCGCACTTTTGTGCCCTCCTTGTAAAATTTGGAGATCTTTTATCTCTCTTTTTCTTCACTCGCCTTTGGCGGATTTTATTTTCTTTTTCTTTTCGTTATTGCCCAACTTCATGCATATGTAGTTTGCATTGCTCTTCTCGTCGGTTTAGCGATGGTTCCTACTTGGGGTTTTTATTTTGTTTTCGTTGTTTTTTGTGTTGTTTTTTGAAAACAAATATGCTTTGGCTCGGAGGGGGTAGCAAGGGATAAATTAGTGTTTGGGATGTTGAAACATGGTCATGTGTCATTTCAAATCTTGACTTAGATCCTTTTGCAGTTTAGATTTCAGGACCAATCCCCTGATAACACGCTCTTGATTGTTTTTTCCTTTTTTTATTTTTTATTAACCCTAATTTTTGCCTAGGCCACCCTTTCGGGTTTTTTACCTATCGGGTAAGAACTTCGGATCTGGCCCTAGGTTCGCTTGAGGCTCATGCATGGTGTCTCTCATTGCCCCAATGTAGGGCTCTAAGGTATCTATTGTCATCTTTTGTCATGACCTTGTAACAATAAAAGAAACTGTGCAGGTTCTCAAAAATGAATTTTCAAGGACAAAAAATATTTAAAAGATTTTCAATTGACAGATTAAGTCAAATGACTTATGTTCTTGATAACTCACTTTTCTCTCAAAAAGAAAGCTTTTAAGAATGATAAAATGAGGTCACATGAATGTCTATACTTCTTATTTTTTATTTGGAACACAGTCAATCAAGTGTTTTTTTTTTTACTTTTTACTTTACTCGTCATCTACGACACCCTCATTAAACATGGAGAACGAGCAATTTCTTATTGAACAGACTTGGAGATCAACTCAGGAGTGTAGGTCACTTGAGCAAACAAACCAACTGCTTACATTCACATTCCAGTGAAAGTTAAATAAGCAAAGATGTAATTGTTAGAGAATGAGAGACAAGGACATCAAATTTGTCCATATTATTAGCATTGTGATTGTTGTTTACAGTAATGGCATAAACCTGAAAATCCTAATGAGTCATTAGAGACATCTAACAACAACCTTCAACTTGCTCCAAGAATCATACAGAGTATTGCTTGACAACATCAGAACTCACATGCAATTTTCCTCCTCGAATCTTAACCAGCTTGCATCAATCAAACTTTGCACCTTATGTTTCAGGGTCATACAATGCTCAATGAAATGCCCTAGAACTCCCCCATGATAAGCACATGTCACATTGGGTTTGTATCCTCTGGGAAATAGAGGTTGATAAATCTTTGTTGGGATTATAACTGCCATTGCATTATCGAGCAGATAGGGGAGTAAGTCAGCATATGGCATTGGAATTGGGGTGAATTCTACAAGCTTCTTTTCTGGAAAATTCCTTCCCTGGTTGGTGTTTTGATTGGTATTAAGGGTGGTGTTTGGTCTTGGATGTGCATCGGGTGGATTTTGTGGCCGATTTAGGGATGGTCTTTGTGGATGATTGGGCATTCTTGGCTGGTAGGGAGGTGGGTAATGAGAAGGACTGATATTGGCCGAGTATTGATATTGTTGGGCTAATGGGAAATTTGGCCATGTAGGAACGACAACCACAGCATGGGTTTCTCCCTTCTTCTTATTCTCTCCATTTTCCCCAAGCTTCCTATTCATCAAAGCAGGATAATCAAATTTTCCTCTTCTCATACCCACTTCGATCCTTTCGCCAGAGAAAACTAAATCGGCAAAGCTTGAAGGCATGTAACCCACCATCTTCTCATAGTAGAATACCGATAATGTGTATACTATCATTGTTATCATCTCCCTCTCCATCATTGGGGGCACTACTTGAGCTGCCAAATCCCTCCATCTTTGGGCATATTCTTTGAAAGATTCATGCTCCTTCTTACACATGTTCTGTAGTTGCATTCTATCCGGAACCATATCAGAATTGGACTGATACTACCTAATAAAGGCAACCATTAGGTCCTTCCAAGAATGGACTTAGGAAGGTTCCAGATTAGTATACCCGGTGACGGCTACCCTAGTAAGACTTTCCTGGAAAAAGTGCATCAACAATTTTTCATTTTTCGAGTATGCCCCCATTTTCCTGTTGTACATCTTCAAGTGATTCTTGGGGCAAGTAGTCCCTTTGTATTTATCAAAATCCGACACCTTGAACTTCGGAGGGATAATGACGTCGGGCACTAGGCACAGTTCTGTCATGTCAGCAAAGGCATAATCTCTGCCTCCTTCAATAGCCCTCAGCCTCTCCTCTATACGATCAAATCTCTCCCTTTCCACCATAGCAGGAGGGACACTTCCCACCGTAAAATGCAAGGGTTGTGGTTGTGGGTGATACTGAGGGCCCCCCAAAGCGTTTGGCAGGGGTACGTTGCAAAATGCCTGCCCCTTAGCGGCATATTCGACGTGAGGCTCGAAGTCGACTAGATTGTGGTCTTAGGGTGCTTCATGTGTCTCCCCCATGGGTTGAGAGACATGTGCATGATTAGATTGGGGTTGTTGGCTCTCAATGGGCATGGGTGTGGAGTTATCAACATTCTCATTGGGAGTGTGTGCAATATTGGATGGTGTATAGTTGGGAGGCAAGCCATATGGTAAGAAGGAATTCTTGTTCTGGACCTGCACAAAATGGGGGCCGCCCGCACTTCCCAATGCTTTGCCTCCCTGACCTACCATATCCAAGGCTGGATGATTTACTTGATTGAAGCCAGGTGGGTGAGTCGGGTCCACTCCTGTGGCGATACTTGCGACAACAACTGTAGCCGCATTGACCTCCATCATTTTTCTTATACTCATCATGGCTTCCATCATTGTGGTCATTTTCTCTTTCATGGCCTCCATGTCGGCCTTCATCTACTCTTGCACCTCCTCTATTTCACTCATCACTCTAGTTTTGCCACGAGTTCGGTAAGGGCACCGTAAAGTGTGTTCTTTCCTTTTGATCACAATGACTGCAATTCGACTTTCAAGGAAAGAATGAAATGAGCAATGCAGCCAATGTCAAAAGAAAAAATAAGCATGGATGTATGTGAACAATACATTGTTGAAGTATTGCAAATTTACACAAGGCACTCAGTAGAACATAGGGTCAAATCAATTCAGATTTTCATTAAAACAACATTGCTCATTACATCATTAAAACAACAGTGTTCGTTACATCTTGTCAGAGTCAAAGTGCAGTTGGAAAATCAATAGTCCCTAATTTTGTAAATAATTTAGCTCAATCATGTGTTGGCAGTAGCCAAAGAAACTATGTAAACTCAATCCATCTTCTGCCCCAACTTTTGCAAGCTAGTTACTTCCATACTTGACCTTGACTTGATGAAAACCTTTTCTTAAAAGCATGTGCTTGGTTCAACCCTATGTTTGCAAGAATAGAAATTTTGATTGCCAATACTTCAACAACCTATCATAGAGATGAGTGATTAGGGCACACGTATGCTATGCATGACATATGAAAATATGAGATCAACATGAGACGCCTGAAGAATCATCATTTCCTAGTTAACAATGCATTAGGTACGGTGATTTTCAATCATTTTTCAAGAGAAATAGGTGTATAATCCCAACATGGTCTATTTATAGCTATCATCATGGTACCCAACACATGTAACTAAGAATGTGGTGTAAACTTTCATTCTTCATTGTTACCTTCTTTTTGTTTTTTTTTTGTTTTTGTTTTTTTTTTTGTTTATTTTCTTTGCAGAGGAAAATGCAAGGATCATGCATGAGTGAACATAACATGCAAACGATGTAAATAGAATGTATGCAGTTGGCAGAATAAAAAGCATGCTAAATGAAGATGTGTGACAATGCAATGGCTTATGTAAATGCAATGCATGAATATGATAAATGATAAATGCAAGAATGATATGTCCATTACAATGCCATGAAGAGATGCATGATGTGATCAAGGAACAAGCCAGAGTGAGTTTGCTATGTACCCCCTAATTCAGGAATCTAATGGAAAGGATCCAAAAGTCCACATCTAGTGACAACTCCTAAGGGTACTTTCATGTAACCTTACCGGTCTCTAAAGATATCATCCTCTTAGATAATACATTGTGGCGATAGGGACTATCAACGACAATGCATTACCAAAAGAGGAAAACTCTAGATGAGGCTTCACTATTATCAAGCGAGTCAGAGACCCAGCATGACCACAGATCGATCTCCACTCCTTATGGCTCACATAGACCCAGGTATAGGGCCTAATGTCTCAACGTGTGTGTAAAGGTGTTGGTGCCACGTGTGCATAGAAAAAATATTTCTAACTATGAATGTAATAGATAGACAGACACACACCAAACACAACAACATAGCAAAGGTTATATACAAATATGGACAAAACAAAAGAAAAAAGGGAACATAAATAAAGAAGAAGTCACGATAAAAACATTGCACACTGATTGAATGGCCTAACTCTCTAACAAATCCCCAATAGAGTCGCCATCTGTCACAACCTACCCTACGATGGGAGGGCAAAAAGGCAAAATAGATGAGCCAAAGGAGCGCCTTCCAAAAAGGAAAATGTGTGGGAGTCGTCACCAACGTTTATTCAAGGAAAACGTTAAAATAAACCAAAAAGAAGGCTTGTGGATTTTGAAAATAAGGATTCGTGAGTTGTTTATGCATGAGGAAGGTATTAGCACCTCACGCGCTCATCACAAGGGACGGCAGCCTTTAATCGAGTGTGTGTAACGTGACTTCAAAATTATGTATTTTCCCTTTTTATGTTTCTTTATTTTAGGGGTCGACAAGGGGATTCCCTTGCTTCTACGTATCCTTAGGTACGATGAGGAATTCAGACCTACGTAGTTCTTTAAGTTTGAAAATTTGTGTGTTAAATTGATTTTATGTTTTTTGAAAGATTAATCTTAATTGCGAATAAAAGTCGTTTAAGGCATTGGACCTTGAAATGATGTTTTAGAATTTGAAAAGCAGAGAGAATCGTTAAGGCGTTGGACCTTGAAATGATCTCAAGTGATATTTGATAATAAAAAAAAAAGTTAGTTATGAGTTGGTTTTATCTTGGTTTTGTTTATTAACTTTCAATCTTTTTAAAGACAACATTACAACACTAGTGATCGGTTAAGATTGAACTTTACAAAGAAAAACGAGATCGCCGATGATAGATGGAGAAGATGAATATGCACATAATAACAAAGGGGACCCCTAAGGGTACATAGATCACATTCAAAATCTTAAAAATAAAACTAACCGCAGTTGCACGAAGAACACAGAACAAGAAACGAAGGGATGATCGCGGTTGCGATTCGGTAGCGCCTCGGCCTCGTTTCCTCTTCTTTCTTCTTCTTCTTTCTCTCTTCTCTCAATTCCCTCACCTCTTGATCCTTGGAACCTCCCCTCAACCTCCCTAGCACACCTATTTATAGGAAAATGGGCACTTGGGGCAAGGGCAGCTCTCCCAAGCGAGCTGATGCTTACTCCTGAAGTAACTAGCGTTCAACATCGTAAGTCGACTAACAAGGATCAAAAGGCAGGTACAATGAAATGTTAAAGGTTTCTTTCCGGATTAAATTTATTAGCATTGCATGTCATTTTAAATTAATTATTATAAAAATAAAAAATCTTATCATGCATGTCATTTCTATCTATGGTTTTATATTGTGAATTTCAAATTATTATTTAGATTAGAATTTTAAATTCCTAGCTATTGTCAACATTCCCATTCATAAAAATATTTATCTACACTTTTTAGTTTTATTTTCCTACCTCTTTTTTTATCAAAGAAAAAAATAATACCCTTTTCTTCATGTTTATTATGATAAATAGTGTTTGTTGAGTAAGTGATATGCAGTTGATATAATGAACAGTAAAATATATAATATTGGTTATAATTTTTAAAAAAAAATTAAAAAGTAATCAATAGTTGACTATAACCACTTGACAGTAACAAGCTAAGATGATAAACTCTTACTGATCTCTTTATGTTGGCAGTATAATTATTGCACACGCTTTGCTACTGCTACTCTTTCAAATGATTTGGCCATACTAAGGCTGCAACTGTAAAGCCATAAATTTCAAGTAGAGAGCTTTTCTAAATGTTGGATTTGTTTGATGCAGTTTCTAGGATGCTTCATTATCTTTATTGTTGTGATGAGATATATCATAATTTTTATATTCATTCTCAATTTCTATACTTTTTGCATAGTGCATATTAAGATTGTAATCAGATGATTGATCTTTGTTCTTTGAGTATTTTATCTATTAGTCCATAGTAAAATTAGTTCCTATCACATAAATCACTACCGAATTCATTTTAGGTACAATATTATTTAGTTAATTTGAACTCAGTTTGCATTAGAGGATGATTTAGTTAAAATTAGCTGGATAAAAAAAATTCCAAATGTTCAAGAACATATCCAGAATTTCAAAAGGAGCAAATAATTAAGATACCATAGATTTACTTGTAGGATTAGTAAAGGACTCTTGGTGGAACATTGTGTTTCATGCCAAACTCGTTAACCTTTTCAGAATCATGCAATGACACACAATTTTTTTCCATTAATTAGAGTTCAACCACGCTTTTCAAAATAAGCAAATCAGTTTCCATTATACAATGCAAAAGATGTTATTATGTAATCACATGTTTAGTGCTTTCTACTGCTTCTTTATTTAATTAAAAAAACTAATTCTAAAAATTAGAACAACTAAAAAGCAATAACAGGGATAGGGAAGAGAAATACTCCCTTAGGACTCTGTCTCATCTAAGGACGAGTTTGCATCCATTTTGTCTCCCCTGTTGCTATCCCTATCTTCGTCCTATGTAGCCTCATGCCCACGTCCTTAGGTAGTGGTTGGCTAGTCCCCAATGTCGGTTGCCCATGTAACCTAGGCTACATACTCTGCCAGGCTAAGGCAATGATAAGGGAATGTTAGTCATAGGCTGAGAATAAGAAGATAACAGTTTTAAAGAAAGAAGGGGAGTATTGAATCGTGGAAACGAGGAGAATTAAGGGAGTAATGGAGGGAATGATGGAGGGAAAGAGAAAAGTGAGAAGTTATAAAGCTTCCCCTCAATTACGATATGTTCACTTAAGCATGAGCATCAGCTCGCTTAAGCAAGTATGATGGGCCAAGAGGCCTAGAGCCAACTTTTTTTTTATCTCACATAAGCGCGGAGCTACAGTAGAAGCTACTGTCTTGCCTCACTCAAGCAAGAAAGGTGCCATGCTTAAGTATGGTCAACCAGGGAAGCCCTTGTTAGCCACTAGCTTGCCTTGTTCGAGTGGGCAAGGTGCCATACTTAAGCAAGGTCAGTTAAGGAATTCTCTGATGGTTACTTGCCTTGCTTAAGCAATGGCTTAGCCATGCTTAAGCAAAGGGGAACAAATGTATCCCCTATTATGCCGAACGAAAAAGATGCAAAGTATTGTTATTGAACTCATCCTAAAATGCAATGCACATATGAAGAAAAGGTTAGAATCCTAGAATGCATCCCTATAAGCACTTATTAATGTAACTAGGTTGATGTGTGAAGTGTCCTTGTGGGTCACTTAAGTTAATCACCACGATGAACCACCCAACGTCACCGTCTAAGTAAATCTTGAGCCTTTGACCATTTACGACCCAACTTTTCTATGTTGAAAGGTCCACAACCTCTATTTCTCAGTAAGGTTTGACCTCTTTTATGGTAAAGGGGCCACTCCATCTGGACTTCAACTTCCCTGGAAATAGTCTAAGCTGGGAGTTGTGGAGTAACATTTGTTATCCCAGCTTGAACTTTCTCTTCAAGATTTTCTTGTCATGGTAGGCCTTGGTCTACTCCTTATACAATTTGAATGACTCAAAAACATTGAGTCACATTTCCTCCAGATCCTTTAACTAAAATTTCCTTTTGTCTCCCGATGCAATTGGATCAAAATTTAGAAACTTGAGAGCCTTCTGGCTTTGTGTTCCAGTTCCACCGGAAGGTGGCATGTCTTTCCATACACCATCTGAAACGGCAAGAGGACTATTGGTATCTTAAATTTAGTACGGTAGGCCCACAAGCTATCATCAAGCATACTGGACTAGTCCTTCAAGAGGCAGCCACTATTTTTTCCAAAATCAGCTTGATCTCTCTGTTGGAGACCTCTACTTGTCCATTCATCTAAGGATGGTAGGGGGAGGCCACTTTATGTCAAACCTCATAGTGTTGCAAGACCCTTTCCAGCTACGCATTACAAAAATGTGCTCCCTAATCACTAATTAAAACTCGAGGCATTCTAAACCTAGCGAAGATATTCTTCTTGAGGAATTTGATCACAATATTTGCATCATTGGTAGGAGTTGCCGCTGCTTCCACCCACTTTGAGACATAGTATACTACCACCAAGATGTATTCATTACCATACGATGATGGTAAGGGACCAACAAAGTCAATGCCCCAACAATTGAAGACCTCCACTTCCAGTATAGATTGCAACAACATCTTGTGCCTCCTAGAGATGTTCCTAGTTCTTTGACACTAGTTGCACCCTTGTGCATGCATGGGCATCCTTGAACAAAGTTGGCCAAAAGAAACCAGATCAGAGGACTTTTGCAGTTGTCCTTTTGTATGGCGAGTTATGGCAATGCCATAATATGCTAGTTACTTCTTCCCTTTTGGCACACCTCCTTAACAAATTATCAACTCTAACTTTAAACAAGTGGGGGTCATCCAATACACACTGCTTGGCTTCTCAAAAGAAATTCTTCTTCTCGACTAGCTTAAGGTCTTTTGGTGGCTCCCCTATGGCCTTGAAGTTAGCCATGGTAGCAAACCAAGGGAACTTTTCTTTTTCTATCTTCACAACCATTAACTTCTCATCTAGAAATTCCTCAGGAACCTCCTTCTCATGAATGATGACCTCCTCATTGACCAACCGTGAAAAATGATTGGCTACAAGTTTCTCACTACCTTTCTTGTCTCAAATATTGAAGTCGAACTCTTGCAACAATAAAACCCACAAAATTAATTATGGCTTTAAGTCTGCCCTAGTGAGAACGAATTGAATAGCTAAGTGGTTTGTGTTGATTACAATCTTCAACCCCACACGATAGGACCTGAAATTTTCTAGTGCATAAACAACCGCCAACATCTCCTTCTCCATGGTTGCGTAGTTGAGTTGCACTCCATTGAGAACTTTTCTACCACAAGATAGGACTTGAACTTTTTCTAGTGCATAAAAAACCGCCAACATCTCCTTCTCTGTGGTTGTGTAGTTGAGTTGTGATCCATTGAGCACTTTGCTTGCATAGTAAATAGCATGAAAAATCTTCTCCTTCCATTATCCTAGCATGACCCCCACTGCATAACCACTAGCGTCGCACATCAACTCAAATTTTTGGTCCCACTATAAAGCTATGATGATAAGAGTTATCACCAACTTCCCTTTTAGCAATTTAAAAGCCTCAAAACAGGCTCTGTTAAGATAGAAGGGAACATCTTTGGCTAATAAATTGCTAAGGGGTCTAGCAATCTTTGAGAAGTATTTGATGAACCTCTTGTAAAATTCAGTGTGCCCCAAAAAGCTTCTAAGTACCTTTACATCCCATGGTGGTGGTAGTCTTTCAAGCACATCAATTTTTTCCTTGTCAACTTCAATTCCCTGGGTTGAGATTTTGTGCCCGAGTACTATACCTCCAATCACCATGAAGTGACACTTTTTCCAATTGAGCACCAAGTTGGTTTTAGTGCACCTTTTTAGCAATAACTCTAAGTTTGCAAGACATGCATCAAAAGAGCTGCCAAAAACCAGAATTCATCCATGAAGATCTCAATACACTTCTCCACCAAATATAAGACATTAGTCCCCGACAACGGTACTAGAGACTTGTTAAAGTTTTTTTGTGTGGTCAAGTGCAACCAAGTTTTGAAATAGTAATGATGCTTGTGTCCAAGTCGTCTCCCAAAGGGCTAGTTTATATTCGAACAATTATGACTTGAATGTGTAAAAGAACAAACATATGAGTAAAAGAAAATAAATGAGAACAGTTGAAGAAACAATGACAATATTGTTTTGAGAATTAATGATTTGAACTATTAGGGTAAAACTTGGTTTCCCCCCTTTTTCAATGCAATAATCCCAATCAATATAGTTATTCGTGCAATTTATCCCCAATTCATAGTTATATTCTAACCCTAATGTCTTAAGTGAAAGAGTCCAAGTTATTTAGATTAATTCTCAATGTCTTAACAAATCAATCTAAATAATCAGCATTAACATTTAAGAATTAAAGGAGCCTAATTGGTATTGACCTATGTCTATAATCAATCCTAATTAGGTACTCTTCTCAGTTTGAGAATCAAATGAATATCTATTGACTAAACTATTGATTCCTAATATCAAATAATAGTTGATCAATCTAAAACAAACATTAGAAGAAGAAGAAGAAATCTAAATAATCATATTAAAAGAAAGTATTACATGAAATTAGGTTCAAAATTGTATTAAAAGAAAGTATTACATGAAATTAGGTTCGAAATTGTATTAAAAGAAAGTATTACATGAAATTAGGTTCAGTCTATCCAACCATGACAGATGAGGAAATTAGTAGCTCATAGCTTGATTACAATTTCCTACGTCAAACATACAAACATGTAATGAATCAAAACTAAGAACCCTAGGAATAGTACTCTCTATCTCATAAAATTATCGTTTGAATTGCACTAAATTCCCCCTTTATCATGGCATAGGTCTTTTGTATTCTGATATGGGCTTGGTTCTGACACGATTAAGCGAGGCCTTCTAATCTTTGTCGAGGCATTTTTTTTACTTTACTCGCTTAAGTGCAACCAGCTTAAGCGCACAAAATGTCATGCTTAAGTGAGGTCTTCATGCTCTTCCTTTGCTCTATTCACCTCTCTCAAGTCCTTTGAGGCATGGGCTTAAGCGAGGGCCTCCAATGAATCCAAGGTTGATTTCTTACCTAGCTCACTTAAGCCTCATTTTGCTCAAGCTTAATCGAGCTTAACTTCATCTATTTTCTTCAAAATTCCTCTCACTAAAGCACTCAGAATGATTTTCTTGAGCTAGGCATGATAATGTCTCTTCATTCTAATTCTTACTTAGTTTGCTTAAGCACACAACATGCCAAGCTTAAGTGATAAGGCTCGACTTCTTTAGCTAACTTAAATCACTGTAAAAACTCCACAAAAACATCAGAGTCCTAAAAACTTTAAATCTTAAGGTTCCTATGTAATTATTCACACTTTGACCTAATTTTAAGGTAAAACAAGGCTAAATGTATCATAAATGTCAGATAATCACCTTAAATCATATGTGAAAATAAGGTATATTTAGTGATTATCATGCTCTAAAGTGCATCCAAGGCTAAGTGGAGGTGTACACCCTATTGTTAGGAACCCATCTAATTATTAAGGTATAGAGAGTTTATGAAAAAGGTTTTATGCAACTCTAGATGAGTTGAAAGAAAGGAAAGGCTAGGAGGATACTCATGTCAAAGGGAATGACCGTCTTCACCTTTAGTCTAGGGGATAGAGTTAACATTCATCATAAAAGGAAGAATATATGTATTCACACCAAAGTGATATACAAGTTTGAGGTCAAGGAACTCCTTCTATGATGGAAGAAATTTCACCCACTAAATCATAGGAGTATATAAATATGAGGTGACACTTCTTGACAACTAGAGCTTGATCAGTTCACTAAGGGATGGTAATTAAGTGAAATAAAATAATAAAGTTAACCAAAACCAAACAAAGAACAAAAACGAAAACATGATATGTATGATGTGACTACTATGTTATGCATGTGTGTTCCTTGTTTTGTATAAATGACAAGATGTATGCCTATATTCAAGAAATGGTATAATTATGGGAATGAGTATCAAATAGTAATTGAGAGTTCGATGATAGGCAAAGCCATGAATGTTGGGCATGCTTAGTTAGGGTAGGATAGTCACCCCTATTTGTAGAGTCCCTAGAGCATACTTTGAGACTTATGTTTCATTCCTATAAGTTTCAAGGGAGGAGCCTGGAATAGGAGTCACCTACAGGAAAAGAAGATGTTTAGTTTGTTATATGCATCCCAATGTATGGGAAATTAATTTATGCTTTAGGTGTCTTTCTTTTAAGTTTTGTACAACACCTGAGAGTGTCAATTGTAATGTATGGGACAAGTTTAAATTTCCTTCATGTATTTGTATAAAGAGTCTTTCATATTTATGTTTTAGTTTTCACTTCTTTGATTGGTGTTCCATATAGTTCTCTTTGGTGAGACATATAGGCAAGTTATGGTAATACCTCAAAGGGTGTTACAATTAGTGATATATTGTGATGAAACGATTAGAAAAGGAATTGTGTCTTCACTAATTTTCTCACTAATAGTAAAATATTTGTTTTGAGGCGAATTTTATGACGAAAGTATTTAAGAGGAAACTGATCTAACACTAAATTGATCACTAAATAACATAAATTCTACTTCATCACATAATTTCAATTTTGTCAAAATTTGTTACTGTTTGAGAGGAAATATGTTCCTTCACTAAATTTCGTCACTAAATTTAATTTTTCTAGTAGTCTTGTAGGGGGATTCATTTATATAAATTTAAGTTATGATAAATAATAATACATCAATGAATAGAAACCTAAATCATAAATTCAAATTTTTCTTGTGGTAGGTTTTAGATGCCGATATTTTAAATCAATTATTTCAAAAATTAAAAGTTAAGAAACATTAACGCTGCTAATGAAAATTAGAAGAAATGATCAAAATGATACATTTCGAAAATATAAATTAAGGATGCAAATGAGACTTTTAAAACTTAATGGACCAAAACAAACAAATATGTTCTGATATAATATTTTATACTTTTAAATTGAAAAAATGAAGGATATGTTTTGATATAAAAAGAAATATAAACATCATTTATACAAAAGTTGTATACATTAAAATTACATGCAAATATCTAAGAGTCTCTTGACATAAAAAAATAATGATTAAATAAAAATCACTCTAATAGACTTATTCTATTATGGATACTTGTACGATACATGAATATAAATATAGATTAGTACAACATAAATAGAATATATAATAGTTTTAAAGAATATAATTTTATACTTTTAAATTAAAAAAAAATAAAAGATATTTTAATATAGAAAAAATTTAAGCATCATTCATATAAAAATTGTATAGAATAAATATAAATAATATAAAAGTTGTATAGAATAAATATAAATATAAATGTTTTTAAGAGTCTGTCAACATAAAAAATAATTTTTCCAATAAATTTGTCCTATTATAATTACCTGTATAACAAATATATATAATTATGGATTAATGCAATATAAATAGAATATATAAAATTTAAAAAATTTAACTTTACTTTCAAATTAAAAAAATAAAGTTTGTTTTGATATAAAAAAATATAAACATTGTTGATATAAAAGTTGTATAACTTTTGTCTAATGAAACTCATTAATGAATTCATCCTTCAAAAATTATTTTTGAAACAATAACAATTCAGGATCAACTATCATCAATCTCCAAATTATTTATCCTAATGATTAAAAAAATATGCCGTTTTAAAATAAATCTTCAGAGTACACAACCTTTTTCACTCAACACTAATTTATATATGTTAATACTCCTCTAAAACAGGAAATTAAAAACAATTACGGATCTAATTACAAGAGATATATAACGAGAAATTTAATCGGTTAAAGATACTATAGATTTTTTTATTTATACATGTAAATGTAATAAGATCTCTAGTTGAACTTTTTTTTTCTTTTGTCTCTGTACATATGTCTGTAAATGTAACAAGTGTATTACATTATTTTAATATCTCAATATATAAAAAAGATATGCGCAATGATTACATAATAATCTTCACGGGATAAAATTTCCACGGTAAAATTTACTTATTTTATATTAAGAATAACGAAGGATTAGATTATATTGTGTAATTTTGATAAATATTATATTATTTAATAAATTTTAATGGAATAATATATTTTTTTGAAACTCACTGTTGGATTGAAAGTTTTTTTCATGTAGATCAGATATAAAATTTTATATTAATCCAAAATTATTTATTACCTCGATCATATAGACTAAAATCATATAAACATTTCAAAATATACTGAAATATGAATCATTTGATTATCTTCTTCTTTTTACACAAATGATATTGGTAATATGTAAATATAATTCAACGATTGAATCATAAAAATTACATTTTATATCAAGTTATAAAAATAATTTAATCACACAAATGATCTTGTCAAAGTTGTATCAGTGTAATTTGACTCCTATGATTGATAATCATTGATATTATATTTTTTTAATATAAATTCTTCCTTAAATATTAATTTTGTACGTTAATTTTCTTTAGTCAAATAAGGTCATGATTTAATTTATATGTATACAATGGATTAAAATGATTAGCTATATTTATATGTATACAATGGTAAAAAATAATTAAAGTAATTTTTTATTAAAATAAGGCCATGATTTAATTTATAGAAATCAAAATTTCATCAATGAATGAGACTGATCCAAATTTTTATTTGAGTAATTTATTTATTTTAGTAAGAGTAAAATTAATAGCCATTAATATTATATATTTTAGATATTTTTTCTTTAAATTTTTCACGTTAATTTTTTTATAAATATGATATCTTTATCATTTTTTTATGACAATAAATTAGTTAATTTTAATCGATCAATTAGATCATTTGATTAATTTGATTTTCTGAGTTAATTATTAAAATGATTGAACAACTAATATTTTTTAGAAAATTTTAATGTAATAAAGTATATATTTATTTTTCTCTATTTTTTTATAAAAAATCTTATAATTTGTTAGGAATGAATACAAGTTGCTATGAATTAAGAATTAATATAATTTTTCTTGTAAAAAAATAATTAATATAATTTTTTTATTCGTTAAAGAATAAATAAACTCATTAAATATAATGTAATTAAAATTATTCATAAATTTTGTTATCTTGTATTTTTATGTTATGTGTTTTATTGTAAAAGCATTCTGTTAGTATTTATTTATTTTAATTTTATATTATTGATTAATTATATATTTAAATAAATATACACTATTTAAAACTTTTAATATTCACGTTTTATTTTTTCAAAATTAATTTTAAAAATCTGTAAAACAAGTAATAAGTAAAAAAGTTTAATAGTGCATTACTATAAAATAAGTTTTTAACATCAGTCATCAACGACTTTTAACATTGAAGAGTAGATTATCATATTATCTTAAAGAGTTAAATAATTTTGAAAATAAAATAAAATAAAAATATTTTTTTTGCATAAAGTTGATTATTCCATTAGTAATATAAAAATTGATGGTGAAAGAGTAAATATAAGTCACGGGTATTGCAATATTATTTCACATGCATGGTAAGAACAATTCATCAATATTAAGGTAGTTTTCAAATTATATAATATTTAAGAAGAATTTTGGACACAGAACTTTTCCTAATTCGTACTTTAGATCTTTCAAAAACTCTAGGAATTTTAATTCTTTATAATGATCCTGACATAAATATCATACTTCAGGACATTTTCATTAATCAATTTTTTTATTCTTCACAAACTAGTATCACCTTTGACCCAGATATATAGCTCAATGTGTCTTCCCTTAGTCCCCATAAGATTGTAGGCATAGGGCCACCTCCTTCAACCAAGATATATATGCTTTTAATCTAAAGAAACAATGTTATCCACAAATTTTGTAGGAATGACCTACAAACGTGGAAAATCAAATTCATACATCAAAAACAAGATCAAAAAACAAATTAGTAACACAAAATATTATATTAACACACAAATGAAAGAAAAAGGAATGCGTTAAAAGTTTAGAATGAGCATGAAATTTCGAAAAATAATAATATGAAAAAAATGATAAATAATTGATTAATCAAATTTTTTTGTCTTTCATGAAAAAAAAATACATTTTAGATGATCCATTTACAAACAACAATTCAGTATATAGACAACTGAACAAATTTTATAATTAAAAGAGAAAAATCTTACTTTTGATGAAGGACAAATTACCACCTTCATATTGAAGAGCAAATTTCTAATCTACAAAAGGGTCATTCACATTTAAATAAAAGAAAATACATCTTTCAAAAATTTCCAAAAATTTAGATTTAATGACAATTAATGTATTTCACTAATCATGCTTCTAACCAAAATTACATATTGAAATTAAAAATAAATTTAATTGATTTTTATTTATGCACAAAATTAATTTTATTTATATTAAAATGTTTACATTAGACTTATTATATTATTATATTGCAATCTTTATGTTATACTAATCAATTCACATAATCAGTTTCTTAAAAAAATTAATATAATCAATTAAAAAAATTTAATGGGTAATTAGATGTAATGAATTAATTTTTTAACATAATTAATATCTTTATTTCTGTTCAATTATATTTATTATCAACATATAATTTGACAACCAATTAGTATTAAATGTGTGAATAAAATTTGTAGGATTTTTGCAACTGAATTAAATGTTATAAATTTAGTTATATCCCGCAAGTCTATGAATAAATTTAACGTGTTTTTTTATTTTTAAAATACTGTATTTTTTTTAATAATGTATCTTTTTATTGATTCGTAATATATGTTGAGATATTTTGAATCAATCACACGATCACAATATATTTTTTTGAATTAATTTTTTGATAGAAAAATAAAACAAGGATCTATCAATTTTAAATATAAAACAGTTTCCTTTTTGTTATATTTTATTTTATTTTTACAATTAAGCATTAAAAATTTATATTAAAAATATTTTTAATATAAAATTATTATCTATTTAATCATACCGTAAATTTAAAATACAAATATTATGTATCATGTTTATTTATTTAATTTATTATTATTTCAATTTTGTATATAGCGTTTTAAATAAAAATATAATGTTTTTTAAACATAAAATTATAATAATTATAATATAAAAAGTACTTCTACATTTATATTTTTGTCCTTAAAAAGAGCGAGAAAGTTAAAATTATTATTTTATTCTTTAAATAATTAACGGGAAAATATTTTTTATGATGAAAAAATAAATAAAATTACTTTTTTATCCCTAAAAAAGAACAGAAAAATTAAAATTACATGTGTACTCTTACTTTTACTTTTATATCTATAAAGATATTAATCATGTGACTCATAGTTGTTTCCTTTAAAAATAAAAAATAAAACTCATGAGTCATAGGATAACTTATTCGTCCTACAACCAGCAAAAGGCTAAGTTCGACTGGGAAAATATCAGCCTGCAATTAAAGGAAAATGCTATTCGCACCATGTTGTATATGAAGTTCAAGGTCCTCAGAAATATTTTCAACTAAGGACATTGAGGACATTGGCTAAGGTGGGAGAGTGGATTAGGTCTCCTATCATGGAAAAGTTATTTTGTATTGTTGTATATATTCATATTTAATTTAATGGCCAAGATTTTTTCTCTTTTACTTTTTTTTTTTTCCTTTTCTATTTCCATTCTATCATTCTTTTTCCCCTCACTTTCCCATTTTTTCTTGCTTCTTCATCACCGTTAGCGGCAGCAGCGCTCCCCCTCATCTCCTTCTTCCTTGTCTTCTCACACACGCACAAGATAGGCAATTTAAACCAATAGCATTAGTTTTAAGTTTCTTTTGTTAATCACCATCACCGTAAGAAATAGAGATGAAATAATAATAGATAAAAAAATGCTTAGGTGAACCATAATTTGGTCAAGTGCGACCCTTTCATACCAAGCCCTCTCAAGCACCATGCTTCCCATAAACAGAGAATGTTAAGACAACCATTAGCATGTGTTTGGATGGAACAATTCAGGAGGGAAATTTATTTTTTCAAGGAATTTAAAATGGTTCATGATAAAATAGCTTATTTGGATAGAATATTTAAAAGGAGATTTAATTTTTGGTATTTTTATTAATAATTTTGATTAACTAAAACAGTGAAATTTCAAATTCTCTCAAAAAATATAAAATTTGAAACTATTATTTTGGAAATGCTCACTCTAACTCACGTTCTTGCTCGCGACTCTTTCTCGCTCAACACTTGCAACTACGGGTGACCAAAGTTTTTACGGCTGACATCGATATAAGTTATTTTTCAGTTTTCACTGACGTTGGCTGAGATTTTTTCGGTCATAATTTTTTTGTATGATGTCAACCAAAGCTAGTTTTTGTTTATATCGGCTAAGATTTTTTTTAGATGATGTTGGTTAAGGTTATTTTCTCACTGACGTCAGTCATGAGAATTTTTAACGTCTGCCAATGATTTTTTTGGTCGTTGTCATCTAGGTTTTTTCAGTTGATGTTGACCAATGATTTTTTTGGCTGACGTTAGCTAGATTTTTTTCTATTGATATCAGTCATGGCTAACTTTTGAGTAGACACATGCTAGGGTTTTTCAGCTGATGTCAACTAGGTTTTTCGAGTCAACATCAGCCAAAGCTATTTTTTAGTCAATATCAGCTAAGGTTATTTTTTAGCCGATGTTAGCTAGGGTGTTTTGACTGATGTCAACTAGATTTTCTTAGTTGACGTCGGTTAGGATTTTTTTTCTAACATCGACTAGGGTTTTCTAGTTGACATTAGCCAGAGTTATTTCTTAACCACATTAGCTAGGTTTTTTTTGTTGATGTTGACTAGGGTTTTTTCTGCTAACACCAGCTAGGTATTTTTTACCGACGTCGGACATGACTATTTTTAGTCGACATCGACTAGGTTCTTACAGTCAACATTCACTAGAGTTTTTTCAGTCAACATCGACTAGGTTTTTACAGTCAACCATTAGCTATTTTCTAACCAACATCAGCCAAGACTATTTTATAGCCGATGTTGGGTAAGGTTTTTTGTCCGACATTGGTCAAGACTATTTTTTAGCCAACTTCGGCTAGGGATTTTTCGGCCAACATTGACCAATGATGTTTTTCAACCGACATCGAGTAGGTTCCATTGGTCGGCATTGATCAAGCTATTTTTTAATTGATATGGGGTAAATTTTTTCGTCAACGCCTGCTAGGACTTTTTAGGCCGACATTGACTAAAAATAGCCTTGGTCAATGTCATTCGAAAAGAACCTAGCCGGTGTCGGCCAAACAAACCCTAGCCGACGTTGGTAAAAAACCTAGCCAACATCGGCTAAAAAATAGACTCAACTAACGTCAGCCAAAAAATAGTCTCGACTGACGTCAACTGACAAATATTTCCGACATACTTTGACCAAAAAAACCCTATTTGATGTCGATCGAAAAATAACCTTGGTTGATGTTAGTTTAAAAATATCATTGGTTGTGGTCAGGCAAGCAACCCTAGTTAAAATTATCAATATTTCAAAATTAGATTGTGTTTGTTTTCTATAAAGTTTAATATTAAAATTTCATCTATTTAAAATATAAAATTGAAATTTTGCATATGGAAGAAATTGAATTGCCTTATCCAAACAAAGAATTTAAAATCGAAGAAATTTGAATTGATTTATCGAAACAAAGCATTTGAAAAATAAAGGAAATTAAAATCAAAGCAATTCAAATTCTAGACATTTCAAATTTCCTGAAATTTTGAAATTCCTTATCCAAACACAAGGTAAAGGAAATCAATCAAGAAAGTACAAGGAAACAATGAGCAGCAAAAATCATGAGAAAAAAGGAACCAATTCTCTCTCCTCTCATCGTCGCACTCAGTCATCCACTGTTGGGAACGATTTTTGGCGGCAGTGCCACCCTTTGTTTTCTCTTCTTTCCTTTTTCTTCTTCTTTCTTTTCCATCATCTCCTTTCACACTTTGCTTGTCTCTGGACGGTCACAACTACGACAGCACTTCGCAAACATCCTCTCTCCATCGTGCCTTTTATTTGAGCACTCTCCTCTCACATGTGTTGCTAACACCATAGGAGACGACTCTCTGGACTTATATCTTTCACTGCCATTACAAGCATCGATGCAACGATTGTTGTGATGGTGGTAATAGTGTAGTAGCTCCATGAATCCTTTCTCTTTACCACAACAGCCTTTGAAATTAAGGCTAGAATGAGAATAAGGAAAGGGGTAGAAAGGAAAAAAGAAAAGAAAAAACCATGACCATTAAAATTAAATATGAGTATATCCAACGGTGCAAAACAACTTTTCCATGATGGGAGACCTAAATCACTCTCCCACCTTCGTTAGTTAGTATCTTTAACTAAGTTTATGTTTGGATTAAAGTTTATAAACTTCAATTTGAGTCAAACTTAAGTTTGCAAACTCAATTTGCAAAAGTTTCTCAAGTCTTGATTTTTAAGAACTGAGTTTCAAGACAAAATTTTACTTCCATATATACCATTAAAGGGTAAACAGACATAATTCTAAACTTATTTTACTTTCAAACATACTTTTATACTCTTCCATTGAAATCCAAACATACCCTAAATAAAAAAGGGATATATTTGTCTTTTCATTAGTTTGGGGTTTAAATAGAAATACAGAAATGTCAATAGTATTTCCTGTAATTAAATTGGCAAGCCCTGCCCGAAAACATCCTAGCCCGAATTAGTCAGGCCAGCTCAAATTAATTTGACAGCCCTACTGGTAGAGTTTTATTGTGCCTCTTGTTTGTGTCATTTCATTGACCCCAAAAAAGAAGTTTGTCATTTCTATCTATGCAAATTTTATTCAATTCAGCATCTCTTGTACTTAACTATTCAATACTATCTTTTGATTATAAGAAATAAAATAAAAAGTGGGTGTCTGTGTTACATACTAAGCAATATTAACTAACAAATGCACACATAAGTCCCATCATGTAAACTTGCTATTATACATGAGCATGGAAGCTAGCATTTTCAAACTTGAAGCATTGAACGAGGCAATTAATACATAGTAACAATATTGATGTTATTGTTCAATAAGCTAGTCTGTAACGATATACTAATATTTTGCTGAGTTTGTTTTATTTTATCAAAAACTCAGGAAAAGTCCTAATTTATGTCCTATGTATTTTTTATTTTAATAACATCAATGTATGATTTTCCTCGTAACTCGCGTGAAAAATAGCCTCTATAGTAATCTGCTACACCAATTCTTTTAAACAGTGCAGGCCTTTCAGGAGTAACAAGGCTTGGCGTTGGACCTACAATTCTGTTCATTTGAGGCCTGTGAAATGTAGCAATAGAAATTCTCTCCTTCTCTGCGTTGATTGTTGCTCGGTGTTCAACGCTTCTATAAATTCCATTAGTCAATATCTGCCAAAATATTTGAAATAGATACCAAAAAATCTTAATAATCATATCAAAATGTTCAGTGTAATGTGTATTTTTTTATTAATAACAACAATCATAATCACTTGTTAGGACTTAATCACACTTAAGACTTTTCACTCCTTTCTAAGAGTATATTTTGCAAAAATCGAATTCATGTATTTTTCACAAATTTAAAGTGTGTTGCCAACCATTGGGTAGTGTAATGTGTATTCTAATTTGCATCTATTCTTACATTGCCAATCAAAAGAATATTAGTTAAGTATGTCAAGTAATAAAAGCAGTTTTAATTTGGCTAAATAATGTTTTGCCAATTACCTCCAGAATATCTCCAACATTGATGACAAAAGCATTAGAGAGAGGTTTAATAGGAATCCACATTCCATCTTTCCTTATTTGCAGGCCTTCCATTTCGTTGACTTGGAGGAGGATGGTGAGAGCACCAGCATCAGAATGAGGATTAAGGCCAATGACATGTTCTGGTTGGGGACATGGAGGGTAGCAATTCATCCTCATTGACTGACTTAAATCTTCAAATAACTCTAGCAATTCATTAGTGTTGATCTCAAGAGCTTTTGAAATAAGTTTAATGATTGCGATGCTAAGTTTTCCCAATTCTAAAGAATAGCTCTCTAGATCATTTCTGCAGTGAGGCAAACTTTGTTTGAGTTATCCAAAAGTATTTCCAAGAGAAAAGAAAAAATAAGTTTCTCTGAAAATTAAAATTAGCTTATGCATAAATTTAAAAAATATGTTAAAGAATTATATGAGAAAATTTTTAGAAATTAGTTTATACATAAACTAATTTTAATTTATGAAAAAATACATTTAATTTTTTCTTAAACAGTGTCATAAGTATACACAAGTTAAAGAAGTAAAAGAGGAAATTATGTTATTGAGATCCATAAAAATACACTCCACTATGATTTTTAAATACATTCTAATATGATTTTCAATAAAATGGTTTTTTTTTTAATTTCTTAACTTCTTTGAACACTAACACATTTTTTTTAGTGTTTTTAGATAAGATACCCGAAGCTGACCCATAATTTATGATGTTTGTAACTAAAGTTGTAACATGAAAGAGAAGTACTGGTATATATATATATATATATATATATATATATATATATATATATATATATATATATATATATATATAAAGAGACAAGGACAACCTGAATGGTTGGGGAATACTAGCAAATATGTGGGGATTCCTTGCGCATGATGGTAGCGTATTAATGTAGAATATATCTGCCCATTCTAACTTTTGTTCCTCAGATACAACAAACATTTGACCATACCCCTCCAACTCTCCTTGTTTTTGCCAAAGTTTCCTCTTCTCTTCCATTTGAAGACCGAAGAACTCTTGAACACCTATCTTCACATTTTGCACCAATAAAGGGTTGACCCCATGATTTATAAGCTGTAATGTAATTTCCTTGTTAAAAATCTTACATACTAAACCAAATTTAATTTATTTCATTCATAAAATATGCGCAGCAATGTATCGGAATGGTACGAGGAACATTTGTGATGAACATAACACAAAATTCTTGGAAAAAATTGAAAGATCGATTGTTAATTACATGTTACAAGAATATTACATCCGACAATACATGTTTTGCTTAAAAATTAGTTAATATGAACAAGTATAATCTTTAATCCACATGTATATTGTTTTCATTAATCAACTACGTACGTAGAATACTATTAGAATTTGGAACCACAAAGTGTGGTTTACATAAGAGGAGAGAGGACTTTATGTCCAAATGCTTAAGCAGGAACAATATTACTCCCGTACTGCAGGTGTTAGTTACAAAAAATGTAGAAGTTGTGATACATTAAGTGTCGTAAGATATATATTAATTGTTTCCTAAAATTGAGGCTATTTATTAGACACGATGAGTCTCGTCGTGACAAGGTTTGTATAAATTAAATGGTTGGGTATAGTAGTGGCTACTTGACTTTGAAATATTGCAATCCCAATTAATGTGTGACGGTGAACGTGTTTGGTTTAAAATTGGTCGGCATCACACGTGGCTCCGCCATTGCAAACACAAGTTGTCGAACATTTATGCTGTTTAGCTTTGTGCTTGATTTTCATCTCCAACGCAAACTATGCTGGTTTTAAATAAACTTTTCCTTATAAGAATATAAGAAAAAAAAAAGTTTCTTCACAAAATAAAATTAACTTATGAGTTAAAACAAAGTTTTTTGAATTTTTTTATCATCCAAATAAAATATTAGATAACCGGTAAAAATAAGCTTTTGGGTAAGCTAATATGAAATGTACATTTCTATAAATTAATTTGTATATATAGGTTAATTTTAACTTATGAAAAATTTATTTTATTTTATTTTTTATTTTTTCTCCTATAAATACTTTAAGACAAGTTTATACAAACAGATCTTTGCATCAAAATATGATTTTAATATAAAAAATTATCAAGTATTTTTAGCATTTAGCTGAAATACAAATTTCATCTCCGACGCTAATTCTATCTTCATCTAAATTAAAATAGCTATTTTAAGAGTATTTTTATGAATATTATTTTCAACCTCTTATCTTTCTCAATCTGTATATCATCATTTTCATTAATTTGTATTCTTAACTTGAATTTCAATATTTTTAAAAGAAATCATTAATATTTAAAAATAACCTTTATCATAATATGAATCGTTTATCATAAATCTAAAATATAAATTATATGGAAAAAAATAGTTTATTATGAATTTTAATTAAAATGTAATTGATATACTTAAAAGTATTTATTTATTATAAATTTTAATTATAAAAAAATATACACTCAACACTAAAATACTAGTTACTATAAATTTGGTTTTTATTAAATACAAATCCATCTTTGAGG